>NC_140191.1:17634070-18252195 GCF_965226575.1 Pagrus pagrus
TTATATATTTATTTTATTCAGTATGAATTTTAATTAGGGACTTCAAACACTCGAGCTCCGGTCGGCCAAAGCAGGGCTTCCCTTTGATCAGGCGTCACTCGCTCAGATTTTTTTCTCCTCCGTTTCTTCCCTTTGGGCAACTTCCTTCTAATTGGCTCAGCGTCGCTCGTCTTGTCTGTTGTCAGTGGGTCCGTCTCTCTGTCTGTCAGCGCAGATGAAAGGATAGGAGCTATACATAGGTGGCTCCGGGGTTTGGGGTGCCTGTTTGATGAGTTTCGGGGTTGGACGGTACACATCATCGCATGTTCTGTACCATGAATGTTGCTGTCGCGTGGTGCTCTCAGATGCTCATCTTGTACTTGAACAAAGTGAGTCTGCCGGAGCAAACGAGTCACTGTTGCACCAGGGATGACTCAGACATCCACTGGAACATGGAATACTTTGGCACTTTGTCATGATGTTTTTGTTTGTCTGAAAAATGTGTAGATGAAGTCCTTCTCTGTGCTGTTTATAGAGCTTTCTAACCCCTCCTTTATTCCTCCCTGGGCTCGCTCTCTCTGCCTCTGTGCTGTGTGTTAATGTAGTGAAGTGGCCCATCGGTCAATGAGCTTGTATTAACACCTGACTCCGAGCCCTAGCTGCTGTTTGTTCCTCTGTGTGGGGTCCCCTGGGCCCTCCCCAAGGCAGAGGCAACATATCCCGGGATCAATAACAACATCCTAGAAGGCCGCTGGAGTGGGGAAAGGGGGGGCGGGGGGCAGTCTTTTACATACCCTTGCATATGTTTCCTGTACACCTTTCTCCTCATCCACCATCCATTCCTTCTTCTGTCAGCTGTCAGTGCTGTCAGCCAGCAGGGAGCATAGGCCACCAGTCGATAAGTCAGCTTTTTTATTGGCTCCTCATGGGGTTATTTCAACAGTCTTCTATGGAAGACGACTGCCGATATTCTCTTAAAGCTCACAGTTTGCACTCAATTCTCCTGTGCATTAGCTTCCTCTTCCTCCCTCGACATTCTTCTGTTTTTCGATCGTTCTCTCACTCTCAGCCCACCACCCTGGCTTACACTCTCGGTCTAACGTTGGAGAGTGCATTTAGGAATTATCTCTGGTCTGCCCGCCCTGGTTCAGCTTCAAACACGATATGATGTGCCACTGTGTTTGTATCGACTCCTCCTCACCGCTCATGTGTCTCTCTCCCTCCGCTCTCTCTAGGCCCTGTCCATGACCGAGGTGAACGGGCCCGGCCCCCAGGTGGCGGAGCCGCAGATCACCATGTTCTGCGGCCGTCAGCTCCTGCACATGAACCTACAGACGGGCCAGTGGGAGCCAGATCCTCAGGGCCGCCAGGGCTGCTTCAAAGAGCCCAGCGAAATCCTGTCCTACTGTCAGGAGGTAGGGTCCTGAGCCTAACAGAAACATGATGAACACTAGTCTGGATCTATTCAAATCAGAATTACGCTTAATGGCAATGCAGTCCAGAGCTGATTTTAATTTAATAAAGTCTGATACTCTTTTCTTTAATTTGGTTTGTCCAACACCTGTCCTATGCATCTATATATTTAACCATATATAGTGACGTGATGGAGGCCTGTTGGAATATCTCCATATTTCATTTGTGCCTCCATCCACTTTTCCTCCTCGTTGTTACCTGATATGTGTACTCGTTAACATTTACTGTAAGGTAATCAATGGTACACATACTCTCCACACACTCCCCCTTCAGGAATATTCATGTGAAGTAAAGGCAACCAAGCGCCATCTGGAGGTCAAAGTAGTCACACAGCAGCAGCCATGAGCCATGAGCGGACTGTAATGCGATTAGCTGACAGTAGTGTATCTGTTATACAAAAGCCGTCTTTTTATGCTTTGACATTTGTGAAGAAAGCACTTCAGTGTGCATTCAGACTCTACATTGCTGTCCACATTATGTCTTTGTGCTTCAAATTGCTGGCCAAGATTTTAAATTCAAGTCGTCTGATGGGAAAGTAGAAACATTATAGGAAGAATGTTCATTGAAATGAAAGAATGAACCTTCAGTATGCCGTGTCAAATGTCTGACATGGCTCTGTGTAAGTAGTTGGAGAATATGCTGCATGACTCTTTCCCTTGTTAGTCTTCTCCCGACTGACTGTGCTCTTCCCTGATCCCACCCCTCCCAACCGATCCTCAAACCCCCTCTCTAACCAATCGTTCCCTGTCTGCCGCTCCTCTTGTCTCCGATCCCCTCTGTTCTGCCCATCCATCTACCTGTTTCTGTGTCCCTGTCGTCTCTGCATGTACCCGTACGTCCAGATATACCCAGCACTTCCGATCTCACACATAGAGGAGTCGAAAAGACCCGTCACCATCCACAACTGGTGCAAGAAAGGCTGGGGCCACTGCCAGACACATCCCTTCATAGTCCTGCCCTACCGCTGTCTAGGTAAGACCAGCACACCTGACGACCGTGAGGTCAATTACACCACCAAGAATACATAGGTTTAGATTTCCTGTGTCCCTGCAGAGGAAGTACCTCTCCATGTTGTTGTTTCTTGATTTACTGTATACTTCATCTACGAGGGAAATGTGGGGAGACAGACAGTGGGATGACATGCACACAAAATGTCTTGCTTTCTCGCTGAGAGTAATATGAAAAGATTAGTACCATCATGTTATCTCATGTCTGTCTGGTAAACATGAGGCCAGTTAGCTTAGCTCAGCACAATGAGAGGGAATGGGGGGGGGACAGCTAGCCCAGTTCTGTCTAAGGGTAACCAAGTCCACCTGATAACTGCAGAAGGGAAAGAAAGTTCGCTAAAACAATTTTATCTTCCAGTATTTGGACAAATTAAACAATTCACAACACGTTACATATGGCCTGGTTTTATGGTTTCAATCTATTCTATTTAACTTTGAGCAAAATGCCAAAAAGCACGTTTCCCTAGATGCTGAAGTATTTCTTTCCTTGGTTTAGTCATACGTTTAAAGAGATACATTTTTTCTTTAAAGGTCAAACACTTTCATGAGCAACAATTATACTTTTATTGGTTTATCCTTAACAATTACCCTCGAAGTTGGTCATAATATATTGTTAAAAGGGTAGGCCTTATAAGCTGTAGCTTCACCCAACACCTTTCTCAGACTGTATATTCATATGTATATTTATACATATAAACTACTTCTATTCTTTTTCATTATAGACCAATATAAATCCTTCAGTGCAAACAACAGGGTCAGTTTTATGTCATCAACAACACGTCCTTTGGAGATGTTAGAGACTCCTTTAAAACACTACATGTCTGATATCCAAACTAAGCAGTTACATAACACACAGTACATTGAATAAAACAAACAGTGACATAAACCATGATTCTGTGTCAGAACAGAAAAATACATCAATTTGTTTTTCCCCTTTCAGTAAAAGCATTAGTGCCACATATGGCTTCACACTGATTTCATACTTGTACCACCCTTGTGAAAAAAATAGTGTACTTTATTGTATTAGCAGTATATTTTAAGCATAGAAAACTTATTAGAAGTATACTTTTATATTTATGTTCAAAGTACAGCAAAGTAAAACTGAAGTATGTTGATAATTAACTGCAAAGTGTCCTTTCATAGTAATTGTGATAAAGTATAACTGAGCATGCTGTTACTACAGTAAGAATATATTCATGGTGTATTGTTGTGTATCTGCCAGACGCTCACAATACATGTGTATGTACTTTTAACACAAATAAGTTAACTAACCAAGCATGTATATTAGTACATACACGGCGACATACTAAATACTAAGTGTACAAAGTATACTTTAAGCTGTTCCACTTTAGCCCATAAAAGCACACTAAAACACACTTCAAATTGTGCTTTTCTACTATTTAATTACAGCTAGTGCAAAATGAGTTGATCCAAAATAGCAAAGTTTAAGTTAACTCATGATTTACATACTGGAAGTGTACTGATGATTGGTCTGGCTAGAAGTATACTCAAGTATGCTTAGATTTAATATACATAACTCTCTTTGCATCGCTCTCATTATCACAGCTTTCTACTTGTGTTACTGTTAAACCTGCAGACAGGCACGGACACAAAGCAGGATGTGCAGTTTAACAGACACAAAGCAGCATGGACACTTGCAGTATTACAGAGAGGCCATGCCTGCTGAAGCCACTAGGGGGGCAGATAGACCAACAATGAATGAATGAATGAATGAATGAGTAATGAGCAGTGACTCACCTTTGAGTCGTGGAGCATTATTATTTTGCACAGCGCTGAAGAACTGGCTCCAGCTTGTTCGATTTCTACTGTACTGCCTGTTGTGTGGGTGTATGAGTCGCGAAAGAACAGTGTGTAATAACAGTACTGTATGGAGAACAGGTCGGAAATGATTACTACATGTACTGTATTATATGTACTATAAAACCTCTCTTCCATTTTAAGTATGGTTTATTGTTTATCTCTATGTCCTTGACTGTAGCTGCAGTTTGTCTGTACAAAGTGCTCGCACATTACTCATTTATGCTTTCTGTCAGTCTTAATTTATGCAGCCCATCCCCATGTAACCCCTCTCTTCACTATTATACTTGTGTTTCATGTATTTTATGTATGGTGCAGCTTGTATTCTCTTTTCTTCCATATAAAAGCACATTCACATTTAATGTCAAGGTTTAAACGCAGAACTGAGCTCTCAAGTTTGAAAAAATGCCGCTTTTCTTCCGTCCTGCTGCAGAGGGCGAGTACGTGAGCGAGGCCCTGCTGGTGCCCGACCGATGCCGCTTCCTCCACCAGGAGCATATGGATGCTTGTGAGAGCTACGTGTACTGGCACAACATCGCTAAGGAGGTAAGAAGGGCAGATACATGGCATTTGTACAATGTGAGTTTAAGGATTAAGGAAAAAAAGGCTTAAAGTCACGGAAAAGCAGAAGGTTGATTTTTTTTTTTTTTTTATGGGACTTTCCACTGATACATTTTGTAAATGTTTAACTTTTCATGCACCCAATAAACTTTCCAATGCAAAATTAAAACCGCTTTTGTAGCCAGGCCTAACAGAAAATAGCAGGCCAGATCAGACAAGTCTGCACGTTGGTGTGGTGTGCACACACCATACCTTATCAGTAACTGAGGTGTTATTTCCACAGCAGAAAGGTGTCAAGTTCAAGCTAAAGTTCAGTACTCCTTCATATCAGCATTCACATATTATATTCAGAAAGTAAAGTAGAAACTCTCCCGTTATATTTAGAATTTACCGTACTTTGTGCCTAATTAGACACTGTGTTTTAAACTTTGTTGATCTGATTGCCTGCCTCTCAGGAATGTGCTGCAGAAAACCTGGAGCTCCACAGCTATGGGATGCTGTTGCCATGTGGAGACCATTTCCGAGGAGTCGAGTATGTGTGCTGCCCAGGCCGAGGGGGCTCCAGCGGGAAAGGCGAGACAGAGGAAAGAGACGTCGCTGCCGGCGCTCAGACGCTCTCATCCCAGACCAGTGGAAAACTGAATTCTGTGTAAGATGATTCAGCTTGGCCAGATGTTGGAGGACAACACATTGCATGTTTGTAGACGTCAGAGCAATGACCTTTACCACTTTTCCACAGCACCAAAGTGACGGCCCCCACACCGAGCCCCTCTCCTGACACCGACGTGGACGAGGCCGATATGGAAGAGGAGGATGACGAGGTGGTGGAGGAAGAGGACGAGGAGGAGGAGGAAGAAGAGGAGGAAGTTGATGAGGAGGAGGCAGAAGAAGAGGAGGAGGAGGAGGCTATAGCTGTGAAGGATCCAGATGAGTATGAGTACCCGATTGACTCAGGTCCCTACCAGACGTCAGACTATCTGGACTCCCTCTACTACCCGAAAAGCCACAAGCCCACCACCTCTACTCCTCTGATCAAGGGAGACAGCTGTGAGTGTCCTTCCATTATGTGAAATAAGTGCCAGCACATACTGAATGTTTACACCCACCCATGCACCTCATGCACGTATGTGGTATATGCATTCGTCTGACAAGGTCTCAAAAGTGTCTCTTCCTACATGGTGGCTGTATTTGGTGTACACAGTAACCTCCAGGCGTCAGCAGAGTTTATTCTGGTGTGCACAGAAAATGGAACAGTCGACCACTTTACTTAATTTGACTAAGAACAAAATCAGGATGGTAAACCATGATGGTAAACCATGCTGATGCTCTCTGTCTGTGGGATTATTAGTAATCTAGGACAGCGATAACCAATATTTGGAACAGATATACATTTCCAGTAAAAATAAAAATCTTAATAGTTAATAGTTCCTTTGCAGAATCAGATTGCTCAGTGTTTATAAGCTATTACTTGTGATGTGTAACCAATCAGATAGTGTTGTGGGCGGGACATTGAGCGAGACCACAGTGTGATGACTGCAGACAGAGCGGAGCCAAAGTATTGCATTTATTTTCTCTGCAATCGGACACAAAAACCACTGATACAGATAATCAGAAGAGTTATTCCATCCCTAGTACTCACATTTTAAGTAATGTTTGAACGCATGTTTTCTAAACCACAAAGTGGTGCCATCACTTACACAGATGAAATGGGATCAGTAGTTTTCAGCACTTTTTCAATAATCTTCTTAATCTATTTTCCAATATTTATATAGATTAAAGCCCACGGATCAATAGTAATGATTAAACTTGTGTGTTACACAGAATGATGTTATTTTCCCTGGTACTCCATAAAGAATTATCATCACTTTCCACCTAAATTCTCTCCAGAACGAAGCAGATGTAGTTATCCATGGTCCTTTTTAAACATTTTTTAACCATTCCCCGAGTTGTTGTGTAAACTTACCTTCCGTCTCTCTTCCTATTTCCTCCGTGCACACCCTGAGACACACTTTGACCAGGGCTGTTCATTTAATTAGGATATAATTGCTCTCTGGCTCCTGTCACAGTAACAACCTCTGTTTTCTGTCTCTTCCCATCTAGTGACTACGCCTCGGCCCACAGATGGTGTCGATGTTTATTTTGAGAAGCCGGTGGATGACACTGAGCATGCCAACTTCCTGCGTGCCAAAACAGACCTGGAGGAGCGCAGAATGAAGCGCATCAATGAGGTGACTTTCACAGGGCTAAGAACAGGCTAATAGTTTTTTGGCTGTCAGGTCGGACAGTTGAGTCATTAATGTGGATTGAGACTCCCTAGTCTAATTCTCAGAACCACAGGGGCACCGGCCTCTGCATGTTTTACCTGCATTCAGGGAAGCAGAAGTTAGATAGAAATTTCACATTTGACCTGAAAGAAGTGAACTTTAAAACCTCAAATGTCAGTGGTATGATTGTTTATTGTTTATATTTGCACGTATAATCAACCCCCGCATAATTCAAATAGCATGTGATTTCAGTGCTTAGTTCCAGGAGTTAAAGTTATTTTCAACAATCTACCGGTATACTTTGCAGTGGTTGTGCAGGCATGTTTCGCACATGAGTTTATCACGCTGCCTGTCTGACTCCGCGTGTGTGTGTGTTCGTATCTTTGTTCACGATCTAAAAAACAGCTTCTGTAAAAAAAACAACTCTTCTCTGGGTTTCAGATGCGGTATCACACACCACAATTACTGTGTTTTCATCACTGCCATCAAGCCTTCTTGCTCAACAGTTTCGATGGTCACCATGTTGTTACAGATTCACAGTGATGATACGTTTAATGTTCTTTCAACTAGTCAGACAATGTCACAGGTTTTCTTTTGAAACCATACATTCCTCACAACTGCCAGTGTTTAGTTGCGGGCTGATGAAAGATAAACTAACGACAACTATTGTCCCATTTTTTAAGGAACAGTTGTTTGAAAATGTTTTCGAAGTGCACTTCATTGCTTTCTTGCTTGTTTTTCTGTGTTGTCGTCACTGTGATGTGGCCGCGCAACCAGCAGACTCTAGAGAGTCACTTCACCAACAATCTTTGCATTTGATTTAATTTCATGTTTACTTGAATTGCACAACAATTTTCCAGTGCACAGTATCAAGCGTCAACAGCTACTGCTAATGTCCATGGCCTATCCCTTAAAGGGCCTTTAAAGTCTCGACACCCTATCTTTACAGTTCACATTTTGTACAGATATATGTTAATTATGAGATCTAGAAGTGCTGAAGAGTAGGACTTAGTTCTCTTCAGACAGCCAGGCTACTGTTGATCTGAGTTGAGTGGGACCATATCAATCTTTTCATCTAGCTTTCAGCAAAACAGCAAACAAGTGAAATTTACTAAAATGTCAAACTATTGTTTGAAGACAAACATCCAAGTTTTTAAAAACCAAACAATGTAGGAATTTCGAGTGAAGGTGCACCAGTTGATATGCAAAGATAAACATATACACATTCTACAGTTTCAAGAAATTGTACAGTCACATCATGTCGATGCCTCCGTCAGTGTGCAGTTTATACAGGTTGTACTGGCGAACCCTGTTTTATATCGTATTTGTCTCTTTATTTCCTTAGATCATGAAGGAATGGGCAGAGGCAGACAACCAGTCAAAGAATCTGCCAAGGTCAGAGCGACAGGCCCTGAATGAGGTAAGTGTCAACCGTGGCTTTAATTCTGTAGTTTAAATTCTCCTGTGGCAATGTTGCACCACCTTCACTCATCCCTCGTCTTTCCACGTCTAGCACTTCCAATCTGTGCTGCAAACGCTGGAGGAGCAAGTGGCTGGAGAGAGGCAGAGGCTGGTGGAGACTCATCTTGCCAGAGTGGAGGCCATACTCAACAACAACCGCCGCCTGGCCCTGGAGAACTACCTGACTGCAGTACAGTCCGATCCCCCTCGGGTAAGTCCATCATGGAGCACAGAGGGGGAAGCGACATAAAAAGAAAGTTCAAATATATTTTATCTCACTGACTCTGGCCTCTCTCTTCCAACTTCTTCTTCCAGCCGGAGCGCGTGCTGCAGGCCCTGAAGCGATACATGGCCGCAGAGCAGAAGGACCGCAGACACACACTCAGGCATTACCAGCACATTGTGGCTGTCGACCCGCAGAAGGCTGAGCAAATGAAATTCCAGGTGTGTGAGATTTCTGCTTCTGAAATGCTTTCCGCGCACGCCTGTGCTTTTGAGACGCGAGGCTCCTTTTCTGCTGACCGAGAAACGTACAGAACATTGTGTGCTGAAGAGTTGGGACTGAACTCACAGAGGTGAAGCAGCTCCCAATCTTCTTTTCATTACACAGAGATCAAAGCCAGCCTTTGCTAACTTCAAAAGCTGCTTTCGACACAAGAATCCATGAAAAAAATCTATCTGGACTTTCATTTTTCATTAATTTAAGGAACCAAGTCACTGCTTCTCTTTTCACCACTTCAACACACACTCATTGTTTGAACTCTGGTGGCCCTTTCTTAGTAAAAGTTCCACTGTGCAAAAAAGACCAGAATTCAAAACATTAGGATTGGATAGTTTAGTTGATATACCCAATATCAGGTCAAATATGGATATAATACACTGTATGGGGACATATATTATACTAAGATATCAGATACATCTTATTTTTGTCATGTATGAGGCCCAAATATGACCTAATTTCTCCAAACATGTTGTCTTTGACTCTCGTGATCGGAGAGTATCACGATGGATACCATCATGTTTGGATTACATCTTGGAATAATCAGACAATAATATCCTGGATTCTTGTCAAACTTTGTTACAGCTCAACATCACAACACGTACATTAAAAACTGAATATTTGTCACATACAGTATATGCAATTTAAACAGTAGTGAGCAGCGTGAGCAAAATATAGAAAAATGGGGAGAAGTCAGGCAACAGATTAATGAAAACACATTTATATCGTGTCGTAAAAAGCATCCAAAAGTCATACGTTGGTAAAAGTTATTGAGAAAAAGTTAAGTGAAGAAGGCCTTGGCAAGAGAAGGCTCTACCACCTTCAAATGTTTTATTTACTGTATTTTTGGAGCCCGGCGTGACTAGAATGGATGTTTATGATTTGCAGGTGTACACACATCTCCATGTCATTGAGGAGAGGATGAACCAGAGTCTTGCACTGCTTTACAAGGATCCTTCCTTGGCCGAAGAGCTGTACAATGATATCCGTAAGCTCAGCTACTGCTACCCATCATATTATCAGCTTTCAAATCCGCAGACCGCTGTGCGTGAATTCTGGTCACCGCCAGGCTGACTTCTGTTTTTTTTATTTATTTTATGTGTCACCTGCAGAGGAGCTTGTCAAGGCAGAGAGGGGAGACATCAGCGAGCTCATGACCACCTCCTTCTCTGAGACCCGCACTACTGAGGAGCTCCTGCCGGCAGAGAGTGAGGAGGAAAAGGATGATGAAGAGGAAGAGGAGAGAGCCTTCCAGAACAGGCCTTATCCTCCCCGCATTGGTATACATCCACATCCTACTCGTACACACACACGCAAATTCAACATCCATAAGCCTGTCCTAATTATGTAAGTGGCTGCTGTTGTTAATGAGACTTTTCCCTCTTTTTTGCCTAAAGAACTGCAGTCTAATAAGAAAGGTGAGCTGCTGTTTTCATGTTTACAATGATTTCAGAGTTTTGTTTTTCCTACTTTTGCCCACAGCTTAATGTTTAATTCTGTGTCTCCATCTTAAGTGCCTGTAGTTGATGAATATGATTACACTACATCTGAGAGAGGCCCTACTTACGAATATGAAGAAAAGGTAAAATGACGATCGCGTAAAAGGCCGGTCATATTTCACACTCTGTGTCGTTACATTTCCCTGATTCTCACACCTTCCCTCCCTTCTCTTAGATCAACACCTCTGTGGAGCTCAAGCAGGTCGTCAACAAGCTTCCTGAGATTGAGAGAGATGAACTGGTACGAAATTATTTCAAAATCGGTTCCTTTTTCACTTTGTCGCTAAGTGTCTCCCTCATTTAACGTCTCACTGCACAATTCTGTCCACAGCAACCCAATGCATTGGAGACGTTTAACCGCGGCGCCATGGTGGGGCTGCTGGTGGTGGCTGTGGCCATTGCCATGGTGATGGTAATCAGCCTGCTGCTGGTGCGCAGGAAGCCATACGGCACTATCAGCCATGGCATCGTAGAGGTACGACCCCAGACGGGCCTTTTGTTTCAGCCAGTCTTGTCTTAAAGGACCACAGCAGTGCAATGAAAGAGAAAAAAAAAAAAAAAGTGAATATTGTATTAGAGCCTATAGTAACACTGACCAGGTCATAACAGAAACAAACCCATTTCGGTAACACTTCATAATAAGTACACACTATTAAGCATTAGTTCAGCATTATTAAATACTGAATTCTTCATTTATAACGTATGGAAACTCTTTAGTACGTAGTTTATAAACACAGTTAAAAATGATTTACTCATCATTAATAAGCACAGCAGTTATGGATTCGTAAACACTGAATTCATCATTCATAAAGCATGTTTCTGACGTAAATACTCATTAGTATGTGGTTTATAATCACAGTTATAAATGTTTTACTCTTCATTAATAAGCTCACCCACCAGTTATTTAGGATTTGTCAGTGGTTTGTAAGATAATTTAGAGAGTATATGTAAATGATGAACAATCTATTTAGATGTACACGTCTGCATGCTCTTACACGTCCACTATTCAGACATGTACTAATGGTTAGTGAGTATGTTAGTAGATGTTTTATAAAAACTCCATTTCCAATGGATGTCTAATAAACAATTATTAATGCAGGAATTCATGAATTCAGACAGTTACAAAGCACTTACTACTCGTTAATTAGGCATTTTGTGTGAGCTCATCTAAAGTGGGCACTATCTATGCCTTATAAAGCATTTACAAATGAGATTTAAAGGATGGCAATGCCTCAAGACTCACAAAAGTTTTCAGTTATCTTAATAGACCAAGGAGAGACACAACACAAAAGGCTATACAACATATTGCATTGATATTTATTGCAACTTCCCAACATATTGTAAGATAAAATAAATGTAGCACATGATAAAGTAACACAGCAGATTTTACAACATTACAAAAACAAAGTGCGCTGATTCCTTGGAATTAGTCTCAGCCATCTCCCACAGAAGGAGAAATTATTGCTAACAATGGTTACAGTGGCTGCGTATGACTACTTGTATTGTTTGTAAATGTCATGAATCAGTCTTCCAAATGCACCCTCACAGTGTTTCTTTGTGAGCCGTTCAATCCACTCAATCACTGAAAGGTTGTCGGAAAGCAAACTGTCAGTGGGATTTCCCCAAAGCCTCCAGATCTGCCTCTTTGTAGGATCTCCAGCCCCTTCCAAGATGCTGGGTATGGGCTCTAGTTACGGGATCTACATACCACCTGCTGTGGTTGACAGTGTGATGGTTGTACCCTAGTGCAGAGAGTACGCGATAGGCACGCCACTCATCACTGATAATTGTAGCTCCAAGCCTCACATGATGAGCAATCAAGGGGACTAGATGTTTTCCAGATCTTCTCTCCACAAGAGGTAGAATAGGCTTTCTTCGTCCTTGATGATGCCTCACAGCTAACATTTCAACCACCAGCCATTCTTCCTCTCCCATACTGATACAGAAACAAAACAACAAACACAGACATAAACAGATACATTACCAATAACTTGTTTGACTGTATTTGACACTTAATGAAAGTCACTATTATTATAACATACCTTTCTTTTGTGCCGAAAAGGGCTCTCATCGATCACAACAAACTCCCTTCTTCCACCAATCTGCTGGCCTGTACGCCTTCCCATCCTTTCAACTGCTGTGACACAGACCTCCCTTAATTTTTTTGCCATTTTAGTGAGAGTGGTTGAACTGGCTGCAATGGTGTCATCCATTGTATCAATCTGTCTTAATCGGTGAACATTCTAAGGAAGTGCTCCTCTTGCTTCACAACAACAAAGTTCTCAGTGTGGCCCTAGATTAAATAAATAGCTGTAGCAAAAACTTACACAATAGAAATATCCCATGTAGGATACACACAATGTAGGCTATTAGGCTATTTTTTCAGTTTGTGCCAGTACTGTTTTTGTAAATTCAATTTGATTTCACCAACTGTAAAATATGTAAATATATATCAATGTCTGATCCAAAAGAATTTAGATTAGATTGCATTTTATTGTTAACCAGTAGCCTAGATAACATTACTTACTACTTAAATTGCATTTAACCCAAACCTGCCGGCATCAACACAAAAGACAAATCAACACGTAACTGCAAATTAGTTTAAATTTACCTATATAATTATATATTTTTCACCAAGCATATACTATATCCACTGTTCGTCCTCTTTTTCAGTTTCATGTCCTGATGGCATGTTCTGCATTTGACTTTTCTTTTTAGCAGTTTCCTCTTCTGAAGCTACTTTATCAGCTTCAGGGCATTTCTTTTCGAGGTTTCGTCATTAATAAGCTTCTTCACTTGGGTGAAACCGCTCATTGTTTTCTGCCTTTAAAAAAAAATCTTATCTGCTTGGGACCACTTGGGAGTGGGACGTGTACGTTGAGCCTGCAATCCCGTTCTCAGCACGTCATCAACGTGATGTTGCCAGGTGGGAAATATAGGATTATCGTACAGGGGACATAAAATGAGTGTATTTTGAGGGAAATTATTGTGCTGCTGCGCTATAGTCACTCTAGTGTTTAACAGCGTCTAACAGGCACTCACGGCTTTGTGGTGTCAGTACGGAATGGATTCATGGCACCACATCAGCATCGGACCTGACTGGAGCGTCTCGTGGGGTGTCTCAGTTGTTGTCACTGCTCCAATCGCAGAGCTGTCCATTGCTGCCCCCAGTAAACATAAGGAACTCCTTAAAAGTTACAACAGTCAGGTGAAACTCAGTGGGTTTGCCACACAGTGTGCCACTTCAATTGAGGAGGATCCAGGAATAGTGAACACAGTTAAAGCCTTTAAGATTTCCAGAAAGTTGCTTCCCCTGAAAATAAAGTCGGCTATAATGTTAGATTAACACTGATACTGCCAAATTTTTGAAAGATGGAAGACAAAAAAGTTCAGTGTTGAATTGTGACACTGAAATATTTTCTGACTTATACAGAAAGATTTATTTTATTTTTTTCAAAGAAACATTTTATTTGCTGTGATTATAAACCACATACTAATGAGTATTTACGTCAGAAACATGCTTTATGAATGATGAATTCATTGTTTACGAATCCATAACTGCTGTGCTTATTAATGATGAGTAAAACATATTTAACTGTGTTTATAAACTTCGTACTAATGAGTATCCATACGTTATAAATGAAGAATTCAGTATTTATTAATGCTGAACTAATGCTTAACTAATGCTTAATAGTGTGTACTTATTATAAAGTGTTACCAATTGGGGTATACTTTATTAGCGGCAAAATTTGAAAGTAAGTTGACTTTGTAGGTGCTAAACATGTAAAAAAAAAACTGAGAGACCCCGAAGAGCAAAAAATTTGTAGTGCGTAACCCTACTCCCTCAACAAAATCATGGTTGGATGGATGGTGATGATGGTGTAGTCCTTGCTCATGAATTTTGTCTCTAGTGTGTAATAATCAAAGCTCTTTGTCTCGCAGCAGGTCGACCCCATGCTGACGCCAGAAGAACGACAGCTCAACAAAATGCAGAACCACGGCTATGAAAACCCTACCTACAAATTCTTTGAACAGATGAACTGAGGTACTGGGGCTGCCAACAAGTCATGCCTGACCACTTGTTTTGTCCCTCCCCCCACTCTTCCTTACAGTGGTGTCCCAGCTACACTCCCTATGACGGATTTAAGATGTGTTGCAAACATAAAGTAACTGAATAAGTACGGGGTACGTCCCAAACCCATTGTAAATGACCGACGACATCCTATCATCATTACCAGAATGTGAATATTGAGATATGATACGAACTCACATCACCTATTGTAACCTAATACTCCTCTCTGGGTTAGAGTCCGAGCATTGTTCTGTCCATTAGCGATGCCACAGCGTTTCATAATCCTGAAAACCTTCACGTCATAGACAGGAGAACCATCCCAGTGGCATGACTTGACCTATCGCCCCTCACTAGAAAGTTGAACGGTGCATAATGCTTTATAGGATTTATTTTTCAGTAGTAGTCTCTTTGTTCAAATTGTACCACAGTTAGATATAATGTATCTGTGTAGATGAGTGTGAGTGGCAGCCTAGTTATGGTGTAATAATTCTCAATTTAAAACCCACTCAGTGATGAAAGGACAATTAAGCTAATTGTCAAGCTAAACTTACCTCCAGGAGCTACTGTAACATTGGGCAATACCTCTAATATTAAGACATGGACATTAAGTGAGGATGTGGAGGTGTTTACGTTGAATGTGTGAGACTTTAATTTAAAACACGGAAGGCCAAAAAGACCACACTAGTCGATACAGAACTACTGTAAGAGAAAAAATCATGTTTTTGACTTCTGAGGATCAAATTATTTGGCAAAGCATACCAAATATTCCATTTAGCTAATTTAGTCGGTGAATGAGTTTATTTCTTTTGATCTGCTACCTGAAGAACTGTAAAAACAGAATAATCAGAAGTCCGTTCTTTTAATGAAAGCATGACAACTTGGTGTATGATGCTGCTGTACTTCTTTGTGTTGTTCTTGTCATTGCTTTTGAAAAAGTCGGAAATGTCACCGTTCAAACTGGACACTGTAAATAACGTAAGAAATACATGCTACTACTAGATGTAGACATTTCTATGATTAATTTGCATTGATGTAAACGGAATAATACATAAAAATAGTACGTTGTGCTGTTACGAGAAGGAGAAACATTTTCCTAACATGGCTGATTGAAAACGGACTGTTGTAAAAACCAGCACAAGACAACGACACAGTAACTTCTTTCTGAATGTATTTAAGGTAGACGTTGAGATTCCATCTTCTTTTCAGTAAAATGCATCACTCCCCTAGTAGACCGAGTAGTGACGCTCGACACATCCGACAGACACACTACACGCCTGATGCCCCTCTCATCACTTCCTGTAGCAGCCTGTTCATTTTCACAGTTGGCAGGTGTGTGTCAGAGTGGAGGAACTTAAAGCGTATTATACAGGAGGCCACAGCTATAGTAACGTGAAGTGTCAGTGTGTGTATTAAAAACAGACCACACTCGGGCATGATAGTAGTAGAAACATGCTGTATGTCTTTAAATCTGCCAGTTTGACAAATTTGAACTCAACAACATGGAATGTTAGTACTCTATAGATGCTATATTTAAGTTACTCTCTTCATAAAAAGCCTGTCACTGAATGACTCACTGTAGTTTGTCATATTTATGATCAACCTAATGCCCCGTATAGGTAGTTAAAAAAAAAAAGGGATTGCCCCTTGTTTTCTGGCTGATTGTTAACTGCTTAGTGCGTCAGGGTTGATTTCCATTACTTAATTCTATCAGACCATCTTGGTTGAGGAAGGTCACATTGTGGGATGTTGCTTTTCAATCATCAGTCTTAACCTATATGCTATAGTATAGATAATTCATACCAAAATCAGTTCATATTTTATTTATTTCTTACTGGTGGAAGTTTTTCTCTAAAAACCTGCATTTGTCCATTCAGAGGAAAAAGGTCTTTGTTTATAATTTCTTTTCTTCCTTTTTTTTTTTTTTCTTCGACTATCTGAGTTATGATTTAGGATCTAAATTCTAATTTAGGATTAGAATCTTCAGTTTCTCTCGTTAGGCAGGTTAATTGCAGGTTGCGGTTGAGTTATGACGGGTGAAGAGAAGTCATAGCCCTTGTATAATTTGTACAGCTACGTTAGTGAATGAAAACGTCGTATGTTCACAGTTTAAGTCAGTTGATCTTGTAATGATACTACTGAAACCATAGATGAGAATAAGCTTGCCTGTGTTTCCCAAACCACTGAAGGTTTCCTACCAGCATTTAGCAGACTTAGAATGGTGTATACTGTAGTTACTCCAATCACATTTGTACGTACGTCCTCCGTCAAATTCTAGACTTCTTTGTTGGTCTGTCCCCCTTACTTCCCGACAAAAATATAAACAATGTTATTGAGATTTTAATTGCTGCATTATTGCCTTTTACAATGCTGTGTTTTGGATGTAATTATTCTGTATTTTTTATTTATATGTAATAATCAGTTGGATCAAGGGTCATGCTTTTCACCTGTAATGTAATTTTAGAGGCTTGTATGAGAAAACATTGACAAGTTTATAACCGAAATGTGAAACAGAGGTAGACACGAGGCCTCTCTGCCTAATTGACAAGGAGTGGCACTAAGCACAAGTAGAACCAAATGACTCAATTTGTGTATTTGTGAGACACTGATTCTGTCTGCCTGACTTCAATTATACTGCATTGATTCTAGGGATGTTGATAGCATCATCGAGAGAGCTGTTCTTCATTTTCATTCAGACCTTTAACCAAAGACATGCTCCACAAATAAGCAGACAGATATTTCAATTTGGCAACAATGTTCTCTGTTGTGTAACTGTATTTGCAAGCAATCTGAGAAATTAAAACTGGTCAAGCTAATTAATAGTGTAATAAAAACGAATGACCCATAAAATACTGTGTCTGTGCTCATTGAATCACTTCTACACATAGGGATTTTCTCTCTCTGAGACACCGTGTTTACATCATTAGGAAAATTCATTCAGTCATCTCACATGCAGGAGACTGGAGATTGACCATGATGTAATCTGTGTAATGAGCCCTATGATGTCAAAGCCACAGAGGGGAAAAACATCTGTCTTACTCACACTGGAAAATTCTTCTGCTCCTGCATCCACACAGTTGCATTTCTTTGGAAAAAGAAACCTAAAGCACGCTTACAAGACAGTTGGTTTTTGTTAGATTGCAACATAATTGACAGTTGGGTTCATCAGTCAGTAGCCACGTAAGTTTACCTGAGTGCGTAAGATTTGAGTCATGAAAAATCATATTCATCCTGGTGTCAAACATTGACGTAATATATACTTGATAGTAAAACTTTCTACAAGATAAAAATCTTAACCAACATTTACAAACAGTGTCAGATAAGGTTTCCTCTCAGTTCTCAGTATGGAGTTTCAGTGACTCCTTCACCCACAGTGTCATTTCTGTGATGCCAAAATATGCAGTTACTACTTCCTTTGTCAGGAAAAGCAACATGCGATTCAGATCACCTCATTAACCTCAAAGAAACTGAAGACACACAGTACATGTTTCAATGAATTACAGGATACCGCCACCAATTTTACACATCAAAGTGTGCTTACAGGTCTTGGGGAGTGCTACTGCATATGTGAAAACATAGTATAAAGCCTTTTGTGGCTCCAGAGGAAGCTGCATTCAATCTGATAAATTGCCTCCAGTGATGTCACTCAGTGGTTGCATCGTGGGTAATGTAGGCAACAGGCTTTGAAAAGGAAGAACACAAAGGGTGATATCTCTGGTTCAGCAGTCCAACAGTGTTATAGGAGTGGGATGTCAGACCAGTGGACTGCTTTTTCAAAAATGCGGGTGAATTGAAGGGTACCACAGCCTGAGGAAAGAGGCTGCTCTGTAGTCTGGTGGTACAGTGCAGCATGAACAAAAGTTTGCTTTGTTTCATTGAGTCATCTTTTGTCCAAAGGGGCCGCCAGAAACAACACAATTGGAAGTTCTTTGTTATAGCTTTAAGTTGCATTTATTAGGTAGACAGGCTAAAGCATATAATATTCCTAAAGCAATGATACAGAGAAAACCGACCACCACCAGAGACAGGACAGTACTTCCATTTACCCATGATAATCTCTAAATCATTGTAACATTGTTCGTAACTGATGAGTGTTTCCCTTTCAACTTAATGCAGGGCGAGGAGTAATGATTGTATCAACTTCCGTTCATCTCTACATAAATGACTTTAATCAAATCCTGTACTTGATGTTGTGATAAGCATTAATAATTATTATTCAACAGACCCTCTCTAAAACCAACTGCTATTAACGCCTTGACACGATTCCCAAGCAGCAGTTCACAGTCACTTGCGTGGGTAGGCTTCACACTTCCGTCACCCACAAATTACAAAGAAGTATCAAGCCCCAGCCCCTCACTCTGTACAGGTTCACTTCTAAACCACAACCCTAACGGGTAGTCCTTACCCAGATTACTGTGAAAAGACTCTGTGGCTGTACAGTGACAGTTTGTCATTGATGCCTCCAGCGCACATCAGTCATCTTGTTAGCGGTTCCTCTGAAGTCGACTGCTCACGTACCGCCACTGTGGTAATGTAAGACGACTCATATTAACCCAGACTTCTATCACGTTGCAATCTGAGTGTGCGTTTTGTTTAGTTCGGTAACACTTTGATTCATTCAACAAAACAACAATATGAAACCCCTTAGTATGCAGGAATTAAACCCCCTGGTAGGAGGATCAAAGGTCTTATCACATGAGTTTGCTTACCTGAAGAATTAAAAGATCATTGTGAACATCATACGAGATGTGTGGGAGCTGAAGGTCACGCTAATGTAGAATGTGCGTTGACGAGCATGTACCTCAAATACCCCACACAGTTAGACACCTCAGTGAGTCAGCATTGATGCTGGGTAGGGTGTCAGAGGGTGTTCGCTAAACTGACGGTCGGGGGGATAGCAGGTGTTGTGGGGGGACTGACAGTCTTGATATTACTGGTAGGTGAAGCCCTGTGCATCACTTCGGGTTGTCTCCTTCCCATATAGCATAAGATGACATTTAAATGCTGGTATAATGTTAATTTCTCTGAGAGGAATAGATGAGATCAGACTGTCCAGTGGTGTGAGCAATACTTGACGATAACTGTTTGCACAAACAAAGTAGCCCCCAAATGTCAGCTTAAACCTCTGCATATACACACCCACACATACACACAGACTGAGTTATCATGTATGGTCAGCTGTACATTAGAAGACGTCTGTATAGCTGGTGGAAAAAGCCACTAACACATCCACTAAAGATCACTTTATACGAGAAGTGCCACTGTTTCCACCCTGCTAATGCATCAATACAACCAACCTGTGATCACAGCCAATACATGGGAAACCACATTGTGTTTAGCACGATATAAATGACCTATGACTATATAGGTGTCAAACAGTTGTGGAAAAAGTATTCACATCTTTAACCTTGTAAAAGTAGCAATACCACAGTGTGAAAATAAAAAGTCCTCCATTTAAAATCTTAAAAACAAAAGTTAAAACATGTGTTCATTACTTTAAAAGTTGGGGCCAATTTGATGATGTTATATTCTGCTGATTAGTTTGAAGGTACAATTTTCAAAATAGTTAATTGTTGAGTCTCATTACATATTTGTAACACTCTGGGTTTCCAGTCTTGTCAGATTTGGGTTGGTGGCCGGCCCGACCTGCTAACCCAAAGCGTCAGTATTTGACGAGTGGGGAATGTGACTCAACAATCAACTGTCTTTCAAATAGGACCTTAACCCTCCAATAATATCTCTGAATTTAATGTCATTTATATTTAGTATTCATAATCTAAATCTGCAAAGCAACAACTTAATCAAAGTTTTCAAATGAATATATTAATGTGAGGATTGGTGCCTCCTTCATGCGCGCTCTGCCTTTCAAAACCTGCTCTTGATCTGTAGCTTGGATGTCACTCACCACCAACTATGTCTGGGAAAGTGGATCATACTTTATGGAGAAAATGTTTTTTGCTTTTCCCTGATGTCCCTTGGCTGCTCAGCTTTACTTGTTGATAAGTAACTGCTAACTGATGCTAACTGTAGCTGCCATGAGCTAGTTAGCTTAGTTAGCCATGCAGTTTCCTGACTCTGCCCAGACCGGATAGGGAATTGTTCACACAGCTAGCACAGGAGCTTTGCCCTGCTGGAAGAAGGTTTTCAGGTGTTGAGTGACTGTCGGTGCTGAGTGGGGCCAGAGCGGGCACCAGAATAAGGGCCTGGCGAACATGATGCTACAGACGGGAACCCTTTGTGGCCATCATGACAGAGGTGAAGAGGCCAAAGCATACATGGACATAGGAAGCTAAAAAGAGTAGAAGGGAGAGTGACTGAGGCGGACGAGAGCAAATTGTTGGACTAGTAAGTAATATTAGCTGTTGCTCCATCTTGTGTGTAGCACTTTGTTGCACTTGTTGCACTGTTAGTTTTAGTACTTTACTGTCATCATAACAAATGCGCATGTACAGCTGTGAATGTTTAAGACAATAGTGTCTAAGTAAATTGCAGGGGTGCCAAATTGAAAAAAATATCGACTTTTGCATCGAGCCTAGACATATTTGAAAAATATCAAACAGGTCAAAAATGAAAGATGCTTATTACGACCCACATTAACATTTGTTATTAACACTGCAAATATGATAGATCATGAAAATCTAGAGGCACATTCGGCCATATTTCAAGGTAAAACAACAAATTTGATAACTCATTAGCTGATGTTAGCATTCAACAACTTCCTAGCTAACATTACTGTTTGATTCCATGTGTTTTCACAGGTTGCAGGTTAGATAAATGTCTCCAAGATGTGTTGTTATTTCTGAATTAATGAAGCCTTTCCTAATGGTATCATATCAAAACAGTATTGTATAAAACAGTAATTTTAGCTCGAATGTTGTTGATTGCTAACATTAGCTGTTGTCTATAATGGAAGTTAATTGGTTGTCAAACCTGTTGTTTTATCTCGAAATATGGTCCAACATCGCTCCGGATTAAACTATCCATTGTGTTTACAGTTTCTATTCAATCAGGCAGCAGTGAAAGTGCCTTTAGTGCCTAGCCTAGCCATACTACGAGTGTATGACAAAGGTCCGGTAGGCGTGTCGCTGTTACGCTGCAACCATCATGTTGTTTTAGGAACCCGATTCATATCATTTTGGGAGACGTTGATAATCGACCTATTTCAGTCGTTTCAATGTAATTAAATTGACAGTTTCAATCAAAGCATCAACTGAAATAAAACAATAATCAATAAAAATGTATCTAAACAATTAAAAATAACATTTTACCGCAGTAGCACTACTCTATCTTCCTTCTGCTGCTCCCCAATTCATACCAGATGTGACTTCAAAGGGCTTTTGCGATGTGATATGACATGGGCTTAAACTCCCTCGTATTAATCAGATTTCATTGCATCAGAAAATACTGCCATCTGCTCTCCAACTGCAATTTACCAGCAACAATCTATTCCAGCTGTTGAAAGGGAAAGTGCAGAGAGTAGTTTTGGCTAACTGTGTTTGTTGTTTAGTTTTTGTTTCAGTTTTAAACATTGTTTGTTCTCTCTAACCTCAAGGCTTGTGTATTGTGCTGAATATTAACTCTCTTTGAGGGTTTTATCATGTTTTGTTTAATCGTTTTTCCCTATCCAATGGAGCTTTCCATTTTCTTAAATGTTCCATAATTGCACGCTGTCTTTTTCCCCTATTGTTTCATAGTGGCAGAGGAGCTTCACAACAACCTGCATTACACAGACTCTGGGCAACAGTTGCAAAGCTTGCACACACAGCAAAAATACAAAATTAACTTGGAGTTGTGTTTCTGGAAACATGATGAATGTTAGTCCAACATTCAGTCTCTTTTCAGCTCCGTTTTGGTCTCCACCAACTCCTGAGACGAATGTCTGTCTCTTACCTGCTAAACGCCCTATTATGTTCATGGGCTACTTACTAACTTTACCTGTCAGCTGGATTAAAAAATTCTAATTTTCGTATCAATACACAAATATTACATCAAACTATGTTTTATGAATAACATTTTTGAGGATTTCATATTTAAAACAATACTTTTCTTTTAGAGTAAACATAGATTTACTCTAAGGGGTTAAGTTGTCCACCAATAAACCAACCTGAGAGGCTTGGGTCATTTCCTGATGGTGTTGCTTCAGACTTGACTTGAACATATGCCCTGTTTGCATGTCTGTCTGTACTGAACCACGGTCCAGCTGTAGAGTTGACAGTGCACAGCAAATTATGCATTTCAAAAACAGGAAAATATAGCAAATAAAGATAGAATGTAGACTACACAGCAACAGTTGTGTAAGAGACTTTGTCTTGTTTAACACTACAACCAATTAGCTAGCTCGCTAAACTGACAAACTCTCTTTTCACATGACTGCAGTTGTCAATATGACCCGATTTGTTGTGATTTTCACTTTTATAAACATGTTTTCAGTGCCGTGGCGACGGCCATGTCAGGTGGTGGAGGAGGTGTGACTTTCGACTCTCTACGGGTGCAATGGAACATATGACATAAGAGAAGTGAGGATGGAGAAACAGGTGAACTTTAGCAGATTTATTCAAAATGTCTAATCACATTTGTATGGTCAACTTTCAACCTATGTTAGTATTGACATACACTGTAAAATCCAATAAAGTGACTTTTCTTTAAAAAAAAAAAATGGAGGAAACCGATTACCTCAAAATGATCAAGTAGACTAACAGTAATAAGTTGTTAAAACTTTTTAGCTCGTACAACTTCAATATAATTGTGAGGTAATCGGTTTCCTGACTTTTTTAAAGTCAAGTTTTACAATTCACAGTGTATGAATTTATGTATCTGGCTGTTCGTTTGATACAAGAAATGTACGACATTAAACATGCTAAAGTTCACCCGTTTCCGTCCCCACCTCCAAAAAAAACAGTGAACATAATGCAGAGTTTTATAAATACAATACAACAATAGTTTTAAAGCTAGTTTAAACATACATAGTTCTCACTGCTTGATAATTAATAATCTAATGGCCAAAAAAAACTTTAAAGGCAAACAAAGGAATCATAATGTACTCAACCATCGGGGTCGGCTAAACTGACCAGCTCTCTACAGTTGGCCTATTTTTACAGCTTTTCACACCGAGGTCTGACACATCGAAAGGGTGAAGCAGATATTTCTATTTCAATTTCAAGAGAGCGGGTTTCAGCGAAGCCCAGCCCTACATATCGGTACCACCGTCCTTTTGTTTGTATGTTTCCTGTCACAGATCAGAGTCTTTGAAGTGGTTTTTGTTGAAGCGCAGAACAGCCTATTAATGTATTGACCAGTAAGTGATGCTGGAGGGGAGGAAATCTTGTACAGGTATACAGCATCAGTGTGGCACGCATATGTTCCTCTAACCACTGTCCCCGTTTCTCTCCCTCTTTCTCAATCACACACACAAACACACCCACACACATACTGTATGCACAAATAGTTTAATCATTCAGTCAAAGTCTACCTTTCTCAGTTTCAGAAAATGCATTACTGCTACTGCTGTTTCTGTTTAGTTTGTCAACTATATCATATCTATACTGCATGTTCAACAGTTGGAGGATGTTAAATAGTATAACAGCCTCCATGCTTTAAGCAAAAAATAAACAAAACAAAAATAATAAACAATAGCTGGTTTCTGTAAAGTAGAAAGTCACTATTTTATCACAAAAAAACAAACCTTTTAGCACCATAATCAATGAACCAATGAGGGATGGGCTGAAGAGGAGGGACGGTGAAAGACAAAAGAGGAAACCACCGTGTCCCTTACCAAAACCTATACCCAGACAGAGATGTCACTTCACAAGACACCTCACAGTCATGATGCGAGGTAGCTCATCATTCTCCAGGGAGAATATTCACTAAACACCAGGTAAGTGTCTCATTCACACAGCGTGCTGCTTCTTAAGTTTCCGAGACTTGAAACCACAAACAGATACCCTTCTACACTGCTCACCTTTGTTCTTTTTAGCTGTGTTTTCTGTGAACTACTGTAAACACCGACTAACGCGTCGCTATTGATCCTCTGTTGCCCATGGGGACTTTAAGTACAGGCTTCTCTCTTGTGACTCCAATCCTTTACATGTCAGCTGTGGGGAGGCAGACTCTAAGTTCATGTCCTGTCAAAGGATGTGTAAATCTGACATACGCATGCATGGTTTTCCCCCAGTGTAAGCATTGAGATAGCACCGCGACTGCAAGGAGCTCAAAGACCTGCTAACTATGTCACATCTCTGCAAGAGTGCATTGTAGATTTGAGCAGCATCTGGGGGAATTTGATTGTTGCACAAGCCAGTGTGTTACAAAATGAAATATATTTTAAAGATATAAAGGATATGGACAAGCTTGGGACTTAAAGTGTAATAATACAGAATACAATGCTATAGAAGTATTGATTCGTAGGCCAGCAGCCTCAGGAGAGCACACGTCTGTATGCTACAAAACTATATGGCAGACATGTCAGCTGCATTACATTAATGTGAGTAGCAATACTGAAAGTACGATCTAACAGTCATCAACTAAAGGTCATGAATTGGCCCCAGTCGCCAGTGACAGACGGCATCATTTCTGAACTGTCTTTATAAATGAAAAGATACCAATCCGAAGACAAAGGCTTGTATATAAAATGACAACACATCGCACAACCATCACGATTCTGCAAAATCTTCTTACTGACAAATTAAAGGTACACTACGTAGTTTTGGGAAATACATTTTAATCAGAAGCGAAATATCTTCATTGATTAATTTTCTTTTATGCCCAAACAAACTAAATAATCTCTCTTTGTTTTAATGGCTGGAAAAAAAGAAAAAAAAAAAAATGACTTCAAAGGGACAACACGGTTTCATACTGTTTTACTTTGTGTATATGTGGCGGACCCCACCACCTTTCTAGCTTCAGACAGTGTTCTGGGGACCATTTTTTCCTCTGAGAACAGCTTGTTTATTTTATTACAGAAAAGATAAATATTTCTGAGTTGTATTATTACCTCATTGATATTGTGAATATTAAAATTCTGAGTTTGAATTCCTTCTCCAAAACGACATAGTGCCCCTTTAACATGTTGTTAAATGAAGTTTAAATGTATCTTTCACAAAATGCATTGCTGAACGCCACGTGAATCCACCCGCTGAATTACTGTGGTCATAGGGCCACTACTACTGTGACACGATTACACCACTATATATGAATAACAGCTCAATAAAAATAATTTCAACAATAACTATTATTATTATAGTTATTTTTGTTATGTAAATGAAAACGCATACGAATTAAAATGACTACTGTGCAAAATGTATTATTGCACATTGCACAGAACTCATTCTAAGTGGGCATTAAAAAAAACAATTACGTCACTTACTCACTACATTAGTGACACTGGCATAAATTGTGTGATATATAATATAGGCATAATATAACAATTTTAATCAGGCAGCTCGTGGCTTTTGACTGCCGTAATTGTCGTAGTGACAAAAATGGTCAACGTACACGAATGATAGGCCTCGCTGAACTTATGCATGCTTGATTTGCATGATCATTTCCCTGCATGCTCTCAGCACCGTGTGCTCAACATTACGCATTTTGTAACTGCAAAGAGTTTTTAAAGAAATTAAGGAGAGACCTTCAGCTTGCTGTCTGACACTTTAAAATAGAGTAAAAGTGTCTTTCTGATTCCGAAGCCGCTCTGCTGCGGCTCTCACTCTCTTGATGGATAAAATTATTTTGAAATCATTTTGAATTTCTACACTTCGGTGCAAAATTTTCCATTAATTTAATTCAATTGAATTCATTTAATTGACAACGCACAGAGAGAGGGAGGTATACAGCGCGTGCAAATATGCAAGCACATTTAAAGCAAATTCCAGTAACAAGACAACTAAATGTCATTTCGTTTCACATTTACTTTCCATTTACAGTCACCATCAGAGGACCGAATGGGGTTGCGATTGTGCAAAAAAAAATGCAGTACTTGTGACCTCTGCTGCAGAAACCAACCACACACTGTATAATCATAAAACTTCATTATAGACTTCAGACTGTGTGAAGATGACAACGTCTCAGGCATCCGGTAGTTTCGACATACAGTCGCAGCGTTTTCATCCATGTATTCTCAATTTTAGTTGTGAAATTCCAAATATGTCTGTAACACTCGTACATACTTAATATTCCACCCCTGCGCACTCTTGCATTTGATGTTTATCGTGTACAAATACAGTCTTATTGTTGTTGATGTTCAAACTTCACTCATGTTTACTCCTGTGTACAGTCATTAGTCATGGTTTCATATACTGGTAGGGCTTTGTGGCTTCAGAGTGTGTATGAGAGCGACGAATATCAAAGCTTTCACAAAACTGAGCACATTTCCACACATCGAGCACACGTTCAGACACGATATCGGACACAGTTGTGATTGAGAAAAGTTTTTTGTGTATTTGCGAGTCCTAAAAAAAAGAAAGTGTGGGACTATTGTGAAGCTATAAATACTACTGCTTTAAAATGAAAATCATTTTAGAAACTGCTCTGCTACGTGGGCACACTTACTCGACACAATATAAACATATGATGAAATCACCTCCGATACGTTCTGCCCCCTCAACTCTCAGTACAGGTAATGCTGTCTGGAAAGGGTGGAAAAAAAACAGTACAAACCACACAGAACATATTATCTGTTAATCAGAAACCGATCCCTGCTGTTGATTTGAGTGTTTTTCCTACTTACTGTTTAGCATTTCTAGAAATGTCACATATCAGGTAACGACCTGATGGGATCTCTCTTTCTTTTTCTTTGTTCCTTTGACTTTCTCTTCTCAGGCTTTTTATTTCTACAAACTTCAGAAATGATCCGAATCAACAACACCCAATATTTCCACTTCCTGCAGCAGGCAGATGACTTACGTCGTTCAGGGTCACTCTGTGATGCCATAATCTCAGTAAAGAGCCAAACGTTCAGAGCTCATCGGCTGGTACTGGCTTGTGCTAGCAGAAGACTAGCAGAGCAGCTAGCTCTAGGAGATATAGACAGCCCAGTCCAGTGCAGACTAGAGTACTTCTCACCCCGCACCTTCCAGCAAGTTCTGGAGTTCACCTACACACAGACTCTGGAGGTGTCTGTGGACGACCTTCACCTGCTGCTGAGAGCTGCTCAGCTGTTGGAGATGCAGTTGCTGGAGGACCAGTGCCGGAAGCAGCTGGACAATCTCCGCTGCGGAGCCGGAGAAGAAGACGAGAAAAGAGACATCACAGAGGTCAAAGAAGAAAAAGATAGTGCAGAGCAGATAGACCAGAAGCAAAAAGGAAGTCCAGTTCGAGGGGTAAAGCTCGGAGAGACTTCTCCCCAAGTAGATGAGGCAAATGATAGCAATGTCTTGGAAAACATTTCACCCTCTGATCCTGCCAAGAACCACAACAGTCCTCCATCCCCGAGAAAGAAGCCCAGACTGCCCCCTGTGTCAGCACCACCCTACAATAGAGAAAGTGTTATCACCAGGCCTGCCAACAGCAGCTCCTCTTTCTCCTCTCCCTGGACTTTCCCTCCAAACATGTGGAGCTCTGTGAACGCCCTGAGGCGGATAGCAGCAGACTATTCAAACTTAGTTGCAGCTCGCCCCCTCCAGTCCACAAACCAGTCGCCTGTAGCCTACCCATTCTCCATCACCTCTCCACACATGTTCCCCCTATTTGGCTCCCATTTGCAAAGCTCTGTAATGGGCTACTCAGGCTTTCATCCACGTTACACACAAAACCTGTATGCCGGATCCACGGGGATGGGGAGCATAATCAAGCAAGGCCTGTTAAAAAGAAAAAAACCCAGCCAGAGAGAGTTTACTGGGGCCGCTCAGACAGGCGAGCCGAGGTAAGTCAACACTCGGACATGATTTTGGAAACTTCTGTTTTTCTTTTCAGTCACCATCTCCCTGTTTTTCCTCTCACAGACTCATTTAGAATCCCCTAATTTGCTCAGTTGTTCCCTTGCGACAGCTACAGCTACCTGACTCACTGCTGCTTGGGTAGATGCGTGTGATCGAACCTCCTGCACTTTCCAACTAGAGCAGTTTCACCTGTTAACCCTTCCCTGTCAGCCCTAGTCAGTCAAACTCTTTTGTTTTTCTTTTTTTTTTGACAAATCATAATCCTAGTTTTCAGACCAATCACAAAGGAGCAAAGAACATAGAAAACAATCAATAGTACAATGATTTTAAATATTAAATATTTTAATATTAAAACTTTTTATCAGATTAAAACAACAGATCATACTTTGTTCTGATTTTGAATGAATGTTCTACTGTTGTGATAAAAGGATAGTGTGAAACCCACTTGACTTTATTTTTTGGGTGATTTACCTCCTTTTTTCTTATCTATGCATATTGTACAGTGTTCCACACAGTCTAACCAAACAGTGTGTAAAGGGGAGCCCCCTACATTTCTCCCCTCCATTGCAGAATTCAAGATTTTCCACCCACTGAAATGCAGTTTCGGTGTTTAGACTGGCCTCGTCTGTACCACAAGAAATTGTTCAAACACTTCATTATGCTGCTCCTTTAATTCTAACATTAAATGGGAGTTAAATGAGCTTTTCCGCTGAGCAAGCGCTGTAAATACCTTGTGGTTGTGGATGAAGAGGAAGGAAAGGGTGTTCAGGATGTCATCTGTGATAACACATAATATATGCAGACATGTGAGACTTTGACTTGCTATATATTTCTCCAGTGAAGTATGAAAGGAGTTTATTCGTTTTTGTTAAAGGTACAATTTGTGTAATTTTTTTTTGCAACTGTTGCATCAGAAAATGTTTTTTTCCCCAGTTACAGTGACGTACCCAAAGCCGGCACAGAAAGAGTTAAAGACTGCCAACACTGCGGCAGAGGCCTCCTTGGTGATCCAGCGCTGCGGGAGTCAGCCTCCACACCATCAGGTAAGGAAATGATTAAAAGAAAAAGCAGAAAATGTACACTTTTTAATGATCACAGCACGTTGAACCGACTATTTTTACTATACAGTGAGATTAAGGCTATAGCAGTGGATATCCTGTGTGGAACTGATCAATTTCACATGATAGTAAGTTCTTGTCGTGACCCCTAACCTCGGCAGACTCCAGCTACGTAGCTACGCAATGGAAAGTGATTAAGAGAGTTGTGGTTTTGAAAGCATGGTGCAGCAGGAGCAGTGGTGTGGTTACTAGATACAGCTCGATACACGCAGTACAGTATGTACTGCATGTAACGGTGGTTTTTGTCCTATGTCAAAAGAAAACAATCATTATTATATAGTATATGAAATATAATTTGTATACAGTGAATAAAAGCCACTGTAGTAATACAAAAATAAAACAACACTTTGCGTGTGTGTGTGTGTGATATTTCACCTTCTACAATCAAGCTGATAAACATGGTTTATCTGATGTTTAATGTCTCTGCTCAGTGGAACATGATGTTCATGTTTCAAGAGATTAGGTTATCATGAAAGTACACTGCTGACAACTTAGGCAATGTACTGTTAGTACAGAATGATACTACTCACACACCTCTTGAGAATCTCTCTCTCTCTCTAATATATAATTACATGAAATGTGTAACAGCACAGTGACTTAATTAAGTCCCTGCCTTCAGTGGCTTACTCTTACTGAAATAACATCGCTGTCTGCTAATAAAGGCAATGGAAATGAAGACATGTATGTATGTTAGAAGGTCTTTTACAGTGAGAAGTGAAGAAAAAAAATGGACAGGAAATGTGCTAATGACAACCGGTCTCAGTAGGTTGTGTTTAGAGTGGTGAGTGTTCAATTGTTGTGGTTTTTTCTCATTCTCTTGATTTCCCCTACTACAGTCCCCCCTCCTCAAACACCTCTTATTTCAGCATCCTGTCTATACTATGAGGCCACACGGTTTTGACTTTAGAAACCCTAAAAAATATACGGTATTGAAAGGCTTCACGGTTGGTACCTTAACCTCAAAATCACACCTTTCTAATTTTTAAAAAAATCACCTAGATGTGAAGCTGCAGACAAGAGACATGTGCAGAGTGACAGGAAAGTAAGCTTGTAGAAACTGAGTTTATTGTCTTGAAACAGGATGCAGACCAAAAATAGACTTGTGCCTCAGACAGGCGATTAAAGTCAGGTATATCTGATGTGCTTTTGCAATGAAATGTGATGACTGGTGTTATGTCAAGTATTATAATCCTTATTAAAACTGCCCTGTATGATATTATTGATTAATCTGCTGATTAGTTTCTGATTGAAATGATTAATGATTCGTATTATAAAGTGAAGAGTGAAACATGCAGAGCTCAAGGTGACAAATGTCCTATTTCATCCAACAGACAACAGTCCAACAATTCAAGCCCAAACAATATTTAACTTTTACCAATAAAAAACTGAAAACCAGAAAAGCGTAACACTAAAGAAGGACCTAGGAATTAAATTATTAAGGGAGACACTTTAAGCTTTTTTTCCCTCCCTCGGTATGTTTTATAGGTTCCTGTGCATGTAAAAGATTTTGAAAGTAAAAAGCCTCTCTCCCACACAAAACACTGCTCCTGAAACGCCACGTCAGTCGCACCTTTAATTCTGTTGACATCACACTACATTACGGAGTCACAAATTTGCATAATCAGTGCTTATATTCACAGTAGAAGTGAAGCTAACTGGGGGCTAAAAACACGACAGAGCCGACCGGAGACGCAGTGAGCGGCGCTGGCTCAGGCGTGTGTGAGCTGAACAATCAGAGCTGCTAAAACAGAGCGTTTCAGACAGAGGGGGGACACAGTGCTGCATTAAAGCATGTAAACCTATTCTAGTAACCAAAATAAAATCATGGACCGGAAAATGTGCATAATACTCCTTTATCTCCTTTAATCAATCTTCAAATAATTTGCCTATTGGTTTTCTGTTGATCGCTCAACAAAATGATCACAATCCTACAAATGGAGAGAATACGGCCCCACAACACTGAAGCATCCTGTCAATTTTTGGGCGTATAGTCCATTTATTGACTTGACTATCTCAAAGATAAATAGTCATTAACTATACTCTACTCATGAGAGACTTTGCAACATCATGATAATGGCTTCCAAATAAGTAATACTGTATGTACAGAATGTCTGGCAGCTTGGGGTGGAGTAGCAGAGACAGAGACACCATTCAACACTGTACCATCAAAATGATTTTGAAGCTGTTACTTTAAGGTGAAAAAGTCACATATTGTTGCTTTATTGTGTTTGTCTATAAGGAATTAAGTATGAAAGTAAACACAACAAAAACATTTGACATAACGTGAGTGAAAGGAAAACTAGAAAGGCAGAAAACATTGAATGAACGCGACGGTTCTATATTTTTCTGGTTGTCACATGAATTGAGCCGCGGCACCTTTAACTTGTAAAGTAGTGTTTCTGTGAGCAGTCAGGCCCCTCTGCCCACCACAAATTCACACCTTCCCCTGTTTTCCACATCTTGTTTGTTTGCGCAGGTGAGACTTGTGCAGGGTGTCGGTTCTGTGGAAAAGGAGCCGTTTCACAGCATGAACCACAATCCCATCGACAAGAACACAGAGGGGAAAAACCCTACCAGTGCCAACATTGTCCCAAGAAGTTCAGTCTGAAACATCAACTGGATACGCACCACCGAGTTCACACCGGTAGGAAGAATATTTAATCGGCAGTGCAGGAAAAAATGTTTTTTGAGTCTATTCACTCAGATTGTAAATAGTTTGTCATAAATAATTGGAATTTTTTTGTATATAAGTTATTATCTGTTCTCACTCAAAGACGTTGCCATGTTGTCATTGGTTGGACGTCACACGTTAGGATCTGAGACTACCCACAATTGTGGCTAATAATCGTAGCTTTATATTGCGGGACATTAGAGCAAAAAACAAATAATCAGGCGTATTTCAATTTTCAAAAAGTGAATAATTTTGTCTTAAATGCAGTCACATGGTGAAGTCGGATAAACACGGCCATCGGGTAAAAAGAGCCAGATAAGTACAAAGCATTTTTAAAAAGCCAATAACATTAAACAGGGCAAAAGTCACAATAGTAGAATTGGTTGGAGGTGTACTTGTTTCTAAAGGCAGGCAGGTGTGAGCATAATATAGCAACGGAAGTGAATTATGACTAATTTTCATTTTACCATTTACAAGGAAGCACATACTTGCGTCGCTGCCGAACATTTCCAAAGCAGACTGTTGTGTTTTCGGCTTTTGACCATCTTCCAGGCAGGTGATGGTTTACACTCATTGTAATACTATGAACCTCACCTTACAGAAACTTGAAACTTGCACACTTGAAACTTCCGTGAGATAGAGACAGTAAACGTGTCTGCTTTTACTGCTTGTTAAGCTACATTATTTCTGCAGGGTCATGCAATGCAGAGCGTGCCATGACAGCTGTGTTACCATGCGTCAGTAACATTGAGCAAAATACTTACTGGAACTGCCTGTCAAGCAGTTTTCTCTGCAAATTGGATGTTACAGCATGTGTTTTAAAAATAAAAATGATTTGCAGCAGTATCAATCATACGAGCGTGTGTGTGTGTGTGTGTGTGTGTGTGTAGCTTAAGAAATTGCAACAAAAACATAATTATACTATCTTGTATTGCAAAATGGCAGTTAATCATGAATCTTATTTAACTTTTCAAACTTTCTCTCATTCAGAGATTTTCCAAAGCTGTTGTTTTAAACAATTGACTATTGAGTTTTAACATCTATATTTAATGTTTAATGTTTATCTCAAGGGTGTAGGTTTGTTTTTCAACATTGGGGGAGACACATATGAAGCAGGGAGCCTGGGTGTCGTCCCCCCTGGAAATCTTGAGCGTCACACACGTCATTTCTTGCATTCTGGTGAATTTTCATGCACCAATTTGTGCCTTTTCCCACATCAATTTATAGTAGAAATATTTTTTTCATGTAAAGGAAAACACAAAATTGTAACATAACAAAATACAATGGGACACAATGCAGTAAGGCTCTCAAATATTTATTCTCCTGTGGACCAACTTTTCTTATTTAATGTTAACCCTGCTGACTCAACTCACATGTAGGCATGCTTTACTCTCCCGTCCTCTTTCGTGTCTTTTGTTTCAATCAATCAATCAATCAATCAATCAACTTTATTTATATAGCACATTTTTAAAAACCACAAGGGTAGCCAAAGTGCTGTACATTGAGACATAAAATAATTTAAAAGTTAAGTTAGAAGCACAAAAGAGACGAACATGAAACATGAACATGAAAAAACACGTAAAAAAAAGCGGTTTGGAGCGGTAACCTCTTTAAAATGTGGCACCTATTCAATGATAATGACTTATTTTGAGTCATTTATAAACCCCTCTAATTTAAAGACTTATATGAGTTTCAGCAAGATTTCTGCTCATGTTTGAAACTTTCTGCGCCCCCAAAACATACCCGAGATATCTGTGATCTGGAGTGACTTTGAGAAATGATGTACATCTCAATTATGTAATGAAGCTGACTGAAAAACAAGAATACATTTTCGTCGTTAACATTATTCAAAAATATTACAGAATGAGACCTTTTTAAAGCCTCTAATGCCTCTGACTAGTTCTCGAAAACAACAACCTTCGGCTTCACACAAGCCATGACCTACTTTACCGGAGCTATTGTTGTGTCTATGAGTTGTGCTCTGGCAGTTTATCGAAATAGTCCTCTACTTCCCCCTATGCCTATGTTTTATCAAAGTAATGAATGTTTTTGTTACGTCAACATGCAACCAAAGAGAAGAGCTGACATGCAGGACGGACATGTGACTGTTTCAAGAGAGATCTGGCTGATTAAAGTACGAGACCCTCTCTCACAACTCTTTCTCCTCCTCCATTGTCTTCCTTCCTGTTCTCTCTACTTCAAGGAGAGAAGCCCTTCGAGTGTCGTCTCTGTGGTCAGCGCTCCCGGGACTACTCGGCCATGATCAAGCACCTGCGAACTCACAGCGGGGCAGCGCCTTACCAGTGCACGCTGTGCCTGGAGTTCTGCAACAGCCTCGTCGCCATGCAGAGACACATCAAGAGCCACCCAGTGCAGGATTTCCCCCCTAACTGGAGCATCAACAACACCTACCTGTACACCTCACACATCTGAGCCAGCCCTCAGACAGCTCCGTCCACACAAAGTTCTCATAGCTTTTGTTTGTGCCTCTCGTGTGTTATCATTACATTTGAGCAACAAAGGAAAGCATCTGTTTTTCCGAAGGACAAATTACGGATGATGTTTGATAAACACTTACCACTGTTTGGAAGTCATAATTACACATGAGAGGCACAAACTGGGGCTGTATGTTGCGATAGCTTCTATACAAACTGCTCTGTGATCACATTCAGAACTATGGAACAGCACTAATTTCCAATGAAATATGAGAAATGTGCACATTTGGTCATATACGTGCATTAAAGCCACAACACCAGCTCATCCCCATCGAATGACGCAGGTTTCTTCCCTCTCACTTTCACAATTATTGGATCACTTGTGTAAACTTTGTAAGTTTGACCAAGGTTTATAGCGCCCTCATGAGGGCAACCACTGTAACAATTATTCTTCTTTCCTGAAGCGGTGCTCACAAATGCACAACAATGTGTAGATGTGAGCGCTGGCTGAGATGTTGTGTTTGCAGCTGAACAAAAGTGGATTTTTTAAGTGCTGGTGCATATAAACAGTCTATATTTATTGATCCAGATTGAAAAGATTCTAAATCAGTGATGTCTTAAGTATCTATTTCATCCTTTAAAGAGTGACTTTGTCCTGATACTCTGTTATTTTACTCTCAAAACAAGAAGGAGTGGGAGAGTTTTCTCTGGTGTAAACGAAGATGTCCTTGAGCCTTGGCACTGCTTGTGAGACAAAAGGCAGCCAAATCCGATATGGTAACATCGGAAAAGTTTAGGGAGGACTGTGTTTACTTTACACTGAAAACAAGGAAGGTCATGGACGACCGGGCAGCTCATTAATCTGCCCTAGCTCACTGGGATGAGAGAGCTTTTGCAGACAGCTAGTGACAAACAACAGTCCTGTGTGTGCTTACATATTTTATTCCTCCATTAATGGATTTTATTGCACTGTAAGTCACTGGGGCCGGGCTGCCTAACTCTCTGTTTGAAGTTCAATGGCATGGTTATACTGAATAAATGTGGCCAAAAAGTAAACACCATGTAATATCTATAGCAACTGCCATACCTCTCTAAAAGCGCAGCACAAGTTATAAAACCGTGAAGTCATCATATGTATGTATGTCTGCTGTATTTAACCATTGCTTCCCAGATGGAGCTTTCAGACCGTTTTCACTGAAAGCTTTTTGTTGATTTGTACAGCATTATCTTAATATGAATAGTGTGGAAAATTCATAAAAATAAATGTTTTGCTCATTTTTCAATTGTAGGCTTTAACGGATCACTATATGTCATGTTTTAGTCTACTAATGCATCAAATAAACAAGCTTACACAACTACAGCTATCCTGGAAATTCTTTGTAATTTGTGTGGATAATAGAAGACATGGAGATGTAAATGTTAAAGGAAGTGATGGGGGAACGGGTTCAGCTGACCACAACCTTTATAATAACATAGTTTAATAATAATTGTATCATTGTTGAACACTTTCGGTCATCCCTTTCAAAACTATAGCTTTAGCTTAACTTCAAATAGAATAGGTTTGAGACAGATATGCAGCAGCTTAGTGGGATATGAGACGTAACAATTTCTGACTTCTTTTATATACTGTATGACTACACACGATACTATCAATGATCATAAAATAATGATTAACTCTGCAAAAGCAAAGAGGAAACTCTTTTGAGTTTAATCTTGTACGATCACTTATAGCACTGAACTGCTTGTTTGCGTGAGTTGACTGGAAGCAGTGTCTGGCATATCTACAGTGTAAAGTAATATGCTTGGCCCATACTAACAGTGACAATTGAGTGGCTCGTGCGTGTGTGCACTAAGATGATATACCCAGTAGTTTAACTGCACCCTTCAACAGACAGAACTGTATACCTTACTTATGACAATGTGAAGCAGATACGGTGCTAATGTGTTTTGCATTTTGTGCTTAATATTTCTTTCTTTCTTTCTTTCTTTCTTTCTTTCTTTGCACTGGCCCAGCAGTAAATGCAATATTGACAAAGCCTTGTGTCAACACATATATAGTACATGACATCTCACAGAGAGTGATAATCCACTTTGACAGATGACCCATTTAGTCAGTGATGCAGCACCTTTGATGATTTAATGGATCTGTTTCACAGCAGACATTTTGACTCGTCATTGTAGGAACCACACACTTGTCACTAACGAGGGCTCCGCACTGTGCACAAATACCAGAACCCTGAAACTGAAGCAGCTAAATGACATTTACCGTTAGCTTCACCCCTCACTGGAAAGTGGTTGTCCAGTCATAGCTTAGCAACATTTCTGTTGTGGGAGGTTTCAGATTCCTCCACGTGCTCAAAAAGTGTTTGTGGGGCTTTAGTAAGAGCGATACTTTTTGAGCCTTTCCAAAACCACAAACACGAGAGCAAAAGTGTAAGGAATGGATTTAACAGTGTTTTCAATCTGCTTTAATGTAAAATTCAATCTTAGCAACCTAAAGAAAATGTGTGTAATTATTATTAACTAACTACATAAATTGGTGGAGCAATAGGTTATGTTTAAAAAAACAAAAACAAAACAAAACAAAACACCATTCATGACTCACACTTTCATTGCGTAAATTTCTTGACTGTGTTGAAGCCGGTCCTGGATGTGTAGGCTAATGTTAGCAGCTTGGTGCTACACTCCAGTAATCCTGGCCAAAATCACCTGAAGTAATGCTACACTTGCCAAACTCATTGGTTAGCCCTCATCATTACAGCCTTCTCTCTAGTAACATTAAAAGTGAAAACATACTGAATATAATATTTATAGTATAAACATAGCAACATTTATCTTAGCAGCTAAACAGGGCTAATAACCTATATTTGAATGAAAGGTGGGCGATCTTACATTTTTCCTCACCTGTAGTAAAATACTAGGACTGCGTATCTCTACGCTGCACAACAAGAGCAACTCTGATTCTTTATTCTTATTTCTAGGCTACGAGGATCATCAACCACTGAGGAAGCTAACTTTTCACCCAGGACATGCAGCTTTAGCCACAGTCTTTGAGCACAATATCGTGTATGTAACCATCAAGTGCATATTTAAATAAATTCCCGTTAAACATGATTCCAATTATAAAACAGCTATCTGGAAAAACTTTAATATTCAGTCGGAGATTGCATTTTCAACCCACTCATGGAGCTAGCGTTGGCGCATTTAGCTAGCTGGAAATATTAAATCTGCCAGCGACGGTTGCCAGTTCAGCAGTGAAAACTGACTTGCTTGCCTGTTGGAACCTTGAAGTCTATGAAATGGACTTGTTTAAAAAATTACTAAGAATTAGTAGTGATAAATGTGCTTGCATTACCGTAAACAGCACGTGCTAGAGAGGTCAAGTCGGCCATCTTTAATTTTTTTTCACCTGTGCTTCTCCCACTGCGACTGTCAATATGTCTTCTGTGGAAATAAAGTCCATCCATATTCTCCGTGTTTATATTTGTACATACCCAAATAGACTATGTTTTAATGTTTTAATCCTTGTGAAGAATGTCTCGTCTCAGCTTTTCTCTGCACTTCCTTCACTTTCATTGCCCTCGGACGCTCCCTCCTCCAGAATGTTGTCAATAATGAATCCTCCATGAGACACTTTCTTGTCTTTGTCCTCCTCTGCCATTCCCTCTGCCCAGGTCCCCCAGTCTCTGCTGGCTCTGGAGTCTTGGAGTTTACAGTCTGCCAGAGCCATGAGCTGGTGCACCTGGCTGGCGCTGCAGTTGGGCAGCGGTACCTGGTAGGTGGTGTGGAACCGGCGCAGGTCCACTCTGAACGAGCCCTTCTCCAGAGTCATGCAGGGTTCGAAGCGGGCGCCCCACTCGATCTCTGTTTCAATATAGGATGTTTTGGCTTGGCACATCATGCCTGTGTATAAAATGATGGGAAGGAAGTGGCTGTTAGATTCTGTCAAACATGTTAAAAACATCAGTTTTAAAATTAAGTACACATCTTTTGCCACATGGTGTCGCTGTGTAGGCCTATGAATCTGAGCCAAGCAACCCGTCGGTGATGGGTGAGGTCTGATGATCTGTTCTTACACAAATACAAATTGACTTAAAGTATTTTATTCAGGTTTACATTTTCCATCTAACTCTATACATATATTTTATGTAAATTGTCAAATTTAATGCACAGTTTTTTGTATAAATTAGAACTAAATTACTATTAATTATAAATTATGTGTGTTTATTACAGCAGACAGAATAACCAACCATGTATAACACATGCAAAATAAATGCTTTAAAAACACATTATGTTTATTTATTATGTTGATACCTCTGTCTTTACTGTATACAGTATATATTTATATATTTTTATTCTGTTTTTTTTTTTTAACTATATATATGTGTATATTTTTACTATATATTTTATTTGGTATACTTTCCTTTTCTTACTTTGCACTATTTGTTTCTACTGACCTGAAGAGAAAGCCACTCACAATTTCATTGTACATGTGTATAGTGACAATAAAGGCATATTCTATTCTATTCTTAAAACTGCATTAATTTAATTTAGGTTATTTTATATTTTCACATTGACTCAACATGATAGAAAAACTTTGCATTAATTGTGATACTTTACATTGAACGTCTTCATGTGTAATTAAAACACTTGAAAGTATGGAACTTTTAGCCGTATGTACCAAGGCCAGTATTGTTGATACCGAACTGTATCTGTAAAACAGCCACTCCCACTCACTGTTTCATTACTTTTCCCAGAAGTGTCCCCTCTTGTAATACCAGACAACAATTATAGTTGCTTTCTAGAGAAAGTAGACCAACATAATTTATAAGAAATGTTGGGATGACATCATTTTGCTAAATGATTTTTCACTTTATTTTGGGGTTCTATCATCTGTCTGGCAGTCTTGTTAAAAGATTTGACTTTCCCTGCAGGGTTATTTCAATGGATACTTATTTCTCAGCTGTTCTATGTTTTCATTTCAACTCCTGTACACAACTACATTCTCATATTATGAGATAATGAGAGGGCTGCAGTTCAGCAGGGACAAGGCTGCGGCAGTCAGTTCAAATGGTTTTGTGGGTGTGGCGGCCGCATATCCTCTCATTGTCCCCTGCAATCTGTGTCAAAGCCCCACTTCTTTCTGATACGATAATAGTTACTGCATTCTGTCTTACAAAGCAACATAGTTTTGATGGAATTACTCGTGTCACTTCCATTTCCTGAAATTTGCTTCCTGGGTTACATTTTGTTTGTGAGCAGCTGCAATGACAACGTTAAGGACAGGATTTTTTTCAACCACAACGTAGGGGTACAGGAACCTTTTTTTCCCCCTCAGTAAGCTTTTTCCTAGTGATATGTTGCATACACACACACACACACACACACACACACACACACACACACACACACACACACAGGGTACTTCCTTATTTTACTGTTTGTCTCAAAATGTAAAAATCTAAAGTTTGTCAAAGCTCCTACCAAAAACTGTGACTCTTTCCAACACTTAGTACAAACTATGATGGTAAACTGCTGTCAAACAACACAAACATCTACTTTTTGAACTTTCTACCCACACATGAATTACACACAGCACTAAAGCATTCGTTTTACAAACAACTGTCAGAATGTGTGCGTGGACACTTTTTGGTGTTTTCATTCAACATTAGTCACTGGAAACTTAATGTTTCTTTTACAGCAAAGTCATGCTGACACAGAGCGCATAGGTGGTGACACTACAGCTGAAAACACATAAAATAGCCAAAATTGTAAGACTCATACTTAATGAGTAAATGTTAACTTGTCCAGAAAAAACAAAGAGGGTTACGGTGCTGCATCCTTTCTATAATTCCAACTGGCCATATCACTTCATCAGCATCACAGGCAAAATTGTTCCTCGCTTTTCAGATAAAAAAAGAAAAAAAAACCTTTAATCACTTATATCCTTAACATGAGTCATGATCGCGTTTAATTAGAAACCATCGGTGTTGCTGCTCCTCTTCTTCTCCCTCTTACTGTGCCGTGCTATTGTTGAGCCTCACAGCTGCAGCTGTATTTAATTCGTCTAGCTCCAGAGAACCAGAGACCCTGCTGACGCAGCCATAGCTCACACATACAGATGTTTTCTGTTTGGTATTGAATAGTCTCGTGCAAAAAAGAAGTGCAGTCTTCTTTTGGAAGCATTCACAACTGAAAGTTGAAAGACATTTTTTAGTGAAGTGTTTACTCTCAGAAAATAGTAGATAGTAAATAAATTTGCTCCCAGAAAATAGTAAATGACAAGTCATTTTCTTTTCCAGAATGTTGTGCTTTTTCACAAGTACTCTCGTCCTGTTTTATGAAAGGCTGTTCTGTTTTCCTTTCGCTTCCATGAATCGTTTTGGGGAAAATGCATATTTGCTTTGGCGCCAAGAGTTAGATGAGAAACTCTGACATCTGTACAGAAAATATGCAGCTAGACCGAGGAGAAGCCTAAAACTGATGCAGTATTTGTGAATGTTGTATGCAGCCTGAAAGGAATAGCTACAGACACAATTCAGGGCTGAAAAACACACCATCAACTTTTTTTTCTTTAAGAAAAAGAAATCTTAACACTTTATGAATATGGGTACATGAATTATCATGAATTCATACATTATGTTCAGCATGAAAAACATAAATTCATTCATATAGTACCTCATGAAGGAATCAGAAATGTAAAAGTATTAACGGAATCTCATGCATTCGTTAATACGGGGACAATACCTCCATTACTTTATCACGATAGTTAATGTACCCTTACCAAAAAATGTTATCAAAAGATAATATTATCTATGTTTTTATCCACACATAGTATTCTCCTTAAAAGTTACAAAATAAAAAATTAAAAAAATCTATAAAGTGTGTAATAAATATGTAATATGTAACATTTCTGCATTTAAATTTGTCAAAACTACTTGACCTTTATTGTATATTTGGTTGAGTTGCGTACTTATATTCTCCCAATAATGTTCCAACCCAGAGAAATGTGTAACTTTACTCAAGGTAACACTAAATTTGTCACTAAAACTTTAAGGAAAACATCAGATGAAACGTCAGAGAGTGAATAAACATAACGTGAACAAAAACTTGAATACATTACCTCGTACATGAACATTTCTGCCTGAGACAGCCAGATTTACATTAGCAATGGTGATTGTTTAACAATGAAGACACCAGCTCCCATGATCCCACGCTACTTGCACCCTTTTGTTTTGTTTTCATTGAGACCCCTAGTGTCAGGAATTACATAGGGGAGACCGGGGATGATAGTAACACTTTTTGTTTGAGCAAGTGTAACTCAGTGGTTGTTTGTGCTAGAGATCTCAAATTTTGACATGTGGTACCCATATTTGTCTGCTGTAAATGACATGCACTTGGACTTCTACTACACCATCACAGATTATGTAAATTAATGTCAAATACAAAGAGGTATGTTGTTGCATCCTACCCCAGTACCGGGGGGGAATTGTAACACTACTTGAGGATGGATGTAACAATTAAATTATTATACTTTAAAAAAGATCCACACTTAAAATGTATGCAAACACTTTAATGAATAATAAAGAAGGAACCATAAACTTGTCAGAATACAAAAAATATATATATAAAAAAATAATACAAAATACAATAAAAATAAATACAATAAAATAAATAAATATATATAACATAAAATAGATAAAATAAAGAATAATAAAGTATAAACTGGTGTGTGTTGTGTGTGTGTGTTTTGTAGCCTGAAACAGGTTAATGTGAAGTATGTGAAGTATTTGAACACTTGGAGATCTGTGGAACAAACCACTTTTGAACAGTGTGGTGCAAAGCTGCATTAAATACTTAGTAAGTACAACATAAGGGGAAGGTTGTAACACTTTTTTAGAACAGTTACAATCCTCCCCATGCCAGGCAGCCATTAAAAAGCTAACCATTTTTAGCATTTAGCTTCAAAGCTAGCACTAATGCAACACATCAAATTAAACTAGAGAAACTACTACTTGAGCTTATGTAAGTGAAACAACTGTATCTACAACACAATGGACACTATGCAAAAAATATTTGTGATGGAAATTTTTACTTTCTTACCTGAAAAATCATTTTTTGGCTCCAGAACAGACAGTTTTCAACTCAGAGACATGAGGCTTCACCAGTGAGCTCAATTTGTAAGTGGGCATGGATTGTATTGATGACATCACCACAGCTCGTTTCTGATTGGTCAAACTGAGAGTGTTACAACTATCCCTTTGTTACAACCATCCCCGGTCTCCCTACTGTACATTCAATAAAACTAAAAATGAATCTAAGCAGCAATACGGAGCTTTACAAAGTATTTCAATTTGCTTTGTTGTACTACGGTCATTATAGAAACGTATGAGAGAGTGGCAACATCGAACTCTTTGCAAGACCACTGTCAAACCACTCCTTTTGTTAAAGTTCCCCTCCAATCAAAAATGTGTCTGTCTTCTTGTTCCTACAGTTGAATGTTCACTGTGCAGAATGTGCAGAGGCTGTTTATATTCATGTTGAAAGTATAACATTTTTCTGTGCTCATTGAAAATCCCATTTTAAGAGGCGGGCCTATGAGCATCATTTGTGACATCACTAATGTCACTAAAGTTTGGGAGCCATTCCTCATCCGACATTCAGCATACACAAAATAGTTGCAAGTCTGTGGGAAAAAACTTCAATATGGCTTATTTCTACAGTACGTACCCAGCATATTGTACTGCCTTGACGTTAGCTATCCAGCATTAGTGCGGTTAATATTAGCTAGCGTTAGCAACATTAGCGTTAGCTAAAACAAACTGGCAACCGCTTGTGGAGGCAAATGATTTGAACAACAGTAGCGTTTTGATGTGAATACATTGGTAGGAGGGAGATGGAATGTCACACTTAGTGGCTAAACATTATCAACAACACTTTTAAACTCATGAAAGGAAAAATGTTGGCATATTTATATATTCTAGGGTTTTTAAGTAGAAAGAACGAGACATGCCAGTTTAAGGATGTAAATGCAGTAATTGCTTTGGTCGTGCAAAAACCATGTCAGACACATTTTAGAGAATTTTCTGTGTGCCTTAATGCATGTACGGAGGAGATTTTTAAAATGTTTTGTGTAATATTGTTGTGCTTTGTCCCTCAGGGCCACCCTTATCCATGGACTGTTCATTACAGTGAGTAACAAAACAGGATAAAGGGATTACTGCCAGCTGAGTGAAAGATTTAGATTTAATTTCCTGTTAGTAAAAAAAAAAGAAAAGTTTTCTGCCTTCAGCCTTTTGACATGTAGATAATTCATCATGACCACAGTTACCTTCTTGGTTAAAGCATTAAATATAACACTCTTTCTCTCTCTCCCATGGGGTACAGACTATCTTGGCTGTACTGATAGGCAGCAGATTTTCTTCTTTCAGCCATACACATGGTTTAGTTTAACTTTAACGGCAACTTCTTCTTTGTGGTAAATTTCATTTAAAATTTTCAACATGCGTATGCTTTTCTGATTTTTTTCTCTGTCTGAACCACAGACCTCAAAGTGAACTACAATGTACTGTGAACCAACTGCTGAAGAAAATTCCAACAGATTTTTCATTGCGCATTTTTCAATGGAAGCAATAAAAATGAAACCAGAACTATTTCTGTGGCTTTATGTCACTCGGGTGGGGTTGGGAGGATGGGACAGTGTGAAAATATGTTGAGGAACTCTATCTGCTTCTATATCTCTTTCTGACTACTACTATTGATTACTCACCTGTGGCCTCAACAATTCCTTCCAAGATGACAATTATCTCAAACTGTTGCCGTCTAAGCTGCTCCGGGCCCAGTTCCCAGAGTGGACTGCTGGAGTCAATATTGTGTTGAATGACTTGAGGCTCCACTAAGAAGAGCCGATCCGACCCAGTTTCATAACCAAGATCAATCTCGGTCTGCTCAAGTGGCAAGAACTCGCCCTCAGCCGTTTGGCGGGACTTGATTAACTTTGCGCGAACCTTGGCGTCCACCATGTGACTTTCTCTCAGGTCCCCCAGACGGAACATCAAACACAGTTGATCATCTCGGTTGGCAATAACGCAAGTGCGACTGAAGAGAAGAGTCTCAGCCCGCTTCTTAGGTCGGGATATTTTGACAAACATGCAACCCACCATGAGTGCATCTATCATGGAGCCAACAATACACTGCATCATTACCAGCAGCACACCCTCATGGCAGACAGGAGATACAGTCCGTGACCCATAACCAATGGTGCGCTGTGTCTCTACCGAGAAGAGTAGAGCTGAGATGAAGCCATCTACACCTAAATAGCAGGGCCTTTGGTCTACGTGTTGGTCTTCACTGGTCCCTAGTGGTGGATCTTGTCCTAGGTCACCTCTGAAGGAAGCATTCAAGAAGTAGAGTCCAGCAAACAGGAACCACGTGGTGATGTAGCACATCATGAAAACAAATAGGAACCAGCGGTACTGGAGGTCCACAAAAGAGGTAAAGATGTCAGACAGGAAGCGGCCCCTCTCAGAAATGTGACACAGATTGACGCGGCACTTCCCATCCTTGGAGACATACCGAAGTTGCCCTCTGGTTTCTGGAGTAATGGTGGGGGTTTGGTTGCACTCACTCTCCAGGAGTTTACTCCGAGCCTTAGCCAGCCTCTCCATCTCTCTAGCAGGGCTGGGCAAGCTGCTGTGTGCAGGCGAGAGGGGGGTGTTGTGTAGAGGGCTGTTGTTAATGGCATGCAGGGGGCTGGTGCTGCCCATGTTGGGCACACTGAGCGCATGGCGAGGGTAGTGTGAAACATTGTTGGTCTCTCTTAATGAGCAGCGGCGCAGCAAGGCTTGCTCTCTTTCTGTTTGACCGAGGGTGGAAGGTGGAGGTAAGCACATGTGGCCCCGGTAAGAGATATCTGTTGTACTCTTATGGCGTTTCTTGGCTGTTGCAAGCTCAGAAAAAGTCCCTGGCATGATGTCCGGAAGAGGAAAAGTTGACTCTTTGTCTGTCTGAAAAGAAACAGAGACAAGGCTGTTATTATCTCTTTCGGGACAAAGCTTTGCTGACCTGAATCTGAGTGCATTCTACAGTTCAGGGACACCAGATTATTTTTCCAAAGTTGTTTTCCACTACAAGTGAAAGTGTGTTATCATTAACAGTTTATTCAAGGTCAGGAATTTCCTTTGCATGTCACTTTAAGAAAAGAGATCTTTTTCCGTTTCAGTTTCCTTTTTATAGACCTCAGTTGCTTGGCAGGCTGCACAAATATTTTTGCAGAGAGAAAAAGGGCGTACAGCGGTCAACTATACAAAAACAATCTGCAAAAGAAAATTTTCTTGGAAATATTCAAACACTGCCTTACATTTATTACAAAGCTCTCACACTGAACGTCCTCTCCTGAAGCTGTGGAATGGACAACCATGATAGATTTTGGTTGACAGGGCATGGACGTTCGCCGCCCCCTTGTCCCATCCTGGGTGGTCCGTGGAGGCCCCATGGCCCCGATGCTCACTGTTGTCCTATAGGATCCAGGGGATCTTCCGGTCTCAAAGTTGTAGTCTCTTCTTGCACCAGGATACATTACAAGAACGCAAAGGCAACAGACCCTAGCAGCAGAGCATGGGGATGATCATTCAGGTTCAAAGGGTCTTCCATTGATTCAAGACCTAAGGACATTAAAGAAGACAGGATATATTACACCCAGCAGGAGGAGTACATCACTCATTAAGAAAAACTCAAGCTTGTCGAAAGTACTTTAAATTCTTTGCAACAAATAACCAGAAAGAGAATGCCACAGCCACAGACAGATTGCAAAAGCTGGTTCTAAGAAAAAAGCAGAACATCCAGATTAAATCTGAGTTGAACTAACCTGAGGGCGGTGCCAGTGCATACCATTATTCCATACCAGAGACAAGATGCTAAATACTTCCTTTTAAACAATATGTTAGTAGCCTGTATACTTGTAAAGTGACATTGGAGTGGTCAACACAACGGTAGAAAGCTTAGGGAGAGATCCACTCCAGCTGGAGCTTAGCCCCGACATCCTGCTGCCTCAGCAGTACTCCAACTGTATCCTGCAGCGTTGAGTACACACAGCTGCTCCACACAGGACAGGCTGCTTAAGGTAATGTATTGCTAAGGTGATGAATTGACCCCAGTTTAACACTTAACCTGTCACAAACGGCACTCAATCAAGACTATTCATAACAACTTAAATATGTAAAGGCTGTCAGCATGTTTGAGTACATTTACACATAATAAAAAGGAATGGTTAGAAATAGTCCACTGAGAGTTAGATTCGACTAATTTCTGTGTTGCATCACGTAGGAGAAACTCAACAAACTTTGTGAAACGGCTATTTGCATATATATATATATATATATATATATATATGTATATTGCAGCATGGTTGTGTTCACTGCACCTGCAGTTTATTTGCGCGTAAGTTTATATCCTGTGAACTATCAGTGACATACAGGGACGAGATGAGGTGAGAGATTCTAGAGAAAGATAGTTTGCTGTTGAGTCTCACTTCCAGATAACTCATATTTGATAACCAGGTCCTGAGACTCAACAAACAACTATTTTCCCACAGCACTGCTCACCACACCTTCAAGAAGCCTCTACTGAATAATCTAAGTGATCATTTGGGACAAAAATCGTCGTTTGCTTCAGGCAGGCCTTGAATTTCAGAGCACTGTCATCAGTCAGAGTCTAAATTTATGTAGTTAGTGCAAAAATGATCAAATCACAAACGATATGTTGTTTTACATGTAATACATTTGCTGGTAATATGAAAAGAACTGCTTTCGCAACACAGATGAAGCATTTATTTCCCAACTTTGTGTGGCCGGTTAGTCACATTTGTTGATGTCATCTAAGAACAGATAATGCTCAACTGTTCCCAGATGGTACTTTGTAACTGTTGTTACAGACACAGACGTAAGATGCTGAAATTGTGAGATGAATCAGAAAGGGAAAAAGGACATTTTGCCAATGGGTGTATTTTTTACAAAGAACTAAGAAATGTAATATTGGAACACTACACTCTGACAAGTTTGCTGTGCTCATGGTCAATATTTAGGGATCAATCCTTTTTTTTATTCTCTCTTCTTGTTGTTCCATGTACACTATAGCATGAACCATGTAACAGACAGTGGGAAACACTGACCATCAGCTTTGACTGTGTGAGCACCGAGCATCAATGTTATAACCACAGAGTCCATCTCTCACCCAGCTGTGCTGTGGTGTTGCGTGTTGGCTCAGAACACTTGAGTGCAACAGCTCGATCCGAGATGTAGTGGGAGAGTCACATTTTGTCCATCTCGTTTTCGTTATTCGAGCAGACTTTAAACCAAGCTGGATTAGCATAGCTCTTACTCTGACTGTCTTCCTCAATGGGGCGGTCAGGCAGGTCAGGCCGGATGGTTGAAAGAGGCCACAGGCTGTGATGGACTCAAAGTACAAAAATTTCAAAATTTAATCCAAAACACCTGCTTTCCTTCTCCTGTCGATGAAAGTATTTCTGTCGTATGCGTTGCATGTGTCAGCAATAAAGCCGAAGAATGACAGCTAACAAAAACAAGCAAACAAACAAACAAACAAACAAACAAAAGCAGCATAATTTGGTCTTAATGCAACTTCCTGCATCTTCATGCGCCGCCATTGTGTGAACTGTTCCTTTAACTGGTCACTGTATAATTAATGTAGTATTCAAGACATTAAGCATTGCAGTCACATGAAAGTGTGAGTAAAACATTGTAAAAAATGAATATCCTGGCAGTTCAGTTCTTAGTATGGGTCAAACTCCAATAACATTTCTCATAATGTTACTCAATGGCAGATTTTCCTGGACTGCATCACTAATGTCCTCTTCCTGGCCTACTTGCCAGGGGCTGTTCCTCATAAGAGAGCGGACAGTCGCCCACAGTAACCGGCTCTGTAGCAGCTGCATCTGGGCTTATCTCGGCGGATCGTCCCCAGTGCCGACCCGTACCGGCTGCCTTAAATTTGTTTGCATTCATTTCATTCGGTTTTTTTTGTTGCTCATTTACACTTCATGTCAATTATGGGGGGAGTGGGCGGCTGGGCGCCCTCTGTTTTGTAAAGGTGAGTCTGCTTGCTGCTGAGAAAGTCTCTTATACAGAGGTGGAAGAAGGGGAAAGGGAGAGGGGCGTTGGATAGGTTCATCTAGACCTCAGCTCTCCCTACTGGTAAGGGGGAGCTGTGAAGCAGGGAGTTCATCTTATAGTGCACAACTAATGCAGTTAGTATGCTAAAGTCAATCACATCACAAATTGCTTCCAAATAAAACACATTTCAGTCATAATAAGATAGATAGATAGATAGATAGATAGATAGATAGATAGATAGATAGATAGCTTTAATAATCCCTGAGGGGAAATTAGGTTATCAGAGCAGCGGGTACATTAAAATACAAATACAATCAAAATACAAGGGCAAATATGGAAACAATAAAGTACTATATAAAATATGTAAAAACAAATAAAATTCTTAAGTAGCTATAAAATAAAATAGGGGGCTGAAGGCGAGGTTCACCCAGGGCATCATGCAAGTAAGGACCGCCACTGCTACCTGTCAACCATCTGCAGTCTGCTATAAATAGCCCGGCCACGCACTTCAAACATGTCTAGTTCGCACCCGCCATGCTTTCCGGCGAAGTTCTGCCTCCATGACTCTGTCTCGCCACCTACCTGACCAGACCTGATGACTGATGACTGTCTGCCTGCTGCATTTGGAAGTTTTTTTTTTTGTTTGTTTATTTGTTGTTTCAGTGTGTGAACGTCTTGTATAGGCTACAGCACTTTTCAAAACACAGTCACAAAATGCACAAGGGCGTCATGGTTGACGCAGGATTTTGGATTAAAACAATTAAAGTAACACACAAACACAATGGACAGCAACAGTATGAACGCAACTAGAACGGAACTAAGAGGTGTTTTTTTGTGTGTTGGGACTTTTTTATATCTATATTTTCAGATCAGATCATCGAGCCCCTCGCAAATGCAATAAATAAGCATATATCCAGACATATGAGAGATTTTAGTGTTTTATTATGATTGTTCTGTCCGAATGTTTGGACAAGTTGTGTTTTGATGCTTTGGCAACATTGTTGTAAAACGTTCATGCCAATAAAGCTCCTTTGAATTGAATTGAATTGAATTGAATTGAATTGATAACTTTTTAACACTGGGCGAGCTCAGGGCTGTTTTATACCCAAGTGAAATGCGTAAGAACAGGGTGGAGTGGGTGGCGCTTTTTCTCCAGATTAGGTGCTCACAATTTTACGCAGGAGCTCAGTTTGAGGCACGATGGGCTACTCTCGAAAATGCACCGATCTTACAACCCGCTGGAAAATCTCAAAATGTGTGCCGTGTGATTTACAGCCAGGTAGGTCATTCATATTATTATTGTTATTATTATTCTTAAATTATATAAAGCCATGTGAAGTTATATTTTTATGTTATATTGTGTTATTTCCTTTTGCTTCAGGACATGAAGTAACCCCTAACTGTGGCTTTGATGATAACGGGGGACGACACGAGTCTCCATTCAGACCATGCACACCCGCCAATACGTTCAATACCGGCAGCTCGGCGCACTGTCAGCGCTGTAGCTCCTGTCAGCCCGGGTACATCACCGTGAGCCCCTGCAACACAACCACTGACACGCAGTGCCGAGAAGCAAGGTAAGGACGCGTGTTCATCACCCCAGGATCTGTCAGACAAGGTGGGCAAGTTTTGTTGCCAAGCATCGGTGAAACACGGAGAAAACTGAATCACCCGCTTCCTCTGCAGTGGAAGTTATAAGAACTAGGAAAAGGCTCTTTGTTTCAAGTAAACCGTTTGTGTTCCTACAGTGAAAGCCTGCACATTTCCCCCTCCTGTTTCTTTTTTATCATTATTATTATTTTTTATAGGAACCATACGACCCAAGTTCCAGACAATGTGAGTAGACCTTGTCCTGAGCTTTGTGTTACTGCTTTAATCATGTTTTTTTGAAACATGATCTAAGTTTTCTCACTCTCGCCAGGAAACAACAACAAAAACATCAACACCTCAGACTGTCTCAGAATTTTCAACGGTAACTGTCATCTAGATAAAGAGGGGAGATATTTCTGTGGCTCAACACAGGAAATGATCAGCCTATACGTCAGTGCTTATAAGGAAATGAACCCACATGCAAAAGTTCCCCAATTTCATGGTTTGACTCATTCTTATTTTTTTATTTTTAAAAAACCTTGTTGGCGTATTTCAAATAGTTGATTCATTAGTTTAAAAATATCCTGATGAAAAAAAATGAGATAACATAAGATAATCCTTTATTAGTCCCACATTGGGGAAATATGTAATATTACAGCAGCAAAGGGGATAGCAAAAATGGAGATCTTTAATTAGAAACAGTAGTAATAAATAAGTCAAAAATAGTACAAGAGCAGTAGAAACAATATAAACAATATAAATAAGAAACAAAAACTCCTAAAATACTTGCACATTGAGAAAATGTAATTCCTTCTCATCTGCTCATTGTTGCTCTACAAAAAAAAATAATTAAATTTTCTTTTTAGAAAATAATTGGTGTCATTTTGCATCTTAAAGGTGCACTATGTAGTTTTGGGGAAGTTTAAACAGAAACTGAATAAACGAACTGACCTTAAAGGACAACACAGTTTCAGACTGTTTTACTTTGTTTATATTTGGCGGACCCTGCCAACTTTTCTAGCTTCAAACAGTGTTCTGGGTACCTGATTTTCCTCTGAGAACAGCTTGTTCACATATGGAATGAGTTTGGATTATAAACGTATTATTCACTGGCCTGTTTGTTATCAGATGCCTAATTGGCTACAAAAATGCAGATGAAAGGTTTAGATATGAGTTGAAATTGTACCAACCACTCATTTATGATTTTATAGGTAGCTAAGTAGATGACATGGACTAATGTATACCTAACTATGATTAAAATTACAGACTTGAAAACATTTTCATAAAAGTACAAGTACCCCAAAAATGACTTAATTACAGTAATTTGATCAGATGTAATTAATAACTTGCTTTTGCCCTGCTTTTTGCCCATTGTCCAACAATAAATTTCATTTTCGACCCCCCGAGTGAAAAAGTTTAGGCACGCCTGTTACAGTATTGTGATAGCTCAAAGTGTTAAATCCGGCCTCAGCAGCACGCAGCCATGACAGTTCACTGTGTTGTCATTTCAGAGTCAGACAACCCGAGAATCCACTTCACCAAAAAAACACACTGAGGCCTCTTCCCCCCCCCCCCCTAACCATCTACAATGTAAGTATACACTTGATTATGCTGGCTTAATTCTCGACAGGCCCCTTGCCACACCTACGACTATTTATTCTACTATCTCAGATTAGCCATGTCGGTGTCCACCTTTAAATCATCACTTTAAACTTTCTTTTATTGTAGGGCATTCTCCTAACTGGTTTTTATTGTGGTTATTTTAACATCTTAATATACACGTCTTTTGTCTGCCTGTTTATCCCGTGTATTTTAATGTCTGCCTTTGAGGCACCTTGTACCTCTGGTTTTGAAAGGTGCTTTATAAATAAAGTTTATTATTATTTTATTATTATCTTCGTAGGCCCTCCTCGATCCTCTTTTCCCCCCTCAGTCTCACGCCTCTGCTTGATTATGGAACAAGAACACATTTCTTCGTAGTCTAAATTTACCCTTGACATTTTGTTACTTTTGCAGGGGCAGTACCACTGGTTATCCTTATTTCCATCACGCTGGTTGTGCTGTGTGCCGTTATAATCTACATGAAGCGGAAAAGAGGTTTGCATATTGAAAGCAACGGTTTAAACACTAATATAAGTGTGCATAAAGGTGAAGAAGGTCGACAACTCATAGACTGTGAAACTGCACTGATCAAGCATGTTATTTTCCTGGGATATAATTTGACAGCAGAGCGTATGGGGTAATTCTGATTTTGATTATATGTCTCTCGTGCATGGCTTCAACACAGGTCAGGGCAAAGTGTTGACTTATAACAGAAGATCATCATACATCAATGCGGGGTTCTCTTCTCTCTCTGCTCCACCTGATAACAGTGATCTGCTGGAGGATGTTCTGAGTGAGTGGAAATGAGATTGTTATTTCTAAATGAACTTTGCATAACCAAACGTTTGAGCTGTGATTTTAGTTTCTTTGCTTTATCAAGTCCTGTGTATTAACACCTCCTTTTTCATGCCAGAAAAGTTTTGTACCAGTTGGGTTTTTTTGGTGTGCTGTCAGTCCGTAATAAGTTATAAGTTATGACTAGTGTGACTCAGTCAGTGTTGATTGGCTGCAGGACGCATTGTTGTATTTCTTGGACCATTTACTGTGTCTCATCCGGTGCGCTTGACTGCAAACCCAAATAAACTAATAAAAAAAAAGACAAACAATGCATTTGTCTTTTCCTGCATGTTCCCTCTTTAGGTCCCCCCATCCTGTCAGCACCTATACAGACAGTGCTGGACAACCTGGATGTTCTGGAGGAGCTAGTCATTTTGTTGGATCCAGAAAGCCATGGGGTAAAGAACACCAAACATCTGGCCTCTCATTGCTCCTTCCCCTCCACCTGGATTACTTACAGCTACTCCATGAAGGACAGTAAGAGCCCTCTGAAAGCCGTGCTGGAGGGGGTCACCAGCCGGCACCCTGAGTGGACAGTAGGACACCTGGCTAAGATGCTCCGACTTATGGAGCGCAACGATGCCATTGCTGCTCTTGCCAAACTCAAATTGAATCAGATGGACGTATAGCATTCATCCAAAAGTCCCCTCGTCCAATGGTGCTGCAAATAGTACTTACAGGAATCCACGAACAAACGGCGGGAAAGGTGGCATACCAAACTGATCAGTAACAAAGAGAAAATGTGGGGAAAGTAGTTTGATGCAGAAAAGTTAAAACAAACTGTGGTTGTGTAAACAGCTTTGTGATGCCTTCTGTGGCTCTTTAAAGAAAAGATTCTGAAATCACTTATTTTATGGGCAGTAGATCAAGATTCGGAAGAAATTCATTTGCATCCTCAGTTCTCAAGTAATATTTTGGGAACAGTGGAGCTAGTGTTTTTGGAGCTCGGCCCTCTCGATTGGCCCAATTCCAATGTCAACACTGACAAACTCTGAGGCCCATTTCCTGGTAAATCCGTGAGGGTTTAAAGTCTGTCTCACTGTCCGAATATGAAAATCATAATCCAGATAATACTGCTCTTAAGTATCTGATTACTTCCTTTATTCTATACGCAGCATTTTTTTTAATCACAAATACATTTTCTAAATCAATACCTAACATCTGACATTTTCTCCAAGAACTGTTTCTATTCTTAAATCACACAGCTTATTAAACAACAAAAAAATGTATACGCTTTTCAAACATAATGGAACTTTAAACTTAAACAGAATGTTGTTTCTATTCATATGCGTATGTGTACTCCTGTTTTTTGATTATTACCTTCGACTAGGAGGTTATTGGTTAACTAAATACACAAAAGAAATTTTAAAAACACAGGTGCATATATAGACAAATACACACAATCAGACAAAAGTGTTAGGGGAAAATAATTCAGAATTGTTTGGAAAGAAACCCCTTTTTTTGTTTAATAAGCTGAGGGGTTTAAGAAACAAATGTAGTTGTACAAGTGGAGAAGTGAAGTGAAAATTTCTGTTTGTTCAACAGTGCCACCATCTGGGTTATCATAGTAACAGCAATACCTTTAAGGGGAAAGAAGAAGGTGACCGGTTACTCTGTGTAGCACAATGTTTGTGTCTGGGGAGTGATTCAAGTACCAGAGGCAATACAGGCACTCCAAACAAAAAATATCACCCATATATACATACAGCCTTTTATCATATCATATATATGTCGTAAGCATGTAAACTGTTGTGTCATCTCATCTCGTTTCATTATTTTCTATTTTCTAGGTAAGACCCAATGGCAATGATTGCCCTCTTCATGATTTAGCCTCTATAATAAATGCTCTTTAATATTTGTTTCCTTGTTTTGATATTTTCTTGTTTGGACTGGCTCTGGTTTTTGAATAGGTGACTGTGCCCATATTGTATCTTTGGAGATCCTGCAGCCAGAAGAGTCTACCCCAGGTTTTGGCATGCTATATTGGGTGGGCTGCTAGAAATAATAGGTGGGTAACTTGGGTGGTAGTCAGGGTTAGTGGAGTGAGAAAAGGTTATGGCAGATGGTTATATTTGGGGCAAATGCAAGTAAAATACTGTTGTGCCCTGGTGAGGACCAAACTCAGATAATCACAATGGTAAAGGGGCTTTACAACAATAACCACAACGGCAACTGAAATTTTATAAATAAATAAATTGTATTCAACATTATCTTTTATTGGTTTTGTACCTTAACAGTCCTTGGGCTGAAGCAACATACAGAAGCGTGATCACATAGATGCCAGATCAGCCCATCCCTCCCTCCAACACATTACTTCACCCTCCCCACACAGCTTTGAACATTGATTTTTCAAGTAAAAAGGCTAAACAGTACAAGGTAGTAAAAAAAAAAAAAAGAGAGAAAACATGAATCAGAATAGTTGCATAGAGGCTCTTGCATAGTGTGTAATTTAGCTGAAACAGCAGGACTGAAAGCATATCTGGCAAATACATGACAGTGTTGTGGACTCATGCATTGGAAAACCATTTTAAACTCTCAGAGCTTGCACCCTTGGGACTTGCTTTCAGTTGCAAACAATAATTATTGTGGTAATTACCAGGTTGGTGACAGAGTGAGTTGAACCTTGAACCTAATATTATAAACTATTACCTAATTGTATTAATTAACCGTAGGCCACCTTACTGTGGGTGTGCAATACAAATAAGAAATTAAGTTATTAAAGTATAATAAATATTTTTGGGAAAATCAGTATGATAGCAATGATAAACTCAATTATTAAGAGTAATAATAATACTATAATCCCTGATCATCATTATTAAGTAGTCATTATCAGTAGTTGTTGTTCTGTATGTGAGTTTGTTGTGGTGCAAGTCACAAATGTAAAGCTTGTTGTTTACCCCAGGAAGAATAGCTGTTATAGTGCAATGGGGATCCTAATAATCTAAACGAATTCATAGAATTCAAACTAATTCATAGAGTGGTGTAGTAATGAGTCCTATTACCCAGAAATCAGTTTGCACTCTTGGTCCCCTAGTCTCAAAGTCAATGTGTCTTTTGAATCAGTGCTCCTATTCCAGTTTTACATCTTGGGCAGAAATTTGAATACTGAGGCTTTATTCTGTGTAGCCGTCAGAGGTATAGTGTTTTCTATGAATGAGACTGTATTGTGTAATTTCATGTCTAGTGTTAAAAGAGAAATACTGACTACCAATACAGAGTGCGTCCCATTCCACTTCTTCACTCCGTGCACTCACAGCAGTATGATTTGATAAATCCTGGACTAAGTATAAGATATAAACCCTTTTACTCCCCGTTTTGTCACACACAAGTGCATCTCGAGGCAACTCTTGTAAAGTTTATAGACGGCCATTTTGTTCTTAGATGGCAAAGTGCCTAACCTGAAGGTAATCTGAAAAAATGGGTGCAGGTATTTTGGCAATATATTACTTTGCAATAAACCAGCTGATTAAGGACAAAGGTAAGTCATTCTAATCAACAAATCTCTTAAAAGACTCTTTTGGAAATCCACGAGGAGCTGGGGCTTTCATGGATTCTTTTTTTTTTTTTTCTTCTTTGACCATCAACTTTCTAGTCAGGTCACTTTCTGCAGGGGTGTCTGGGAACTCTGTTGTTTCAGTTCTCCCCCCGTCCTGAGCATCTTCCAGAGAGTCTCTGTGAGAATATGGAAACCTATTTGTGACAAACTAATACTATGCAACAACTTAAGACAGTATATGCATACTGCTAAGAAGGTAGGTAGTAGAGCCAGACAGTGTAATGACATTGTTAGTATCATCAGCGCAGTATTAATGATATTGTCTGATGTGACATTATGGCGATTGAGTGCAAAATTATGAGACGTTCAAAGCAAAGCATTGCTGTGCATAACATGATACAACACTCTGCACAGGCTTAAATAAATTAAACAGTAGTGCTAGTTTTTGATTGGATTAGGAAAAAATGACATCAGATCACCCTGAAAGTCAATAAACAAAAATACTGAATTGCTGTCCACAAATGTCCTAATAAAGCCAGCAGTACCAAAACCATGGTGTGAAAATACTTTAATACAAGTCCTGTTTTAAAAATCCTACTTCAAGGTGCAATGTGTAAGAATTTTAGTTTAAAACATTTAAAAAAAGAATAACGGAAATGATCAACGCAGTATAAAGAAATAACAGTTTCATTCAACATTATGTTGAAGACGTCTTTGTATTGTGTTGCTGGGATATCTATTGAGGTTAGCTTGCTAACCAGCTAGCCCTTAGCCAGTTTGTACCACACCACACCAACCCCTCCCTGGTGTTCTGAGCTCACAGTCCGGGCAGAGTCAGCTCATACAACCGCTAGCTGAATGGTTAACCGTTAACTTACTAGCTAATGCCAGCTACAGTTAGCAGCAGTTAGCGGTTACTCTGGTGACATGCTGCACCCTTTTTGTTTGGAGTATGAATTAGACAGATGGCCAATTCTTATATATTTCATCTTTAAGTAATATTCTATCTGATGTGATTTAGTGAATACCAATGCATCAAACGTGTGAGTAGCATTGTATTGTTGCAGCTCCTCTGGGCGGAGATAGTTTTAAATAAATACTCAAATATTCACAATATCTTTCTCAGGATATAACATCGTAAAACCTAAATAAAACATAATGTGATTTGATGTGGATAGGACGGTAATTATTTCAACCACAGATGGTCCCCTTCATACATACACTTGTATTTACTCGTGATGAAATGCCAAATCATCATCTCCTGATTAGACAACATATATACCAGGACAATATTCCCAGTCTGTATCTCTCATGAGTGACTACAAGATACAACATTATTATCTCTACGAACTACACCATTAAAGGATAACTACCGTTTTTTACAACCTGGACCTTTTTTCTAGCAAAATATATGGTCACATACTCACCCAGATAACTTTGGTGTCATTTGGCGTCGTTCGGACGAAATTAGATCCAGTGTAGCGCCGATATATCCATATAATGCGAGTAACGGGGCATCGACACACAGCCTCTATATAACACAGAATCTGCCACGAAACTAGTTCATTTCACCAATATTTTGTTACGATATGCTAGTGCTATTCCCCTCCGAGTCCGGGCTCGTCTATTGTCAATATCCGGGGTCTGTAGGTTGATCTACTACTTCTGACCTGGAAGATGTCGTCTCTGAGCTGCGCGCGCACCTGCGACAGCCCGGCTTGTTTACCTGTAGCTGCTACTGCTAGTTTGACCCCGGATGTTGATAACGGACGAGCCCGGACTCAGAGGGGAATAGCACGAGCATATCGTAACAAAATATTGGTGAAATGAACTAGTTTCGTGGCAGATAATGCGTTATATAGAGGCTGTGTGTCGATGCCCCGTTACTCGCATTATATGGATATATCGGCGCTACACTGGATCTTATTTCGTCCAAACGACGCCAAATGACACCAAATTTATCCGGGTGAGTAAATGACCATATATTTTGCTAGAAAAAAGGTCCAGGTTGTAAAAAACGGTAGTTATCCTTTAAGTGAAGATTGTTTTAGTTACATTCTTTTCTTGTTGTCTTCTATATTGTATTAGGATTTGGCAAATAAACCAGCAAACCGTGTCCATGCCCATAAAAGACTCTTTCTGTTGTTTCAAAATATAAATAGTGTCAAAATATCAGTGTCCTTAAAGTTTTGAATAATTCCGGTATGTCTCACGTCTCAGTTCACATTTGTGGTTGAAAATTTGTCATGCCTGTCTTTATATTACAGCAGAAAGTGCTGGTTCTGAAGATCAATGCACTGTGTGCATATTATTAAAGGTCATTCTTAAGACCGAGCGGTTATCTCTTTTTTCATTTCCTCTTTGGGTTTATTCAAATGAAACCATTTAAGAAGTTTAAAGAGGAAGCTGCACAAAACAGGATCAAACATAAATGTAAAAAAAGAGAAGAAAAAAACCTCAAAAACATAATAAAGCTGCAGTGTGTAGGATTTAAAAGGCATCTAGCAGTGAGGTTGCAGATTGCAAGCAACTAAATTCCCCTCGTTCACCCTCTAAAAAGTCCCTCTCTTGAGCCAAGGTTTCGGTTTGTCTGCTCTTAGCTCTAGGGGATTATAAGCGAATGTGAACACGATTAATAATTAATCTAATACTCCATTTCTGCCAATAGATCCCCCTTACTACTACGCAGTGGTAGAGCATTTGAGTGAATGTACTTAGTTACTTTTACCACTGAAAAAAATGCTGTTGAGTAAAAGCTTGCAACTTACGGATCTTTCCTTGTTTCACCAGGATAGAAACAGCAACAGCAGCAGCAATGCCAACAACACCACCGACACTGGCAGCGACAATGATCCAGACAGTCCTTGCAGCACCTGAAAGAATATCAGACAGAGTTGAGAGGGAAGGATGGGCTCAAAGGTGATGCAGTAATTTATCTATGGCTTTAGACCCATTTAGACTAATGATATGTCATTTCAGCATCGATATTGCGATGTGTAGGTGGGTAGGACGTGCAATGTCACGTAAAGCAAATGAACTCAAAGATGTTTTGCCACAGGGTTTTTGCTGCTTTAAATGAAAGGAAAACTCAAACAGTTCTTATTTTCCATGACTTATCTACCAGAGAAGTTTATCTCATGTAATTTTCTGATCTAAAAGCTGTTGTACACACTGTTTGTTGCTAGTGCGTGACATGCAGGCTCTACATGCACAGCGGGTGTGTCTCTGAACAGGGTTTTTTGGTCAGTGAAGGGCGAAGGAGAGCCACGCCAGCTTTATCCTCGACATCAGATGAGACTGCAGACGTGTTATTGTAGCCAGCTTGTGGTAAGAAAGAAGCCTTGTCTCTGAAGTCTATGTCAGGTGGAGGAATAATCTGGTGGATGTGTGTTTCGCACAGGAAAACAACTCATGAGATGGCCGTTGTAGGATCATTTCACATACATTTCCAGGAATGGTAACAGATGTAACATGCTGTCTGTGTCAGATTCAAGCAATAGAGCCTTGAGAGCGCACTAGTCTTTGTTATGTTTTATACTTCTTATCATGCTTGTGTATTACATTTCCATTATTTGTTTCCATTCTTCATTTTGTACTTAAAGAGCAATGGTTTTTAGTGAACGGTCATACCGAAGAACATGCACTACTCACTCTTACACCACTTTTACTCTCACTGGTTCAAGCACTATTGAACAGGGACGGAGGGAAATTATTAACAGTGTCCTCAACTTGAACACACGGCATGTTGTGCTTCTGTCACAGCTGATCGGAGCTGGAGCTGATAAACAGCTGTGTCTCCTGCAGAGGCATTTGATGTGAGGCAAAAAAAGTAACTTCATCATTTTATAAATCCATCTGTAGAGTATTAAACTCAGGATGCTTACCAACAGTGATGTTGATAATAAAACTGCAGTTGGGTTTTGGGAGATAGATTTTGTAGGGACCGCTGTCAGACTGCTTTACTGAGGAGATCCGCAGTGTCACGACCCCTCTGCTCAGGTCTTCATGGATGAGGGTTGTCCTGTTTCTGTACTGATCCATCTGATCATGGGGATGGTCATGTCTATGTCGATAGGCATGCACCACACCTTTGCGGCCCGTTCTCTTCACGTCCACGGTATAAGAAGATAGGTTGACCATGGGATGTGTGTGACACCGAAGAACAACGTCATCCCCTTCTCTTGCCTTGAGTGTCGGATGTGGGCAAATTAAACAATGCTCTCCTGTGGAAACAAGCCCTACATTTACAGTTTGAACACCTCTGAGGGTCACAATTCATGTGCTTTTCAATCGAGTGGCGAATCAGTTCCTAAAAATGGGCTGTCTTGGGTTGCAATTAATGCTTATTTTATTGTCAACTGATCTGTCAATTATTTTATTAGTTGTTTGGTCAATAAAATGTAAGAAAACAGTGAAAAAACATCGATCAGTTTATCCAAAAAGCCCACGATGATGCCCTAAAATGTCTGGGTTCGTCCACAACTCAAAGATATTCAGTTTTAGTTTTAGTTGACAAATAAAATAAATAAATTGTTGCATGTTGATGAAGGTTCTCAGTCATCCAGGTCATGGTAAATCTAGATGCTGTATCGTTGTTGTTTAAACCCTGTGTGGGAGTGTTCACAGAAAACTCCTCTGCAGTTAGTTAGAACTGAAGAAGCCTCTTGGATGAGAGGTGAGACTCCTACGAGAAAGTGAAAGCAGTCACTTGACGATGATACAGCAGAAAATCGTTCTGCTCTTGAATGGACCCGCTGCTCTGATAACCTAATTTCCCCTTGGGATTAATGAAGTTACTCAAAGAAATGCCGTCATTAAGGATTAAATTACATGTTCTACACGTGCCAGTACTTAACAGTGTCAATTAAGTCATGCAAACTTACCCACGATCATTTCAGCGACGACTGGTAAAATTACAAACGTTATTAGTGTCGACTTCATCCTACAGCAGCGAGCTCGCCAGTGTTAAAGGTGGGAAATATAGGATTATCTGACCGGAGACATACAATTATCGTATTTTGAGGGAAATTATCGTACACCCGTCATAACCAAAATAACAAGTCTATTGATGCGCTATAGTCAAATATGCTGATGCGATATAGTCACTCTAGTGTTGAATAGCGTCTAACAGGCACTCCGTATCACATCAGCACCGGACCCGACTGGGGGCGTCTCGTGGGGCGGGCGCAACGAACCATTCAGCCAATCATGCTCTACTTGTTCTGAGGCAAACGCATGGACGTCACGTAGCTCACATTTTGAAAAGCACGATTGGCTGGAAACTTGTATGAATGTAGTATATATGTTTGTTTATGTGTAGTAATAATAATAATAATAAAAACAAAAAAACAAAAAAAACAAAAACACGATTGGCTGGAAACTTGTCACATGGAAACAGATGCCTTCAGGGTTCACAAAAAAACTCCGGCAGACAGTTGCTGCAGGCTGATTACAATCACACATTCACGGAATGGTGTGTGTGTGTGTGTGTGTGTGCAGTTTTGAGTCCACGTTAAATCTGCTGTCACGTGTTGGCTGTCATGTTCATATGATGATGAGGATGAGTCATGTTAGCTTGTAACCGATACTGCTAGTAAAAAAAAACAAGATGCAATGTCTGTAATTGCAATGTTGTTATTATATATTTTTAGCATAACAAAATTAACCCACAAGATAAAGTGAAACTTCACAAACACCTGCAGAGGGACGAAATGGGCCTACAAATCAGGATTTCTCCTTCGAAGTTAGACCATTCTTTTGTTAAAGGTAGCCTACGGTAGAGAAACAACTAAAACTAAAATTACTAAATTATTTTATCTTATTAATTTATCAACAAAAAGTGAAGAAATAACACTTTTAATGTTATGTCAACGACATCAATGTGCAACTGTGTTGCAGATATCTACTGAAGTTAGCATGCTAACAAACTATCCCCGGCCCATTCTTTTCTCACAATAGCAGCTTGCAGTCCTCTGGCAGAGCAGGGCGTTGATCGGCGCCCAAAGTCTTGTTTTTGTTGCCTCCAGAGCGAGAGTCCTGGTCGTAGCAGCTGCATGAAGCTAACTAGCTAACTGCATTTACAGTTAACGGTTACACTGGTGGTATGCTGTGCCCCTACTTGTTTGGAGTAGCAATTTGACAGGTGGATGATTTCGACATATTGCAACTTTAATTTGTCTCTTGTGAGTCATGGAAATGTGCAAACATATGTAATTACTGGGATAACACACAAAAAAGATTCAACTGGCAGCTACTCTGGAACTGGGTACAAGCTTGGTGCTGTTCTGCAGGTGGAAAGAGGTTCATACGTCACACTGACAGAACAAGCGCAGCTGCCAGTAGACAACTTTTTCTGCCGTTAGTAGTCAACATTATAAGCTGATATTTTCTCACGTTTCTTCATTAAACTGCTCCTTTTCTTCCTTTTTTTGTCCAACTAAATATCCCACAGTTTAAATCTTTCTTGTTTCATTGTTGACATGATTTATGATCATAATGGTTCACAACTAATAATGAACAATTATTCAACAAACGTTCATTTTGTTTTAACATTCCAGTTAATTATTGCATCATATTTCCAGTTTATTTTCTACTGATGTTTCATAATAAAAAAAATGATTTGTTCAAACATCTTAACATCTTTATTAAGCAAATAACATTATAAATAAAAAAGTGCATAGAAAAATTAAACAGGTTTAGAAATATGTATACAAATATTTACAAACTCAAGGTTTATTTGTACATGGTAACAAAGACGTAAATTTAAAGATCACATATTTTCTCATTTGTATGTCTTTTACACTTACTTTAAAATAACCCTACTATATATTTATATATATATATTTATTTTTATATATGTGTATATATAACATACAGCTTTCTTAACAGATTCTGGGAGAGATGGTCATGATAACTTAAGGTTTTGACTAGTGCTTTGCATCCTTCATTGCAAACATACACACAACATGACACACACGCACGCACACACGCACGCACGCACGCACACACACCAGCTTTGCAGGACATTAAAACCAACCTACACTTAAATTATCATCCTCTCTTTTTGCATCAGTATTCCCAAACATCTGTATAAACAGCTGAGGTAGAATCCTTGCAAGGAGTTGGGAGTGACTCTGCTCTTGTTGTCAGATAGGTGATTGACACAAGTTAATCTGGGCTCCATCCCAGTGATTGGACATGCAAGAAGGAAAAGGGCAATAAAATCAGGACAAAACATGATGCAAATTTGCTCTAATAAGTCTGAAAAGAAAAAGGTTTGGGGGGAAAATAAACAGATGATCATGGGCTTGGGGAGGCAAACAGTGCTCACTTTACTCCTGTGGCTGATTCTAAGACGTCAGTTAATCTACCATAACAAAAAATAAAATAAAAATGATTCTTTAAAAATACCTGCTTTAGAACAATTTCTGTCATAAAGGCTTAAATGCATGACACAACTGCCCCAAAAGAAAATTCAAGTAAATTACTGAAACAAAAAGGACATCATTCGTAAACAAAACAAAAAAAAGAGATACAATTGGGGGAGGTCTCCTAATACACTAGACTGCCACCGTTTATACAAAGCACAACCTTTAACCATTAAAAATAGAAATCTAAACACGAATAAATAGAACTACCAATTTGAACAGTGTGTGAATTAGATAAGCCTCATCAATGACAGCGCTGAACATCGACTAAGAACAACATTAAACATTATTTTAAGGTGCTGAGTGCATTCTCAGCTCCACTTTAGACTCAATGTTCTCTGCAACAGCAACATCTACAAAGTCTCAACAAGCCTGGTGCAGGAGCTGAATACACACACACACTCAGTGGCTATGCTTTATACCAGTGCTCTCCCTGATTAAGAGATAAACTGTAACGAGTTTCACAATGATGACAATAGTTTGTATGTTTGATGGTTATTTATGTGCAACTGTAGGGCAGCAAAGTCTTATTGCAATAGGTATTGAGCATCTGCCATGAGAGTAATAAAATATATATTTAAAAAACTGATATTCACCACAACTCTTCACTTTTGGCTTGGGTAGTGTTTGCTACATACACTGTACATCAAGAAAAAAAAAAGCACGTCTTAAAAGACATGTTTCTGTCTTCATAAATATGACACTGACTGAAACCGTTACATGGCAATAACCTACTTTAAACTCAAAATGGAAAGAGCAGGTGAAAAACAGCAGATGTATGATCTAAAGTGTGAAACTTAGCAGACACTTTGTATTCCAATGACGATAAGAGTACTGCTTGAGTGCATAAATTTAAGAGAAATGGTCTCAGCAGGGTGAATCAACAGCTAAACGATTCCTGATTTGCAGGACACCTTAGTCCAACTAATGACTTTAAAGACCTTTGAAAGCTTAGCACCATGTTTGTTTTGTTATTCACAAAAAGAAAAAAGTCTAAAAAGAACAAATATTAACAACGTGTGAAGTGTTAAATGTAAGATAAAACACACAAATAAAGGTTTGGGTAAATGTATGGCTCAAGAACTGACTTCACCACTGCACGGATGGGGCTATTATGTACCCATCACTGGAGGATGGAGCATGATTACAAGTGTACTATAGACAGATATACCACCCACCCCACAAACATGATTCAAACAGATAAGGCTTGACGTGTGAAGAAATTCTGTTGGTGTCATCCATACTGATCCAGGAAACCCCTATGTTTTGAACATCCGGTTTAAAAGTCAGTTGTCTTGTACACCTAAACCACTTCCTCAACAATATGAACCGCTGTGCCAGCTGTACATCTGAACTCTTCACAGGCAGAAGTACCTTGTGAACTTATATCAGGCAAGAAACTTTTCAGAAAGTTAATGCATTTTCTGTGCAGGTTCTTCTTCTTCTACTCCAATCGATAAAATGTCCACATATCATTTCTGAGCCGCCAAATATTCCTGACCGGTCTCATAGTGGCTAATTCCCCTGCTGTGCGGACTGCCCGCGGCCTCCCCAAGCCCAATCCAGTGCCACCTTAAGTTAAGGCTTACTAGTAAACAGGATCCTCTCCTTTCTTTACGAGGGATGACTCAGTTGAGGAAACGGCGACAGCGCCGAGCCCCACAGTTACAATTGAGTTTGTTGCTGGCGTCTTCAATGGGGAACTTGTAGTCATAAGTCAGCTCCTCCCCTCTGTAGATCTTTCGAAGAGCAAAGATGACGATGTGCTTCCGGCCTTCCACGTTGATCACTCGCGAGTAGCAGTTGGGTTCACAGGAGTGGTTGATGAATCTTGCTGCGTTGCCGTGCATGGTTGCATCCACCACATCAAAGTCATCAATGCGGAACATGTAACAGCCAATACCCTGCAAAGGCAAACAATGAAAGCTATTGATACATCCTTTGACCTTTTTCAACTTTAGCCCTCAATAACTGACCTACATCCGAATGAAAACGATCACAGAAACAGAAACCCAACCTACCTTGCCGTCATAGTACTTCTCCCTTTTATCAGTGAGCACTGCGCGAATGACGATGCCTGCATACTCGATAACCATCTCCCCTGCTTCAATGTTCCTCTTGCAGAAAAGACCACGCCCATGGATGGCAGACCTGCAACAGAGACACCAAAAGTCAGTACTGGTTAGGTCAGACATGTTTATTTTTCTGGATGCTCAAGAGGTCAACAGTGATCATTTGATTATTAACTCGACTCATTCTAGCAAACGACAGCGGGGGAAAAAAAGGGATTCCATCATTGAATTAATAAAATCCCAAACAGTGGGCTAGCACACCAACAAATATATCATATCTAATAAATATAGTAAAAAAAATTGTTTGAGATGTTTTGATACTGGTCAAAAATGTTTCTGCCCAACTACAACCACCAGAACTGCAAACACAGTAGACTCTTTGTCCTTTTTCAAAGTTGTTTTATCTTTTTTCTGCAACCGCAAGTAATGGCACATGTGGGAAACAGCTGTTGTAAGTTAACTGCACCATCTGTACAATAGAAGTCTGTAGTCAATTAGAGATTCCAGAGGCATGTGAAAAAAACAAGGTAATCATGCTGCATTCATTAAACAAGGATGATGAAGAGCAATGGCTGTACACCATTTGTTTTTATACTACGCCTTGGTTCGATCATCTACAGTACATTTTTTTCCACTACTCCACCCACAGATTTCCCCCAAATTGCTTTGATGACACATTTGGATCGCTTCCAGAATGTTACTCATCAGCTCCTGCGGGAGTTGCACTTTTGTTATAAACTGCCATAAATCTTGAATGCACTGCAGTTGCAATTAAATTTAGATGACGTGCACTTGAATTCAATGGACAGAGCTCATATGTTATCGTCATGTGTTATCTGATGCTAAACCAGATTCAGATTAAAACATTCACATTCACACAGGTGCAGGTTTCGTTTAAAAAATCTTTGCATGTGAAATTCAGGTAAATTACTAGTATGTGAACAGAATACATTATATATTTTAAACTGTTTTTCTATTTTTCATAAATACCACTACCTTCCAAAATGTAGTCTTGGCTATGAATTGCATCTCTGTGGATTGTATTTTCATGCTGATTGGTCTGTAGACTTATTGATTAGAAACACCTGTCTTACACACTATGTAAGTCTGACAATTGCTGTCTTCCATTCTTAAGAAGGCAAGATGAGTCTTTGATTAAAACCGTTTTGCACTGAGGTGTTTTTGTCACCACAACGTTCCAAAAAGACGTGATTGCAACTTCTTGTTTGAGTCACTTTGGACACAACCGTCACAAAATGTCTGTTTAGAAAATTCAAATGTGTTTTATAGTTTAATTGTGCCCATCGAAGAAGTTACAAACCCAACATTGTTGTGCTAATAGTTTTTAAGCGTTACATATAATTTGCAAATGTAGTTCTGTGCTGACCTGTACACGCCAACAGCCTCCTTGGAAGTCCTTTCCAGATGTCTGAAGCGCATGGCCATGGGCAACTCCAAACTAGTGGCCCGTCTGAGAGAGAGAGCAGACAATGATTCACCAAAAACATCCAGAAAAGATTATTTTGCAACTTTTTTAAACAAAATGGCCTGAATGGTTTAAGTATTTAAAAAATATATATAGACAACTTTCAACCTTTCACCTTAAAGTTAACCATTCGAGTTTCAATACCAAAATTGCAGAAAAAAATGACTCAGAAGTAGGTTGTTAATTTAGTAAAACTGTTGAGAGAATTTTTCTTTTTAAGAATGAAACAGCAAAGAGCTTTTTGAAGTATTAAGACAACGTTTAACCCAGGAAACATCTACAACTGTGTGAAGCCTGACCTTGTGGACTTCAAAAGAACCTCATCTTCCTCATCATCGTAAGGCCCAATGTCAGGAAGCTGTCTATGCTGAGAAGCCAGGAAATTAAAGATGTCAAATGTGGACTTCCTGTTAGGAAAAAAGAGAAAATGGTATCAGGTCTAGATGGGTATGGACACATTAATCAACATTTAAAAAGTGAAAAACTAAAATCAAAAATTAGTTAAAACATCACAATTTATCATTTGCAATCCTCTATCACCTGTACTCAATTTTTTTTCCACCCAAATTTTGATTAGATAATAGATTCAGTAAAGACTCAAGATCCATAAGAAGAACTAGATAGAAGAAGAGAATGAAAATGTATCAAAATGATTTCTGTGCCCATCTCGACTGTCATTTCTGTGTTCTCATTAAGGATAATACGGATGTTGAAAACACTACAATTTACCACTAGACATGTTAACCAGAACAACTTGATATATTGAAGATTCATTAGTGTAACAGTAATTGGTCTACATACCTAAGGTACAGCTCGGAGCGCGCACAGCCACTGGGATTGACAGGAAGATCATCCTCCTGGCTGAACTGTTTGAAGAAACGGAAGGTGTGCCGTTGACAGCGATGGGCTCCTTGAAGTTGCTCCAACAAGAACAAAACAGCGTCATGGACCAGACCCAGCATACGGGCACCGGTGATTCTCTGAAAGGTCAGAGGTCTCAACCTTGCTATTGCTCGTGCCTCCTGCACCCCGTCTATCACTGCTTTCCAAGCCACTGAAGGGAGAATTGAGAATTAGGTGTCATAAAAAGAACGCACTGAACAAAAGTGGTGACAAAATTACAATATCATGAAACTAATTTCATTATTTTGAGAAATTTCATTGGTTCTGAGACTGTCAAGATTATTTAAGGGCATTTGTGAGAAATATTTTGTATGAAGTATTAGCCTTACCCTCAATACTGTCTGCCTCTACGCTGAAGCCATCATCACTGGTTATCTCAAATTTCAAGTGTGGCTGTTCTCTGCTTGTGTGACATTCCTCATCCTCGTCAGATGGTGGTGGTTCTTCATCTGAAGTAGAATCGGCGCCTAATGAAATACAATTTGTTGAGCGCAAATATTTTTCAATTCACAGCAATCATTAAATTAAGCAGTTTAAACTCAAGAATACCAGAGTATTTCTTCCAGTCAGTCAGGGTGCTGTGTCCCACTGGTTCCCAAGCATGTGGTTTGCCTTGTTCGCCCCGAGACATATAATCCCAAGGCTCTGATCTGAGAGAGATAAGAAACAGAAGTTTTTCTAAAATCAGATTTTTTTTTTTTTTTTTTTTTAAACACAAAATTAATTTTCTTCCATTGGTCACCAAATGCACTCAATGTTAATGCAATTAACTGTTTCCAGGAACCACAAAGTGAACACTGATGCTGCAATTGTCTCATAATCCCAAAATGTGAAATATGTAATTCATAAATCAAATGAAAGCTTTAACGAAATCGCGGAAAAAACAGCATAACTTGTCATTGGTGCAACAAACTCTTACAAGTGTGTACATTCACATTAACTCCAATTTTTTTTTACTTCTTGTGTTCCTTTTCAGCAGGTTACATCTCATAGTTAAGATTAAAGCTGCAACAACTAGTCAATTAGCCTATTACCTGATCGAAGTTAGTGATAATGGGTTAGGTAGTTAATATTTGGTTTTCCTGCCACTCAAACGTGCTAATTTGCTGCTTTTCTGTGTCAATTGAAGCAACATTGTTTAACTTTTTTACCTTAAAATGAAAGCTTCAAAATAATTTTGATGGTAATGTCTCTCATAATAAGGTGAATGGTGCATCTGTCTCAGTCACTCCGCCCCCCCCATCACTTGTTTCTGCACTATGTAACTTCAGTGAGGGGAGGATCACAGCGTTACAAAATGTTTACTTCAAGATACAAGTTCTCAACACATAACATTGTTATGAAGTAATGAGTTTTGTTTGTAGTTGGCAGCTACATCACGCCTGACAAAGTGTTACAGACCTGGGATTTGTCTTTACAACACTGGTGTTGCGTTTGGAAACGGTGTGCCAAATCAGACAAAATGCCATTTTCTACATAATGTTGCTTTGAAAAAAAGAAAAATGAATCATCAGTTGCAGCTCTATTTAAGACAAATTAAATCTTACCCTGAGCTATCAGTATCGCTTATATGCTCCTCCTTTAACTCGTCCAGGTTCAGCACTCCTTTCACTGTTGGGGTCTTTATGCGCACTCCGGACGCCCTGCTGGAGATGCTTGCAAAGGTAGGCCGGCGGCGCTCCTCCTCCTCGATGATGGGCTCCGGTTGTACGAAGTCAACTTTACACTTCTTTGTGACGATACGGTCTGAAAGCGAAGACACTCTCTTCATCCGGACATGGGTGCGAGGGCGTGGTGCAGGAGCCGGAGCTGCAGCCGGAGGGGGAGCTGGTGTTGGTGATGGAGAGCGAGGCAATGCTGGGGGTTCCGGTTCAATTAGTAGGCCAGGTGGCAAAACCAGTGAGGAAGGGCTTAGTGTTCGAAGCCCACTCCACTTGGGGGTGTAGTTACTCGCCATGGCTTGGTTGATAATTGCTTGCGCACTTTCAGCAGGAGTCATGGGAGGATTCTCAGCTGATGGAGCAGGCTGCCCTGAGGCCTTGGAGGACTTGGATTTTTTGGATGCACTTGACTCCTTCTTTTTCTTAGATTTTTTCGACTCTGGAACAGTTTCATCTTTTGATGTTTTTGCAGTCTTCCTTGGCTTCTTCACATTAACTGATGCCACTGCCCCATTGTTATTGTGAGTGAGCAGCTGTGTTATTGTGGTTGGATTCTGATTTGTGGGTGTAACCGTTGGAGGAGCTGCTGTTGCTATGCTGGCCACGGCGGGGGGAGCAGTCATATTACCAGCTGCTGCTAGTGTGGCTGACAGTGCATTGCTTTGCAAAAGGCTGGCGATCTGAGTGACACAGTTGTAAGAGGGGGAGGTAGGAGTGGGCAGCTGAAAAGTGTTACTTTCTGGGTTCTTCACAAAGATCTGCCCAAGACGGTTCACCAGCAGGACATGTGGTGTAGGATCCACATTTGGACCTCCAACCTCCTTCACAGTCAGAATGGCATGCCCAGGTAAAGCCTGGGGAACCACTGGGTGTTGGGGTTCTAAAGCTGGCCTGGGTGTAGAAAAGTTGATGGAGATTGTGTGGCCAGATGTAGCTTCCTTCTGCACGGATGAAGAGCTGTAACCATTTACGATCACAGGGGCTGAGGTGGTGTGGACTGTTGTTGGAGCAGCTGAACACTGTGTTGTCAGTCCAGAAAGAGATGATATTGGTGCAGAGGAAGAAACAATGGTAACAGCTGTTGAACCCGCTGGCTGTGTTTGTGTGGAGTAGATGGGTAGAGTGATTGTTCCACTAGTTCCTGCTGGGAGACAAGTGCCTGACGTAGCTGATAACACTGGATCGTTTTGAGGGGCCACGTTTAGCAGTGTTTGCGTCACATCTTCGACAGGACTGAGTGTGGTAAATTTAGTAGACAAAGGCTCCATGGAGGAGAAGGTTGTTGCGTCCTGTGAGGAGGTTACTGGCTGAAGTGTGATACTTGTTAGGGGAGGCTGACTGAAACCTGGTAAACAGGAGTACATCTGCAGGGAGTCTACAAGGCCTCGAGAGGAGTTCTGCACATCCGTAGACATTAAGGGGGAGGGCTGAAGAAGATCCAGCAGAGTACCCTGACTGTTATTAGCAGATTTTGCTAATGAGGGATCCATTGCATCGGCTGTTGCATGGTTCATCGACACAGTAGACCCCTCAATTGATGATACAAAGTGGCTGCTGTCAGGCTCTGAGTTCAGGGGTTTACGAGATTCAGACTGTGTGCCTTCCAGCAAAGGAACCATCTCAGTTAAATGTGGACTTGTGTCACATCTCTCAAGAACAAGAGGTGTTCCAGAGGCAAAACCTAAACTGGAACTCTGGAGTAAGTCCTCTGAATAAGAGATCTCAGGCACCTTTGTGAGTAAGTTAGGCAGAGCATCGTGAACTGGAGTAGGAAGCACGGTCTCCTGATTTAACAAAGGAGTGTCAGAGCTTTGCTCTTTTAGTGGAGAGTTTCTGGAAATGTGTGGAGAAACAGATCCCATATTGTCCTTCTTGGATGGGTTGGCATCACAGGATTTAGGCGGATCAGGAGTTGAACTATCTGTAGGTCTTCTGCTGGCAACTGAGAGGGTGACTGATGAGGAATCTGTGTGCTTATCCTTGGATGATGCTTCGGGGAACAGACTCTGAACCGCCTGTGTGTTGTTTGCAGTTTCAGATTCAGGGACATTTTTATTGTTTAGGTTTTTGGCTGGCATCTGAGCTCGACTAGAACCCTCAACTTTCTGACCATCGTTGTTCACTATACTTGCATCGCTCTCTGTACCGTCGTCTACACCATCGAGCTGAGCCATAGGCCGCGAGGAAGGGGAGGAGGGAGACTTGGAACGATCTTTTGATGAAGGACAGCTAACTATTGTCCGCGAGAAGTCAAAATAGTGCTCCATATCATCATCAGAGGAGGTGCTGCCCAAGTCATCCCTGGCTGAGGCTGCAGACCGTGGCAGGTTGGCAACAAGGGTCTTCCTCTTGTTTACCTCTTGGGTTCTTCCCCAAAATTCCTCCTGATCATCACCTTCCACCACTATTTGCCCCTCACAGTTCATTGCCACACCTTCATTCAGGAGTGTCTCTTCAATCTCCAGCTCTGCCCTCATCTCTTGGCCGAGACTCAAGCTGGGATCCTTGTGAAATGAACTATAGGGAAATTCTTCCTCACCCTTCCGTTGGTCTAAGTCCCCCTGTGGTGATGTACCATTTGCTGGAGAGACATCCTCAGGTTCTGGTGAGGCTAAGAAATTGTGCGGCACCTCGACTGAGTCTGACTGGCTGAGATCAAATGACAAGCGATGTCTGGGTAGATGTTGTACAGATGGAGAGAAAGACAGACTTGGAGAGGGAAAGCTGCCCGCACTATCCTGCCAGGTAGACTGGGGAAAGAAAGATGAAGTACAATGAGTCATTGTGTTTCCAGGGCATCGGACTGAGGAAGCACTTCTGCCTCCGACTGGGCGGGATGTTGGAGAATTTATCAGGTTGTCTGAAGCACCGAGTGGAAACAGTGGGGAAGTTGGAACGGATTTTCCGGCACGGAGGGTGATCGGTCCAGTCAGAGGGCCCAGAGGAGGGGGGGGCATGTGACTGCGGGGGCCTGTTGTCTGTGAGTGTGGGTTGTGGCGACGAACTCGTCGAGTGTCCTCCAGATCGCTTATGGTTAATATGTGGTGGGGTTTCAGCTGGGTTAGCCCTACGAAGAAATCAAAATGAATCCACAGCTTTAGACTTTTGTGCTTTTCATTTGATCAACATATTTTTTCATTAGTGAATTTAAATAATTGTATTCAAAATCCCCAAAATGTTATGATAAATAAATGTTATATATTTTACCTGGGGATGGCAGAGGTCGGGACATCCCTCCAGCTGGTCGCCTGGCTTGAGGATAGCTGGGAATCTTTGGCCTTGCACCGAGATCTGACTTAAGGGGAGGTCCAGGGACAAAGGTTTCGTCCATTGGGGGTTGAGGTTCTGTTATATCAGTCTCTTGGGCTTCAGACTCTAAAGATTTATAAAAACAGTTTGTGAAACCATTAGTGTCTATATTAACTCACTTCCTGTTGTACTGCTTTTTTACAGGAGTAAAATACGCACCAGGGAGTGGACAAGGGCTGTGAGCAATCGTGTGATTGTCTCCTTGGTTAGGCATCTCCTCCACAGGCTTCTCAGGGAGAACAGGTCGGACCTCCCGGACTGTACATGTGTATTTGCACCGGCGCAATGGATTTACTGTACTCCAGTACCAACGAGAGCACCTTAGGAAGGAAAAACAAAGTTTAAAAAGTCCTTCATCCATGTTGCAAACATGACTTATTTATTTAACATGTTTGAAAAGATAAACGCAACTTACTGAAAACCCACAGGATACAGTTGTCCTTTGCTGGCTGAAAGTTCTGTCAGCACACCCAGTCTGTCTATCTGTAAGGAACCTGTGTGGTGACAATGTGGATAACAATTATTAGTAAATCATAAGCTCATATTAGTAAATGTTAGAGTGATTAGGAAACTACCGAAAAGAAAGGAGCTTACCAATCATCACGTTGATTAATTCTGGTTCCAGTCCGGTCAAGAACTTTCTGCGGAGGCTAATGCCCTCAAAATCCACGTACACTCTGCGGTTTACTTCAAATTCTTGACCAGTTATCATCTGTAGAACAAAGGAAGATGAGTCATAATAAATCCCAGAATTACAAACCTTTAAACTGATACAGTAAGAGACAAGATGAATGAGCAGAACTTACAGTGCCACTGATGAGATGCCGGTGTTTGTAGCAGTAGACCTTCTTATCATCCTGGAACACACAGTGACGGGAGCGTGCACACATGAAGTGATAGTTGCTTTGACAAGATGTCAGGCAGCAGCCCACTGTGGCACCGGTCTGGTTGCAGCGTTCACACCGCTAAGAGGGGGTTAGAGATTGATGTGGGCAAAAGATGAAATGTGAAGAGTCAGTAATAAAGGAAAAGCAGTCAATTACAGGAATGTGTATTTGTTTACGATCTGTGGCTATTTGTTTCACTCTCGAAAAAATCAATATCTATTTAGTTTGACAGTGAGATTGTGTGGGACTACACAGTATTAAACTGACAGATAAATCCATTTAAAGATAGATTAACAACTAACCATCAGGCGGCCCCTTGTGACAGCACTGTGTACATGTAGTAGAGAGCCATTATCTTCCTCAAACACCTCAGCTGACCACAGACAGCAGTTGACATGTGCCCACTCATTTTGGCCCAAGAACAGCAACCTGCCTGCTTCCTATGGACCAACAACATAAAGTAATTTGTGAGGAACAATCATTGTCATATGCACAGTATTTACAATCAGTTTAGTTATTGGGTTGGGTATTCAAAATGTAATGTTTAATGCATTACTTACATTAGGTTTGAGGTCTCCATATTTTTGGCACAAAGAGCACTGTCTCTCATCATCCTTAGACCATCCGGTATCAAAATCAGCTTTTGAAAGCCGCCCCCTTTTCCCTATATATAAAAACATAGATAAAAGACTTTAACAATGCAAAAGATTTTTTTTTTTTAAAATAACATTTTTTATCATCTCCCCTGACAGCATTACCTTTGAATTTGAGCCTGACAGCCCTGCTGGTTTTGAAGTGGTTTCGGCTTGTTGGCTCCCCAGACATTGGAGAAACTGCCTCCTCTTCCTTTAAATCTAAGCTTTGTCCATTGTCCTCCTGCAGGAGCCCCAGCGGAGCCATGGACAAGAGCTCCTCTCTCTCCTGCCACTGGGCATAAACATGCTCCATTGTAGGAGGATGAACAGCACTGGACAGCATCCCCCTATTGAAGAAAGTTCAAGAGATTAAAAGCAAATCAATATTTCTTTAAAAACTCTACAGTGCTTGCAACTTTCATACATGTAAATAAGTAGTTATACACTACACCAAATTGATAATTATGATGAAGGACTAACCTGCCATATATGCACTGAGTAATAATCAAGTTGATTACCATTTGTATACAAAGCAGTAAATGGAAACCATTACTCACATGGGCAAGTCTTTGGTACAAGGGTTCCACACCTTTGGGTCTTGGCTGTTGAACCAATTAAATACTTCCTCGAGGAGCTAAAGAGAAAAATCACATCAGTCACTTATAAATGCTACCTCACCTGCATTCCTACAAATTATTACATAGCATCACTTTTACAGTAGGAAAAAATGTTTACAGACAATTCTCAGTAATCTGAGTGCTACTTTTTTTGTTTATACAGCACCTTTAAGTAGTAAGAGCGAGCCAGGGCAGTGGGTCTCTGCTCCTCTGGAAGATCCTCCTCTTGCTCAAGCCTCTTTCGTACCACCTGAACCACATCTTCATGGAACATTTTCTGTAAAACAACAAAAAATTAATTTCATATCGATTAGGCTGTATATCTTAGTTTCAACAACTCAGTTAATAATTTCAACTATGAAATGTCAAAAAATGTGTAAAAATGCTCATTAAAATACCTAGAGACCAAAGTGACTACTTTTGTCCAACCAACAGTCTAAAACCCAACACACAGAAAGGAGAGATTGTGTACTCACCAATGTGGTATAAAGGCCTTTGTCAAACTTCTTGCCTACAGCTCGGAGGTCACAGGCTGGTTGTCCTTCGATCCCGCTGTCGGGATCAACCGATTTCTCACACTGCAGCAGAAACCAAACCATAATTGACACCCCACATCAGTATTTACACAAAAGTTAGATTAATATAAATGAGCAGTAAAGCATTCTTCTAAAGGCATCTAATGAAATTTAAGTTTTGCAAGCACTCTAACATTAACACATCATGTAACTGTCTTATTTGTCACATCATTGTACATTTAATTCATTAAAAAGAAGGTTGAGTCTCCTACCTGTGAGCAGGTTACAAGATGCTGGGTGAGGGTGGAGGAAAGCAAGCAGGCCAACACCTTCTCCACCCCAGCCCTGAGCTCAATGTAGAGCAGCTCTCTCCAGGCACTGGGCTGGGTCACACTGCACGGCCGACAGGAATACACCACACTCTCGGGCAGGCTGGACAGGATCTCATACAGCTCATCTGAAATTAGTTTACAGGAATGGAGGTTTAGTGAAAAGCACTACATGTGCCCCTGCTACATGAAGCAGGGCTTTGTATGCACGCTTAGAAAATAATAGGAAGTAAGTATCCTTAGTACAACCTTTTTATTCCCTTTACTTTGTTTTAAGTTATGCAAATATACCTTAATACACCTGCGACCTTACACTTCATAATTTAATTAAGTTTGACACAGCTTTAGCGTTAATGGTTACTACTTACTACTTTCATCCTCAGAAAGATAGAGAATAAAAATCACCTGTTAGATCCTCACACTTGGCATGCACCCAGTGGTTACAGGTGCCACATTGCATCATCTGACTGTCATAGTCATTATCCTCATAGCACTTGAAGCAGATTGGACAGTAGTTACCTTATGAGAAGAAAAGAAGAGATTAGCCTCAACATAGATCAGTGATGTTGGTAGATTATAAAAGAGCTGTGAGATGAGCAAATGTACTGAAGGTAAATACTCACCAAGCTCATACAGTTTTGAACAATCTGGACAGAGTCCTTTGTCGTGGTTCCAGTCAGTGTCCCAACTCTTCCCCGGTGTGACACTACAACTTTTACACCTGATGCATGTCATACAGACCTGCACACAAACCATTGTATTAGGGCCAGCGCAGCAATCAATGTACTCAAACCTCACAATGCTTCATTGAACATACATGAGTTTTAAAGAAGCGTGAACCTACCCAAGCTTTCCTCTTCTTGTTTTGTTTTGGATAGTTGGGTCCCAGACAGGAAGCATGATAACAGTTCTGGCATCGTTCACACTCCAACAATGGCTGAGGGAGACATGAAAAGTGTAAAGCTTAAAGACTGAACTGCATTAACATGAAGAAGTAAAATGGAGTAAAGCCGCTGTACCTTTGACTGCTTGTTTTTTCTGCCGCACACATGGCAAAACTTGCAGCGGCGACAGCACCAGTTTTCCTTGTTTTCCTCAGAGGGGCGCTCCGCTGGATCAAGGCAAAACTGGTGGAAAGGCTCACAGCATACTTGGCAATACAGCATCTGGAAAAAGAAAATCACAAAAACATTTGAATTTCAAAATGAGATGATGATGATGATGAGATTTACTGTCGTTTTTATCTCCACTTGCTGATAAAACATTGTCAGTCACTAGCGACACACATGGATCATGTGATCATGGACTATTTCCATTAAACAGAGCAAAATCAAGTAGTTACCTCATGTTGCCCTTTACTGGCACAAAGGAAGCAGACATAGGGTGGCATGAGCGGTGCAGAGGTTAATATACTCAAACCACCCATATTCCAGACATTCTCCAAATTACAATCCTCCTGAAAACAAACACACCATGTACACAACAATATTAACAGCTGAGAAAAGACTGCTCACTGCAGTTACCAACAAAATACTAGAGTATGTCTGCTGACCAATAACATTAGGAAAACAAAACAGATACATATGTAATCCTTTACATCATGATCACAGTATTTACAGGCTGTACATCCATTTTGCAATAAAAATATCAACAGGGACCTCTAGTGGACAAAAATAACAACTACAATGGCAATAATTTATGATATGTGCAACTCTATTATGACACTATTGACATTAACCACTGATCATCATTCATCATATATAAGCTGTTTTTATATTCCAATCCATGTGATGTATTGTAACAAGTGACCTACCTTGAAGTCGACCCTGATTTTGTGAGTAGGTTTCGAGCACTCGACTTCTCTCTGCTCAAATCCATGGGCCAGGGCAGCCAGGACGCTGGGAGGAGTCTGCTCCAAAGGACCCTGGGAAACAACCAAAACATGAATGTGGGCAGTAATGGACACACTTGCTTTTAAATACAAACTCTCATACATGAGCAGTTGGGCCAGAATATCAGGACTCAAAGTTTTGCTGCTTTGTCTTTTGTGATCTCATTAAAAAAGTGTCACATTACATTGTGCAAAGCTGGAAGTTAAAAAGAAAGATATTTCCGTGTGGGCCAGGGATTACTCGGCACTAACCTGCTGCTTAGTGGATTTATTTATGTTTGATGCAAGGGGTTTAAAGTTCCACTGTGGATATCTACAGCATAGGTTTAGACTTATAGCTCACCTGTTGATAGCAGCACAGCAACACTAGACGGATGTATTGTTCTTGATCTGGCCATATTGTGCTTTAATAACATTTCAAACAGTAACCGTTTTTACATGCCTTCGCTCACTTTGTGGTACGCAGTGTTGTAGTAGTGTTGTCATGATACCAAAATTTAGATTACTTTGATACCATGCCTTGGAAAATATTGATATTCTATAACATGTTGTGGTACTGTGGCTTGTGTACTGTGTGATAAGCACAACAGCATTTGAGGGAAGTGCGTGTGAGGCGGCAGAACTATGTGGGCACTGCAGTGGTGTGTGTGCTAACTTGCTGTTGGAGCGGGTGGAGAGCGAGAAAGCACAGCTGGCATCAGCATCGATGTGGAAAATAAGTATTGAAATATTCAGTGCTGATATTTATCGATATTTCTATATTTTTACTAATATGAAATAACATTGGGCCATGACGTACTTCTAGAACTAAAGTTGCATCCAGTTAACATCTCTTTTCCTCTGTCTCATTACTGAATGTGTGATTACTGCTACATAATTGACATGTTTATGTTCAATCATATTATTTTGGTCTCAGTAATCATTGGATTTGCAGGGGAGATTTCCTTGCTAGATGTGTGTTACTCAAAAGAGTGTCTAGAGTCTTTCTTTAACTTCATGAAAAATCAAACTTTTAGGAGAAAACACAAGCAGCACATAATGACCAATCACAGCTCTTGTGGTCTCCATGTGGCACTGCTGTAACCGCTACAGCTATGACATGTACTTACATTTTTGAGGAAGTGCATGTTAGCCTATGGCGCAGATAGTGTGGCTCAGTAACTATGAAGAAACCCCTTAACACACCACCATAAATCAAGCTCAAGTTTAGCACATGTCCCATGTGAAAATGGATGTGAACACATTAGCCATAGTTGAGTACAGATTGTAGTAGACAATGTAGTTCGATTGAATGGATGTTGGAAAGGCACCACAGTGTTATACACCTTAGTTGAGGAGTGGTTGAACAAGAATTAGAACCAACAGCTACCAGTGCCTTATTTGGGAAAAAATAAAACTGCAGAAATGGACAGCATGTCCTGGATTTGCGTAAAGGAACAGGAAGGAATGAAGGAGCCAAAAACTGGCAGGATAACAGCGACACTGTATTTGGCATGTTCTCAGAGACAAAACTGGCAGGTTGGTGTCACAGGATTGTGACAATATGTAATAATTTGGATCAATCAACGCAGTGTGCCAGAGCTGGCCAGCAGACCTTGTTGAAAATGCTGCACAGCCTTATCAAACACTAAACAAAACGGCCACAAATACAAGCTGTGTTAATAAAATTCAGAATTACTTACCTTCTCAGGTTTACGTCGACTACTTGGTACACGATGTGAACTGGACTTTCGATGCCTGACTTCATCATCGGAAATGTCTCCAAGGAATCCATCCAGTGACACAAAGTCTTTAGACGACAGAAAAAAAAAACTTATAAAGATAACAAGGCACATCACAAAGACTACAGCTCTATATTATATGTCAGCAGATGCGTATCATCTGTGGTGTTGAAGATAAAAATATTCATAACGTATTGAGCATCTATCTTATCAGGTTCCTGAATGTTAATTTACCATCACTGAAACGGGGTCCAGCACCCCTTCTCCTGGCTGGCGAGGCAGAACTCTGGAAAGCTTTGTCATCTAGATCGGAGTCGTAGTCCACCAGATCGAAGTAGACGCGGGGTTTCACAACGCGCTTCGGCTGCTTCCTTACAGACGGACTGTGGCTGTCACCATGGAGACCAGATGGCGAGTCCGCAGCACCGTCGTTCCCTTCGTCATTGCTCGAATGACCCCCGCTGAGAGAGGACCGCCGTCGCTTAGAGGCACCTAAAAAGAAAGGAGTGGCATTTAACTGACATGTAACGAACGATTGAATGTCCGTACTGCAGCAACAGAAATTACCTTTTGGTGCAGTTCTTCCACTCAGTCTGCGTGCTTTTCTCTCTTCAATTTGATCACATCTCTTATACCTTGTGGTTAAAGGAAAAAAAACAGTCTCTTAATAATTTTTTAACACTGATGAGCTCCTCCTACGACTAAGAATCAAGTATCGGTCAACTTACACACAACACTGTCGTTTGGTATTGGGACCACCAAATTTGGGTTTGTCGAGGCAGTTCATGCATTTGCCGCAGTCGTCCTCGTGGTTGCAGCCTTTGCATACACCGCACCTTCGAGAGCGATAACCAAATGGCCCGAGTCCTTTCCGTTTCACAAAATTCGACGGCTTCTTGACCTTGGTGACCTTTGGATCTGACAGCCCAGGACTGTCTGATTCAGAGGGAGACCCGACATCTGAAGCAACAACACACATTCATCCGTAAGTCAGTTAAGTAGTTGATTATTCATGTTTCAGGATGCGGTCGCAGTAGCAGATAATTTGGTTGCAGAAATATGATTTGGACTCACACTCAGTAACTAATATATTGTCTATTAAAACTTTTCTAAGTATATATAATCAAATATTTGTTTTCCTTCCACAAATAAAGGGATAAAAATACGAGTTCAGAAACATCATAGATAAGCTGATGGACATATACTGACGGGTTAATCATAAATTACTCTGATTCAATGCTTCTGTCTGCAAAAAAAAAAATATATATATATATAATTTCTCCATCCTCTGCCAGGATAGAGAAGCTACAGCTGCTGCCATAAAGTCATCACTTTCAAGTTATTCGAAATTCAATGTCTAAAGAAAGCAAATCCAGATAATTCTGCCAGTCAGTTTACACTCACCTTTAGTGTTGTCTGAAGGGGAAATGCCAGTTCTTTCATGAAGAGGCAAGGCGCTAAGCCTGGGAATGTCATCTGGCACTAAAGCTCGAGGCTGCCCCAGCACCACTGAGGCAGCACGACACACATGCTTGATACGCGGACCTCCTGCTCTACGGAACTCCTGGCACAGCGGGGAGAAGAGCTGCGGCTGGACAAAAAAGTCCAATCAGGATAGAAGCAATGATGTACATGGGGCTGGAATTGAACATGGGCTTTTTTTTTCAGTTCTGAATAATTTGTCATATATTTTAGTGCAGTATAACAGAACAGAAGAAGTTTTCTTTTGCCCTGTTTCAACTACAGCAGAGGGTTAAATAAACAACAACTAAGACTGGTGAACCCAGAGACAGAAACAAGATTTTAAGTTAAAACCAATTTATGCCTTGGGCCTTTGGATTTGCGCACTTACTTGTCCTTGTGGTGGTTCGGTCTTGACTGGAACATCAGCATCAAGCTGAACCCTCTGCTTCCTCCTTCTCTTAGAGGTCACATCTCGAGACCTGGCGCCAGTTGGGCCAGATAACAGCTACAGGGGTAACAGGCAAAAACAAGATATCAATACAGTTTTTCTCATCTACGACAGCTGCTATTACATCATATTTATCTAATAATGACATAGAACTTGAGCTTGTGGTGATCGTGATCGTACCCCTGACGACTTAAGCTGTTTCTGCTGGTCGATCTTAATGAGCTGGACCTTGGCTTTCCTGAGGAGATTGAACATTCTTTTATTTGCACCAGTGAGGCGTGCTCTTTGTGAAGCTCCCTTCTCCACAGATCCAAGATAATCGCCTGAGTTCTGTTGTGGCTGCAGCTCTCCTGTGGATATAAAGTAATATATGACAATATTTGGTCCACAGTGAGTAGTAAAACAAATGTTGTTTGCTAAGTATTAAATAATGTGATGATTTTCAATCATTCTGCTTACCTGAGTGAAGTTGGGCCGTCTCTTGCCCTGCTAAGTCCTCCTCTTTACCGTGCTGAAATGCATGGGACTTGGAGTTTAAAGCCCTAACGCACACAGAAACTTTTCTCACCACTCCAGGAGAATCGAGGTCTTCAATCTTCAGCTTGGATTTGTCCTTCTCTGCTGTTGTATTCCGCTGCCTAAGGCTTATGCTCATGGCCTCATCATCGAGTCCTTCTGCTAAATCAACAGGAGGCTGAGGGGGTTTACTTATACAATCCATCTCTGCTGTGTTTTTGCTCTTGGGAAGTCCCATGTGTGCCTTCTTTAGCCTTTGATAAATCTTGAGGTGAGCTGCTTGTTTGTTAAACTTTGGGGAACTTTTCCTTTTCTGTGCATCCAGTAGGTCAGTAGACAGTTCTGTGGGCTTATCGACTGGTGTAGATAAAAACAGATCCTCACATTTGCTCTCTGGAGATTTGTCCAGTGTATACACTTCCTCGCTTGACTCTTCTGGCACAGGCCACTTGAAGTTAGAGTTCTTCAGAAGAGACTTCTTCTCAATTTTGCCACTTTTTCTCTCAGAGAATAAGCTTTCAGCTATATCGAGGTTCTCATCGAGGTCCTGAGCTGAAAACAGATCAACATCCAACTGAGCTTCACTCAGTATGTCCTCCTCATCAACTGGCAGGATAGGAGATATTGCTCTGCCTGTACCTTCATCTCGCCTCTTTCCTGGACGCACTGGCAAACCCAGTTGTAGGCCCTTCTTTGGAGAGTTTCTCCGAGGCAATACCGACATTCCAGCGTCATCCATAAACCTTTGCGGGGTCTTGATCACTCGTGAGGATCTGGCACTTACAACTGGCATAATGAAGTGCTTGATGTTTTTTACAAACTTTGATTTTCCAGGCTGGGCATCTACAACATCTGCTTGCGCCCCGTCGACCAGTGTGTCCGTTTCTTCCTGCTTCAAACTATCTTTCTCGAGCCCTATTTCTATGAGCTGGGAAATGATTTTAGCTTGCGGTTTTGGCCTTTTAGTCCCAAACAGTTGAAGACCTGCCTGTTTCTTTTTGTACTTTTTATGAATACCAATAAGTTTGGAGCTTGGGGCCAGTGTGGTAGCTGCCAATGGGGTGGAGATGTCACACTCCTCCTCAACGGGTTTTGGACTATTTTCAGAATATTTAAGTGGAGCAAACTTCCCATCTCTGCTCCTGTGCCTGTGTTTCGGACGCTGCCCAATCAAACTTTTACGCCTCTTTTTTATCTTTTTGAGAGATTTCTTTTGTAGGCACGGTGTTTTTGGATCACTGACTTGACTTTCTGACACTACCGATTGCTGACTATCTATCAACTGAATGTCCGTTTCCTCTTTTACCGGTGGCTGTATCTGCTCTTCTTCCACTGACACAGTGTCCTGTTTGGCCTCAGGCTGTGTGCAGTCTTTTGTTTCTGACTGAGCTACCTCTGTTACTAAAGGCTGAGTATCTTCCTTCAGCACAGCCTCTGTGATAGTAGCTTCAGCTGTAGCCAACTCTGTGTTGACAGCAGTTTCAGGAGAGACAACAGCCTTCTTCCTCTGAACGGACCTCTTTTTCCCCAATTTATTATTTCTACATCTTCTAGGTTTGGAAGGCACAGGCACTGGTTTGGCCTCGTCGATCTGTGGTTCGACCTCATTCTCCACCTCATTCTCCACCTTCTGCTGAGAAACTTCATCTGGCACCTGTAGGGGATCGCCAGCGATCTTTGAGGAATCCTTCTCTGGAACTTCAGAGGAGTTTACACTGATCGCCTGTGAGGGCTCCTCAGCCAAAACCTGACAGGAGTTTGTAGGAAGACCGTTTGAGCTGGAATCTTCAGTTGACGCCTGAGAAGAATCTTCAACATGCACCTGCAAAGTTTCTTCAACCTTGGGACTCGCTCTTAACCTCCGTTTCTGGGTGGTCGCTGGCTTCTGACTGACAGACTTTGTCTGTGGTGAATCTAAGCTTGATGTTCTCCTCCTTAGTCTCCTAGTTGGCGTGACTTCAGTATCCGGACATGATGACTTATCCTCAGTAACTTCAATGAGGTCTTTTGGAACATCATCTTTCTTTTCAGGCACAGGACTAACTTGCTGAATTAAAAAGGAGGGCTTTGAGCTTTTGTGTTTACCAGGAGAGGAGACCTTTTTGATCTGAAGAGGTGGGACTTTGCCACAATCCGTTTTTGTACTTTCTTGTGGAGGTGTTTCATTTATGTGCTGCACTTCAACTTCCACCTGTAAAGTGGACTTTTCCTCAAATGACTCTTCAGCCGTGTTTTGGGAATCTGTCTCATTTTGGTCCACGCTTGTACTCTCTTGTGGGGCTGAGTTATCCAGATTAGATTTTTTATCCACCCCCTTCAAACTCCTGTTGACACTGGTGTCACAAGAAGTGGACTGATCCACTTCTCTCAAAGTCTTCTCTATTACTTTGACAGTTTTTTCTGCACTCCGTGTCCGAGTCAATCCTTTCTCTAATGTTAAGGTCCAGACAAATTTTTTCACTTTCTTTTTTCGAGTGGACTTCTTCTCACTGGGTGGTGCATCATATTTTGGGTTTCTGACCTTTTTCAACTTTAAACTTGGGACCCTCATTTCCTCATTTTTCAAAGACAAATTGTCACTGCATTGTGCAGCCAAATTATCAGTCTCTGTGGGTGATGGACCGTGGTTTTCTGGTGCCGTGGTATCCTTATTCAGCCTCTTGCTCTGCCTTCGCCTGTCACTTCTCGCTGATGGATTTGCCTCCACTGTTTTCGAAACTTCTGGTTTTGACTCCTCCAAAAGGGCATCACTTTTACTCAGCGTTTCTTGTTCAGCTGCGCTGTCTGAGACTTTTTTAGAGAGTGGGCAAGTGACCCTGTTGCTCCTTCGTATCACTTGTTGACTAACTTCAGAACTTTGCTCTGTCACACTTTCCTTATGCTTTGACTTTTTTGCATTCATTTTTGGCTCTACCGTCCCGCTCTCCTTTACAGTGTTGAGTAGATCAGTTGATTTTCTATCTTTTGATTTTTGGTCATCAACCACAGCTTTGGCGCTCGTCTGGCAGACGGGCTCTGTCTTTGAAGCAGATCTTCCACGCCTTCTTGCAGGTACAGTCCCCCCTCCCTTGTCCTCTGTGCCATGTTTATCCTCATGTGGTTCAGTTTTTAATTTGACATGAGCACTTGAAATCTGGTCACCCTGAATGTCCTTGGCTTGAGGCTGATCCTGAATTCCTTTCATCTTCAACTTCTTCCCAGATTTTTTATTAGGCTCCTTGATGGTTTTTATTTTCTTTTTGGCCACCAACTTTATAGTAATCCTCGGTGCTGCTGATGAGGCTCCACTTTTAGTCGACTGTCGATCCATAGTGTTTTTTCCTTTCGATCCTTTCCTGCAATCCTTTGCAGGCTCTGTTTCAGGAGATAAGCTGTGTATTCCCTCCAAAGATTTGACATCTTTTACAGGATCAGGTGGGGTGATAGCTGCCTCCACTGCTGGCGTTTTGAGCGGTAGCTTCTCACTTTGTCGTTTAGACTTTGTGTTGACAGCATCACCTACAAAAATAAATGATTTCTTTAATTAAATTGTGCTGCATGCTTAATTCAAACTTTAATTTGTGATTTATTTAAAAAATTACATCAAATGTGTTTTGTGGTGCAGTAATATATTTGCCTTTACCTTTGGAAGGGTTTTGTCGTGAATATACACCTCCTTTGGAGCCTTTTCTCTCAGCTTCAAATCCTCTGAAGTCATCTCCCTGAAGAAATATAAAGGCAATTAACACTTGCAGCAACTAAACACCACTCTGCTGGAGGCTCCCAAACCATCAGCAAAAAACAAAAAAATGTAAGTATTAACTTTTAACTCCAGAGCATGACCTTAGTTACCACTGCACACACTAAGCAGATGGGGTACACTGAAGCTCTCTCTGAATGTCCCTTATGAGGAATGGATTTGTGTCCAGCACAATTAAGATTTTATCAATACGCCTAGCATAACAATGTAATGGTGTCTTAGCAAATATGATCAACATGTCAAATAATAAAAACAGGTTATCTGATTAAGACTTTACAGCAATAATATCAATGACAGACAATGGACAATTGCTTTCATTTTTTCCGCATTCAAACCAAATCTTTTCATTCACCTCATCTGAGTTGTAATGCCTTGAACATGACTGGGACCTGCATTACTAACAACGAAAAATGTATTTAGCTGTTCGAGGAAACTCTTCCTGAGCTTTTCATGGTGCAGCTGCATGTAATCTACATCATTTACCACCTCATACAAACTCGGATCACTACAACCTTTGTGCAAATCACTCCTAAGCAGCGAACACCTACACGACCTACAAGGATAACGTTAGCTGGGTCTGTAATTACGATTCCCTCCAAGTACTGTACTTCTTCCTCATGCTCGCAGCTGTGACCCACAAGCATGCGAACGCCTTCATTCTCGAGGCATTAAAGCCTACGTGTGTACTAGCAGTGTGTTTTTAGTTTTAACAACAAGGGTGCAACTGGCTTTGGCACACTTCTGCACCACCATTTAAACCTGTCGTGCTTGGTAACATTAGCTAGCAATTAGCCGAAAGCGTCACTTCTGTCTGCAGAGAAGCTACCGAGCTTAAATTAAAACTTGGCTATGTGAATGTATAAACGCATGCAGACAAATACAACCCTGTTATATATCTACGTGCTGTTTTATTAAAACTAATAGGGCAGACAACTGTGCCCGCATCTGGGCAGCTTCTGAAAACAGAGCAGTTAGCAGTTAGCCGATGTGTAGAGTACACAGGCGCTAGCCTTCCCGTTCTTTGTGTTCGCTACTATTAGCTAGCTGCTACTCTGGCCCGGTAACGAGCGGGCCATACATGAAATAATTGCGATCCCTGTTTACAAATTGGCGTACTCACTCACTGTCCTTTTAAATAAATATCCTCTACTCGTGTTTTTTTTAAAGCTTAAATATTTTAATTTACATGACAACAAGTGAGGGAACAGTGTTAATGTAACTTAAACTGCTTTACTGCTTTGTTGAAGTGGTATTTTGTGTTGCGACTGTTCATTAAATGTCATGGAAAGCTGCACTGCTAACATTCGTTAGCATGTACGGTTAGCTCACCAAGCTTGACGCTAAAGTTAACGTTAGCCTAGCGAAGGGATGTTGACATTTCTCCATGGCACTAACCAGTCACACTGCTGTGGACAGCACTCATTCGTACACATTCAACGATCACACAAAATGTGAAAAGATGAAATAAAGATACTAACTCCTGGTTCGGTTTGGGACCTCACCTCTTCACTCCCACTAGAGCTGTATCCAGCCTGGCCAAGGGTCTGGTGGCTCGCCTCTATCCCAAGCAAGCGTAAGTGGGACTGGTCTTCGTTTAACGATAGAACCAGGTTTGCGGGCCTTGGCCCTCCGTTAGTCACATCATCAGCTTCTAAGCCTGATCGTCCGAGTTGCCATCGCTTCTCGGAGCGCAAACGACTGCGTGACGACCAAGGCCGACCGGGGAAACGACCTCTGGCCGTAGCGGTTCCACCTTGGCCTCCTACGGCAGCCGCGGTTGCTGATCCGCATCCCGCTGCCGCCATCATTGCTTCAACAACAACACACACCGACGGCTAGCAGTTCGAGGAGAGACAAGAGGGAAGGCGCGAGATGGGAGGGGGGGAGGCGCAATGCTGCAAGGGAAAGTGAGTTTTTTCGGCGAGTCTCCAGAGGAAAGAGTGGGTCGACCTCTGGTGGTGATAGTACGTCAATTCTCCATTCAGAAATCTAGACGCATTACATCTCAGACTGCCACTGAGCCACACAGAGATCAGTCAGCTTTATTTTATGACTCTTAATCCCGCTGATGATGGCCAGTTTAAGTGTTTCTTATTATTGCATAAATTCATTATTATGAGGAAAAAACATAATTATAGGATAGAATATGAAATCATGAGGTAGGCTATAAAGTCATAATTATGAGATAAAAATCATAATTATGAGGTATAAAGTCATTATTATGAAATAAAAGTCATAATTATGAGGAAAAAACATAATTACAGGATAGAAGTTGAAATTATGAGGTATAAGGTCATAATTATGAGATTAAAAAGTCAAAATAATGAGATATAAGTCATAACTGTGAGATAAAAGTCATAATCATGAGGAGAAAAACAAAATGATATGAGAGAGGTTGAAATTATGAGGTATAAAGTCATGATTATGGGATAAAAAGTCAAAATGTATATCTTAATTTTGACGTTTTATCTAAAGCTTTCAAATGATTAATTTATTTAATTAACAACCTTCATGCAGATTGATGAGATTTATCAGATAAGATTTATATAATTCTTTCCCATAGCTAGAACAGTAAAACTTGGGAATAGGAGAGTTCAGAATGGGTAATTAGGTCATTTTTCTTGTTTATCTAAAATTGCTTCAGTGACAATAAACTGAAAAATGAAAAAGGTGGCTCTGAAATGAAATCACAATCAAATCAGATCAAGTGATATAGTCTATGGAAAAGAAGGTTGAATCATCAATCAAAGCAGTCGTACTAAACATCTAAAGGGAGATTATTATGCAATGGGGCCTACACTTGCAGCAGATGGCAGTATGCATCCTTATTGTTACCCAAAAAGAGACTATAGACTATAAGAAACTAAGCAAAATCTCTTCTTCAATGATAATTTGATGTTGACAGAAAATAAGAGGGTCTGTTTGGAATATTTTTCCTGGGCCTTAGTTTCAGACCCCTGAATCACCCCCCACAGCTCTGAAGATGAAATGGCAATTATGTTAAGTGTGATTACAGATTGGCAAAATTGGGCCACCTGATGAACACCTCTGTCAAATTAGACAAAAAGTGTGTAAAGAGTCCTGTGAGGACACAGAATGTAGAAAATAATCTGAACTAGAGCTTCATCAGTATTAAAGGATTGTTAAAGATAAAGACTGGAAGAAGGAAGACGCATGGGCTCAGTAACACAGTGATGACTCAGGGCCGCGTGTCATTCACGCCGCTACAGCAGGTGGCGGTATGTGGTGCAGGTTATCGCGTGCCTGCTATAACAAACAAAGGAACAGACGAAGAAGAATCCGATTTAGGAGAAGAAGAAGGAGGAAGTGTTGTGTGATTTCTTTCTATTAGGGTGTATTGGCGACTATTCTCTGACTTTTTTTGGCTTAAAATCATCAGGTAAATCATCACATGAATGTACATTATTATAGTCAATCAGAAACATTACAAAATGACTCCACACCGATCCTGGAGATCGATATTAGTTACTGCTACGACTGTTTTTAGCAGTCGGGCGTACACTGCTAACGTATCGAAATGCTAATGCTAGCCTGAGGTAAATTGCGAGTCATATGACCATTTTAACCAGGTCAACAAGCACTAGGAGGCGGCTTCAGTGCTCGGATATTATACACTTTATATTAGATGACTTTGCCTTAATCATGTCCAATCCAGTAGTGAATCGTGTCTTAAGCGTAGACGTAGCTAGCATCGCACTTTGTGACTGAAGTTTCATGTCTTTGGGTTGCTGTCTCCAGCTGCACTGTAACTTGTTTGTTTGTTTGTTTGTTTGTTTGTTTGTTTGTTTTGTAGCAAGATCCACAAGTGTTCACGATGAACCTGGAACGACTCCCAAACGAGGAGAAACTCAGCCTATGCAGAAAGTACTATTTAGGTGAGAGTAATTACTGTTACAGATACACTTTACAGATTGACATTAATATTTTTATTGTGTCTCCTCTCTTTTGATTTGTGAATTCTGGATACATGCCAGTACTATTAAGCCTCCATAAATTGTATATATATTCAAATAATTTGTGTCAGTCTCATTTAGGTGAGAGGGAGGAAAGGTTCATCTAGTTTTAGTAACTGGGGAGCTCTTGTGAAGCAAAGCATGAGCAATCTCGGGTATATTTGCTCAAAAGTAAATTCAGTAGTATTGTCACTTAATATGTTTTTAATTTTCATCTTTTTCCTAAGCTGGATTTGCATTTCTCCCATTCCTGTGGCTGGTCAATGTTGTTTGGTTTTTCCGGGAGGCCTTTCTAAAGCCAACCTACACTGAGCAGCTCCAGATAAAAGCTTGTAAGTGTCAGAACTGCCACTATAATACCAGAGATTTAACAAAACGTTACTGCATTTATTTTATAATAATAATGTGTATTTACAAAAGGTATGTTCAATTTAATTTACATTTAACCTTTATACTATTGCACTACAATCCGAATGCACACATTGAACAGAATGTGTTCATGTTTTTTTCTATTATTGTCAAACTGCTGTAATGAAGTTACAGCTCTTAATTTCTTAAATCCAACATTTCTTGTCAAAAAAAAATATTAGTAGCTTCTTAAGTAGGGTTGAGCAATGATTTAATGTAATTATTGTATCATGCATGAGATCTAAAATGCCATATAGTACAATACTTAAGTATATATTGTTGTCATATTTATATCAATACAATTCTGTAAGAATTAACACTAATTTAGTCCATATTGCCCATCTTCATGCCTAAGCCTATAGAGTAGGACAAAGTATACCTCACACATTTCTGGCTAGCTGAAATTTACAGACATTTACTTCAGCTTCCTTCAAATCAACAATTAAGTCAGTGAATGTCCTTATGGTTAGTATTTGCTATTAAAATATTTTCCCTCATAACTCTCCCTCCGTGTACTTTTGAAATGCTATCAAGCTACTTATTTGCAGTTTTATGAACTTGATGGGTTTTTTTAAGAGCTGTCGGCAAATCTAGAGCATAATATGATATCTGTGTTCTGACCATTGTTTTAATGCAAAGTAATTATCTGCCTTGTGTTTTTCCTCTAGATGTGAAGCGGTCAGGACTGGGGTTGCTGTTTTGGGTAGCATTGCTCACAACATGGATTACTATTTTCCAGCACTTCAGAGCTGAGTGGGGGGAGGTGGGAGATTATCTGTCTTTTACGATCCCACTGGGCATTCCTTGAGACATTTTTTGATGACAGCTCTTTTGAAAAATCAGTTGATCCACTACAATGGACCAAAGAATTTTCTTTCTTTAACTACAGTAAAAGACGGGGGTGACTGGAGCTAAATTCAATGACTGAATAAAGTTAACAGAGTAATCCCTTATGTCTTTAAAGGGTAACTGCTGTAGGATTCGAAAATTCATGTTTTTTTTAATGCTTGCTGAGGCATTTCAGAAAGTTCTTTGGTTTAAGAGTAGGCTAATTAATCTTGTATAGCAGGCAATGTTAACTGTCATGGCAGCATCTAACAGTAACTAATGATGAAGCTGGATGTGCTTTTGGGTTTGTTCAAGACATAAACAATAGAATCAACAAGCTTTTTTTTTTCTTCCTTGACTTAAAATGTTTATTGTTTGTGTGTGATTGTGCTCCCAAAACTATTTTTACTTGTGTATGAATGACGAATAAAAAAATTTCCACAGTGCTTCAATGTTTTTACTGCATTAACTGTATTTCCAAGTCAGACTGTCATACCTGTGTTGGAATATCCCTCAATATCCTAAACATCTGTATGCCTTTTATCTGTGGTGACTCATCTGTGAACTATCTTCCCCATATATACTCCTAGTGTTCTGCATTGTAACAGAAGTCTCCTAAAGTCTGGACAATCACTGGCGCCTGTTGTGAAACCCAATAACTTGATCCCTCCAAATGTCGCCACTTCCCTGTCCTCCTATATGAGTCATAACATAATCAGGGCCATTTTTAGTCACTCCAGTCAAAGCTTAAGTGACAGCTTCTACATTACTAACAGGGAGAACATGTGCCTGCATTTTAACTGCTGACTTCATGAGAGTGTGCCAAGAACAAGTCAGGAGTATCAGCACGTTCTGTGCTTTTCATAAATCAGGGAGTAACTTAATAAAACAAATTTATGGGGAGTAGTTATGGAGTAGATTACAAAGAATCCTTTTATGGACTTAGTACGTTATTTCTAAACCTTTTGGGTTTTACACTGTGTGTGTGGATACTTTGTATTTCACTTTAATCCAGAAGAAAATGTATTTTTTACTTGTTGACAGCCAGTGATACAATGTAACTAAGTACATTTACACAAATACTATAATGATGTACAATTTTGAGGTACTTGAGTACTTCCGTTTATTGCTATCTTTTATTTCCACTCCACTATATTTTGGAGGCAATAATTGTACTTTTTACTCCACTCCATTTATTTAATAGCAACTAGTTGCACTTACAGCGCATTTTTCAACTACAATAATGTAGTTTATTGGCAACAACTTGGGGAAAACAAACACAAATTCTGATAATTGTTCTGATTCTGATAAATGTTTTAAAGGGGCACTATGTAGCTTTGGTGAAAATCAAACTCCCAATTTTAATACTTACGATATTAATGAGGTACTAATGCAAACTCAGAAATATGTATTTTTTCCATAACTGAATACACAAACTTTTCTCAGAGGAAAATAAGGTTCCCAGAACACTGTTTGAAGCTAGGAAGGTGGCAGGGTCCGCCACATATAAACAAAGTAAAACAGTACGAAATTGTGTTGTCCTTTAAGGTCAGTTTTATTTAGTTATTCAGTCATGAAAACAAAGAGAGTTTTGTTTACTTTGTTAAAGCATAAATAATCAACAAAGTCAACAAAGATCTTTCTCTTCTGACTAAAATTTCTTCCCTAAAACTACATAGTGCACCTTTAACATTGAGGTAATGCTACTTTTACTCAAGTAAATGATGGGAATAGTTGTTCCACCAGTGGGAGAGTGCGTGATGGGGGGTGGGGGAGTGGCAACACACGTGCTCTGGCATGTGTACGGGACGTCCCTGCTGTCACTGTCTGTCCGGCATCTGCTCACGAGGGTCAACAACATCGTCTTTTGAACTTATTTTTGGATAGACCTTCCTTAACAACCGACCTTATACATATAACAGTTCTTATAACTTGTACAGTCTGTTCCTATTGGTGCCATCATCCCTTGGATTTAAACTGCAGGCTACAATAATTGGTAATAGCTCATAAACGCAGTAATTGCCAATAAGCCTGCAACAGCTGAGTCACTCCCCAAACAATACACTCTTATCCTATATGGCTCTGCCCGAGCACCCAAGGGTACGCATTAGTCCAGAACATAACAGAAGCAAGGTGCCCCACTATGAATTCCCCCCTCATTATGCAACTCCAGTATAAAACAGACACACCATGACACAGGCATGTCAAGCACTCAGGAGGAGAGGAACTTGGAGACAGACAGACGGGCGCACAGCTCATCAGCAGGAGGCTTCTCTCTCTGGGGAACACAAGCAGTCAAACAGGGGCTGGACTTTCCTGTGTGCACACTCATTTGGTCAGGGAATTTATAAAGAGGTAAGTTGTGTCCAGTGTGCTCTGTAGTCTCTCATGCTGTAGCCTCAACTGCTCTCAAGTCAGCTCTTCTTTTTGTTGCATTTTCTAATCAGATATGGATTTCATCCTGCCACCCACTCTGCCAGCTGGTGGTATCCCATGGGAGAAGGTCTTGCCACCTCTTATTCCTCGGCTGAATGGGACTTATGGACAATTCAAGTGGTCCCCAAAGTTGCTCATCCCAGAGACTGATAATACCAGCTCTGCAGAGGTAGGTCATTCCAGAATCAGAAATACTTTATTGATCCCTGAGGGGAAATTGGTACGTTACTGTTGCTCCTTCTGCAATAAAAATACTGCACTATACAGTGATTTTAATATGATTTAAAGGAAAGATAAGAAACATTTATAAGTAAAAGTAAAAAAGCCTTCACAAGTCACAAAATATAAAATAACTGTTTAAAAAAATGTATGTGTATTAAAGGGGCACTATGTAGTTTTGGAGAAGAAATTCCAACTCAGCATTGTAATATTTACAATATTAATGAGGTAATAATACAAACTCAGAAACATTTATTTTCCATGAGTGAATAAACGAGCTGTTCTCAGAGGTAAATAAGGTCCCCAGAACAGTGTTTGGAGCTAGAAGGGTGGCAGGGTCTGCCAAATATAAACAAAGTAAAACAGTATTAAACTGTGTTGTCCTTTCAGGTCAGTTTGTTTATTCAGTCAAGAAAACGAAGAGTTTGTTTATTTAGTTTGTTTAGGCATACTATATAAGGCTTTCTCTCCTGATTAAAATGTCCTCCCCAAATCCATAAGCCTTTTACAACCTGTTCAAAAGGCTAAAAATCTGCTCTGTCCTCTCTAGAGCTGCAACGATTAGTCGATTAGTTATCAACTATAAAAAATCGGCATCTATTGTGAGAATGGATTAACTAGTCATTTCTCAAAGAAAAAAGTGCAAAATTCTCTGATTCAAGCTTCTTAGGTGTAAATATCTTCTGGTTTCTTTACTCCCCTGTGACAGCAAACTGAATATCTTAAGGTTGTAAAGAAAAACATTTTGAGGACATCTTTTTGGGCTTTGATTAACATTTTTCACCATTTGCTGACTTTCCTTTTTTTTTTAAAACCAAACAACTTATCAGTCAATTTGAGAAGATAACTGTTTGGTGCAGCCCTGATCCTGTCACTTTATCTGAAAAAATATATATAACAACAAAAAACATTGACTTCAGGTCCACTAGCTTTTCCAGAGCTTCAGTAGATGAAAACACTGAGATGTTAAAAGCTCCAAAACAGCTAGTAAGAGTTTTTTCACACTAAAGTTTTCAAGATCAAGATGAACTTTGATACTCAAATGTTGTGAAGGATATTTACTATATTAAGTGCAGGGTAGAAAAAAGGTATTATCAAGTACTTTATTTTTATTTAATGACACACACTATTTCTTCTCATGTTGGCAGGTGAACTGTGATGACAGCGGCTTTACAGTTCAAGTTGATGTAAAGGACTTCAACCCGGAGGACCTCATGGTCAAGGTGATAGGAGACTTTGTGGAAGTGCAGGGAAAGCATGAAGAGAAGAAGGTTGGTGTTCTGTGAGGAGTACTGCTGTAGTTTTTGGTTTATTTACAATGTTGTCCTCTAAACTTGTATTCATCTCTATGTTTTGTTAGAAGGGTGGTCCAGGCTTTACAACGAGACAGTTTAACCGCCGCTACCGGATCCCAAAGGGAGTCCACACCATGGCTTTGGAGTCAGCGGTCTCTCCAGATGGCATCCTGATCATATCTGCACCGATGCTACAAACCGAGAACTCCAGACTCATGAACTGATCACATTTAACACCAAAACACTCAAATCTCTGCCATCTTCACCATGTATGAAAACAAATCCAACAGAACACACAGGCATGAACAGAAATAACTCCAGGCTCCTCCAGTCACACTCCACGTCTGCCAAAAGACACATTTGTTGTGCTCCTGGCTCTGTTCTAATATTCCCTGCTCCTTGAGGTTTGTATATACCGCCCTGTTATTACTCATCGATCTTACATAATGTTTCATGGAACCAGTCTTTGTAAATATTCTGCGTTCACAGCTAAAACTGCTGCTTGTTTTGTTTTTTTGTGCAACTTTTGTAAAATGCACTGTATTGTGATTGTGTTTAATGATGCACACAGACATATCTCCAAACTCTTTAATGTGGAATTATTTCTTCAAAAAAATAAACTTTATTTCTTTATAAAATAAAAAAAAGAGACTACGTCAAGTTGCTTCTTTCAAATGTTTAAGTTACTTGTTGCTCGTCCTGAAGATCGTTCAACATGGAGTCCACTTCACTGAAAAGGGAAAATACAGTAGATTACAAAGAGCTACATGTATTAAGATTAACAGCCTTCTGTGAACAACATCATTTAACATAAATGCTGACAGTCAATGTGGCTCGATGAGGAATTAAATGTATAGGTTATTATTTTACCTGATCTGCTCCTTTACCCACGTTCTCTGTTTGCGAAGGACTTGCAATAAAGGGTCATCTTCAAACTCTTTTCCATCTGAATCTGAAAAGGAACAAATAGTGTTATTGAAGGTAAATAAGAGAGGACCAAGACTGTAAGTTATTGTTCTACTATTTAAACCCCCAAAAGGCAGTATTGTGTGTAGTTACAACTACAGCAACTTCAACATGGATCACAAATGTTAGTCAGGTACAAATACCAAGCACGAAAAAGAAAGTTCGAGAGGGTTTTGACCTCAAGGGTTTCGGAATGTATGGAGTGCAAGCTATTCATGGGTCAGAATATATTCTCCACAGTTAACCGCAGGGTAAAGGTTGATGCTCTTTGCTGCATTAAGCTCACCCTCAGCCTCTTGCAGCAGCTGTGAAATGACCTCCTTGGAGTTCTGTGCGTCGCATGGAGGGACGGAGGATTGAGGAGCTGCAGAGGCGACGCAAGAAGGAGTTACCGATGGGACATGGCTCCTTTGTGCAGGAGATGAATCTGCCGTAGGGAACAGCACCTCTGAAACTACCTGTCAACAACAAGTCAACACCCTACTGGTTAATGCAGCTTTTAAAAAGGACATTGCACCTTAACATCAGTGATGGCAGCACAATTCAAAATCTGTGCTAAATGGGTCATAAACGAAGAATAAAACCAAAAAAATAAAAACTAATACTGAAACTAATAAAAGCTAAACTAAAATGAGCAAACACTAATATAAATAGAAACTAATAAAAGTACAAAGCTATGATAACTGGTTTAAACAAGTGTGAGTGGGTAGAAATCTTTGCAGCTTGTGCAAGTGCTGACCTGTCCTAAGGCGCTGTGGATTGGAGAAGTTGGTGGTGCATAATCGTCAGTATATCTCTTGGAAAACACCTGGGTCCTGTTCTGCTGCTGCTGCTGCTGCTGCTGCTGCTGCTGCTGCTGCTGCTGCTGCTCTGGCCCTGGCATGACCTTTTTGGGAATTTTGTGATGCGTAGAACTCTTGTTTGTAGACCCAGGGACATCAGCATGTTCCCTATCCACAGTATATCTGCAAGAAAAATGTTTATTAAGCATTCTGACTTTTTGAATTTTGCACATTGTGTGCATGTTTCAATACTTCACCTTGATTTATTCTGCTTTCTGGAGGGCAAGGCTGTCTTCCTCTCTGACTCTCTTTTCTGGGCTTTCCTCTCAGAGGTTTTGTGGTGACTAGGCCCCTCTCCTTCTACAGCTCCAGATGAAGCAGGCGGTGCGGATGTTATATGTTCACAAACAGGCTCATCAATAAAGCTACCCACTGAGTCTCTGGGGGCTTGTGTCTTTTTACGGACAACTTTGCCGTGGGATTCATCGATACTTTGAGAAATGTTTGGTTGCCTGCTAGCATGAGATGACTGTATGGGACAGGGCAAGACATCGCAGAGAAAATGCATGTGAGCAGGAACATGGGCGATGGCCTGGGGTTGAGACACTGAAGAGCCAGAGACAACAAAGGCAGGGAGAGGATGTGGACCTGACGCTGGGGGACATGGTGCATGGGCCTTGCTGGTTTCTGGAGTACTCTGCTGATGCAAAAAAAGAGGACATTTAAATTATTATTAAATTATTATATAATAATATTGAAAACAAAAAATATGGAGTAAATATCATACACTGACTCCAACCTTGTAAGGCTGTCCACTGGCTGAGGGATGGCTTAAGCTGGAGGCCTGCCAGCTAAATGCGGAACCATGAAGACTGGAGTGTTGCAGCGGCTGGGGCCACTCCCTGGCCTGCTCAATCTTTCTCCTTAAACGCCACTGGAACAAGATGTCCTCTTCTGGGCGTGCAGGGGGCACCAGAGAAGGAACATCAGAGGATTTCTGGTAGGACGGAGCATGAACTGAGTCCGACCTGGCCTTCGCTGTAAAAGTTAATAAACACATTGCACCATAGCACTTGACACAGCAGGAAGTTTAAAGACACACGCATGAAAAAAGAGGAATCATCTTCTATGAAATGTGCAAGGAGGATCAGCATTGAGGAAGTTTGAATTAGAAAACTAACAAAAAATCTTAAAAATGAGTGTTACACCACACTCTTGCCTCACCAGTAATAGATTTAATCATACTGGGAATCAAAGGTCTTCGCAGCGGCTCATCTACGCTGACTGGAGAAGAGAAATCGGAGCATCCAAGGCCCTCTGAGCTGACATGTCCATCACTCAGAGAATATTCACTGTCAGAAAGACAAAAAGTTACTTGCAACCCAAGGAATGAATTAATTCACCATTAATGCTACTTGCTGGTCATCATACTCTCTCAGCAGAAGTCTATTGGCCCTTTCTTGAAGCTGCAGTATCTCCGTGTCATCGAATTCACCCTGGGAGGTGTCTGACAGAATCTAAGACAAAACAGAACACAAACACTTATTAAGTCATCATTTAGGTTTTCTGTTGAAAACAAACAACTGAATCAGTCACATTATCTGGCCTTATATTGCTAACAAATATACGGGGGTGGGAGCAGGCTGAACAAGCCATAAAAGTATCAAACATGGTCGTAAAAGCCGATGGCTTCCCAGGCATTTGGTAAACACAGAAGTTTCCAAATGGACATGTGCTGTGGTGTTGAAATGAAAATATTTATATGCACTCTAAGTTGGAATAAGGTGTCTCTCCTGCAGACTGCTTCCAGGGCACTCATATAAAGCTGGCATAAACCAGGGCACAGTGCAGACCCAATAATCTATTATGACAGCATATGAAAATAATAAAAAGACGATGGAATAGTATTCAGTATGTTTCTTTTATATTTAGAGAAATAAATATCTATCAGTAGGTAAGTTTATCCTACAAGCAGTGCACCTATAATTGTATATTTATTCCCAGTAAGCTCGTAAGTGCACTCACGCTAAGGGATCCTCTGCATGGGGAAAGAGATCTGTCACGTTGACGCTGTCCAGCTGCACTGAAAAGAGCACGTCCATGGTCATCTTCCAGAGGCTGGATAACATCTGTTCAGATGAAGGGATTCCACAGAAGGATTGTACTCGCAAGTTTGCTTTCTACTTTGAACTTTAGGAGCTGGTAACAACTATTAACCCTTACATGAAAAAATAACACATTTACAATAAGTGTTAAGGTACCTTTGTCTGTTGTTTTGGTCGGTGTTGAAGTGGGAGGTAAAGATGAGGGTGACATCCACCAAAATGGCGGCTCCTTCTCTCCAGCGGCAGAATCAAATTGCAGGCGCTCTTCTCGACTCTGTGGTCGACCATGGCGAAAGCGTTCGATGTACCTGGGAGAGCAAAAGTCAGTGCTGATTATTAGTAGTGACTCAAGTAGTAACAGAAAGAAAGTGACTTTTCATTGCAAAAGAAAGGTTACAGTTCTGTTTAAGAAGATAACTCAGGGTATGGGCCTTGCCATGTGTAAGGGTATGGTTTGAATCTAAAGCGTACTTTGCCAGCACTGAATCCCGCTGAACTCCTGGCTCTGAGGAAACTGTGGATTTTCCTACTCTCGCAGAAGGTTTGGGCACCTCCATGTCAGATGAGGTTGAAGTGCTGGCAGGAGAAGATCCACATTCAGTGGAGGGCCAGGACTCTGCAAAGACAGGTTCTTCATCCGTGGCAGTTAAACGCCGGTGACTTTTCTCAGACCGCTGTTTGTGCTCTGGACTCAGAGTGTGTAACTGTGGACTGGGCCGCTGTTTTGAACGTACAGGACTCAAATTCTGCAGAAGTACAACAAAGTGACAGACGTGTTTGAGATGACTTAGGAAAGAAAAAAAAAAAGAGACTCATCAGATGTGTCTTGCAGTGTAAAGGTCACATACTGTTTTTTTCTCTTTCTTTGACAGGGACTGGTTGCGAGATGGGTGGTAGTGTGCCTTCCCCACCCTGGATGCTGGCTGGAAGGGATTCTGCCTTGTGAACACAGGTCCGCTGTAAAAACAACACTTATAAACAACTGTGACTATTGTTTAGGGTACTATAAAACTGTGATCTTTGGATCTTACCTGGATTTCATTACAGCTTGAGGACGTCACAGGTGATGGATAAGAGCACACAACACAGTCTGCACTTTAGTGTGGGTTTGATTTATGCCTGGTCCTGACTGACCTCTTTGACAATAACTTACAGGTGGATCAGCATGTCTGGCTGATTTGGTTATGAGGTCTTACTGTAACTTAAAAAGACGAATATCCACATTATCCACCGGCCTTCTGATCTGACTTGGCATGTTCACAAGAAAAGTTACCATGAAATCAACGCTAGTACGATACAACTTGTCCAGAAGATGGCGAATTAAGCTGCTACAGACGGTGTATTGTAGATACATTCATCCAACAAGTCCAACTTTTAACTGAAGACCAAACGACTTCGCTCTTTTGACATTTTCGATGAGACGAGAAGAAAGCGTCACTGTTTATGCCGATCGTTATTTACTACCAGACACACAGCCAATAGGCACCGAGTTTAATATGATGGACATACGCATTAACCAATCACGTAGAATGTCTTTGCTTCACAAGCGCCAATCAGATAATAGGAAACCGGCAGCGCGCGGAAGAGGAAAGTCTGTAAGGGCTATTCGTTTGTCAAAAACAAGCTAAGTTAGCAACGGTAATTTAAGCTAAAGCTACGGTCCGTCTTAGCTTAACAATAATACAACAGACAGTCTATATTATATTTTCACCGAATGTATGGAAACCGATGGGGTAGCTGTTAGTTCAACGTTAAAATAGATAAACTTGGATTAAGTTGTGCTCGTGAACTAGCTTTAACATTATCAAATGATCACTGCTAACGCAGAAGGTGGCTAACCAATTGTAAACGGTCTTAACCGCAGCTAGCTAGCTAGCTTACGTTAACGTTAGCAAATAAGCGTCCTGTGGCAAACCTACGTTATTACTGTCGGTTACACGTCGTTATCAGGTTAACTGTGCATGTCGGTTACCGACCGTGGACGACTGGTAGTACATCTCGTTTCCCCCCCCCAATTACAAATAATATAACCTACAGAGAAGTGGAGAAAATGCACCACGTAAAGATCAAGACTGAAAGGCCAGGTGAGAGTTTGCTTCCCTATGTTTTTCACGGACACATCCCATTATACATAAGACATTTTGATATTAAAGTCATCGTGACCTTGCCCATTGCATTTGGCAATATAGTAACTACTCCTATTCAGCGTTTAAGTGTGAGAATTTCACAGACATTCAATGTAAACTGGTCATTGTGGGTGTATTGTTTCAATAAAGCACGTACTATAAACAACTTGTATTATTACCCATGTAGATTCAGAGGGGACTGGTGCACGCAGCAGACTGGATGCTGTGCTACAGGGACTTGTAGAGAGGAGTGAAAACGAAAGGTTAGTAAAATTGTTAATTTTTAAAACTTATTTCATTATTGTAATCACTTTTCAATCAAACTAATCACCATCACTGTATGTTGAACAGGGAGCAAAATGAGGGTGATACTGGAAAAATATCAGCGGACTCATTAAGCAAGTATGGATTACAAATGTACTTGTAAACTTTTGTATGTATTTTGTATGATGTGCTGATGCTGAGAAGTTAATGAGTATCTGTTGGATTATTTCAACATTAAATATATAAAATGTAAAAGCTGTTTTTAAATTTCATGTTTCAATTTCTAGGGATTTGTCTCCATCATCTGCTGGAAAAAGGCAAGTGTTTTTTTGTTTGTTTTTAAGAAGAGCTGACAGTAACTCCGAAAGACATATATGTTTGACAGTTGTAGCTGGAAAAAAAACATCTCACTGTGGTCTTGTCCATGTCTGCATGTCTGCACACCATAATAGATTTATAAAACATCAACTGTTTGTGACTTTTCTGCACATGTTTTAAAGTCTCCATCCTTTGTTTTTTGTTTTTTTTTCCCAGGCCATCCGCTCGATTTCCACAGCACCGGAGGAAGAAGCGAAAAGAGATGGATGAGGGAATACCAGAGAGCAATCAGCATAAACAAAGTAAACAAAGCAAGACATCAAATCGTAATATTTGTCTTTTGTCCCTTAGTTACTGCCTTTTACTTCATTGTGCAGTATCTAACCTTTTCTTTACTTTCTTGCCATTTTCTGTTTTTCTCCATTTGCTAGATTCTTACATTATAAAGTTGTTTGATCGCAGTGTGGATCTGGCTCAATTCAACACCAGCACCCCACTGTATCCTATCTGTCGTGCCTGGATGAGAAACAATCCTTCTGTTCGGGAACCAGCTGCTTCCCCAAGCCCCTCACACAGCATGGTAGAAGAAGAGGTGAGGCTCCTATAGTTATCTTGGACAACTGGAATTTTCTTCAGAACACACAAACATCACCAAAAAGAACAAAATAAATCCTGTAGGGTATTAAGTGAGATTTCACTGAAAATTGTGAAACACTCATTGACTCTAGGCTGGATTGGTGACTTTCAAAATGATTTGGCTTCTTCCTTAGATGAGTAGGGACGCAGATATTGTTGGTGTCAAAAGTGATAGAGCGTTCATTATTGTTATCACTATATTGCATCAAACTTTGCAGTAGTACTATTTATAGAGCTTAATTGTGATAACACAACCTCATATTATTATGCAATGGATTTTATCAAGCCACACAAACACTGAACAGTGAACTGAGTCATGCAATAGCATTAATATATAATGCCATTAAAAACACCATGAATACGGGTGGGTTGGTTGAATTGTGTTGTGTTCACAGTGGGTTGTCATTGCCCTCTGAAAATGATGGTAGTCACAGGAATGATAATGGACATAGTCAACAGCATTGTCAAAGTCTCACAATCTGTATATTTCGCTACAGTACTGTACATAGTAAAACTAGTGTACCAGGATACTCCATTGCAGAGGATAGTAACTATAGCGTAACTATATAGTTACTATATATAACTTATTGCGTATATCTCTCTTTAGCCTGTGAGAAAGCATGCATGTTTGTTGTTTGAGGTAAGGTAGGTTCCTTTTGAGTATTTCATCTGTAGTTTTTCAGTGCTTTTCCCATCTTTGGAGTATGGGTGTTGTAGATATCTCAGCAGTAGTTATCTCAGAATTCCTGTAATTAAAACTGATTCTGCATTAGTGAATGACTAAACACCACCAGTGGTAAGTGACAGAACAATTCTTGCGTTTGGATTTTGTAATTTTAAAACTTAATTTAAAACTTTGGCTCTTAATCATCAGTATGATAAGTATTTTCTGTGAAACAGGGAAATGATCTCTAAAGCAAGTATTTAAAAGAGTACTTACAGTACGTACTAGAAAGTATTTGTAATGTTTTGCTCTGCTCTAAAGATAGCATTATGCCAAGGTCTTCAGGCATCACAACGCAAGGAATGATTTTTATGGTTGTAAAAACGACTGTTCCTCTGCTTTTCTTTCTTTTGCCAGGCTACTGACATGATCAATGGTAAAGGTCAGAATGTGTACAGGCTCCCTCCTCCAACCTCCTGTCCAATCAGCACATCTGGCGAACCCATCAATCTCAGGATCCCACAGACTGAAAAGCCCACCATTACCAAGGTTCTGTGTAAAAAACGCATGAGAATTATTGATGGTGTTTTACTTGCATATCGATGTTAAATGGCACACGTCTATTATTTCATCAAATTCATGACTTGTGAGGTTAACTTATAAACTGTTACTAACTAAATCTCAACATTCTGTCTTTACACAGTTAACAGAGTCAGTGCCTCTATCAGGTTCGCTCATATGTGACCACATGGAACGTTGGAAAAAGATACGGCAAAAGTATGTCCCAGGTGGAAAAGCAACTTTTGCTTTTGTAGAAAATGATTACTCACATTTTCGTCGACCAATTTCCTGTTTATAACCAACACAGTGCATCCGTCTTGTCAACATCTGTAACAGCTGACCAAAAAGCTTCAGTTGAAAACAAAATGATTTTCTAACTGGGCTTATCTGAACAGACAAGTAGTTGTTGTGGCACGCATTTTAGCATCTGCCACATAACCATGAACAATCCCATCCACTGTAATTCGTCTCTTCAGTGGTTGTCAAATCTAATTTGATTTCCTTGTACAAAAGAAATGGTTATTAAATTACTTTTGTGTGACACATACACGAGACGCATATAAGCTAGCCCATGTGGAAAATGTAATTTTACTAATTTCTCAAGAACGTAGAAGAGAGACTGAAATTCAAAATATTTGTCAGACATAAGTGAATAATGCCATGATCGTCATATATTACGTTTACATTCCATTACATTAAATACACCAATCTTTTTTGCTCCAAAATTTTTGCATGCTATATTTTAGCATGTTGGATAAAAATGACCATTCTCAAGGTTAAAAACTGAAAAACGGGTTTCAAAATTTGAACTAAAGGATTTACAACAATATACTTGAATTGTTATGAAGTCTAGTCATGGTGCACAATTTGTCTTAGTGTTTTTGAAACAATACTTAAACTGTAGCTAAGCCATATTGGTCTTTTTTTCAGATGGAAGGAGTGCTCTAACAAGAACCAGTTACGATACAGCGAGAGCATCAAGGTCCTCAAGGAGATGAAGGAGCTCTATGATCGCTAACTGTCTTGCAGCTCTCCACCACAGAATGGACTCTATGCAGTTGGAAAGGAGCCATGACGTAACAGTCAGTGTCTGAAAACACCTGCCATCTACTCGGTCAGACTCATAGGAAAGCATGAACACAACAACCCTGAGCCTTATAAAGACTATACGTCCTATGCATTGCAGGAAATAACATTTTGATGTTAAGTTTGTTGCAATTTTTGTTTGTGATACGGACTCTTTTTATTCATAAAAATTCTGCGTAGATGTCTGATTAAATTAACTTGTTTATCAGTAGTACTTTTCCAGACACTGTGACATCCTCAACATTAAAAAGACTGATTTAAGTCTGTTGTGTTTCTTCTACTTTCACATGTCCTCTCATAATTTAGCAGCTAAGATAGGTTTGTCTTACAGGATTTGATTATTCCATAAGAGTAGCATATAGATAACACTTGATATCCACCATGACTCATTCTTTTGACACAAAACTCCAGCTTGTTAGTTATTTATCAACCGTCTGTGCCAGAAAAGGAAAGCAACAACTGGAGATGAAATGAAACTTGACATGTTCTTTGTTTCTGTGGTGGAAAGTAACAGCATAGTGATGAAAAACAAGTAACTAATATGTTCAGCATAAAGACCCTGGGAATTGCAAGTTTGATTAGTTGCCAAACATTGGATCAGGAATATGAAATTGGAAAGGTACAAACAGCTTTGGAGCAAATGTTGGAGGAAGTATTCACATCCATTACTTAAATTAAAACATTAATACTGCACAGTAAAAATACTATGTTACAAGTAGAAGTCCTGCATTGAAAGCTGTATTCAAGTGTAAGCAACAGTACTCAGTGCAGAAAAGTGTCTCCTGTGCCAGTTTTTATGCATTACATCATTACATTTTTATAGTTGTGCTTTAATGTTAAGGTAGGATTTTACTGTTGTAGTTGGTTGCGGTAGAGCTCATTTTGAGCTACTTTATTTTATATGGGACTGCATCTAAAGATTATCTTAATTATAGATGAATCTTTTTACTTTCTCATCAATGTTTTTTGTAAACATTCTAAAAATAGTCAGAGATGCTGTCACAATTACCCAGAGCCCAAAATCACACCTTCACAAAGCTTTTTTCAAACCTCAAAGTTATCAAAATTATTAAAATGATCAAAAAAGAAATCACAATGCTTCATTTATGAAGCTGAAACCAAGAAGTGTTTTTACATGACAAATGATTTTCAAAATAGAATTCATTTTCTGTCAGACAGACAGACTAATGGATTAATCAACCAGATGTTGTTGTTACGCACTGTTTTTTGGACGCATATTTGCATCGTTATGTGAGGAAACGGGCTCAGAGCATAACCCCTTACTGTTCCATACAGAAGTCGATGGTTGTCGCACCGCAAAGTGCTGGCACGTGTGTGTGAGCTGCGGGAGGAACTAAAAGGGTTTAAAAAAAGGGTGAACTGATGAGTGATGCGATAACGCAGAGCTGTTTGCAAGTGGTGAGGGGTGTTCGAGGCTGTCATGCTTGACAAATATATTTCAGCATCTGAATGAATTGAACACACGAATGCAAGGCCGAAATGAAAACCTGCTCGCATGCACAGACAAAATAAATGGATTCCAGTCAAAGGTGCACCTCTGGCAATAACACCTGGAAAGTGCCAACCTTGACATGTTCCCCCTCACTCAGAAATGGCAAGGAGATGTCAACACTGCTGCACTGTGTGAGATAATAGGTAAACATTTGAAAACTCTCGAGGAGTAGTTGTCATTTTATTTCCCCTCAACCTTCAATGAATGCCTTGACCGGGTTAGGGGCCCATATAGCTCAGCAGCAGTTTTTTGAAAGAACGTGACTTTGCAGAAGCACGAGGCGTTAACTGAACTGAGACAAGACTGTGGTTTAAAGCTAAGCTTTGCTGATCTGCCTTTGGACAGTTTCTGGTTTTCTGGTTCCCCATTCTGGCAAACAGCTATTTCGACGTTGCTGCCATTTTCCACAACATATCTATGTGAGCTGAGCTTTTCAAGCAATATCTGCTATAAAAACTAAAAACAGAGAGAGACTGAGAGCTGTTGAGGAAGATATCGGCTTTGTGTTCATCTAAACAGGCCCAGGTTTCACATTGAGTATATGCTCTATTAGGCTACAATGTGTGTCATTCTGTAACATTTGTGGTTGGTGGCGTGCTGCGGGATTTTTTTAATGTAAAAAATGTGCCGTGGCCCAAAAAATAGTTTATTATTTTTATTTATAGCAAAATATATTTTAAAGTCATAGTTTTGTGTGTAAAAATATTAATTTGTAGAGTAACAAGTAACTATAGCTATTGGATAAATTTAGTGAAGTAACAAGAACAACTTTTCCCCCTGAGTTAGATTTGATGTGTTTAGAAAGGTGTATGACAAAAAAGACTCAAGTAAAGTACAAGTACTTCACATTTCAGTACTTGAATATATGTACTTAGTTACATTCCACCACTGTTTTTAGTTAAGAGTGCATAATGGAGGAAGTCAGTGCAGCTGTGATACTAAAACCTTTTAGGCCACTAACTGAGGAAGGCAACAACAAGATAGTAAGAGTAGAGTATGACATAGTGCAAAAACAGGCAAGTGTTTTGTGAGATAGAGAAGGAACTAACATGCCTCTAATAAGTGCAACAAAACTTTGATTTGTTGTTTGCTTTCAAGTCATCTCACAGTGGGTTAACTGAAAGAGAAGGCTATGGTCCATTTTGGAAACACAACAAGTCAATTGTTGATGAAGGTTCTCAGTCATCCAGGTCATAGTAAATCTAGGTGCTGTATCGTAGGCAACTGGACTTGATTCAGTTTCTTGTAGACGTTTCACCCTAGTTGCCTACGATATAGCACCTAGAGAAACAAGTCAATTGTTTTTCATTGTGGTATCCGCATCCGTCAGATAAAACACCTTCTGGTGGTGTGTACTCACATATGTCATGCAGAAAGAAGACCACAGCTTATCAACAGCATGTTTTTATTCACCATATTGAAATGCATACAGCACAGTTATTAAAGCTCGGTCTTATGTGACTGTATCATGGATGCTGCTATGGACAAATCACAATAACCTTGGGTTAATTACACGGAGCATTATGAGCTTAAAAGCATAAACATTAAACTGGTCTTTTTTTTTTTTCAAATGAATTACAGGCAATTTCATATCAGTGTAACACAACAGTTAGATGGTACAAAATAATTCATGACATTTTTCACATGCATTGTTATACAAAGAAACTTAAAGGCTATTTACATCTTAAAGCTGCATAATTCCCACACAGGTGTTTTCAATTATTCTGCCTGGTTAGACCTAGAACATATTGGGAGATATGTCATCAAACTATAGGTAAAGGTAAGAAATATATGGAAGTCATAACAGGTGCGACAAGTATCAGTTGGCGTTGTCTCGTCAGCTATAAGTGAAACACCTGTTTGTGAGTCGGCACTGTCACATAAAAAACATAATATTCTGGTATTTCATTATATGTATAGATGCACTGACCTGTCCATTTGTACAGTGCTTTTCTGACTGTTGCCGACAAGTTTGGTTTTAAAACACATGGACAGACTCTTAATCACTGTCTCTCCCAGTGAGGCCCATTTTGCATTCTGTGAAGGAAATGGCTGTGTCTTTCCTCTCCAGAGGTGCGGAAGACTCAGACTTCCGAGAAATCCGGGAAAGGTGTGAGGACAAGGAGCGAGAGGACATGAATGACAAGTGGTCCTCTGCCAGGGCACTCTCTAGGACATGGCATATGGACTGCCTGAGCTTCTTCTGGAATTCATCACACATGAAAACGTAGAGAATGGGGTTCAGGCAGCTGTTCATAAAGGCCAGGCCCCCACTCAGAGGACCTCCAATATGAACAACTTTCCAGAGATATTTGTCAGTGCCAGCTGTTAATTGTATAAAGTTAATCACATGGAAGGGCAACCAGCAGATGAAGAATGCCAGAATGATTGAGAAAATGATTCTGCGAGGTTTCTGTTTCCTGGTCCTTTGCAGGCGCCCTGCACGAACACCTATGGCCACATAACAGAAAAATATTACCAGGAATGGGATGACGAAGCCCACAACAAAGCGAAAAATGGCGAGAGTCAAATGTTGTTCAGCTGTCACTGATTCAGCGTAACCACAGTAAGTGCGGTCATCCCTCTCCAGAAGGTCACGAAAAGTGGCATATGGGGTGCTGCAGACCACAGCAGTCACCCAGATGACAGCACTTATGAGCTGAGCTTTGCGAGTGGTGCGCTTGTTTTGTGCCCACACCACCACCCAGATTGACAGGCAACGGTCCAGACTTATGGCTGTCAGAAGAAAGATACTGGCAAACATGTTGACAACGCCTAATAAACTGTTGAGCTTGCACATGATTTGTCCAAAAGGCCAATGGTGTCCTTTAGTGAAAGAAATGATCGTAAAAATCAGGAAGACCAGAAAGAGGAAGTCAGCCAGGGCCAAGTTGAGAAACCAAACTGAGTTGACTGTTCTCTTCATCCTGAAACCTGTCACGTAGATGACCAGACCGTTGCCCAGAATCCCAACAACAAAAGTCACACAGTAGATGACCAGGGTGACCCAATACAAGTAGTTGTGAGCCTCTTCCATCCTGACCTGCAGCAGAATTATTATCTAATGAAAAAAACGAGAGAGCTGTGTCACTACAGACATTAATAACCTCAACACATTCTGTAGGATACACAGAGAAAACAGAATTTACATGTAATTTTCACCATGTAAATGATCTTATGATTTTAATGAACTGTATGAGTTTTTGTAGTTTTTCACATAGTATTTAGGATGCTCCCCCCCGGCACATGTCCTATGCAATTAGCTCCTACTTTAGTACAAGACTGATGAGATGAAGTAGTCAGAATATTTTCTATGAAATCACAAGATGACTTTTTCCATTTCACTCAGTTTCTGTTATATGCTAGAAAATATTACCTTTGCATTCAAATGAAGCTTTATGCATATCTATTTAGGATCAGTTTAGCAAGAAATGATGGTAGACCGACTTTCTGTTAATGCAGTTTTAAAGCAATGCAATTATATGTTTAAAGTATCTTACCAGTGCTCAAATTTCTGGTGTAGGGAGAGTCTAAGTTGATCTCTATTAGGTTCTGCCTTTTCTCGTTCTCTGTCTAATTACTCCTCCTTCTCAGTTCATGCAGCTGCCAATGAGAGTGTACTTCTGCTGCCTTTATGAAAGCTTTGTGATATTAACATTTCTGCAGCTGAATCAATTGCAGGGCTCTTATGTTTATGTATATTCTAATGATATTGTATTATTATGTGATGACCTGATTTTTTCTACTACAAAATGGAATTTCCCTCAAACATGTCTCGATCTTTATCTAACAGTGGTTGATGTATGATGCACAGCTCACCCCATCCGCACAACCACACACAGCCGTCCTACACACAAACACTGCACCCTCACACTGTCACAATCCGGCCACTCATGAATGTAACAAAAAAAATTGCATCACACATGTTTTTGGGAGTTACGTTTTATGCTTGATTTCTCACAAATCCACCAAACACAGCAGCACACTGAGTGATTGCTACACATTCAGAGTCAAAAGAAATAGTACCCTCCTTGTGACAGCTGATATTGATGCTGAAGCGAATCAGTTGTTGATCACAGTGAGGAGCAGGGTGATGAAGTGTGGGGAGGGAAAAGCACATGCATATTGCAGATTTTGTGTGTTTGCGCATTAGTTGGAAGCAACAGTCTGGTCGATCCAGCTGCGCAGGTAGGACACACGGGCGTACACGGCAGGGGCTCGCACGTTGCAGTTAGACGTGCCCCAGGACACAATACCCGTGAGGTACCACGCTCCACTCCTCTCACAGACCAGAGGACCACCAGAGTCACCCTAAAATGAGACAAGTATGTTTTCTTATCGACTTTTAAGAACATGGCCCTTGATATACTTGATAGTGATGCTTCGAGGGGGCTTGGTGTTCTGTTCAGGCAGGATGTGGGCTGGTGATATGTGTTACTAGCTGTTTGTTTGCTTAATCAAAAATTAAATTACTTGGACAATAGCTGACTGTTTTTATGTTTCTGTATTTGGATATTATGTCTGTATATTATTTGATAATGTTCAAAACAACATTTGTTGATATACCCTTAACATTTTATGAATCTATTGTTACCAATAAATTGTAATTAACAAATATTTGTATATGATTGGTTAATCATTAACTAATCTCATATGTGAATGTATCAAATTGAATTATTCATCACGAACATTTAGTTGATCGCTGACTTTCAGCTGATCGTTGCTTTGAAGCATCACTTATTTTTCTTACAGATCTGTATTTCAGGCTTTAAAATGGTCATTACCTGACAGGAGGACACTCCAGAAGCACCAGCACAGATCATGGCATCGGTGATTCTGTTATAACCCCAGTACTGCTTGCACTGAGCCGGGCTGAGCAGGGGCAGGGCAGTCTGCTGGAGGAAGCGGGGGCTTGCTGTGAATGAGGAGGAAGTGGAGGTGAGCTGCACAAATAAATCTGTCCTTTTGAAGGTATCGTAGACAGTTATGGCACGTTTATATGTTTCCTTTGTGGAAATGGAAGTGTTTATTCCATTATTATTTCATTTATGTGGGTTTGTAAATGTACTCTGCATTAAAGGCTTAAAAAGCAGCCGCTCACTCACAGGTTTGGCCGGTCCTGCCCCACCCAGTGGTGACACATTTGGTTCCAGAGGGGATGCTGGTGCTGGAGGAGGCCAGGCACACAGGAGACACACGGCTGTTCATCTGCACTGGGGAAGACAGCTTCAGAAGGGTGATGTCATTGTTGAAGTTCTGGGAGTTGTAGTAGGGGTGAGAGATGGCCTGGAAGGAAAGGTGAATGTAAATAGTAAGAAAATACAATCCCATTATACCCAGGGAGTGACTTATTTAGGTAAAGGATGACATTTTATAATGTAAGGAAAGCCGTTCTGTGTTATGGTGTCGCTTACCCTGGAAATTGACTTGACCTGAATTTGCTCACTGTTGTACTGACGATCATGTTCTCCCAGGATAACACGGTGGTTACCAGCACTGGAGAGAATAAAACAGACAGGGGAGTGATTACAGAGATGGCAAAGTTAGGATTTTTCTCATGTGGATGTTTGACATATTAAAATGACTTACGACACACGGCAGTGAGCAGCAGTGACAACCCAGTACTGGTTGATCAGTGATCCTCCACAGAAGTGGAATCCACTATAATCCTAAGAGTGAGAAGATGTAGTAATGTAATTTTTTCATCTGAATTACTCAAGGAGTTGAGATTATTGCAAAACTCCAGTTGGTGTGGAGGGTGTATTACTTAGGCTACCTGAAGCGACACCTGCCAGGGCCAGGACCCAGACACAGCAGTCTCCCCATTAACAATCTTGTTGTATCCGCTCACTTGGGGCCTGATCGCAGGTGATCCGCACCCTGAGGCCCAAACACACAATCGAAAAATGATCTACCTGTCCCAAGCTTTGGCATACATACCAGGAAGTGTCGGCTACTGTGAATCACTGTTAACAATTGTTTTTCTTCAATCGTCAGTTAATTTCAGTCGCTACCACACTGTCACAGAAAACATTTAATACAGATAAATGTGTCATCTGCAGGTAAACCACCAGACACTCACCCAGCGCAGAGGCCACAAGGGCAAAACAGCTGACAAGCAAGAACATGGCCATGTCTCGATTGTGATTCACGTCCTCGAGTCTCAGCTGTGTGCGAAACCAGCTTTTATATGTGTATTCACAACACTTGCCCCTGAGTGCCATGTATAGCATCGATACAGCAGGTACCCGCACACACACACACACACACACACACACACACACACACACACACACACACACACACAAACACACACACACATTAATGGATGTGAAGGTCTGGGAAGAGAACATCTGGTGATAAGAAATCACTTTGGCTATGGCTTTTAGCAAACAAATTGTTGCGTAATTATTCCATTGGTAAGTAGCAACATCACTGCACTGCACTGCAAAGAAAAAAAACTGCACTGAGCAGTTTCACGTGTCAACCTGTTTCACACCTTACAAACCTCACACATTCGCAGAAATAAGAATGAGGAAATAATGTTGATGAAGTCTAATTTTTAAAGATAATATTCACCAGAAACCGAAGCAACCATTCTAACGTGGTTTTTTTTGACACCTTTTCCTGTGTGTAAGACGAGCATAACTACAGGAAAGAGATACAGATCAGAACCTTGTTTGTTGACAGGAACCAATTTTATCTACAAGTTTCAGTTACAAGTTGAGTGTGCAAAACTATTTAATGCACTAATGAATACACTGTGTATGAGAAATATACCATTATTAAAAAATATAAAACACAAGAAACACACAGTGCACGTGCAAATCAGAATCCCATCAGTGGTCTTTATTGGTCTAATGCTTTGAAATCACAGATATAAAGATACAACTTTTCATCCTTCATGCAAATCATCACTGGAGAGGTAAATAATGAAGGCGACAAAGAGACTTATGTTGGTGAATATTTTAACTGTGTGCTAGTGTCAGATTTAGTTGCTTAAATTTGTTAAATGTTGAAATGGTGAATTTTTTAGCAAACAGCATGAATTGAATAAGCCTGTGCTCTATTGTTTATTGGATTTGTAAAAGTTAATAGCTTTTAGAGAGTAAGTAAACACTATGTTGGGATAAACTGTCAGCAAATTGTTCAGTCGACCTCCTCGATAGTTGGCCCAGAGGAGGAGCCGCCTCCAGCCCCACCAGGCATTCCTCCAGGCATCCCTCCAGGCATCCCTCCAGGCATCCCTCCAGGCATACCACCCTGGTATAGCTTGGAGATGATGGGGTTGCACACCTTCTCTAGTTCCTTCTGCTGGTGCTCATACTCATCCTTCTCTGCCGTCTGGGTAAAAGAATGTACAAAGACTTCATTTTAACAGAGAAGTGGCAAAGTTGCTTCACATTGTTTGCATGATTTGAACATATGAGGGCTTCCTGTCTGATTTCACAATGAGCCAAAGGGGAACCTCTGTCTTTTATCAAAACTCATAGTTATGTCATTGGATCTTTACCTGGTTCCTGTCCAGCCAGGAAATGACTTCGTTGCACTTGTCTACGATGGCCTTTTTGTCCTCAGGGCTGATCTTGTCTTGGAGCTTCTCGTCCTCCACAGTGCTCTTCATGTTGAAGGCCAGAGACTCAAGGGAGTTCTTGGCTGTGACCTTGTCTCTCTGGGCCTCATCCTCAACTCTGAACTGCTCTGCCTCCTGCACCATCTTCTCAATGTCTTCCTTGCTCAAACGCCCTATGGGAGGATCAAATACAAAGCTGTGTACCTCCTGTGCAATATTTATTTGTTTGTTCTCTCTGTTCATGTACAGCATTCGTTCAGCTATTGAGTTACATTAGCCTTTGAATAATCCTGATTGAAGAAGTATTTGACATAGTCATCTACCTTTGTCATTGGTGATGGTGATCTTGTTCTCCTTTCCAGTGCTTTTGTCCACTGCAGATACGTTGAGAATGCCATTGGCATCAATGTCAAAGGTCACCTCGATCTGAGGGACACCTCTGGGAGCAGGTGGAATACCAGTCAGCTCAAACTTGCCCAGGATGTTATTGTCCTTGGTCATGGCTCTCTCACCTTCATAAACCTGAAAACAATTACTCAAATCAGTGAACACTTTCAGGAATAGTTGCAATACACAGGGACAATGGGGAGTGAACTGTTATCCGTGTAAAACTTTACTTGGAGGTTGCTTTACCTGAATGAGCACACCAGGTTGGTTGTCTGAATAGGTGGTAAAAGTCTGGGTTTGCTTGGTGGGAATGGTGGTGTTCCTTTTGATAAGGACAGTCATTACTCCTCCAGCAGTCTCTATTCCCAGGGACAGAGGCGTGACATCCAGCAGGAGCAGGTCCTGCACATTCTCAGACTTATCACCAGCCAAGATGGCTGCCTGCACAGCTGTGAAGGGTTTCCAAATGGTCAAACTAATGTCATGGCTACAAGAGACATTTTGAATTAACACACAGTCCTTTTTGAGCTCTTTAGCTTTTCTACTAAAACAGTAATATAACAAGGAAACAAGCAAAAACTTAAATACTGTAGAGATACCCACCTGCACCATAGGCCACAGCCTCATCAGGGTTGATGCTCTTGTTGAGGTCACGGCCATTGAAGAAGTCCTGCAGCAGCTTTTGAATCTTGGGGATACGTGTTGAACCACCCACCAGGACAATGTCATGGATCTGGGATTTGTCCATCTTGGCATCCCTCAGGGATTTCTCCACAGGCTCGAGGGTTCCACGGAACAGGTCCGCATTGAGCTCCTCAAAGCGGGCCCTGGTGATGGAAGTGTAGAAATCGGCTCCCTCATAGAGTGAATCGATCTCGATGCTTGCCTGGGTGCTGCTGGAGAGTGTGCGCTTGGCACGCTCGCAGGCTGTGCGCAGACGACGCACAGCACGCTTGTTGTTTGTGATTTCCTTTTTGAACTTGCGCTTGAACTCAGCAATGAAGTGGTTGACCATGCGGTTGTCGAAGTCTTCACCACCCAAGTGAGTGTCACCGGCTGTGGACTTGACTTCAAAGATGCCATCCTCAATAGTTAGGATCGACACGTCGAAAGTACCACCTCCAAGGTCAAAGATGAGGACGTTACGCTCACAGCCAACCTAAAATGAAAGTGTTACTAATGGAAAACATGAAATTTGGCTGAAGGTTTAATTTGTAAGAAAGTTAATTGTTGAGTCTCATTCTGGACTCGTCAAATAAACAACGCTTTGTGTTTCCAAGGTCATCGACTACATACACTCAAAGCATCAGTATTTGATGAGTTGGGAATGAAACTTAAAATCCACTATCTTACAAAGTGCATTTTGCATTTTCTTAGTTAGTAACCTTCTTGTCCAGGCCATAAGCAATGGCTGCAGCAGTAGGCTCGTTGATGATGCGCAGAACATTAAGCCCAGAAATGGTTCCAGCATCTTTGGTGGCTTGACGCTGGGAGTCATTGAAGTAAGCAGGAACTGTGACAACTGCATTGTTCACGGGCTGTAAGATAAGACCTCGAGTCAATACACAGCATTTGTGCGTTTTACATTGCAAAAATGAGAAACTGGTTAAAGCTGCAATACCCTTACAGAGACCTTGTCTTACAGTCTTTTGAGAAAGAAGAACAAGCTTACTTTGATTCTGATTGTGTTTAAATAGGGTTTAAAAGGTGGAGAAAATAGATACTTAAAATTGAACATTCTGTTACATTGCGAGCATCTTCTTATACTCTTCATAACATCTACCTTGCCAAGATAAGCCTCAGAGATCTCCTTCATCTTTGTGAGGACCATCGAGGAAATCTCCTCAGGGAAGAAAGTCTTGATCTCACCCTTGTATTCAACCTCCACCTTGGGTTTGGATGCGTCATTCACAACCCTGAAGGGCCAATGCTTCATGTCTGACTGCACCACAGCATCGTCAAACCTACGGCCAATCAGACGTTTAGCATCTGAAGGAGATTTAAGAGAAACGGTAAGGTGTAAATACAATTAAACAGTGTTGAGTTGTCCTCTTCAAAATGTTTTTGGATCACTGTTATTGAGCCTGTTGTATTCTGGGTGTTGTAGTCCTCACCAAATACAGTGTTGGATGGGTTCATGGCCACCTGGTTCTTGGCAGCATCTCCAATCAGTCTCTCACTGTCTGTGAAGGCCACATAGCTGGGCGTGGTCCTGTTTCCTTGGTCATTGGCAATGATCTCCACTTTGCCATGCTGGAAGATGCCCACACAGGAATATGTGGTGCCCAGATCAATGCCAACAGCTGGTCCTTTAGACATCTTAGGTACAAATAAAAATAAAAGTGACGTGTAACTGTAGCCCTTTTCTGGACAGTAATCTTAGATTGGTGCATGTATTCGTCAGCATAAAAGATTTATATTCATTCTAATGGTTTCGATTGGAATAGTTTTGCACTTACAATGTGTATGCACCTACATACTATATATATGTACACCCACCTATACCTACTGTGGTAGAGTCCAAATGCATGCATGGCCACGTGAGGCTCAGCCATTGGTTAAGTGGTATTCATGGCGTAGTGGTTTTAACCACCGTTTGATACATGAGACCAAATGACCGGGCGATGTCATAGTGCTCTTTAACTCCCTCTCCACACTGCTTCTCTCTCCACCACTCCCTCAGCAACATAACACTAAAGTGTCTCAGTCCGGCTGGTGAAATGTGATGTACTGATCCTGAAATAGTGATCAGTGTGTCTTTTTTTCCGACAGCTGTCTCCAAATAGTTTACAGTTACTATAATAGGTATGAGCCTATCTACATGGTAATGAATGGAAGGTGGCAAAAAATTTAGATATCATTTATCAATGACTAGTAGGCAAGCCTGTGTGGTTCGTATTCAAACAGAGGCCTTAAAAGAACCCAAAATGCACTGAAAACTACAGCTTAGAGGTGTAGGAACAAGGGTATTTGATTAGTGAAGAACTCAACAAAAGCCTTTTGTTGAATGGGGCTGTGGTCTGAAAAGAACAGCAGACTGAGGCAGAAAGAGGCATCACAAACACACAATTAAATACTACACCAAATAACAGAGCATAAAACTGCTTTAAGTTGAACGTTTTAAGATGATTTATTTTTCCCTGTTTGCCTACTGGGTGCAGGAATGTACCAGAAAAGCTTCAGCTGCAGACTATTGAATTATCACTTGTTATCCAGTTGTGTAACATGGAGCAGAAAATGCTGACACTGTGCTGTTGCTTCACTGCCTGTCCTCGGCCCACATCGGAAAACTGCCATGTGCAGTTCCAAAGAAATGAGTTGGAACGTGATTTTTGGACATGTGTCCTGTCATAGCCAAACCTTGTAGTTAATATAATTCACTAGTTTCCTGGAGGGGTGAGATTAAATCCAAATGATGCTGTTGTGACATGAAAATGTATCATTAAAATCATCCAAAGAGACATTTTGTTTGCTGGACTGTCGCTGAACTGTGGTTTTCTCGTAGGGATTCTGCCTCAGCTTGTCATGCCACAGTTTGACAGAAATCATGCAAGCCTCATTATGTGGGAATACCTCTCACATTTGGCAGTTAGGCTTTTAAAGCAGCAAGCAAGACAGACTTTGAAGCCAGGCTGAGTGCAATGCTCCTATAGAAGGGGTTACCTTGTGTCGTCAGATGTTCAAGCCTTGAGAGTTTACTGAGTTAAAGTTGTGCCTAGCACACAACACTCCTCTCCAGAACTCCTTTCCCTCTCCAGGCAGGCGGACTAAGAGGGCGAGTGTCTCTGCTCCCCAGTGTATATAGAGCACGCTGTGCAGGGAGAGCCCATCAGAGTGTCAGGTGACTCCGACAAGGAAAGTTCGAGACCCATTTCTGCTCACTGACTGGATTTCCTTGAAAGAAAGCTTGTTGTTACCTCTGCAGCCCTACAGTAAAATTTTAAATGTCATCTGATAGGCCGGTGACTTGGCACCTTAACCAAACATGGTTCATTATCATGTGAGCATTGCCCTGTTTGTACGTTAACATGGCTAATGTTGTTCACATGCTCTATTAACATACGCTGCTGCGACAAGAACACAGTATTAACAGGGGAACGTTCAACACACTTTTAACCATTTTGAAAATCTCTGGATGTCCTTCAACTTCAGGAATCATGTAGTCATAGACAGTAAGTGTGCACTTAAACACAGGGCTGGGCAATATGTTGATATTATATCGTTATTGTGATATGACACTATATATCATCTTAGATTTTGGATGTCGTTATACAGTGATGTCTTTTCCTGGTTTTAAAGGCTGCAATAAAGTATAGGAGCTGTAGCAGTGATGTGTTTTACAAGCTGGCTTGGGCTCAGGTTGTTCTATATTTGCAGGGTTGATCCCTCGCTCCACCTTTCCACATATCATCATATCATTGAGTGAGACTCTAAACCCCAAGTTGCTCCCGATGGGCGGCTGCGACACCATCGGTGTGTGAGTGTGTGGATGGGTGAATGACAGAAAACAGTAAAGCAGATATAAATGCAGTCAATGTGCCATTTAAACTGATGGTCTGTGCAGTATATCTGCTGTATGTATAAATGCATGTTACTATTGGGGGGTGGAAATAAACTGCACAAAGTTGTGTGCTGTTTTTGTGTTTTTTTGTGGGAACTGTATTTATGTGCATGCCTACATTTCACAAGGAATATTTCATTCAAAGCATGAACAAAACCTAAAAGTTAAAACTAAACATGAATATTACCAACGCCACGTCGTAAATAATCTTCAGTAGTTTTATTGAGGTATTCATTTTTATATTGCTTTTATCACATATGATTTTCATTCTCTGTTTGACTACACTGTGCAGTAGTTTTCCTTCCCCTTACTGCATGGTCCCTCTGCCAGAACTAAAAAACGTGGACATCTATTCCTGTTACATAGGCCTCTCTGACACATAGGCCATCTGGCATTAAATATCACCACAGTTTGTTACAGACACCACCTGTTGCGACACACCAGATCTCAGTATTGACGCACGCCTGTCAAGTTGTTGTTTCCTTCCAACGACTGAATATTGCATAACGCAGAACACAAAGCCTTTAAATCTTGTCTATTAAGGTTCTCATATGCATTAAGGTCAAGGAGAGCAACCAAAACTTTCATACAATAAATACTGTACATTTATAATTAATAGCAATAACTGATCAAACTTAAGGTAAGCAGCCATCATTTCACCAGTGTGTTTCCCTCAGAAATAAGATAAATAAAGAGAGGGATTATAAATCCCCTATTACAATTTACAGTTTCGTAAAAGTCTTTGACGTCACGTATTTAAATCGTAGCTATCACTTTAAAACAAGTAAACTGCGGAGTTGATAAAGAAAGTCCACTTCTTTGCTCTTGTGTTCTCTGCAGTGTCCGTTCATGTAGTCCCAGGCACAGCGTTTGCAGTAGTTGTACAGATGTAGCTCTGCTTTCTTCAGCGTGCTGTTCAGGTCCAGTGTTCCCTGAAGGCTGCACCAAAAGCATAAAAAGGTTTAACCAGCTCATTCATTATCAGACACAAAATCACTGTTTTTGTGATGACATTTTCACGTCTAAGCAACCAGACGAACCTGCTCGTAAACTGGATGAGTTGTACATCGTCTCTGCACCGCAGCAGAGCCTCTCTGTTCTCTAACAGGATGGCCGCACAGATGAAGAGCTCAAAGGTGAAGTCAGTGTTGATGGCCTGCAGCGTTGACTCCGAGGTGTCCTCTGCGAACATCACAAGGCAAAGACACTCAATTGAAGTCAGACATTCAACACACTCAGCCTTATTTATTCTGCCAACTTGAGGTCTGGGTTTCACCTGTGCTGTATTTTTGTGCCAGCCTCTCCTGATAACGGGCTCGGTCTACTTGTTGGGAGATAAGCTCCAGGTGGTCACAACTCAGGATCTCGAACAAACGTAATGCGTCACTGTGTTCAAACTCCCTCTGGAAACCCAGCAGCAGCCACCTTAAAGGAGCGACAACACACGCAAACATAATGGGCTTGTAGAATAGGAACCAGATATGGAGAACAGAAATACAGAATGGCACGATAGATCCAAGCAGATCAACCTGTGGCAGAAGGTGAAGCTCTCCATGCTGTCTGTGACCAAATGAGCATAAAGTTGAGGGTCCAGTTCCTTCAACAGGGCGGCCTCCAACTCTAAAGGACAATAAACACAACTCTTTTTATAAGCTTACACATCATAATTAAAACTAATTAACAGACCTTGCTTTCTTGCAATGGAGTCTGTCATGAAGCAGTATTACAAATAACTTAAAGCACTGTTTCTGTCCAGTTTTGGCCCAGTGTTGCCAGACCTCCTATGCACATTCTAAAACTACATAATGCTACAGTTGATGTAATTGTTGCTCTGGTTTTCAATACCATTTTTCCACCACCAGAGGTCCCAAATCTGTTTTGCAATTACATTTAGGAACAAAGCTCTTGGGAGACATGACATTTATTATGCATTAAGTTGCATTTATTTGTGCTAATCCCACCTATTTTTCTGTGCAGACCATCAGCCCTGAAGTCCTTGGAGAATTTCTCCATGTAGCAGGAGAAACTCCAGAAAGTGTCGACCTCAGAGTCAAGAACCTCCAGGAACCGGCTGCACAGGTCATTCATTCCTTGGGCGTAACTGACCTCTGGATCGACGGTCAGGACAAGAGGTGCACAGATAAACAGTTAGTGTGTTTAACAGCACAGCACTAAACCTCTAATGTTGTCTGATCAAATCAGTGTCGGTAAACCTGAGGAGGCCTCATTCTTGTTGATTACCTGGATGAAAAGCAGCATAAGTGATGAGGATGTCTCTCAACACCAACAGATTGCCTGAACCTTCACCCCTGCAGACAAATCAGTTATTAGTAAACAGAATAAGTTAAACACTTCAGCAGAAACTTAATTGGTGTGCGGAGGTTTTTGCTTCTGCACTCATGTTGTAATGGCAGGTAGCGATGAAATGTAGTTTTTTTCATTTGGAAAATGATCCAAATTTAATTGAACAAAGAATAATTTTAACTTAATGTGCATAAATGGTTTTGAATATACTTACAGCAGTTAGCAGTTTTAAGTAGTTATGATTGTGATACAAATTTGCAGATGTTTCTTTCAAGCTTTCGAACCATTTCAAATAAAGCTCCCTCTGTGTATTATTTTGGTATTGTTGCAACATGATTGTATTTGGGAGAGGCAGTCCTGCTGGTTCTGGAGCCCTGAGGTGCAGGAGACAAATAATTTAAGTGAGTGGCTCCAAATCAAGTTTGGTCTGTTTTTTTCCTCCTGTGTTTACTTAAATTCAGAGCCCATACCACTTTTTTAAAATTTTTCCTGAGCCGCTCACAGCTTACTACACTTAATAAGTGGGGGGGGGGGCGACGGCAGGGCTCATTCTAAGGTAATGACAACACTACAATGACTCTTAGTTTCAGGTTATTATTCACTAATGAAAACATAATTCTGAAGAGATTTCCCTAAATCCTCCACACTGGACCTTTAATGGAGGTACAGAAATCTTAAATACTCAAATATGTTTAATAGAAAAACAGAAGTACATATGAAATACAAAAGATCATGAAATTAAACTTTTCACAGTCTATTGTTTTTTGTTTTGTTTCAGGGTCAACTGTGGTGAGCAGCAAGTCAATGATGTCATGATTTGACTTTTTGGTTTAGTTATGTCCTGTTTTATTTTGTAGTGTCATGTTTTGCTTTTCACTTCTTCCCTTTTTGCTTTTCCCGCCTTTTTCCTGTTCACCTGTGTTTCATTTGTGAACTTGTCCCTGTCTAGTTAACCCTGTGTTTTTCCTCTTGCTCTCGGACAGTTTGTCTGGTCTGCTTCCACACGTTAGTCCTGTGTCTCCTTGTGTTCCCAGTGCTCCTTTGGTTTGTACTTGTTTTAGTTTTTGTATTTTTTGTACATCTTAATTGGATTTGCTCCTGCTTGCTTCCTCTGCCAGCTTTTTGTCAACTTCCTCTTGTAACTGCATTTTGGATTTTTGGATTTTGTGCTTGTACTTGTTCATCTACCTGCCTGCTTCTTGGTGTCTTGTTTTTGGATCTCTTTTTGTTTAACGTAACAAATGATCCCTTTTAGCAGCTTGGAGCTAAATTAATTAATTTTTTTACTCCCACAAACTCCTATTTTACGGCTCACAAATCACTCACTGGTAATAGATCAGGTCTCTGTTAGTCCGTGGAACATCCTTGTCAACGATTCGTGTGGCTTCCCGCAGCTCCCTTTGGTCAAATGTGACCCGCTCAAACAGTATCTGCAGGACCAGGACGGAAATGTGACAATGAGACAGACACATGTGTGATATCAGTGTTAACCGCTTTAGTGAAGTCTTTGTCATGCACTTTAAATGGGAATAATAATGGCTGTAAACAAGCGTCAGCAGTTTGTTGAGAGAATCATTCTGTTAAGTGTCACTATCTGCATGAAAACAATCTATAAGCTGTTCCTCAGTGCACAGTTATCTCCAGTCTCCAGACAGGATTGCTAAACACTTCAGTTAGCACAAAGAGGTGAAATGATACCATCTGTAAATACATGATTGACTGTTTGCTTAACGTCATTAGATCCTGTTGTGTAATTTCCTGAAACATGCCTCGCCCCTCCCACTTTAAGTTGACAGTTGACTTTTTGTCTTCTGCAAAACAAAGCCAAAGAAAATATATTTAAAGCTCCAGTGTGTAGGATTTAGAGGCGTGGTTGCAGTTTGTAAACAACTGTCTTCTCACCCTCCCCTACGGTAGTCACTAAACACACAGAAAACATGAAAGGTCCTCTTGAGAGCCACTGTTTGGTTTGTTCTTCTGGGTTACTGTGAAAACATGCCGGTGCAACATGTGATGCTTTTCCATACACATGCTGGCTCGGTTTGACTCTGTTTGGCTCAGCCTGTCAGCCCGGCCCTTGAAGGTTTGTCTTAACTGATGACGTGCTCGTCTTGTTCAGTGGTCAGCGGAGCGGCTGTGAATACTCCTTCTCCCTGCGGTACTGTCAAAGAATAGCCGCTAACAAAGCTCCACTAATTTCGGTAACAAACATGTTTAATTTCAAAAAAATTCTTCACGATAAAAGTCCTCCATTATTTGGTCATTATTTGATGCTGGCAACTACTAAGACTGTTGACTGCTGACGAGACACGGATACCACGTGATAATAACGGCGTTATACTGTTGGCTCACAAAACTTGTTAGAAGCTGGAACACTTTTAAAATGATTAACTCACAATCGTAATAAAGTTTTTTTAAGGAAAAGAGATCATTTTACTCCGCACCTTTCTACAAGCTCTGATAATATATTATTCTTAAAAAAGGATTTGACTACATTAAAATGTTATCAATATGACCTTTATTGACTTTTGAAGCAGCTGAAGGCAACCCGGTGAAACAGTAAAATACAGCAGATATCTGGAAGTACGAGCAGGGACGCTTGTACTTCTAACCTGCTGAGTTGGGACAATTTGATAAAATATGTAAATGCCTGTCTTATGTACAAGATTATACATGGTTCTACCTCCCCTCCGCTCAGACAGTTCGTCAACATAAGAACAACTGCATATGGGTTCAAGAGGTGCAGCAAGAGGAGACTGTATTATTTCACTTAGGAAAAGTTCTTTTAGTCAGTCTGCTTTCTCTGTTAGAGCTGCACTACAATGGAATTCCATCCCAGCAACTATTAGAGACCTGAATACCTACAGTTTATTCAGAGCTCATTTGAAGAGATGGTTAATTGGTGCTCAGCTCTGTCAGCACTAGCACTTGATTACACCTTCCTGTCCTCGGTCCGTCTGCGCTGAACCTGTAGCCATCTTGCTGTTGTCTGTCTGCCTTCATGTGTCGGCATGCATGTCTTATTGTGGTCTTGCTTTTATTGTGTATGCATGCATTTTGTGTTTGTGCTTCTGCTTTGCATGCTGTGGTGTGATGTGTCTTGCGTCATGGGTTTTTGTGCTGCATGTTTTGGGGATGTCTTGAATGATGTTTTCTGATTGATGTTATATATGTTTTTGTCATGTTGTTAACTGCTGTGCATGTTTTGCAGATTGCCTTGGCCAGTAACTTCGTAATTTTAATCTTATTTTTCATATTCTGTTCTGTTTTTAGGGTGACTTTAACATCCGTCTAGGGACTACAGATGAAAAATAGCCTCTTGGCTAATTCTGGCGCATTTACAGTAATGTTATTAATGTGCACTGTCCCTGTTTTCAAATAAACTTATTATTATTATTATTACTGGGTCTTCACCATCACAAAGATTTGTTAAGATGCTACAGAATTACTGAGAGCTGAACACAGAGACTTTAACGCCTTTCTCTCAGGTTTCCTGCATAGACATGAGTTGAGTCTCCCCATACACAGTTGTTTAAGGGGGAGTAGGGGGTTGTCACGGGTTGGAGGCAGGGTGTTTGTGCTTTGGCCTGGCTACAGAGAGGGTCGACCCTGTGCACCGTGGTAAAACTGGCAATGGAAATGCAAATCAGCATGGTTTGACTCTGTGCCAGTGGAAAAGCCCCAATGGTGGACTCCACTCCAGAACACTACAATGACTCTTAGTTTCAGGTTATTATTCACTAATGAAAACATAATTATGAATCTTATTCTTCCAAGAGATCGCCCTAAATGCTCCACACTGGACCTTTAATGGAAGTACAGAAATCTTAATTACTCAAATATGTTTGATTTGAATGTTTTAACTCATCTAACCTGTGCCTGAAGCTCCAAGAAAGCCAGTCTGTCTCTGACCTCCTCTGACTGATCCTGGGTTTGCTGCTGGGCCTGTGCCTGCCTCTGGTCAAAGTACCTGACTGCTGCCACCAACTCAGCTGGATCATGTGGTCATAAGATGTTTTACAGAGACAAAGCAGAGCAGTCAAAGCAGTGAAATGTGACTTCCTTCATTGTGACACAGTTGGTGCATGTTTGGGTTTTTACCATCAGTGCCGTTAAGGTGCATCCGCACAGCTGAGGGAAGAAACTGCTGCCACTTTCTCTTCATGACCCGGTAACGCACGATCAACTGCTCCTGCAGCAAAGAACGCTCTAAGGCTGTTGAGCTGCACGGGTACATGCCAAACAGGAAACGCCACACCAGGCCACGCTCAGAAGGAGACACACCACCTGGAAAGGGATTGAAAAAGTTTTGATCATTTACAGCAATCATTATAACTCACTCACCAGTCCGACTCACAAGAGCCTGAACAGACATGCAAGAAAAAAAGCTCTGCAGCTGAGAAAAGAGTGAATCTTAAGAAACAATCACTGATCCATAATTTTGTGAACTTTACCCTGCTTTCCCTGTAGGGGATCTGAGGCGGGGATTTGAGATGACTTACGTAATGTTTTGCTCTGCAGATTCTTTAATCTTTGGTCTCCATGTTTGTAGGGATGGAATGTGCATAAGGGTCAAAGGGCCGCGGAAAAGAACGGTGAGTTTCCACATTCCTGCTCACAAACGGAAGATTGAATGTGATGTTTTAACCTCAACTCCTCACTGTAGATTGTCCTGCTGAGAACTGTGTGTATGGAGCTGTTTGAACATATCAGTGTACTGGACCTACCTCCGATCTTTATTTCTAAAGTTCACACGCTTCACTGAATATTTCTTTCGGACTGTTGAGTCTCATGTGATTTCATTCTCTTACCAACTAAAATATATCTGTTGTTTAATCACAATAGTCATGCTGGAGTTCTTTGCTCGAGGGGGTCCCATGTGCAGTGAAATGATAGATTTTAGAGAATGGGTTGACTGTGGCTCATGTCCTGAAGAAAAGCATCACTTGACTTCATATTATGCTCCAGGATTCTTCAAAAGTCTTAAGTGCATCTGGACACATCTGATAATAAAAATCCTTCTTTAACATATTTTCAAACAAATAGAAATCGCCTTCTGTGATCCTTTCAGGCTTTCATAGAGCTGCAACAACAAATCGATTAGTGTAAACTACTGAACTCAAGTGGCACTCAGCAGAGTGTATACCTCCGCCAAGGCCTAACAGTCCCCCTTTATCTGCATCAAATTGTTCTCAATCAGATACCAGACAGCTATATATGCCTGTTTTTTTTCATCAAGATCCATGAATTATTACCGAACGAAAATGTCGAAAAGCGAAATTCCTCGATCCGTCCCTTTATTCAGATACGCTCTGAAAGTTGATGGGGTCTATTCTGGGCCGAGACCCATCCTCCATCCAGATTTCGTGTAAATTCATTCAGCAGTTTTTGTGTTATCTTGTTTACAAACCAACAAACGCAGGAGGTAATTAATCTGCAACTATTTTGATAATTGATTTATTGGTTTTGAGTGATTTCAAAGGTCACACTTCTCTGATTCCAGCTTCTTAAATGTGAATATTTTCTGATTTCGTGTATCTGACAAAACAACATTTGAGGCATTTTTCCATTGTATAGACCTATCAACTTACTGACAGATTAAACAACAATGAAAAATAGTCAGCATAGTAGCAACCCTGGTATTTTATGTTTGGTTTAGAATAACAAAGCTCGTTAGGACATAGTCAGTGTGAAAAACCGCTTACAGTACATCGTCACACACTAAACTGTTCAATCGGCCTACTGTATTATCACCAAAATGCACGAATAATCTTTCAAACATGAATTTCACTGGATTAGCAAAGACTTTTTATTCATAAAGTGGCATTATGGGATTTAAGGTTTGTGCTTGGCCTGTTGTGACCTCGTAATCATTAGTTGAAAACTGAGCTGAACATTGTTTCATGCATAATATTAAATGTGACACAATGATGCTGTGTGAAGTCAAGCTTTTTAAATTATATAACTTACATATTCAGTACAATCACTAAAAAAATGGCAAGTATGCAGGTGCAGAGCATGTGATTAGTAGCCTAATGTTCATCTAGAGTTATTAATTAAGATAGATAGATAGATAGATAGATAGATAGATAGATAGATACCGTTTTTGAATATGTGCATCCTCAGTCTTGACTCGTCGACCCTCCCCTCAGCGTCCATCACCCCAGGTAAGGTGAGGCGTGCGGCGGCCACAGCAGGAGAGCACACCGCCGCTACTCTCCTCTGGAAGCTGACATCCGATTGGTGGCCGCCCGCTGACTTCGCCTCTTCTCCCGCTGCCTGCCGTGGACTCCCGGTCTTCAGATCTTCCATCTGTGGTTGCAGTAGTGACGCTCACACGGCGCACAGGTGAAGGAGAGCTTCCACAGAGCTCCACCAGACAGACGACTGTCATCTTCCTACAGACGACCGCTCCCGTCGCTTCCCATCTCCCCGTGTGAGCGAGCTGGGGTGAAACAGGACGGCCACGGCCGGTTCCTCCCAACAGGGTCCAATCGATTACACACAGAACTTTTCATGAAGGTTTTAGGCAACCATTTGCAGCCTTGTTGCCTCTCATTCAGCCATCTGGGAGTCATATGACTGCACCTTGAGATCCGAGTTTGGCCCACATTCCAGGTGGAGTCCCGACTTCAGGGCTAAAGTTCACATTGGATATGTGAGCACGTCTCACTCCACCTAGTGGTTTCATTTTACAGCACCAGCCACCACAAGTTTCCCAGTGTGACCACTTCAGCGTGGGATGGAAACACATCCACCTGGCAGGGAGACACAATTTATAGTAATGGTGTAATTCTTTTTTAAATTAAACTCCAGAAACATGTTAATGCTAGACCTACTTCCTTCTTCTCCTTGCAGCTGACCCGAGAGTCTCATTTTCTTAGCCTACTATTAACTTTAAACATATTGTTTGTTACTGCAATAATCCAGATGATATATGTCATCAACTCCATGCAACATTTTTTATTCACAAACAGAACTTTTCCCCATCTCTTCCTATTTATTCACCTTTACGTTTAAAACTAAACTCACAACTTAAATCACATAATTCAATGAAAAACAAAAAAATGTAATTTAGTTTAGTTTTAGCATTTTGAAACCTCTGACCCTGAAATCTCTGTCTAATATTGTCTACATTGGTCTATATACCCCTCTGTCTGATTTTTTACTCTGTTCTATTTTTCTCTATTTAATTCTTTATGTTATTGTTCATAAATTTATTTGTATTATCCTCGTTTCATGTCCTTTCTTTTAAAAGTTTTTTAAAAATTCTTTCATCTAATCCACCCGTCTGTGTGGGCATGTTTAAATGAATAAATAAGGAAACCAAGAAAAATTGTGTGCAAAGCAAAAATATGTATATACACATATTGTCTGATACTTTATCACTACATTTCAGTTATTATTAATTTTAATTAATAATTAAATTGTAATTTGAATTATTTTATCTGCAATCTGATTTAAAATAGTAATGATTCCAATAATCAAAAAAACATGGCCGAATGTCAGATCTGATAATAGAGGCTGGTAATCAGTCGACCCATAGTATACAGTCTAGATACATGTAAATAAATGTATAATTTAAGTATATTTATTGCCAGAAACACTTTTGGTACTTATGCACAGTTAATATAAGCTACTTTAAGAATTTAACTCAACTACTATTCATATGGGTGACTTTCAATTTTACCAAAGTAATATTCAAACATCTTTAACTTTACTCAAGTATGACATTTGGGTTCTTTTTACAAACACTGTTGGCAGCACAGCCAAGCCTTTTGTTGAACTCTGGTCACAACTTCCTGAATGATAGATCATTTTGTCACTTCCTCCATCACACCACTAGTGTTTTTTTTCCAGCATTCACTGAAATGTTTAAGGGTCAAGTGCATGAGTAACTGATTTGCCTTCACTTCCCATTGAAGCAGAAACCCCAATAAGTGAGTGGAACTGAAGGCCTTCGCATTGTCATACTGACTGACAGCCTCACACACAGTGCAACTGTCTGAGCAGCTAGTTAGTTATCTTACTTAAATATCATATATAATTATAGAATAACATTACAACATCACATAGAAATATTCAAAATAATATTCCCAATACAACTCTGTCAACACATAACTAAGATTTAACAACACGGTTAAGCTTCCAACATTTTCAGGCAAGTAAACAATATAACTAAGACTTTCTTGTCTGTGCCTTTAAAGGGTGAACTATGATCTTTTGAGCTATGCTAATAGTACATGATTTGTTCTATTCGAAGGATCGTAGTGTCAGACTTTGATGCCGGTTCCTCTGTGTAGATGTAATTCTCAAATTAACTTAAACATGCAGTTCTCTCTTTGCGTATAGTGGATGCACAACACCTCAATCTATCTGTGTGAACTCTTACACATATTTGGCTTCCTTAATGTGACACTTACGTCTGTGTGATATTACAGAGAAACCCTGTGTGTCTGCACACTTCTGAGCTACTGCTATTTGTGTGAAGACCTGTCAGAAAGATGAAAAATACACTTAAGCTTTGAGTGAATATTACCTTTCATATCCTGCACAATTTCACTGTACAGTGAGTAAGGAACAGAACGAACAGGAGCGTGATGCATGCGTGCATGAAATTTGCCCTCAAAACTCAATAAGAAAGTTGTACCGTGGTCAGTGTTCACTTTTATGGCCCAACTTCCTTTTTTAAGTTCGCTGCCGAGCAACAGGAAACACACCCAAGAATTTCACATCAATGTTAAGATCTAGCACATATTGACTAAGCACAACAAAGATCTACAACCTCTTCTGGCTCCCTCTCACAGTGAGTATTTACGCTACACAGTAAATGGCAGAATGCAGGCAGAACTTTGTCGTATGTATGCTTCAAGATGTGATAGATACTGATGCAGAAGTGAATTCACTTAAGGATTATTACATTTAAGGATTATGTCTTTCTTGGGTCAGATGAAGCTACCGGCCCTCACTGGTCTCGGTCTTATATTGATCCTGGCCTCTCCTTCAAAAGGTGGGTGACTCACTGAGTCGATGAGTTTGCTTTGAATGTTGTCTCATGAACTTTAATACATTTAAATTCTGGTTTGGTTTTGAACACAGGTGAAAATTGGAGTGTCACTGTACCTAGTCACATTCCGGCAACATTGGGGAGTAATGTGACCATACCATGCACTTTTACCCGTGATTCCAATCACAAAACGGACAACCTTACAGTTTACTGGAAGAAAAAAGGGACTGGGAAGTCTCATGCTGATCCCAATGACAGGAAAGATTCAAATCCAAATATTTATCACCCGAATGTAGAATATGTGCTTGAGGGGTACAAAGGAAGGACCGAGTTCATTGGAGATACAAAAAATAACAACTGCACCCTCCTGATCCGAAACATCACGGGTAATGAGAATAATATCTATATGAGAATTGTTGGAACTGACCGGTACAGTTTCAAAACCAACATTGTCTCCATTTCTGTGGATGGTAAGAATTTTGGTAAACATTTCTAATTATGATTCTAATTATATTTATATGCTTGAGTGAAGGGAAATTTAATCAATACTTTACATGTTTCTCCCACATGGCCAGGGGTCAAAAACGTCACTCATAATCCAGGTATAACCTCTCACTTCTTATTATCTAATCCACATTTATGTTTTTATCATTTCCTTGATAGTTATAACAAGGAAAGTACCACAGGGTAAAATGGAAGTATAAGTATTGTCACAAACTCTTTGTTTTCCCTTTTAGATATTATAAGTCCATTACCAACCTCTGAAGCAACTCCTATCTCTGGAACAAGTACAAGTAAGTTTAACATTTACACAGTTTGTCTTTCAGGACAGTTTTCACATCCAAATCTGTAATTAATTGTATTGAAAAGATTTGCTGCTCACAGCAATTGTAATTCTCTTCACAGCGGATGTGACCCCGATGACATATGTGGCCATCTCTGTAGCAGTTGCTGCACTCATAATCATCATTATTCTTGGAATTGGAGGAATTGTCTTTTGGAAGAAACGCAAGAGGTAAGTTAACTACGGGGTTACATTGTAAATTGAGTGTGGGGCTTGCAAACGGCAAAAGTAGTTTTGTTTCATGATTGATTCTTGTGTTTTCCTTATGTGACACAAGTGCAGACACTTTTAAGCCATCCCCTATTCAACTATTTGTTGCTTCACTTGGATGTTTGAGCTTCACTGCGCAGAATGACACTTGAATGTTGTTTTAATATTTGTCTACTGAATGGAAATATGTTTCTGTCTTAAAGGAGACCTATTGTGCTTATTTTCTGGTTCATAATTATTTTGGGTTACAACTATAGGTTTACATGCTTCAATGCTCAAAAAACGCATCAGTTGTCTCATACTGTCCAGTGCTGCAGCTCTGTATTCCCCCTCTGTCTGAAACACTTTGTTTTAGCTCCTGTCTCTTTAAGGCCAGTCTGCTCTGATTGGTCAACTCGAACATGCTTGAGCCAGCAACGCTAGCAAAATCAGAGCAGCTGTGTTAAATCAATTCTTACATGCCAAACTAGCCACCAGGCATAAATTATGCAATGTGTGACATGGTGACATTTGACGTCACAAAGTCACAGAATTAAAGGCTGGACTACTGACGAGGCGTTTCAGGAGCGGTGGTTTCTGTGGGAGAGGGGAGCTTCTGATGGTGACCTTTTTAACTTTCCAGATATTTTACATGCACAAGAGCCTTTATAAAACAATAAGGGAAAGGGAAAAAACAAGAAGCATAATAGTCTCCTTTAAATTTGAGTCTACAACGTGTGTGTATGACTGTGAATTTGTTTCATCACAACTAGTTTGAAAGCCAATTATGTGACATGGAAAATGAGAAATAAATGTAATTAACATTTGATCATTAACCTATTTTCACAGGTCAAGGTCTTTAATCAACCAGCAATCCGGATATTATGTCAATTTCAGCAGAACATCATCAAACCAGGCCAAGGGGTTTGTTTCATGATATAATTTTTAAGTCAAATTAGAACAAAAATATTTAACCCAGTCGCCTGAGTAAATGTGTCTCTATGTTACAACTTCGCATGTCCTGATGTTTAATTTTCAATTTTGTGTTGCGTCAACACTGCTCTTATGGTCTGGTTGGGATTAGGTACCGAACTCAACTGGGAACGGGTTAGTTCCTGACCAAGTTGCCCCAACATCTTGTGAAAATTATTTTAATACCATGATTGTGGCAACTTTTGACACCAGAGAAAACAGTTATTCCACCAGATACAAGCATAAGAATCTCCTGTTTCTCAAATTAGAATCTTAACAGGTCTCTCTTGTCTTTTCAGAGATGCATCCTGTCAGAAACAAGACAAGGATCTTTCTGAACCGAAGGTCATTGATGAACCCATCTACCTAAACGTGGAGGTAACTGACTAACATAACTCTTACAACTAAAGCTAACCTTAAAGGTGCCCTGTGGAGTTTTCTTGTAAACAAGCAACACTCAGTGTTACTCACCAAAACACATTGCTTTTGGTTTAGAAAATGTTACAAATGGACTTTTATCTGAAAAAAACATTTGCATAGCCGAAAAGTTTGAACACTGTATTGTTTACATCCATGTTTACAGCAAAAACTCTTCTTCTCAGCCTATTCATTGCGTTGCCTTGCGTAACTGCCACTTGTAGACCAGTGCAATAGTGTGACACCATTGGCAGGAATATGTATCTTGTCAATATGTACCATTAATGTCACCCAATGTCTGTCTTTGCAGGCCCCTCCAGAGCAGATGGACGACGCGGACAACATATATGCAAACGTGGATTATACAAAATAGAACATCTCAATTCCTATCTCTTTGTACTTAAACTTCAAGTTAAACTCAAGTTCTGCATTCAGTTTTTTTTTTTTTTGGGCACATGTTCCTGTTTATGGGCGAACACGCATCATTGTGTGCAGGATGCATAACAGCATTATGTTATCATGAGAAAGAAAGGACAAGCAGCTCCCTCTAAGTGATTTTGTTCACAGACATTACACATCATTGCAAAACAAAGAACAGGTTTTTTTTTTCACTTGCTTGTGCTTGGAGAAATTGTGAGACTGCTTGAACGGCTTGATTCTTGATCATTGTTTTGAAACGTTTCAGACAGAAGTCCTGCCTGTTATCAGTCTGATATAAGACACATCTTTGTTTTAAACACTGTACATATCTTTTCATTTTTAAGAATAGTGGTACATTTTTATGTCATATTTATGATCTCTGACTGTACATATTTTCCTTTTGTTTTCTTTTACTATGTTAAATGTGGACATTAATATGCCAAAGCAACTTCCTTGTATGTGAAAACCTGCTCCAATGAACCTATTTTTGATCCTGATTCTGATTTGAACTCCAAATTTCACAAACAGTAGTCCTTTGCGCTGTGCGGCAGTCTAACTGACAGGTTTCATGTCATGCACACAGGTTAAGTCACCAGGTTGTTTGGACAATTTGGACTGTTTTAACCTTTATTTTTAGTTCAGTCCTCAAACAAAATGTTGCAATCCAGATAAAAACTTAATTTCTAAACAGGAGACTGAATCAGAAGTGGAAACAGAAGTTTCAACATATTAAGAAAGACGAGAAAAGTTTTATTTGACTAAACCCTGAAATGTGTCAACAGAAGTTTTAAAGCCTGTGACCACTCCCTTCCTGGTCTTTTGACTTGTTGAGAAAATCATATTAATATATTTCACAGAAAACAGAACTCCGGTCATGAGATGCAATGAAGCACTAGCACTGACAGACTTACAGGTTTGAGCCTCAGTGTTTATTGTACTGTAACATAGAGGATAAACAATAAAAAACAACCGTGATAGGCAATCAGATGACCCTATTCTGTGTGCGGCATTAGCCGTAGATGAAAATTCCAGTTTTTACAAGGTGCGTTATATTCAATAGGTTAATCTTCACTATTGACTATAATATTGTTATGCTCAGCAGCCACATGGGGACACTGCCAGATTGAGTTTAATGTGAGTGTTGGGGCAGACTGGACTGTCAAACCCCAGATTTCTTTCCTCATGTGCATGTTTTTATATTCTCGCAATATCTGCGGCATCACAGCAAAGCTTGGGAAAGACAATGGTTATGTTCAATAAACTGTACTTAAGGTATAGTTATTGTTAACTAAGCAAACTTAAATACTTGGTTAAGGTTAGGGAAAGACAATGGTTATGGTTAAAATCCACAGTCTCTGCCCACACAGGGTCACAATTTTAAAGTGCGGGGACACATTTGTAAAATAAGCCAAGGAGAAATCAGATATTAAGGTAGGCCCATGCCAACCCTGGTGACCCATCCATCACTGCCCATGCCCCCATTGGAGTCTCACAGTACGGTACATGCCAAATAGTAAAAGAAAAGAGAAAAAAACACTCTCCATTTAAGAAACATGCACAAGTTATTACTTAATAATGACTGATGTAATGTACAAATAAAGACTGATTTTAACAAGAAGTAGTTTTGCGTTTTCACTTCACATTATCATCTTGTCCAAAGAAATAGATAAAGTGTCATTCTCTAGAAGAACTGAATCCATACAGAGTGCAAACAGGTTTTGGAAGCTAATTTATGTGAAACAGTTAATGGTGACAAGATTTCATTGATGAGGGATAAGACTTTCTCGGCCTTGATTGTATTAGTGACCTGCATAATAGGCACTGGCTTATCATCACAGCTTAGAGTTTGTTGCACTCAAAGGGTTTGTCTCTCAGTGTGGTGCTAGTTTCCATGCATGTCTACACTGTATATTATTTTATGTGACAGACAAAACAAATGCTTAGTTCAGACTTTAAAAGCAACGTTAGACTACCTTCTACTACTCTGCATATACTTACCGAAAAATTGTTTTCATTTACCTGAATGTTACCTGAGTAGGTAACCTTTTCACCCGTGTTAATTAGTTTGTTGGTTGGTTTGCCAGCAGGATTAAAAAAAAAACTACCGAATGGATTTCCACGAAACTTGGATGGAAGATGTGCCTCAGCACAGAATAGACCCCATTAACTTTTGATGCGGATGTGTTAAAGGATGGATCCAGGATGTTTTAAAATTATTTTGGTTAATATCTCAGTGACTCATGCATGGATCGTATTTAGGTGGCTGGTATCTGTGAGTGAGCACAAAAGGGGACCGTTGGGCCCTGGTGGAGGTATGCACTCTGTCATGATTAAGTTTTTTGTTGTTCTTTTAGTTCCTATTTTATTTTGAAATTGTGCTCTCATGTGTCGCTTTTCAGTTCCTCTCTCTCCGATTTTCCCTCCTTCCTGTCTTTTTCCATTCCTTTCCCTCACCTGTCCTTTTCCCTCCTCACTCCACCTGTACCTCATCCTGTCATTATTGTGTGTGCGTATATATAGTCTTTGTTCTCCCTCATGTCTTTTTCAGTTCGTCCCGTCTTCCCCCATGATGCCACCCTGTATATCCCACCCACGTCATCTCCAGTATCTTCTCCAGTGTCTCCTTGTGTCTCCCCGTGTTTTCATTGATTTGTACTTTGCACTTTGTTTCAGCCCTTTTTGTTGCTACTTTGTCTTTTGTCCTTGTGACTCATTTTGGTTTATCTGGATTTCTTGATTTTTGTATCATTCAGCTTTGTTAAATAAAGCTCGCCTTTTGTTCCCCAATCCTGCACTCGTGTGTTGTCTGCATTTGGGTCCTCACCTTGTTCTCCAAACCATAACACACTCGACTGAATGTCATTTTAGTTATTAATTCTATTTTTATGTAAAGTAAATGTCTCGTAACAAACTCTAAACTTATTAGAGTTGCAACTAAAATATCAGTAATACATTCAACAGCTAAGCAACATCTCCTTGTAAGGGTTAATGTTCTTTTTACTGAGCGTCACATGACTTTTCATATGCCTGAACTTCAAAGCTGCAAAATGTATAAAAAGATTTCCTCCGATGTTGGTTTCCTCAAAAAAGAGATGTGGTTGACCGGTGAATTCCCCTTTAACAACGGATTGGTAAAAAGAACATTTGGTCACATTGTTATATTATCTTGGAGCTCATCTTTAATCTCCTTAAATGGATTTAGTTTAGAATAAAACATTTCTGCACTGAAGTCAAGAGATGGTGCCTCACAGCCCTTTGTTGACTCATGTTTTACATCTATCTGATGTTTTTTCCACCTGTAGTGAGACAAACTGTAGCTTCTGTGCATTGGTGGAACAAAGTGTTTTGTGAAATTTTTTCTGTGTTCATTTTTTTCTAGAAAAGTATGAGTACAGACATGAAAAGGAGAACGGCAGACAATCAGAGAGAGTCATCGGATATTGCACAATAGCAGTCTCCATGGCTTCTGTTGTATTTGAATAAAGATCAACTCATGCTATGAGCTCAACGCTTTTGTTGGTGGCAACACTAACAACTTTAAAGGGTGAAGCAAGACTATGAATGTGACACTGCACAACTCTCTCAAACACTAAGTAAAGGCATATTCATTCAGCCATTAAATAGATTCAGAGTTGAGTAAATTATTAGCAAGCATGCAAAGTATGGTTTTCATCGCCTCTGTGCTTGATTTTACAGCTGTGATGCAGCTGAAGTTAAAATGCTGTTGATTGAAAGATTTTATCTTCGTCTTACGCCCAATGATAAATCATTGTTTCTTTTTGTTTTCAGTCATCCACGATGTACAGTCCTCTCATGGCCAATGGACAACAAAGATACCAATGAGGATTCCTGCCCTGCATGGCTCCTGTGTGGTTATTCCCTGCACCTACACTTACCCCGAGCCCACCTCAACAAGGTCCTGAACAAATAAAGAGGACCGTGGAGGAAAGGGAGAAAGATCATCTCAAACAATCTCCCCAGATGGAAACTACCTCAGGAGTACAATAAATGAAAGCAATTTTGGGGAAATCTGCTAAATCAAAACTGCACTGGCTGCTGGATGGTGTACAAAAAACAGGGTACATTGATATATTGACGATTTAGTATATTGCATTTAGCACAATATTATTTTCATAGAATTTTTTATTCATTTTTAAGGCAAAACAGTAATATTTTATGAGTCATGTTGGTATCATATTTGACTCCACAGGGGATCTGCAGCTTCCATCTCCATCTGTGAAGGTTTAAGATGGAGTGACCTCCTGCTCCGTGACGCACACCTGCCCATCCATTCTCAAGTCACCTGGAGTCGCTCTGAAAAAGTCATGCTCCACTCAGAGAAGCTGAACGACTGGAAGTGGGAAACACGGTCAACCCTGACCTTTGACCCTCAATCTGCTGACTTCAAACAGCCTTTAAACTGCACAGTGCAGCACAGAAGAAGGGAGCAGGTGAAGAGCTCCACCATGCTCTGAGTATCACCTTTCAGCCTGCAGCTACATTAAGAAGTTTCAGATCTGTGGTTTTTAATGTCTGTCGGTTGAGAACCACAGAACATTTCACTGCACACTGTAATGTCATCCGTCACCAGGGCCACTTATGATCACTTATTTCCCACTTCAGATCTTGTGTGTTGTTGAAGGTCAGAGCAGATTTACTTTCAGAGATGCTTTACTGTTTAAGGCTTCTCTCAAGGTTTATAGCCCATATGTTTTATTATGTCTGATCAACACTGAATACTATTTGAATGCATGTTTATTTGTGTTTACTGTTTTTGATTATGATTATGATCTTTTTCAAAGGCCAAGTAATTCAAACACAACTTGCAAGACTCCTTCTTACTTCTATCTGTAGTTAAGTGTTGTTTTTTTTACATTCAGTGTCTTTGGTACACTTGGCTACAGCTACTAATAGAACAATCCTGCATTAACTTCATCAAAGTTATGTCAAGTCTTTGTCTGAACTGTTTTAAAAAGGTTGACACATGCTTGGTAATTGAGGTGTACTGTAATAATCAGTCAGGGGTTTGGCCGAGGCTAGAGTAGGTTGGTGTTTGGTGTGTTTGATTTCAGTTCTCTTATCAGCTAAGATGGTGACCAGCTTCCCCTATGATTTCCTGTTAATTTACCATCAACACACTGTCAAGCCACATAAGGGTTTTCCAATTGACCCACATGCAGATTATTTTCTCTTCATGAATGGATGAATAAACTCTGTGTACACAAACATTTACAGTACAAGTTTTTGAAACTCATGAAGTCAATTTAGATGGACTGAAAATGAATCTATTTGTAAAATGCTGTTACATTATGAACACAGATGCATATTTTCAATGCATCTGTGTCGCAGTCGTGTGATGAGACAGAGCACAGTGCACATAAACACTTCACTGGTATTCAGCAGGAAATAGGTACGACGGCTGTGCTCTCAACTTACTGCTCAGAAAAAGCGGAAGTTCAAAATCACACTGCTGTAAAATGTGCACTATGTGATGCTATTGACTGACTGATGTTGTATAAAAATGAAGAGTTGTTTGACATGTTTGCAAGTCTAATATAATTTATTATTTAATGGCTATGTTGCACAACACATATTGATCAGACAAGCGGTCAGAAAAAGATCTGGAAGAGAGAAACAACCTCTGCAAACTCAAATGCATTAATTAATGTTATTTGTAGACATGAACAACATTCCTCATATATGTAAATTACAGGAGACAAAACAATAATACTTTTGTAATATATAGAGAAAAATGGCATATTAACACTTTTTACAACTTTCTTTGCCCACATCATTTGTTCCTGCAGTGAATTCAGCGATGTTACACATTGGCATATATTGCGTCATCCCAGTCAGTCTGTATAGAAAGAAAACAAGATTCACCTATTTTGTTCTTTAATGCATGGAAATAATAAATGAATTAAGAAAACTTAACATACCTCCATGTTGCCATATATAGGATCATCGGGATACATGTCAGGGCACTGTACATCATCATAGTTCTTCTCAATTCTGTGTAAAGAATGCAGAAAACAAACTTATCAAATTTACCAAATAAACACACACAAGGATACTGCAATATTACCTTGCGACACTTTACAGCATGAGGAAACTTTAATTTAAACTGTGGTGAATAGCTAAAAACCTTTTTGTTGTAGCATACTCAGGGAGCTCCACATTTTTGTCTGCCATCATGGTGCTCATGTGAGATGTTGGTGCGTCTCCAGATCTCCCCCTACTGGCAGAAAAATGTTAATCAATTTAGGCCCAAAAGAGTTAACTATAGAAACTTTGCACAACCACTGAAACGCAACTGCAATAATGAACACAGGCTGTCATTACCTATAGGAATTTGCAAGCTGGCTTCCTGCTTCGGCAGCTGTTAAAATTATGTGTTTTTACTATTATTAGACATGTTTCCACTCTATGTTAACAAATACATCTACATGTGTGACTCACATGTACGTATGTTTTTCTGGTGTCTGTTTACCAATGTGTTTTTTTTAAATATGTACACACTTAAAATGTCTTTTAGGATTTAGATTTGAATTCTATATAGTTAAAAAAAACATAGCTAACAAGAGAGACTGAACACATCTCTTCTTACTTTCAATTCCAGGAAACAACTTACCATTTTTTAACAACTCCTACTGCGACTAAAAGGATCAACAGAGTCACGCCTGCTCCAACGGCGATGATAATATAAAGACTCTGCATCTTACCTGCACACACAGAAAACATGTCACAGTTTTCTTATTCTCAATATGCAATCCATGCTATATCTTTAGGCATCTGTCACGGATTCTTGACATTTTAAAGACTTTCTTACTATTGACAGGTAAATAGAAGCTGGCATTGCCCTGTGTGTTGTTAGCCAGACAGAGGACAGACTCATAAGATCCCAGCTCTGCCTGCAGAGTCCCGATGGTAAGAGAGCCATGTTTCTCTATCTTGGTGCTCGGCAGCACTCTGTCAGAAAGCACAAAATAGACTCTGCTGGGAGGCTTGGACTCCACAATGCACACACACTTTACCATGTCTGTCCCTGAGGAGCAGGATGACATGGTCTTCACCTCAGGAGCATCTGTGAGGACGATAAATCTAGTTAAGAATTACCCATACTTTTCCTTTATATGTTCAAATAAGTCTTTGCCTTATCATAACATTTCTTTCATGTTTACTTACACAACACATTGAGCTGCACAGAGCTTGATTTGCGTTGTCCTATTGTATTAGTAGCAGTACAGTACAGGGCTCCTGTGTGTTGTCTGGAGATATTTGGCAGCATGAAGATGTTCCCCTGATGCAGCTGAGTACCAGTTTCATTCTGCCACTCATAGTTGCTGGCAGGAGGATTGGCATCACTTGAGCATTTCAGACGCACAGCTTCTCCTTCCTTTACATCAGACTTGTACTCAACCTTCACATGGGGAGCGTCTACATGGAAACATACGATTCATTATAGTATTTACGGAGATAAAAATAGGTGTCATTTACACACTGGGGATGCTGGGGACATGTCCCTACTACCTTTTTAAATGGTAGATTTTGTCCCCATCACTTTTTGAAAGCCTGATTTGTTAAAAATGTTTAAAAAAATCTCACCAAGAAATGTTGATTAACAAATGAAAACAGCTGACTGACATGCACTGGCGCTTTCTACAGTAAGTGTGATATTGGCATTGTTCAATTGACATGGTGTTGAAGTCGTGGTGAAGCATATTGATGACTGTTATTTGGTCGGTCAACATTATTGTGTTGTGTGCTTTGTATTTTCGTCAATTTTGACTGTAATAAACTATGCCCTTTTGATGCACTGTCATAAAATTATTATTATTAATTATTGATTTAAAAAACGTCTCTTCATTCGAGGCATTACATCCCCACCACTTTTCAATAGTGGCGCACTTGATGGTGTATGTTCACATTTTGCACTCCCTTACAAAGTAATGTCAAAGCTGAGCTGATGTCAGAGCACATAAACAAGCAGGATAAGAGTCTACAGCCATGCTAGCAGCCATGCTAGCATCTCAAGCTGTTGTTGTAAAATACCTCTATCTCTTTATAGAATAATTTAGTAACAGATGTCAGAGCATAAAACCAGTGATCCATTGATCTTCATGAATCCAGATGCAATAGTTAACAATTGCATATCTATCAGTGCTGAAAAAAAAAAAAATTTAATTATTGGAGGATTGTGACAAAACAAAATGGCTTTTAGGTGCACATGGAAATTAAACAGAAGCAGACAGAATCTTCTGTCCATCATGCAGCCACCTAAGACAATATAAACGACAGTATGTGTTGGTAAAGAGCTTGAGTAAAAAAACACTAAATCCATTAGGTTACATATACTCTAAAATTTCTGCCAATTCTCCTACTTTTTGACCTCAGTGTGGTTTTGAAATGATTCTTCATTCTCTCTTTTGGCGCTTTCTTGTTCCAATTTTCATAAAATAAAATGCTTTTTGTCATCTTTTATTTACTTTGATCCATTTTGAAAAATACTGCATAACAGAATAACTTACTTACTCCCATATGTACTTACATTTTACTTTGAGGACCTTAGATGTTGTGTGGTGCCGCCCTCCCGGGTATGTTATGGTGCATTGTAGAGGCTTGTTATGATCCGCTCTGGCAGGGTGAAAGGTCAGAGTTGATGTAGCTCTCCACTGGCCATCTTCAAGCTGATGTGGTTGGACATTTACCTCTCCAGGGTGATTCCAGGTGAAGACAGGAGGAGAGGTGGAGCAGGAGTGAGACACAGAGCAGGACGCAGACACATTTTGACCCTCGATTATCTCCTCTTTCACAGAGAAGCTGATGGGACTTAGTTCACCTGTAACAACAAGAAAGGTCATGATAGGCGATAGCAAACCCCAGGAGGCTATTGCAAGTAAGGGGGAGAACTTTAGGTCGTCTTGGCTGCTCAAAACGATGATATGTCTTTTGAAACGCTGCACGCTGGCTTCAGTCGTTTCAACATTAAAGATTTTGGAAGCACTTTAGTTGACAAAAATTCAAAAAAGGGAGGCACAATATGATGGCACCATGGCATATAAAATTGAGTGGATATACAGTAATTAAATATCCTAAGTCAATTCAATAGTAACCTTGAGCCAAAACAACAAAAATACTAAGTAGATATAACTGAAATATTAGATACACCCTATAAAAATATATGTCCACAAAGAAAGGCTCAATATGATAGATAGATAGATAGATAGATAGATAGATAGATAGATAGATAGATAGATAGATGTTGCCACAAGGCAGATCTGAGGACTTACTAAATTTCTTAACTAAACTAAACTTATGTTATGTCTTAAAGTTATTGTTGATGTTGAAGAATACTGATTTGGAATAAATACTTATTGAAACTGATCAGGATAATTACTCTATTCTCAAATATTTCAATCAAAACTTACAAAAAATATTAAGTAAACATTGAGAATATGATTTGTTGTTGTTATGATTTGAAATATACTTAATAGATCTAAGTTGGATTTTTAGCAATTTATTTTGGTATGTCCAACATTGACTTGATATTCATAGATTTTATGAAGATAGTATGACTTTTTGTTGTTGTAATATTTACAGTCATTTCATTATTTCTAAAGTGTACTTTACTTGAGAATTTACATTTTCTGCATCTTCCACGACCATCACTCCACGATATTTAGGAAGCCAATATTGTACTTTTTACACACTGTTTATTTTACACATTTCATTGCTAGTTACTTTGCAGATTACATATCGCATCAGAGCCAAATAGATAATTTTATTGGCAAATAAATAAAAAGAATAATAAATTAGAAATTAGAAAAAAGACATTGAAAAATGTTCAAAAATTTAATAAGAAGGAGAATTAGAAAACTGCTGAATATCAGATCAGATAATCAGCAAGATGGCTAATTGGTCAACACATAGTGGAATATACATGTAAATATATGCATACTTTATTTAAGTATGACCTTTGAGTACTTTTTACAACACTGGGTAAAGGTATGGACAGAAGGATACTTCCTGTTTTATTTGGGTCGTGCTGCTAAACAACAACAACAAAAACAGTAAGAAACAAATCATGTTGGTTTATAAGTACAAGTTAAAATTTATAATGGTGGCATCAGTGGCCATCTAGTGAGCTAAAACCCTAACTCTGGGCAGAACATGGGTCAACATGTGAAGCAACAGCTTGTTTGCTAATAGACTAATATAGTTTAATATATTGACCTTATACTATGCTAACGGAGGCAGACGGACGTCATGCTAGAAGTTATCCACACAGACGTCATACAGGCAACCGTACGTTTACCACACGCAAAGTCACAGGTAAGCTCCATCGTTCGCTACGTCTGCGTGCACAGTGAGCGCACGTCTGGTACGTCACCGTGACGTATGACATCACTGTGACCACGCTTGTACTCTCCATCATCGCCATGGAATTTGTTGGCGAACGTATTGACGTATTCTCCACTCGGTAAGCTCCGGTGCACCCCTGTCCCGCCCTGCCAGGTTTTCCATTCATACAGACACCATCTCGCCTCTGCTGCAGCACTGTTACAATGGAGCCAGAACGGTGACTTTAAAATTTGGCATCCAAAAAAAAAATTGGCATTGAAAACAAAACCAGTACTGAAAAAGGAAACATTGGCATTGAAACATTTGTATTGAAAACAGTTGTATTGGCATTGAAACAAGTATTGGCACTGAATAAGGAAACTAATTAAAATAATTAAAATCTGAAAATCTTATTATTTTATTTTATTGGGATTTTTTGTATTTTTCAATGACAATCTTCAGATTTTTTCTTCATGTCACTTTTTTTTCAGTGATAAATGTTTTTACAATGTCAGTTTTTTTTCAGTGTCACTGATTTTCAGTTTCAACTTTCTGTCACTGTTTTGGCGTCGAGAGGGAGGGGTCTGAGGGGAGGGGCAAGTAGAGCGTGGTTTGCATATGATTTGCATATCGGCATCCTGAAGAAGTAGCAACCTGCCATCCGCTCGGAAGCCTCTGGCATAGTGGCATTACCAAAATGTCCTGTTCACCGGGAACTTTCAAACCGCAATTAAGTCTGTTTTTTTTCTCTGCTATTTACATGTTGGCCTGTTTGGTTAGCTTTTAACGGCCGTTATGCTGTTTTTGGTACACAATAACTCTTACAAGGGCCGCGAATTTGCTTCTGGTGACGATAAAAATGTTCCAGCGGACTCTATTTCCAGCGCGGTCATGGAGAGTCTGAGCAGCTAACTTACTGAGCTGTGACTACCAGCTCTGCTTTTCTCAGTTCACCTGCCACTGGCAGATGAGCCAGAAAGTTAAATGTGGACCCTGGGTAAATGGTAGCTAATGTTAAGTCTCCAGCCCTGTGATGTTTTGCAATTGTGTTTTTCACAAAGATCCTTGCCGAGTTAAAGTTAACTTTGAATGGCTGTTGTGCTGGTTTGGCAGCGGTCCACTGAAACAAATGCTAAGTTAATAGGTGTTGGCTAGCTAATCTGTGGTTTATGATAGTTAGCAGTTCAAAGTTAACTTTAACTCGGCCAGGGTCTTTGTGAAAAATACAAAAAATCCCAATAAAATAAAATAATAAGATTTTCAGATTTTAATTATTTTAATTAGTTTCCTTTTTCAGTGCCAATACTTGTTTCAATGCCAATACAACTGTTTTCAATACAAATGTTTCATTGCCAATGTTTCCTTTTTCAGTACTGGTTTTGTTTTCAATGCCAATTTTTTTTTTGGATGCCAAATTTTAAAGTCACCGTTCTGGCTCCATATGTTACTAGTATCGGCTCATGATTCCCACCTTGAAAGGGGACTGTGAATGGGGCTATAGTTGCATCGCAAAATTAAGGTTTTAGTCTAATTTCAAGTTTTGTGACAGATAAAAAACAAAAACTGCTGCACAGGATTTAACATATACGAATTCTTAAAATGGGTGGTACGTGTTTGACCAGAGAAATGAAACTGTTATGATCGAAGCTATTTTAAGAGCCAGTTAAATGCAAAAGAGGAACTGCAAACAGTTGTTGAAACCTGGGAACCTCTGTTAGCACTGTTAGTACTCAGCTGTACTGTCAGAGGACCTCATTTAGGGTGATGATTAAAAATGTACCTTTCAAAGTTAAAACAGGTGAAACAAAAACATATAGGTTAACGCTGCTATACAGTTTAAAGTGTCCTTCTTTTTTCAAGCCATGGCTGTCTGTACAATTATAATAACATTTCGTGAAATTTCTGAAGTAGCAAAAATAAACCAAATAAATTATTTTTCTGACTCCATATTCACTGATTGCTGATCAGGACAAATGATTGGTGTCAGGACCAACTTATAAACACATTTCTGAATAATGTTCTGAATATTAAAAGAAATTTATGGGAACAACACTGGAAATAAAGAAACTGTACTGTTAAAGATGTTTGTTGAAAGTTATTAATATATACTTACTGATCATTGCGATGGAGACTTTCTTCTCTTTGTAAGAATATTTATCATGGCCTGCCATTTCGATCCTGAAATGAAAAGGCCCGCGGTCACTTTCTTGAAGAGGATCAATCTTCAGTGAACAGCTCTTCTGACTGACGTCTCCAACCAGCTGTGTCCGACTACGATACTGCTCCATCGTTTTAGACTGCTCTGGGTGATAAATGAGCTCATTGTTATCGTTGAGCCACATCCCGGTGAACTGAGTGATCGTCTTCCCTGGATCTGGGTAGTTAAATGTGCAGGGGATCACCACACAGGATCCAGGGAGACCTTTGACTGAGGATGGCACCTTAACTGTCCAAGATGAGGCTTCAGTCTGAGGAACTGAAAATTTCAAATCAAATAGTACAAAGCACAGAATAAATCACAACTCAACCTGGAAAATACAAAAAAAAAGAAAACAATACAATAAAAAACAAAAAACTGTTTAATCATACTTCTTGTGATGCAGAGCATCGAGATTGTAACATACCTTTGAAGCAAAGGCCCCAGAAAACCAGAGTCCATTTTACAGGATCCATCTCGTCCTCTCAGGGTCAGACCTGCAAATAAAGTGACAAATATTTCCTGACTTGTGCTGCTGTGCTGTCATTTCCTCCTCGTGTGAAATGACTTGTCTAGTTTCCATTCCACTTTTAATCCACTGTGTTACACGCCAAATCAAACCTTTGTCTCATCAGACTTCTATTGGGGAATTATACCATACTAATCATCATTAATCTTTTTTTTATTTTTTTTACTTTTCATTCTTAGTATGTTTTGGGCTCTTAACTATTCTCACCTGTGTTGTATTTTTTCAGGATTTACTAGCATGAGCCAATACAAAAAAAGTATCTAATCATGTCTTATAATTACTATAATTTTAAAATTTTGTTTCAAATTGTGTCTCTGCTCTGCATTCCTGGGCTTTAGCACAATGTGTGCCATCCTGCTGCACTCACTTCCTTCTTCAGACATTCAGGAATTTGATTTATTTTAGTAACTACGACTTCTCCAATTTTATTTTTGCATGGCATGCTCAACACTTCATGAAACCTAGAGGTCATCACCACTGAGCAAACCAAAAAAAAACCTCACATACTTGTTGGTAACACTTTATTTGGATAGTCCGACTACAGGGAGTTTACATTGGTAATATTTCAACAGCTTATTAGTTGAGATTCAACAAGTCATCTTCTGTACAGATGTGACAATTCATCGACAAACATACACAATCTCAGAATAACTTTTTTTAAACTTTAATTATTCACTCATCCTATACAAATGATAGATACATACATTCTATACAAAATATCCAATAAACAATATGGAAACCAGTTTGATAATCTTTGTTGAACAGCTCAAGTAATGTTCATTTACTCATAACAAAATACAAATGTTCACCAGTACATTAGACAAATGTTCGACGTATGTTTGAACAAAGACTGTTGTTATTGTTATTTTATTGATGTTGACCATTTGTAAGCTTTCATGTAAAAGGGCACGTTTTGGAATTACAGGAGACAAAAAAATAATACTTTTGTAATATATAGAGAAAAATGGCATATTAACACTTTTTACAACTTTCTTTGCCCACATCATTTGTTCCTGCAGTGAATTCAGCGATGTTACACATTGGCGTATATTGCGTCATCCCAGTCAGTCTGTATAGAAAGAAAACAAGATTCACTTATTCTGTTCTGTCATGCATGGAAATAATAAATGAAATAAGAAAACTTAACATACCTCCATGTTGCCATATATAGGATCATCGGGATACATGTCAGGGCACTGTACATCATCATAGTTCTTCTCAATTCTGTGTAAAGAATGCAGAAAACAAACTTATCAAATTTACCAAATAAACACACACAAGGATACTGCAATATTACCTTACTTGTGACACTTGACAGCATGAGGAAACTTTAGTTTAAACTGTGGTGAATAGCTAAAAACCTTTTTGTTGTAGTATACTCAGGGAGCTCCACATTTTTATCTGCCATCATGGTGCGCATGTGAGATGTTGGTGCATCGTCAGATCTCCCCCTACTGGCAGAAAAATGTTAATCAATTTAGGCCCAAAAGAGTTAACTTTAGAAACTTTGCACAACCACTGAAACGCAACTGCAATAATGAACACAGGCTGTCATTACCTATAGGAATTTGCAAGCTGGTTTCCTGCTTCGGCAGTTGTTAAAATTGTGTGTTTTTACTATTATTAGTAATGTTTCCACTCTATGTTAACAAATACATCTACATGTGTGACTCACATGTACGTATGTTTTTCTGGTGTCTGTTTACCAATGTGTTTTTTTTTGTTACAGAAATGTCTTTTAGGATTTAGATTTGAATTCTATATAGTTAAAAAAAAACATAGCTAACAAGAGAGACTGAACACATCTCTTCTTACTTTCAATTCCAGGAAACAACTTACCATTTTTTAACAACTCCCACTGCTACTAAAAGGATCAACAGAGTCACGCCTGCTCCAACGGCGATGATAATATAAAGACTCTGCATCTTACCTGCACACACAGAAAAAATGTCACAGTTTTGTTATTCTCAATATGCAATCCATGCTATATCTTTAGGCATATGTCATACATTCTTGAAATTTTAAAGACTTTCTTACTATTGACAGGTAAATAGAAGCTGGCCTTGCCCTGTGTGTTGTTAGCCAGACAGAGGACAGACTCATAAGATCCCAGCTCTGCCTGCAGAGTCCCGATGGTAAGAGAGCCGTGTTTCTCTACCTTGGTGCTCGGCAGGACTCTGTCAGAAAGCACAAAATAGACTCTGCTGGGAGGCTTGGACTCCACAATGCACACACACTTTACCATGTCTGTCCCTGAGGAGCAGGATGACATGGTCTTCACCTCAGGAGCATCTGTAAGGACAATTAATCTAGTTATGAATTACCCATACTTTTCCTTTATATGTTCAAATAAGTCTTTGCCTTATCATGACATTTCTTTCATGTTTACTTACACAACACATTGAGCTGCACAGAGCTTGATTTGCGTTGTCCTATTGTATTAGTAGCAGTACAGTACAGGGCTCCTGTGTGGTGTCTGGAGATATTTGGCAGCATGAAGATGTTCCCCTGATGCAGCTGAGTACCAGTTTCATTCTGCCACTCATAGCTGCTGGCAGGAGGATTGGCATCACTTGAGCATTTCAGACGCACAGCTTCTCCTTCCTTTACATCAGACTTGTACTCAACCTTCACATGGGGAGCGTCTACATGGAAACATACAATTCATAATAGTATTTACAGAGATAAAAATAGGTGTCATTTACACACTGGGGATGCAGGGGACATGTCCCTGCTACCTTTTTAAATGGTAGATTTTGTCCCAATCACTTTTTGAAAACATGATTTGTTAAAAATGTTTCGAAAAATCGCACCAAGAAATGTTGATTAACAAATGGAAACAGCTGACTGACATGCACTGGTGCTTTCTACAGTAAATGTGATATACACCTTTTCTTAACCGCCCACGTAAAAAAAAAAGTGCCTTTGACCCACAGGTAATGTAACCAGTCAAATGTTTTCATTGTCACATTTGAACTTTTACACAAATAAAATCCGTCTCTTCAGAAAATAGATAACAAAACACAATGCCGTAAAAAAAATAACAAATGTACATGTATATGGCAATTATCTGCCTGCTAAAGGAACACCTAGAGTATGATGTCTCTGGTGGTGAAGTAATATGCTTGACATGCACGCATGACAGCATCTGTGAGGATGATAAATCCAGTTATGAATTACCCATACTTTTCTTTTATATGTTCAAATTAGTCTTTGCCTTATCATAACATTTCTTTTATTGTTTACTTACAAAACACATTGAGCTGCACAGAGCTTGATTTGCGTTGTCCTATTGTATTAGTAGCAGTACAGTACAGGCCTCCTGTGTGGTGTCTGGAGATATTTGGCAGCATGAAGATGTTCCCCTGATGCAGCCGAGCACCAGTTTCATTCTGCCACTCATAGCTGCTGGCAGGAGGATTGGCATCACTTGAGCATTTCAGATGCAAAGCTTCTCCTTCCTTTACATCAGACTTGTACTCAACCTTCACATGGGGAGCGTCTACATGGAAACATACAATTCATAATAGTATTTATGGAGATAAAAATAGGTGTCATTTACACACTGGGGATCCAGGGGACATGTCCCTACAACCTTTTTAAATGGTAGATTTTGTCCCCATCACTTTTTGAAAACATGATTTGTTAAAAATGTTTCGAAAAATCGCACCAAGAAACATTGATTAACATATGAAAACAGCTGACTGACATGCACTGGTGCTTTCTACAGTAAATGTGATATACGCCTTTTCTTAACCGCCCCAGTCAAAAAAAAGTGCCTTTGACCCACAGGTAATGTAACCAGTCAAATGTTTTCATTGTCACATTTGAACTTTTACACAAATAAAATCTGTCTCTTCAGAAAACAGATAACAAAACACAATGCAGGAAAAAAATAACAAATGCATATGGCAATTATCTGCCTGTTAAAGGAACACCTAGAGTATGATGTCTCTGGTGGTGAAGTAATATGCTTGACATGCACGCATGACAGCATCTGTGAGGACGATAAATCTAGTTATGAATTATCCATACTTTTCTTTTCTCTGTTCAAATTAGTCTTTGCCTTATCATAACATTTCTTTTATTGTTTACTTACAAAACACATTGAGCTGCACAGAGCTTGATTTGCGTTGTCCTATTGTATTAGTAGCAGTACAGTACAGGCCTCCTGTGTGGTGTCTGGAGATATTTGGCAGCATGAAGATGTTCCCCTGATGCAGCCGAGCACCAGTTTCATTCTGCCACTCATAGCTGCTGGCAGGAGGATTGGCATCACTTGAGCATTTCAGATGCAAAGCTTCTCCTTCCTTTACATCAGACTTGTACTCAACCTTCACATGGGGAGCGTCTACATGGAAACATACAATTCATAATAGTATTTATGGAGATAAAAATAGGTGTCATTTACACACTGGGGATCCAGGGGACATGTCCCTACAACCTTTTTAAATGGTAGATTTTGTCCCCATCACTTTTTGAAAACATGATTTGTTAAAAATGTTTCGAAAAATTGCACCAAGAAACATTGATTAACATATGAAAACAGCTGACTGACATGCACTGGTGCTTTCTACAGTAAATGTGATATACGCCTTTTCTTAACCGCCCCAGTCAAAAAAAAGTGCCTTTGACCCACAGGTAATGTAACCAGTCAAATGTTTTCATTGTCACATTTGAACTTTTACACAAATAAAATCTGTCTCTTCAGAAAACAGATAACAAAACACAATGCAGGAAAAAAATAACAAATGCATATGGCAATTATCTGCCTGTTAAAGGAACACCTAGAGTATGATATCTCTGGTGGTGAAGTAATATGCCTGACATGCACGCATGACAGCATCTGTGAGGACGATAAATCTAGTTATGAATTATCCATACTTTTCTTTTCTCTGTTCAAATTAGTCTTTGCCTTATCATAACATGTCTTTTATTGTTTACTTACTGTACAAAACACATTGAGCTGCACAGAGCTTGATTTGCGGCGTCCTATTGTATTAATAGCAGTACAGTACAGGGCTCCTGTGTGGTGTCTGGAGATATTTGGCAGCATGAAGATGTTTCCCTGATGCAGCCGAGCACCAGTTTCATTCTGCCACTCATAGCTGCTGGCAGGAGGATTGGCATCACTTGAGCATTTCAGATGCACAGCTTCTCCTTCATTTACATCAGATTTGTACTCAACCTTCACATTGGGAGCGTCTATATGGAAACATTCAATTCATAATAGTATTTACAGAGATACCGTAGACAGGTGTCATTGACACACTGGGGATGCTGGAGACATGTCCCTTCTACCTTTTTAAATGGTAGATTTTGACCGCCTTCACTTTTTGAAAGCCTGATTTGTTAAAAATGTTTCGAAAATTCGCACCAAGAAATGTTGATTAACAAATGAAAACAGCTGACTGATATGCATTGGTGCTTTCTACAGTAAGTGTGATATTTGCATTGTTCAATTGACATGGTGTTGAAGTCGTGGTGAAGCATATTTATGACTGGTATTTGGTCGGTCAACATTATTGTGTTGTGTGCTTTGTATTTTTGTCAATTTTGACTCTGTAATAAACTATGCCCTTTTGATGCGCTGTTATAAAATTATTATTATCATTAATTGATTTAAAAAGTCTCTTCATTTGAGCCATTATATCCCACCACTTCTCAATAGTGATGCCCTTGATGGTGTATGTTCACATTTTGCAATCTCTTACAAAGTAATGTCAAAGCTAAGCTGATGTCAGAGCACATAAACAAGCAGGATAAGAGTCTACAGCCATGCTAGCAGCCTTGCTAGCAGCAATGCTAGCATCTCTGTGAGGCTTTACTTAGGCACAGCAGTGCCATGGACTATTAAATGCTACCACTAGAACTGCAACATATGCTCTCAATGGCTACTCCCACATGCTAATCTTTAGCAGGTATAATGTTTACCATGTTCACCATGTTAGTTTAATATGTTAACATGCCAGCATTTGCTAATGACACCAATGACAAATAACAACCAAGGCTGGTGGGAATGTTGTTACTCTTGCAGGTATTTGGTCATAAATCCAAGTCAAGCTGATAGCTGATAGCATGCCTGAAGAGTGGGGGTGTCACAATAATGATTCAAAATCGAAAATTGATTGAAATGAGCTTTCAAATTCCATCATCAAATCAAAACCAGGATTGTCAATTTCTTTCCACAACCACCTACTTTGCACTCATCAAAAAAACAAACAAACAACAACGCTCCTATTATAACAAAGCTGGCTTACTGGTAGCCTGCAGCTGCACCTCAAGACTCTTATCTGGTGTGCTCGAAGAGTCTGACTGACTGGTACCAAAGGTAACTCAGACTGTGTTGAAGATCTTGAATTTATTTTCTTATTCAGTGATCCATTATTGATTTGTTTGGGAAGAGGGGTTACTTGGGGCAGATTTAAGAAACCCAACTTGGTAAGAAACTGCTTTTCTATCTTTTACTGGTAATTGCTGAATCCCCAAAGGCTGGTGTTTTGTTTTTTTTAAATTTGGAATCTTTGGTGAATATTATTTGAACCCCAACCTATGGGGCGCCGATTGTAAAGTTGTGCATGCTAAAATAAACAGCAACTTTTCCACACATTTAGCACCAAACCCCATTAAAAAAACGTAAGTGAATCTTTTTATATTGCTTTTGACCAGATTTACAGCAATATTTGTGAACTTTGTGATATTTACTTCTCTTGTAAAAATATAATGTCAATGTTAAATCTAAATGTTAAATCTAAATCTAAATGTTAAATCTAAATCTAAATGTTAAATATGAATCTAAATGTTAAATCTAAATCTAAATGTTAAATCTAAATGTTAAATATAAATCTAAATGTTAAATCTAAATCTAAATCTAAATGTTAAATCTAAATCTAAATATAAATGTCAAATCTAAATGTTAAATCTAAATCTGAATGTTAAATCTAAATCTAAATGTTAAATCTAAATCTAAATGTTACATCTAAATCTAAATGTTAAATCTAAATGTTAAATCTAAATCTAAATGTTAAATATAAATATAAATGTTAAATCTAAATCTAAATCTAAATGTCAAATCTAAATGTTAAATCTAAATCTAAATGTTAAATCTAAATGTTAAATCTAAATGCTAAATGTTAAATCTAAATGTCACGGGTGAAACTAAATATTTAGCTAATATCCAAATTCACACTGCCTGTCACCGGAAGTACCAAAATAAAAGCTACCGAGTGCTGTAGTGGCTCTACTGTGGTGTATGCTGTAGCTGTGCTAGCCCTTTTCAAACAGAGAAGCCGCATTATCGCCGGAGCGGCGGTTCGCTAATTCTCCGCTGTCGGTTGTTCACACAGAGCCAAGCAGCGCTGGCATAAAGACGAACCGCTGTGTAATTCACACAGAAGACACCGGCGCTGCGACTCCGAAAGAGGTACTGTACACGTCATGTTGATGACGTCTGTGTGTTTTTTCAAGGTGTTTCACCAGGGGTCCGTTTCACAAAGCAGGTTCAACGAGTCTAACCTTGAACTCTGAGTTGATCTACTCTGAGATAGAAAACTATGAGTTTTCGGTTCCAGAACAGCTGATTTGAGTTAGTTTGATCAACTCGGAGTAGTTTCACCCGGAGTTAAGCGCGTGCGCCACAAGTATAAAAAGACAGCATCAATGGAGCCTCGATTCGACGAGTCACCATGGCAACGGGGAAGAGGAGGGCTACGTTTTTCATCCCACTGGGCGTTTCATGGCGAGGCACACTTTTCTGACCGCTCTGCATACAGTTGCCTTGCTCAAGTGCTCTGCATCTCCGACGTTGTATAAAAAACTCCCTATTCAAAAAAAACAAAAAACGCAGCGCAACACACAATATCTGCTGGGATGTGAGAGCATGACTTCGGTTGGTAATGTTGGAAATGTAAGGACGGATTAGGTTGCGTATGTAAATGATGGACTGTGACGTGAAACGGTACCGCTCAAAAAGATAATTGTCTGGAAATGCAAGAACATCTATGCGCGGTCTGATAATCATCTTCCGACGAATATTTAATTCTCTGCGCAGTAATGCTGCACCTTCATCCACGGGATCATTATCAAAAGGACATGCCATGGTAGTGAAAATAGTCGCCACCTAATATAACTTCTAATGTTGGCCTACTGACTGATTTTTACAATGATTTTCTCAAAAAACAGACGGCAGAACTATATTACGCCAAAACTCGCCTGCTGACTGAATGAATGAGGAAATCAAATACCGTGTGTGGCTGAAAGAGGGCGGAGACAGAGAGAAACTCGAGGTTTGTTGAGAAAAACCTGGTCCCGACCAGGTTAGGTTCATAGAGTATGTTACCATGGTAAATGACCCAGAGCTTAAGTTACCTCTCTCTGTGAAACAGGCTAGAGTTACCCCTCCTTCTCTGGTTTGAGTTACCTCCCTTTGTGAAACGGAAAACTCAGAGTTTCCCTCATTTCAGGGTTAATAGACTCAGAGTTTTCACTAAACCTGCTTTGTGAAAGGGACCCCAGGTGTCCTCCATTGACAGGAGTCCTGTCAATCTAAACATGTACCCGCTGACTGTTTATAATCATGTGGATGCTGTTATAATGTGTTGGGATTGAGATCCTGACCCACCAAGCATCAAGCTGCTTGGCTCTGTGTGAACAAACAACGACGGAGAATTGGCGAACTCTGTGAAAAGGGCTACTGTCGCTGTCGTTGCGGACGCATTGCTGAACCTCTGTAGTGCTGCCAAAACGGCCAATGTTTCCAGCTAAGTCGCTGGACATGGTGGCAGGCAACATGAGAGCACGGTGAGGAGACGGGACTAAAGCTTGATTTATGCTTCTGCGACGTGGCGACGGCGTAGCTACGTCGTCGACGCAGACCCCTACGCCGACCCTGCGCCTCCAAAAAATCCTGACTACGCGTCGCATTGACGCATCGAGACACGAACGGCAAGGACTGTGATTGGTCCGCTCAGAACGTCATTTCCGGCAGTTGCTTTTCCGATCAACAGTATAACAACACCGGTTGGCAGAGAATTGCAGAACAACGCGTTCCCTCGATGCAGAACTTCGAATGCTCAATGACGGCGTAGGGTTGACGACGTAACTACGCCGTCGCCGCGACGCAGAAGCATAAACTAGGCTTAACAGTGCAGCGCAATCACTCGCCTGACTACCCGAGGAGATATTTATATTTATATTTAACATTTAACATTTCTATTTAACATTTAACATTTAGATTTAAATTTAACATTTAGATTTAGATTTAACATTTAGATTTAGATTTAACATTTAACATTTAGATTTAATATTTAACATTTAGATTTAGATTTAACATTTAGATTTAACATTGACATTTTATTTTTTACAAGAGAAGTAAATATCACAAAGTTCAAAAATATTGCTGTAAATCTGGTCAAAAGCAATACTAAAAAATTCACATATGTTTTTTTAATGGGGTTTGGTGCTAAATGTGTGGAAAAGTTGTTGTTTATTTTAGCATGCGTAACTTTACAATCGGCGCCCCATACCAACCTGCTAAAGTCAAGCTGTTGTTATAAAATACCTCTCTTTATAGAAGAATTTGACAATGTAAATAACAGATGTCAGAGCATAAAACCAGTGATCCATTGATCTTCATCTTCAAAATTATGGATATGTACTTACATTTTACTTTGAGGACCTTAGATGTTTTGTGGTGCCGCCCTCCCTGGTATGTTACGGTGCATTGTAAAGGCTTGTTATGATCCGCTCTGGTAGGGTGAAAGGTCAGAGTTGATGTAGCTCTCCACTGGCCATCTTCAAGCTGATGTGGTTGGACATTTGCCTCTCCAGGGTGATTCCAGGTGAAGACAGGAGGAGAGGTGGGGCAGGAGTGAGACACAGAGCAGGACGCAGACACATTTTGACCCTCGATTATCTCCTCTTTCACAGAGAAGCTGATGGGACTTAGTTCACCTGTAACAACAAGAAAGGTCATGATAGGCAATAGCAAACCCCAGGAGGCTATTGCAAGTAAGGGGGAGAACTTTTGGTCGTCTTGGCTGCCCAAATGATGATATGTCTTTTGAAACGCTGCACTCTGGCTTCAGTCGTTTCAACATTAAAGATTTTGGAAGCACTTTAGTTGACAAAAATTCAAAAAAGGAAGGCACAATATGATGGCATCATGGCATATAAAATTGAGTGGATATAATTAAATATCCTAAGTCAATTCAATAGTCACATTGAGCCAAAACAACAAAAAATATTAAGTAGATATAACTGAAATATTAGATACACCCTATGAAAATATATGTCCACAAAGAAAGGCACAATACGTTGCCACTTGCTGCAAAAGGCAGGTTTCCCGTGAGGACTGAAGACTTTCTCTCTGCTGTGACAGTCAATGGCGTCAACGTCATGATGTTTAGTGCAAAACTTACTACATTTCTGAACTAAACTAAACTAAACTAAATAACTAAAGTTATTGTTGATGTTGAAGAATATTGATTTGAAATAAATAGTTATTGAAACTGATCAGGATAATTACTCTATTCTCAAATATTTCAATCAAAACTTACAGAAAAAAATAAGTAAATATTTGGAATATGATTTGTTATGATTTGAAATATACTTAATAGATCTAAGTAGGATTTTTAGCAAATTATTTTGACATCTACTTCACTGATATTCATTGATTTTATGAAGATAGTATAACTTTTTGTTGTTATAATATTTACAAAGTCACTTCATTATTTCTAAAGTGTACTTTACTTGAGAATTTCCATTTTCTGCATCTTCCACGACCATCACTCCACGATATTTATGAAGCAAATATTGTACTTTTTACTCACTATATTTATTTGATACATTTCATTGCTAGTTACTTTGCGGATTACATGTCACATCAGAGCCACATTAATCATTTTATTGGCAATCAAATAAAAAAAAATCTAAATTAGAAAAAAGAAATTGAAAAATTTTAGAAACTTTAATTAGAAAGAGAAAGAATTAGAAAACTGCTGAATATCAGATCTGATAATCAGCGAGATGGCTAATTGGTCAACACATACAGTAGTAGCACATACCCTCCCGTCCGAGAAACTATGTGACGTCTGACATGTGATCTGCTATAAAGCCTATATTTAAGACAGGGGATAAATAGGCTAATGCTATAGCTCTGAATTTACAAAGTTTTACTAGAACATTGTTGTAAACATAACCAAACACAGTGTCAAAGACAAATATGAGGTCTAGAACAATATTGGAAAGCTTCCAGAGCGCAAATCACGTCTACACTGCGGTAGTTATGTACAGTGGCGGTCCTAGCTTGCATGACGCCCTGGGTGAACTAATGCACAAACCAGACCTCTCCCATGCAGTGGAAGATCTTGCAAACTCCACTGCAAAAGGCAAGTTCATGCTCTCATAAAAAATGAGTGCAGTAAGAATGATGATTTTACAAAAATCGAGCTGCACTGGACTACTTATTGGCCTCTCAAGGAGGAACTTGTGCTGTTATTGAAACTGAATGTCGTACGTTTGTACCTGACCACAATGCCACAGTACAGGAAATAACAAACCATTTGCATAACATTGACAAGACATTTCTTAAACCTAACACCCCTGACACAATTCTGATTCTGATTCTGAATCCTCTGCTTCACTGCTCCCCCGCACCAGTAAGAGAGCTGAGGCCAAGTGGGTGAACCTATCCTTTTCCGCTTGTGCCGCCCCCTCCACAAATGCTTCCCTGGGCGGCTGCCAAATTGCCCATATGAGGATTTTTATTTTTTTTTATTTTTATATTTATTTATTTTTCTAAAAAACAACAACAAAGAAAAAAACAATAAGAAACAAATCATATTGGTTTATAAGTACAACTTAAAATGTATAATGGTGATGTCAGTGGCCATCTAGTGAGCTAAAACCCTAACGCTGTGCAGAACATGAGTCAACATGGGAAGCAACAGCTTGTTTGCTAATAGACTAATATAGTTTAATATATTGACCTTATACTATGCTAACGGAGGCAGACGGACGTCATGCTAGACGTTATCCACACAGACGTCATACAGGCAACCGTACGTTTACCACACGCAAAGTCACAGGTAAGCTTCATGGTCCGCTACGTCTGCGTGCACAGTGAGCGTACGTCTGGTATGTCATGGTGACGTATGACATCACTGTGACCACGTTTGTACTCTCCATCATCGCCATGGAATTTGTTGGCGAACGTATTGACATTAGTTCTCCACTCGGGGGAACACAGACGCCATCTCGCCTCTGCTGCAGCACTGTTACTAGTATCGCATGATTCCCACCTTGAAAGGGGACTGTGAATGGGGCTATAGTTGCATCGCAAAATTAAGGTTTTAGTCTGATTTCAAGTTTTGTGACAGATAAAAAACAAAAACTGCTGCACAGGATTTAAAATATACAAATTCTTAAAATGGGTGGCACGTGTCTGTCCAGAGAAATGAAACTGTTATGATCGAAGCTATTTTAAGAGCCAGTTAAATGCAAAAGAGGAACTGCAGACGGTTGTTGAAACCTGGGAACCTCTGTTAGCACTGTTAGTACTGAGCTGTACTGTCAGAGGACCTCATTTAGGGTGATAATTAAAAATGTAACTTTCAAAGTTAAAACAGGTGAAACAAAAACATAGAGGTTAACGCTGCTATACAGTTTAAAGTGTCCTTCTTTTTTCAAGCTGTGGCTGTCTGTACAATTATAATAACATTTCGTGAAATTTCTGAAATAGCAAAAATAAACCAAATAAATTATTTTTCTGACTCCATATTCACTGATTGCTGATCAGGACAAATGATTGGTGTCAGGACCAACTTATAAACACATTTCTGTATAATGTTCTGAATATTAAAAGAAATTTATGGGAACAACACTGGAAATAAAGAGACTGTACTGTTAAAGATGTTTGTTGAAAGTTATTAATATATACTTACTGATCATTGCAATGGAGACTTTCGTCTCTCTGTAAGAATATTTATCATGGCCTGCCATTTCGATCCTGAAATGAAAAGGCCCGCGGTCACTTTCTTGAAGAGGATCAATCTTCAGTGAACAGCTCTTCTGACTGACGTCTCCAACCAGCTGTGTCCGACTCCGATACCGCTCCATCGTTTTAGACTGCTCTGGGTGATAAATGAACTCACTGGTATCGCTGAGCCACATCCCGGTGAACTGAGTGATCTTCTTCCCTGGATTTGGGTAGTTAAATGTGCAGGGGATCACCACACAGGATCCAAGGAGACCTCTGACTGAGGATGGCACCTTAACTGTCCAAGATGAGGCTTCAGTCTGAGGAACTGAAAATTTCAAATCAAATAGTACAAAGCACAGAATAAATCACAACTTTACCTGGAAAATACAAAAAAAAAGGCAACAATACAATAAAAAGACAAAAATCTGTTTAATCGTACTTCTTGTGATGCAGAGTATCGAGATTGTAACATACCTTTGAAGCAAAGGCCCCAAAAAACCAGAGTCCATTTTACAGGATCCATCTCGTCCTCTCAGGGTCAGACCTGCAAATAAAGTGACAAATATTTCCTGACTTGTGCTGCTGTGCTGTCATTTCCTCCTCGTGTGAAATGACTTGTCTAGTTTCCATTCCACTTTTAATCCACTGTGTTAGTGGCTTAGTATGTTTTGGGCTCTTAACTATTCTCACCTGTGTTGTATATTTTCAGGATTTACTAGCATGAACCAATACAAAATAAGTATCTAATCATCTCTTATAATTACTATAAGGTCATCACCACTTAGCAAACAAACAAAAAAACCTCACATACTTTTACATTAGTAATATTTTAACAGCTTATTAGTTGAGATTCAACAAGTCATCTTCTATACAGATGTGACAATTCATGGACAAACATACACAATCTCAGAATGACTTTTTTTTAACTTTAACTATTCACTCATCCTATACAAATGATCGATACATTCTATACAAAATATACAATAAACAATATGGAAACCAGTCTGATAATCTTTGTTGAACATTCTAAAGCTCAAGTAATGTTCATTTACTCATAACATAATACAAATGTTCAACAGTACATTAGACAAATATTCGACGTATGTTCGAACAAAGACTGTTGTTATTGTTATTTTTATTGATGTTGACCATTTGTAAGCTTTCATGTAAAGGGGCACGTTTTGGATTTTGGAATAAGACAAACTCAAAAAGGTATAATAATAAAGATATATTCCCATATAGGAATAAACAAGCTGTCCTCATAGTGTCATTCGGTCCACAGAACGCTGCTTGAAGTGAGAGAGGTCGATACATAGAAGGGTCCCGCAAATATAAACAAAATATATGAATTAAATTTTGTTGTTCTTTTGAATCGGGACTAAACTCTAATTAAAAGTTCTTCCCCAAAGCTACATAGTGAACACTTAAAAGTTTGCATTCTTTCGTATGAGCATTCTCAAAAATTGAAACAGTGGAGTTACAAGTTAATCTTCAAATTTAAAAAAAAAAAAGTGCCTTAAGTATGTAAGTTAAGTACGAGAGAGAAACAGTTGAACTGTTGAATCTCAACATATAAGCTGTTGAAATATTACAGACACTCTGATGCTGTTGCTATAGGTGGACTTTCAAAATAAAGTGTTACCCATTTTTTTCATGTAAAGTAAAAACCCCACTCACCACCTTTAATTATTCATGTGATCCCCGTGTCTTTGAAGCATTATAGCCTCATTAACTTGTAAGTACTTCAAATGCTGCAAATGGGCTGTTCTTTAGTACGAGCCCACTTTGAGTTGAATAAAAGAATAACCTTTACCCATGATTCAAACACTTTGGCTGCAAAATGGCTGGATTAAGCATGACAGTAACTTAATTGAGCTGCTAAACTATTTGTTAAAGATAAAATATTCTACTTTATTATTTGCACAGGCTGTGTGGGGATGTGTTCGCTCTCTAACCCGGAAGAAAGTAGAACAGGAACCAGCCAAACCAAAACTGGACCACAGATACTCAAAAAGTGAGAACCACAATCCAAAATCTGTTGAACTGAAAATAAATCAAGAGGCCACAACAGAATGAGCTGCACGGTTGAATGTATTTGTCCAGAAAGTTTTCTCTCATGTCAGTTACAAACTGTATATGTGTATACGATGTAATAAAATGATAGGCAGTAATCCATGTTATTAAAAAAGATTTTAACTACAGTGCTGATTGAAAGCAACAACATGTAAACGCATTGAAAAGTCCACAGAACAAGTAAGTAATTAATGACATTTACTCTACCTTAAACTGTGTCTATCACTGGTGCAGAGACAAGAAGACAGGATATCCTTTGGCTACTTGATGCCTGCAGCTAGTGAGGTCATGTGATGTGGTTACTGATGTGTGACATCTGTGTGGGTTGTTAAGATCTGAACAGTGTTTTGAGCTGGTACAAAAAAGGAAACATGTTTACTTTGTCTTCCATTTCCTAAAAAGGGACTGATCACATCTTAATGTGTTACTGGACCTCCCTTCCTGTTTAAAAGTTCACACCTTAAGTCATTTGGTCAGCGAGAAAATTGTCTCAGCAGAAGCCCATGTTGCAGTGGCTTCACAGAGGCTGTTTCCCCCTTCAGACACATGAGAGGATCATCTTGCTGAGTTCTGCTGTAGATTTAATTGCCCACTGTGAACTCAGTCATTCAGGGACCCTGATCTCCAACAAAAGCAGGGTTTATTATTGCTCCCCTTTTTGGATAAGAACTGTCACTGTCTTGGGCAGCTAGGTCAACATAACGGATGCTGCTGCTGCGGTGGATCTTTTTCACAGAGAAACTGTGCTTTCCTTTAACTTTCCAGCGATCCTCTTCACACTGTGTCATGAAGTCCTCCAGCTGGACTGTGTCCTCTTTCTGGCGGCCCCAGGACAGTTTCCTTGGAGTAGAAGTGATGAAACCAGTGGATGTCGAGTTGCCCATGACAGGAAATGTGCTGAAAATCTGTGAATCAAAAGACGGAAAATGAACCTACTAAATATCTGTTAGTAAATACACATAAACTATAAATTCAACACAAATGGTTTCTTACCTGGTCACTAAAACAGCTCACAGTGACGCAGCTCCTGGCCAATCCACAGCAGTTCCAACAGTGAATGAGAGGTGCTCAGGCTCCTCCATTTTAAAGACAGTCCTGCAGATACGCTGAGGGCTTGACCTCATCCGCCATCAAAGGAACAATTAATTGTATCTCTTGGGATGAGATTAATCACAGCAACAACAATACAAGTTTATCGCTGCTGATTAATGGATCCAATTGTCTGTTTGTATTGATCAGTCAGTTAATCAATCACTGGGAAATCCTTCAATCACAAACACAGAAAGAATTCATACATGTCATCATGTTAGAAGTTCTAATTGAAGGTATTTATTGTGAGTTAAGGTCTTCCTCACCGCTGTTTGATTTGTCTCATGTTTCGTCGCTCTACTGTTGCTACTAAGAATGATATAAAGTATATGTAGAAAAGGAAAGGTATCTTCTGAAGGTATCTGAAACTGTGATGAATGTCACTTATAAAAACCTTTTTTTTCAAAGTCCTTCAGACAGTGTGTCCTCCTCCTCCAAGTGGTGTTACAGTAAGTTCAAGAATTGATGACTGATTTGACTGAAATCAAGACTTTTCTGTCATAGGTCATGACCTGCCAAAAATGTATGTCTATTGTCTGTTAGTCCCAACTAAACTAAACTCAGCTTTGTTTACATAGCATTTTACACACAACTATGGAGACAAGTTCTTTGATTGACACTTAAAAGGCAATTATAATTGTAATTGCCTTTATATATAATATTTGAAATATGTTGGATGTTTTTCCAACAGGAAAATTATTTAACCAATGACTCAATCTATATTTGATGCAAAATCAGAGTAGGCTACATTAGGAGTTAAAAGAAATGGAAACAAAGTCAACACAACATGATGAACTGAATGTCAAAATAATGACTTCTTTTTAATTGTGGGCGCAACAAAATCCAACACACACTAAGGCCACTAAATGGCTGAAATGTAATAATATCAGTTAGTATAGAAGGCCTTTGTATATTTTTTAAATGACAATTATTCATTTTTTTTTTTAATTCTCAAGTATTTTGTATTTCATTTTGATATATTTATATTTTTTTAGAAGATACTTTTTGATGTATTTGTGTATCCATCTCGGAGTGTCGCTTAAAATATTTTTAATCAATTAAATTCTTAGAGCTTAATCACTTAATAATTAATAATTATGGGAAAATAAGGGCCTTATTTTTATTGATGTCTTAATTGATGGTGAAACCCTGAAGTCATTTAACCATTTACAGGAAAAATTTGGTTTGATATTCACAGATTTCTACAGGTTTTTGCAGTTGAGAAGTTATCTGACTTCACATAAAGAATGGCAGTCTCTTACATTACAGCCTTCTGATTTAGAACTATTCTTCATCAAGACCATGGGGATGGTAAAAAAAATTGTTTCACATTTATATAAATTACTACAGACAAATGTAACAGGGAGCTCTCTTAGAGTAAAGTAAAAGTGGGAATTAGAAATGAATGTTGTGATTAAAGACCAAATTTGGGAACAAGTGTGTGAGAATGGGCATAAACTGACCAGCAGCCCCACATAAAGAATTCATACGGAAAGTGAATCTCCGCTTTTTCAAAACTCCATTTATCATCTCAAACAAATTGGAGATCACACACATATTTTCTGGGATTGTCCTAAACTGAAAATGTATTGGGAGGGGATCCAGGCGGAACTTTCTAACATCTTACAAATTAGCATAAAGAATGACCCGCTGATCTTTGTTCTTGGAGTGCTTCCCTATGACTTTTTATGTAAAGAAAAAATGTACCTACTCAAAATCCTCATAATGGTGGCAAAAAAGATGGTAAGTCATTACCCCCGACCGTTGACCAATGGAAGGAGCGACTCATCAGGGTATACACAATGGAAAAAATTACGGCAAAGCTCAACCTCGACATGGCCTTATTCAAGAGGAGGTGGAACCCACCAATTACTTACTTTGGACTAACATTACAGGACACCTAGGTGATCCAGCATCATATAGGCACCTAAAGGCCTGGACCCTCTAAAGTAAAAGGGTGTGTTTTTGTTATGTCTTCATTTCAATCAATCACCATGGTAATTCTACTCAATCTTATTTACACATAATTATCAATAATATTACTCTTTATCCAATCATTTATTTTAACTTTCAGATCTCTGACACTGTCATAAGAATATGAAACCACCTTGCCGATAGGTTCTCTGTTCATGCTGTTTCTCTTTTTGCCTTTTTTTTCCTTTTTACTCAGATATGGAACAAAAGAATTTAAAGCTTTTAATAAGAAAAATTCTGTAAGTGTGTTTAAGTATGTAAAGCTTGAAACATCAATAAACACATTTGTTCAAAAAAAATAAATAATAATAATTACACAGAACAGTTGATCCAAAGCGCTTTACAGCACATAGAGAAAAAAAAATGAATTAAAAAATGAAATTGAGAAGGAAACAAACGCAAAGAAACAAAGGGAATTAAAGCAATGATCAAATAATCATAAAAATGATAACAGGAATTCTGAAATACCATTACTGTTGCTGTAGCAGCAGCAACAACAACAACATAATTATTGGTAATATATTGCCACTATTTTGTAACAGCAACAACAACAGTGTCAACAGTTCAAATAATAATTGTAGTGAACGCACAGAGCCACGTCGACAATAGTGAAACACAACCCTATAGAGGCTTCAGGGGAGTCAAAGGCTAATGGGTGAAAGTGTGTTTTACTCATTACACATTTGTTATAAGTAGATTCTTCTACCACTTCTACCACAAACAAAAAAAACCCCAACATAATAAAAAAAAAAAAAAAATAGATTAAATAATTTATCTGATTAAAATGAATTAGATTCTTCTCCCACATTTTAATTTCCAATGATCTGGTTCCACCTAAAAGTAAAGTAAAGCCGTAGAATTTGAGATAGTGTGCTCTAAATTAAACCTTTATGACTGATAATTTTCTCAAACCAAACAAGTGATGTGAAATTAGCTCCAAAACGACGCCAAACCAAACACAGAGTTTACACAGTTTTGCCATTGTTCTTTTTTTCAGCTTTCACTGTCACTTTCTATGATACATTTGACATTTTGTGGTTACATTTCTCTTCTATGCTTCTGCAGTTCTGCTTTCTGTTAAGATGCAGAAATAACTGAAGGTGGGAGTTACTGCAGGCAAAATAAAGCACCATCTGGAGTTCAATCAATAACCAAAACTGACATACGTATATTGAATGAAATAACTCATTTTGTTTTTTGGACACATTTTAAAATTAAGATGTATGGTCACTGCAGACTCAGAGGCAACTCATTGTTACTAAGTTGATACTGGTAAGTGAGTGTTGTGGAGATTCAATCATAATTTCCTCTCATGCTTAAAGATGCACAAACAACAGCACAGATATTTTTTGTTTCATTTCCACCTCAGTATGTATTTCAAGTTGACCTTTCAATTGTTTGATTGCTGAATTGCTGATTTGTTCTATTTTTCAGACTTGCCACCAAATTCAGTTTGTTTCATATCTTGTTTCACTTCAGCCCTTCAGTGACTTCAGCAACTCTTAAACAGTGTTAAAGTGCCACCATCTGGCCGACATGACTGAATGAGCGTCAAGAGTGGCTGTGCTTATAAAAAACATCCATGCCAGTAAGTTGTTAACAACCCGTTGTCCAAAAAAGGGGATTCTCTGACATGTCTGACGTAGGGAAAAGGAAGTGCCAAATATCTCAGACTGTTGAATATTTATGAATCTCAAGCATAGCCCCAAAAGTACACATAACGAAGAGCCCTGCTGTGTAGGATAAAGGCATTACCAATCAAGCAATGGTGAAGAAATCACCACAGACTGAGCACACTTTAAAATTTAATAGAGAAAGAAAAACTGTATCAGTGATACTGTCGTGTCTCGACTTCGTAATCTTTGTTTGAAAAGTGATAAAAGAGAAGTGTCACATAAAAAACAGGGGGAGGTCGAAAGGCATATGAAAGCCTTTAGTATGTGGAAAGAGGAAAGTGGATGCAGGGAGAGACGTAAATGTGCTACACCCAGCGCCGCCCCTCCATAAACGCAGAACACGCGCTGTGCGTAGGGCCCCATGATCCATGGGGGGCCCCATTTTGCGCAAGTGGACGCATTCTCTGCAAATGCGCAAAGGATGCGCATCGCTGCCGTGAGGCGCGCGTAGAGCACCGAGTCAGCCCGAGGCAGGAGAGAAAAAAAAAGAGACGAGTAATCTGACACCGCACACGTTGCCACAATGATTGACAGCACGCAGCATCTGACCAATCAGCGGTCAGATGCACCGACCGGCAGTTGGATGCAGGTGGAGAGATGGCCTCCAAACGGCAATATGAATTGGGAGAAAGCAAAAGAAAGACAAAGTCAAAACAAGAGGAGGCTCGTGCTTCACTTGAAGGTGGGTATGTTACACCCCAGCTGCTAGCATGCTAATCATGAGACAGAAGAGGGGATAATTCTGTCTAGATGTGGACATAAAATTAGAGATAAAATTTTCCAGCGGCCCTGATTATCATTTATTGAATGTCTCGTTAACTGCATCTACATTCACCTCTGTTGAAAAAGGAGCGGTTAATTGACCAGTTGGTGGTCTATGTTGGCTCAGGTTTATAGCCTATCAATCTATGCTATCAGTAGAAGTTTTGGGCTATTTTTATGGAGGTAAAATGTCGTCATCTTTTGGTGAATTTAATTCATAACAGTCATATCAGATTGGATAAAATAAGATAAATTAAGATAATCCTTTATTTGACCCACAATGGAGAAATTTAAAGCGTTGCAGCAGCAAACAGCAGTGTAGGAATATAGAACGTACTAAATGTAAAAATAAGTATCTAAAAATATTTAAATATAGAAATATCATCAACTCAAATCATAATGATTATTATTAGTTGTAGTCGTATTTGCATTAATTGCATTTTAATCTTTGTGAGGAGGCTAGTCCCATTGCAGTAACTCTCCCTGTTACAGTTGCCTTTGCTGAGCAAAAACTGAAGCTCATCAATGGCGCAAGAACGCTTGAGTGGCCTGGCTATCATAAGCATCAACTCAGAAGTGGCACAGCAGCTGTCATAAGATGACCTCATTGATGACTTTGCATCCAGAAAATGCAGACGTGTGCATCTGTAAAAGGCTTGTTCCATTGTTGAAAGAGTCATTTTGTAATGGGGAGGGGGGGCCTCAAAATAAAATTCTGCTTAGGGCTCCAATTTGGCCAGGGGCGGCCCTGGCTACACTGTAAATAATTTCTGTAAATTTACGGCAGAATTTCAACAGTAGTAAGGTGTTTTTTTTAATAAACAGTGCTTTACTGTTAATATTACAGAAAATCAGTGAAATTACAGCTCATTTACAGTTTTTTTTAATGGAACTCTAATGTATTCCTATTATACAGCACTTTACCGTTAACAGTATCATGCATTATTTCCGGTCTCCGCAATCTTTATGTCAGTTAAGGCTACACAATACACGTTGTAACATCGTTTATGTTATATAACATTATCCACCGCTTCATGGATTGATTTTTCGCCAGCTCCATTGTAAACAATAAACAAAACAGCAGAAAAGTGAGGGGGTGGGGGGGTGTAATTTACAAATTACCAGACGTCCCCAGGTAATTAATCCCGTGCGAATAGGGCTTTTGACAACACTTTAAAGACATGCTAATTATAGGGCAGATTCAAATAAAGGCACGATTTTTTTCAAGATAATTATTGGATCACAAATTTAATACTGAAGAATATTTTCCATCTAGCATTGTGCAATTGCCTGTTCATTTGTATTTGGATTGATTTTTTGACACATTTCTCTGATATTGCAGATGCAGTAGATGTTTTCACCACTGCCCAGTGATCATAGTAAGCAGCATACTCCCATATTCATCACATGACACAATTAATCAGTTAAATTTCCAGACATCAAACATTAAAATAAGAAACAATCAGGTTAACTGGCAAAAGGAGCCATTTTTGGGGGGGGTGTTTTCTTGCTTCACAGTTTTACAACTGTACTTTACTGTTTATTGAACCACAACAGTCAAATCTGTTCGGCTTGCAATGATGTTTTCTTGTCAGATCTGTGGACATCAGTCTAGTACATCAGTCTCTTACACCTTGTATTTGTTCTGTCATTCTTTATGTGTTGTTGTGTTCTGTTTCTGAAACTATATGAACTATTTGGATGTTTAAGGTTGGAATGTTATGGTTTGCCGAGGTGTTAGTTCATGGCTTGGGACATTTTTTTATCAGGATGGGGGAATGAGGGGCAGAAATGTTAATTTTGTATGCAAGAAGTTGCGAATATAAGTTATTTTGGAGCTGATCTCTCTCTCTCACACACACACACACAGGCACACACAGGCAAACACACACACACACACACACACACTTACACACAGAGAAACACACACACATGGCTACTTACAGGCTGGATTGAGAAACCTGGTGTCTTTGAGTGAGCCGTAACTCTCCTGCCGATGTTCTTGGACTTCCACACTAACAGTACTATATATGTTCGTAATACTGTTAATATATGTAATATATATATGTTCGTAAGACTGTTTTTAACATGTAATTTTAACATGTAATACTGTTTTTAACATGCAATTTGTTCAGCATGTGAAGTTTTGTAATCTTTACATTCAAATAAAAGTAAAGTGCAATAAGAAGCTGCTTTTTCTCTTACATTTTAATCACAGGATTGAAAAATCAGTAGGTTAATTTATTATGGTTTGCCTTCCGTGCTTGTGGCCAGGTTCAAACAGAGATTTTGTGAAACCTAAAGTCAGTGACATGTAACGTGTTTTTCTTAACAAAAGTGCCTTTAACTGTGTGCAATCATATTTAATAGATTATTGAAATGTGTAAATAATACAAACTAAATAGTCATTTAATTGTAAAATACAGTGAAAGTAATTTTAAATATCAGTTTACACTGTATTTTTCATTTACAGGACAAAACTGTAAATTGAGTAACAGTAAAAATATGTACATTTTACAGAAACATAATGGAAACCCAGCTGCCAGTTCTTTACTGTTTTTTTACAGGAACATTTCTAACAGTGTAGTCAAAATGAGAAGGAAAAGAAAAGCGCAAACGATGAGAAAAGAACAGAGTTGTCTTCTCAGAATCGGGTTTCTTCTCTGTATCCCCCACTTCCAGGTCCTATGCCTCAGTGTCTCAGAGTGGACTATGACCTCGACGGCGCCCCTCCTGTCCAACCCATAGCACCGCCGAGACCACCACCGCCACTGCAGTCTTCAGCACCACCGCCATACCTGGACGACCAGAAACCGTCAACGTCTGCTCCCCAACCAGATATGATGCGAAGCTCAGTGCCAACAAAGGACAGCAACCCCAAACCACATCTGTAGCAAACTTTGGAGAACATTCTCCTCTTACTCCTCGACCTTACACCAGAAGCAAGGCCAACAAGGAAGATAACACAGGAGCCACCGGCACCTATCCTATGGGAGGTGGCAGGAGCCCAGGGCGTCCAAATGGTTTTCCGCCCCTGGTCTGACGCTGATGTGAAAGAGGCCATGGCACACCTGCCACAGCCGAGTACATGTGGAAAGAAATTTGCTGAGGACTTAGAACTTTTCTGTCGAGAATTCAGCCCAGCTCTTCCTGAACTGAAACGCCTGCTAATCCTGAAAATGGGAGCAGCAGATTGGTAAAAGATTTCAGAAAAGTTTCCAAGTGGCGACACGCGCCGCTCACATAATGACTGGGATGACGTGGACAATGAGGACTATAGAAATGCTGTTACCGCGCTGTATACAGTAACTACAGCTGCCTTCCCACCTCGGATGGACTCTGCTAAGATCTCTGACTGCGTACAGGCGAAAGGTGAAACTGTGGCTGCATATCACGTTCGTCTCGCTGACATATTCAACATTTACAGTGGGCTCAACAACCAGCAACTCTTGGTGACACTGTCTCCACCTGGGAGGCTCACTTAAGAGACAGTTGCATGAAAAGGCTTGCGCCCTGACATCCGTGCAGCAACTAAGCTCAGCTGTGTAGGCTGGCAGAACCAGAGATTTGAGGAAGTCCGACGCCATGCTGTGCACGCTGAGAGGGTCATCGAAGAGGAGAAAGAGAAGAAGAAGGAAAAGACTGAGAAAGAGCGAAGGGGGGTGCGGCCGGATGGCTCATTCTCTACTCTGACTCACCCGACGCATCTGGAGACTGGTAACGCACCCACATCACACACTACAGATCACACCTTTGAATTGTTATGTGATGCAATAACCTTCCTTGAAACAAAATGTTCACCTCCAACTGTGTGAAATATGAAAACAATGCCTTTAAGAAAATGCCAACATATTCTCTATCCGTGAATGACAAAATGGTTTCTTTCCTTGTTGACTCTGGTGCCACACACTCAGTGATCAAAGGAAAGGAGTTTTTGAGCTCTCCTAAAATATCAGGCTGCTTTGTCAACTCTGCAAGTGCTTCTGGTATAGTAGTACGTGAACATTTTACTGTTCCTCTTAAATGTTCCGATGACAACAGCACAAACTTCAAACATGCATTTCTGTTGTCAGACTGCTGCCCTATACATTTATTGGGCAGAGATCTCATGTGCAAACTGGGAATAACTCTTATTTCCACACCGGATTGTGTTCAAGTCATAAAACCTCATGAAAATGCACAGTTGTTTTTAAATATTGCCCTGATCAGCTGTTGTATGCTTATCAGTGGAAGCTACCACAGAGCGATATCAGCAGTCTATTTTTGGAAGAGGCCAGAAAACACACACCCCTTCGCCCACCACACACACACACATGCAGTACATGCCAAATGACTCACTTCAGTGTACATCTTTTGTTTCAGTGGGTCCAGATAGCCAATATGAAAAGAAATGGTATGATGACAAATACAAAAATGAACGGTTGTGTATCACACATCTATGTTGGACAGAAAACAAGCATTGCATTGCATCCATGCAACTTACACCCACTCAAAAACAGCAGTAGTATGTAAACAACTCTGCATCGCACATTGCACTTGCAAAAGCAAGCACTGATACAGTAAATGGGAGGGAGTCTTTTTGCACGTGCATGCATTTAGAAAGGTTTTTTCTGCAACCACACACACACAACGAACCGTTCAGTTAGTTCCACTTATGACATCCTCACACATTTTTCTGTCAGAGACTGAGGCTGCAGCCATCCCAGCCCTCCAGGAAGTCCCTAAGACTGTGTGGGCTCAAGGAAAACATGACGTTGGTCTAATTAAAACAGCAGAATCAGTGGTGATCACCCCCAATTCTGATAACAGACCTTGTCAACATCAATATCCATTAAAACCTGAGGCTATTTAAGGAATAACTCCAGTTTTTGAGTCCCTGAAAAAGGGAGGAGTAATTGTGCCTTGTGACACTTCTCCTGTGAGGACTCCTATTTTTCCTGTGAAGAAAATAAGAGACAAAGGTCAACCAACTGAATGGCGTTTTGTACAAGACAAGTAGTAAATGATGCTGTACAGCCGAGAGCTCCTCAAGTTCATAATCCTTACACAATTTTGCCACCAGACTCTAAGTGGTTTTCGATGGTGGACCTGGCCAATGCATTTTTCAGTGTTCTTGTTCATCCAGGTAGTCAGTTCTGGTTTGCATTTTCATTCCAAATCTGGCTTTGGACGTTCACCCGCCTGTGCCAAGGCTATTGCGAGTCCCCTACTGTTTACAACGACGCGTTGCAGAAAAGTCTAGAGTCTTTGGCTCTCTATGAAGGTTCTACACTTTTGCAGTATGTGGATGACCTTAAGAACAATGCGAACACGATACGATCCAACTCCTAAAACATCTGGCCAGCGAGGGTCACAAGGCGAGCTTGTCAAAATTACAATTTGTCCGACAAAAGGTCACATTTCTGGGTCATGAGATTTCCAGTGACGAGAAATCCCTTTCACCCAATCGTGTTGAGGCAATTCAGAACATTCCCAGGCCTAAAACCAAAAAACAAGTTCTTTCGTTCCTGGGGATGTGTTCATATTGCCGAACGTTCATCCCTAGCTATGCAGTGTTAGAAGCACCACTTGGTGCCACGGTGCATGGTAAAAGCCTACAATCAAATGACTTAGTGACATGGACTCCTGAGGCTGAAAAGGCCTTCACTGACCTGAAACTAGCTCTACAGACCACACCTACTTTAGGGCTACCTGACCCGACCAGACCATTCACACAGACTGTTGATGAGAGGAATGCATGTATGACATCAGTGCTGCTCCAAGATCACTGGGGGAGACTTAGACCTGTGGCTTATTTCTCTGCTAAACTTGACCCTGTAGCTGCTGGGTTGCCATGTTGTCTCCGGGCTGTAGCAGCAGCTGAGAAAGCTGTTATGGCTTCAAGGGATATTGTAGGTTATTCAGATCTGACTCTCCTTGTTCCTCATGCTGTTTCTCTAATTTTGCTTGAACAGAAAACCTCACATCTCTCCACAGCACAATACAATACTGTTTTGCTTGACATGCCTAACATCAAGATCAAAAGATGTACTGTTCTTAACCCTGCTACATTGCTTCCCATTCAGGGGGAGGGTGAAAATCACAACTGTGTTTCTGTGTTGAACGAGGTGTGCACTCCTCGCACCGATTTGTCTGAAACTCCACTGATTAATCCTGACTTTGTTTTGTTTGTTGATGGCTCAACGTCCCGTAACCCAGAAACTGGTAAAAACCAGGTTGGTTATGCTGTAGTCTCACTGCATGAGACTTTGAAATCAGGTTCTTTGACGCCTCACTACTCTGCTCAAGCTGCAGAGTTAGTCGCTCTCACAGAGGCCTGTAAACTAGCAAAAGATAAATCAGTAACGATCTGGACTGATAGTCGTTATGCTTTTAGCGTTTTGCATGATTTTGGTGCTCTATGGAAGCACAGGGAATTCATAAAATCTGATGGAAAGCCTATTTTGAATGGTGACAAAGTTTCTGCATTATTGGATGCTGCGTTATTGCCCAGAGCCATTGCTGTGTGTAAATGTCAGGCTCACACTAACAACAGTGATTCAGTTTCTACAGGAAATGCACGAGCAGACGCAGCTGCTAAAGCTGCTGCCGGAAAAAAGGAGGTGAAACACACCCTGCTTCACTCTGACCCTGAAAAACACACAGACACTAGTGCTTCTCTCACAGCCATGCAACAACTTTCTACTGCTGATGAAAAACAAATCTGGCGATCATACGACTGCACATACACTAACGGCATCTGGCACGGACCAGACGGTAAACTATGTTTACCAAAACACTTTTTTCCACATTTTGCCAAATTGACACGTGGTCAAGACCACGTGTCAAAAGGGGGAATGTTTGATCTGATAAAACAACATTGGTTTACAAAAGGCTTTACGGCCTATGCTCAAAAATTTTGTCAATCCTGTCACATCTGCACTACACATAATGCAGGTAAAACTACACGACAGCCACAAGCAGCACATCCACAACCAGATGGACCTTTTGAACATGTCATGATGGATTTCATTGAACTAACCCCAAGTGAAGGCAAGAAATATTGCCTTGTGATGGTTGACATGTTTTCCAAATGGGTTGAGGTGTTTCCCACCTCAAAGCAGGACAGCGCTGCTGTGGCCAAGGCCCTGATGACATGTGTGATACCACGATGGGGTATCCCCAGGAAAATAAGCAGTGATAATGGTACACCATTTGTGAGTGTCGCCATTAAACAGCTAGGAGGTTTTCTTGGGATTGACTTGAGACAACACTGCTCCTACCATCCAGTGAGTTGGGGTGCAGTGGAAAGAGAAAATGGCACTTTGAAATCAAAAACTTGAAAAGTTATGATATTTAGTAACAAGTTCACTAATCATTTTTCTCAAATGTTTACAGCTATACTTTTATGAATATTGTTTATTCATTTCTAGTCAACTCAGGGATTTGCAGCAGAAGACGACATCATACTACCTTGTGATCGTGCTAGTAACCTCTCCAAGGTAGCGCCCCCCTCTGCGCTTGCAAAACGCAGGGGCTGAAGAGGAGCGAGCCTGCGTCCCTGCATCTATTTTAGCATGATACATTGAATAATATTCTTTAAGACACGTAGATGATTAAGATGTGTTGATCTATTTTATTAGTTGGTGTTTGCTTAAGAATCAAATATATGCAGTGTTCTATATTTTTGTTGAAAATAATCACATGATATAATCAGTAATTTACATGTGTTTTGCCTCCTCCCAGCTTTCAATGAATACAGCTATTATTGCTTTTCAACTATACAATATGCGATAACTTAAATTGAATCCTGAGGGAATTTTTTAATTTTGATGTCTTGTGTGTAGTTTGTATATATTTAAAGTGATCAATAAATGATCAAAAGGGAGGAGTGTAATGGAAAATTGTATTACTATATCATTCTTATATCATTATTATGTCTTACATTGTCTTCACTATGTTCTACCCACATCCTTGAATGTTTGTACTCTCTGCACAAAGAGAGATATGTGCTTCTTGTTATGGGAACGGAACCTGGTACAGACATGAGAAGGACACAGGCCACTCCTTTCTTTTAACAGAAAGAAAAAAAAAACTGTCTCATCTTGTTACTGTCTGCAGACCGCATGCCACTCTGTTGATTGTTGAACCTTCTTTATAAAGAATAAAATCCTTAAGACAATTGGTATTTCTTACGAGTTTATTTCAGATATCTCACAAATAAGACAAATTTCCGCAACAAAAGACAATGTAGCAGTCATCAATAGACAACAGACTCTGAATGAACAAATATGTATGTATGAACCAACCACTTTTTGAAGCTTTCATAATGAAATATGAACTTCAAGTAAAGTGTGACATTCAAGGCCATTCTAGACCAAGAAGTTTAGGCATTTAGCCATTAAAGGACTCATAATTTAAGTGAAGAATTACACCCCATTTTATATTTGGCATTTAAATGTTATGTACATCTGTCTCTTCTCTGGATGGTGAAAAAAACACATGTCAGTGCAAGGTGTGAATGCACGCAGGCTGCACTGCGATCAGAATGCATTTTGCTCAAATCGTGATCAGATCTCGGCCAGGAGTGAAACCAATCTGTACAGTGTCACCATATTTTTTAAAGAAACAAGCTAACAGGACACCTTATTCAACCTCTTTTTGCAATCTCATATATGCCAGAAAAAAGCTACAGACAAGCCCTCCTTCGTCTTTAAGATGACTTTCCACCAGTCTTGCTACCGGCCCTGAGCTACAGCCTTGTCAACCAGATGGATGATGTGGTTGCCGCGGCCCATGGCCCGCCCATTCAGGTGGACGAGTTATAACCTGTTGATAGTGTCATTGGGCCTCTATGTCAACTAGAACTGGCCCCTTTCACGTACTGATCAGAAAATGCTGTTAGCATTGAAACACGGTGTAGAACAACATGTTTGAAGGGAGTATCGTGGCTTTATGTAGCACTTTTCTACCTTAAGTTTAACAATTATGGTTTGAGTCATAGCATATTCATGTGTGTACTGTCATCTTATTATTGTAAATTATTGCTTTCTTCTCAAAAGTTACACAGGAAGGCTTGCTGTGAAATGCTGTGGTGACATATCGATATCTATGCAAGTCATATTTGGAGGACAAGCAGCAATATAACTTAGCAGCATTCAGTAGCCTAAATAAACAGTTGCCATTGTTAGCGTAATAATGTTAAGCAAGGTAGAACAAAAAAGCAGCCTACAGAAGAGGAAGGTTAAAAGAGAGCAGTTGGAGAGTACTGCTAAACTAACAAAATTAGATTAGGTTATTTATATGCTTCATCCAATGCTAACGTTAGCAATGTTGGTGAACTTGACAAACAGCTGGAGGCTAACCGCTGTGAAGGATCTGGCCAAGATACGCATCGTGGACCACAGCTCAATGGCAGCAACATGTAGTGAGATTTGCACAGCATTGCATTTATATATTATATTCTCCAAGCTCAAGTTGATAAAGTCCGATTTAAGGAACAACATGGGACAAGAGCAACTGAGTGGATTAGCAGTACTCTCCATAGAGAACTGCAGAGCCAGGAATTTGGACTTGAGCAGTGTTGTGAATGACTGTGCTGAGCAGAGGGCCCGTAGGGTGAACTTCTAATGGGTGAGCAGCCTACAGGTTTCTCTTTGTTATGGAATAGGAACAGGGATTTGTGCACCTACTGTAACCTGCGCCTGTGATAACATTTGGCCACTGTGTCATTGAATTGTGAATTTTATAAAGGCTGTGCTTTTCTTATCACGTACTGTGTCTGTATCTTTGTGTTGACTCGTTAGTGCAGGCTGGCTATAGCTGTTTTGGATATTTGATTATTGGTTTGTGGTTTGAGTCCAGGGCAGGCTGTTTATAAGTGTTGGTAAACCCAGGGGCGTTCCCCAGAATCAGCACACCAGAGATGAAGTTTACGTCAAAAGGCCCCTCTAGTACTTCCTGTTCCCCATTCTGCTCACTGCTCATTGCATGTGTTTAAGATGAAGTCCTTCAAATTTTTTTTTATTGTCTGTTATTATTGTACTTGTTTTTACTGTAAAGTGTATTGAGACCATGTAGCGTGGTGATTTTGCACTTTAAATAATAATTGTGGCTATCTAATCCAATCTTTTTTTTTATTTGTCTGTTTTTAATTCATATCTTTCAAAACTTGACTTCAGAATATCACACAAAGGGAAAGTCTATAACTCTCACATCACACACTTAAATAAGAGACCACTTCTTTCTTTCTACACCATTAACTGTACTGCTACTGCCTCTGCTACATCAAAAGCAGATTCTGCTTTTACCTCACCCACATCCAGAAACAAAAAGACAGAGATTTCAAATTGACTTTTCTTCACTTGCCTGAGAGATCGTATGTCAACTTAACTGCGGAATAGCGCACCACATGAGGTTCTCAAGGAGGTTCTTTCAGTAGAAACAGACGGCTCTGATCAGCCAGACTTCATCAGGTAAGTTTCCAATACGTTATACTTGATCATGCCAGTTAATATACACTTTCTTTCATTTCACATTTTTCAGACGTTAATGTGTGTGTGTGTGTGTGTGTGAGGACACCGAAACTGACCGTGCTATTAATCCTTCTGCCAGATGTCCGAAATAAACGGCAAGATTGCCAACCGTGATGGTCTTCTTCTTCTGTAAAAATACACAACGCAAAGAGAGAGAGAGTACAACGCAGCTACACATACAAAGATTAGTGTTGCTTGGAGAAGATCCTCTTTTACAACTTTTTGCTTCTTATTTAGTTTCATTTCATTTAAACATCCCACAGTGTGTAACATCAACAAAACCTCAGAGGGATATGGACAAAGAGAGAAAGATGATGATTTTCCTTCTGCTGGTGGCAGGTAACACAATTAGACACTTCAATATGATTCCCACATGCACTCCACTTAAAGGTGCACTATGCAGTTTTGGGGAATAATTCTTAATCAGAAGAGAAAAACCTGCTTTTATTGATTTTCACGACTGAACAAACAAAGGACACTTTCATTCAATTAGTTTTTTATATTTGTAGCCACCTTTCCAGCTTCAAACAGCATTCTGGGGACCTAATCACACTCTGAGGACAGCTTGTTTATTAATTTCTGGAAATAAATCGAATAAGTATATTTCAGTGTTTTTATTATTACCTGGTTAATATTGTAAAAATTACTTTTCTGAGTTTGAATTTCTTTTCAAAACTACATAGTGCCCCTTTAAACAAAACAATCAGACAAAACTTCCTAGAGGTAATAACTTTCTCAGTCACTTCCATGTTCTCTTTCAGCCATCAGCAGCCATGTGTTTGGTGAGGAGTGGAAGGCCAATGTTGTAAAAAACCTTAACGCCCTGGTTTCATCCTGTGTCGTGATACCCTGCTCGTTCACCCCTCCTAAAGAACACCAGAACTCCGAGCGCACTGGGATCTGGCATCTTTCAAATCAGCGACATGAGATAATCTTTTCCGATGATGAAGATGACATTTTGGAAAAGTATAGGGGCCGCACACAGTTGTTGGGACGTTTGAATCAGAACAACTGCACCTTAGAAATCACTAAGGTTAAAGATTATGACACTGGCCCTTTCTGCTTCCGGATTAAATTAACTTCCACCTCTAAGGACTTCTCCTTTGCTGAGGATTGTGTCGAGTTGAAAACGCTCTGTATGTCACCAACTTTCCAAAATTTCATAAATCAATGCCTGTTCTATGCCACAATGATTGGCTCCTACTTAATCTCTACCTCTTTTTTTATTATAGTTGATCCTCCAGATCCTTCCCTGACTCACCCAAAGACATTCATTCAAGATCATCCACACTCTGTCACCTGTTCTGTCACCTACACCTGCACCTCCCATCGACCTACACTCACATGGAGTAGGGGCGCTAAAGATGAGATCTCTGAGGCCCACAAAGAAATTCATCCTGGCACGTGGGAGGTGATGTCCGAGATCAGTGTGGTCGTCCTCCCTGATCTCACCTGCACAGCAACCTTCCATGGCAAGAAGATGTCCTCGAAAACACTGACGCTTCATGTAAAACGTGAGATCTTTTCACTCTGTTGTTGAATTTTCAGAATGTCCTTTATTTTTAAATGTATATATTGGTTATAATTGTGCAATATAAAGTAAGAATGCCTTTTATTCTGTCTGATAGGTAGAGAAAACTATAACCACATCATCATACCCACAGTAGTGGGCATCGGTACTGCTGTGATCTTTGGATTCTTCTGCATTTTCATGGTGAAAAAATACAAGTGAGTAATGCAGGACACTGACTTCAAGTGAGAGACAGAGCACATCAGAGAGGTAGCACAGTTTTTATGAGCCTAAGAAAATGATACATTTTTCTTTTTGCTAAAGGAGACGCATCACTCAACTCCAAAGTCAGGATGGCAGGTAAAAATTTTGTGAAGCAGATTCATTTCATAGTGTTTCACTAATTTCACATGATTTCAGTTATTTTGCTTCATTATCATGATATAACTTTTAATGTGTGGAACCGACTGTCCAGGCTGTCTAGGAGGTGATAAAAAAAGTGTTTTTGAAAATCTTTTTTCTGTCTCATCCACAAGACTTAGAAAGAATACTGTTGTCTTGCAGCTTTTAATTTTAATGATGTATAATGTAATCTATGAAATTTTCAGGATTCGCTCTGGTGGCCCCGGACCATCTTGATCTGATCAAAGGCAAGAGGCATTTCACGGGTCTTTAGCGCTCTGCTAAACATAACTTTAGTGACCTATCCCTTCGGTGGTTTTGTGTAGACTGCCTACTGTGATCTTACACCTCTGTGCAGAACCTTCTTTGGTTGTTTTTGATAAGATGTTTGCTTTATTTATATGCCACGTATAGTATATTCTAGTACAGCAGTGTCTAGTTTCATTCTTTTTCTCTTGTCTTCTTGTTATTGCCTTTGCTGTGAATGGGCCTCAGCCAGCAGAAATCCTGCCATTACAAAGAGGTATTATTAAATCGCTCATGATTTATTCTCCAGAATTAGATACAGTAACGTGACACTGTCAACATCTATGACCATAATCTCTCACAGGACGACCTTGATGATGGTGACGACTACATAAACACCTTCATAAACACCTCAACGTCTACGGAAACCTCTGAGACAAAATCTTCCAAAGAGAGCTGGGATCAACGCAAACAAACCCATCCACGCTCATCATCATGTATCATATGTATTCAGCGCTTCTGGTGATTGCAGTCTTGTAATACGTGTCTACTGCGTTCATCTCTCCTGTCAAGCAACATAAATATTTCTGTCCTTGATTATTTCATCATATTGTTTCGGAAAAATAAAATGCATTTTAACTTAAAACTATCACTGGTTTCATGAAATTTATTTCTGAATGTCTACAATTGTAATGACTTCTGCATAGCAGTATGTGTGTGAAGATTTTGTTCCAAAGGTAACAAAATCTTCCAACTACCACCTCACTTATTAACAACAAGTGATAATATCATGTTTATTAGCAAGCTGTTGCCAAGCTAACCATCTGCTATAGCTCAGACATGAGAGTGGAATCAATCTCCTCATTTCACTATTAAAAGGCAAATAATTCATTTCTCAAAATGTTAAACGATTTCTTTAACAAATTTATGCCGAGGTATAAACTCATATACAGTATTTGATATTTTAACAGTCATTCCCAAAAGTGACTTAACACGGATGTGGGACACACAGTATTGTTCACAGAAAGAGAGCTACTATGGCTTCATGATGAATGGAAAAACTGTAGTAATGGATAACAAAATACATGATGAAAGAATCATCATTTGGTTTTCATATCAAATCAGGTCAAGTCCTTGACTGCAAGCAGGATCTGCAGCCATCTTGTGATTGGTAAATTGTACTCTCCACCCACATTTCATGGGGAGGTTTCTTAAAATTAAGTGTGGGTGTTCGGGACTTTTGATAAAGGTGGTAAAATCTCTCCATGACCGTTCAGCTCTCGAGGTAAGTCATTTTAATCCTTAATGAGAACAGGTCATAAACGAACCTTTCTTTTCCCGACATTTCACACATAGGCTAGTATTAGTTTGTAAGATGAAAAAAAGTTATTATAGCTTCTTTAAAGTTTTACCTGGTAAATAGTAACACAGATGTTGTTTATTTAATGAGAAGTCTGAGACAGTTTAGACATTATTTAAGTATGAAGCAGCTCCTGCATGCTTCTCAAGTATATATCTCTGTTTTGCAATTTCAAATCAAATATAAATTCTAATTCAATCTGTTTTAATTCCCCTTGGGAAATAATCCAACATATGACGACAACAGGCAGAAATGTAATTATTTAGGCTGAGGTAATTTTACTGTGAGCACAAGGAATGATCTCAGTCCGTTGACAAAATCTCTATCTGTTGTAGATTAAATAAAATAATGTTTGTTTTTAAGCTTTCCCTCTGTGATTTAATATGTATCTCATAATATAATTTGCATGTATCCTATGTATTCTTGTTCTGCAACGCTGACATTGCTGTTTATTCTTCTGGTTCAGTTTTGATCGTGTGTTGTTTGAGCTTCACTGTGTAGGATGATGTATGTGCCGAGTTTGACACTAGAAGGCTGTTTTCACATCACTGCTGAAAGTGTAAATGGTTCTGTGATCTAGACTTTTAGAGGCGGGTCTACAGCATGATTTGTAACTTCACAAATATTTTGAAAGCCAATCGTGATCCTTTATTTAATGTAAGTCCATGTCGACGCCTCCAGTGAACAAACACTGTGAATGATCTTTACAGTAGTAGAACACAACTCCTGTGAAGTAGTTATAGCAGCATTATGTGGAAATTGTCATGTTTTGTGATTTGGCGCCCCCCACAGTTTCTCAGTGCAACACCACTGCCATGAATACAAATCCCAGGTCTGTAACAGTTTGTCAGATGTAATGTGGGTGCTGACTGCGAACAAAACTCATGACTCCACATCAAAACAATGTTATGTATTGAAAACTTGTGTCTTGATGTAAACATGTAACGCTGTGATCCTACCCTGTCACTGAAGTTACGTAGTGCAGAAATACCATTCACCCCATTAAAAGACACTGTACCATTAAAAGATTGTGAGGCTGTTTTAAAGGTGCAATATGTAAGAATTTTAGTTGAAAACATAAAAAATACCAAAATATTAAAAAATAAATAAAATTATGAATGTGAAGAAAAAATGGTTTGCCGTTCTGGCTCCTATATATTGTGTTGCAGAGATATCTACAGTAGGTAGAATTATTTAATTTAGCAACTTTCTCAACAGTTCACGTCGTTCATAATGTATTCAGTGATGTCAAATGTTACTGACACATTATCGTTGTGAACTATTAGCAATATTATATGAAGAAAAAAAACAAGTACAAGTCCCACCTTTCCCGTTTGACAAAATTCTGATTTGTTCCCTGGTTGATGTCGTTTTTGGAATTTGCAATTGTGTTTTCGGACTAGCCGTCGTGTTGTCTGACTTGCTGTTGTGATTTGCACCCGTCGGCCACCGGAAGACACACATCCTCTATGTCCTGTACATTGTGTACAGTTGGATGACAAAAAAGTTTTATCTCTTACAATACTAAGATGTTCATTTTACACGTTTTAGATATCTGCTACCATCTACACGATGTCTGGATTCAGCCATTGTCTCCTGAGCTTCTGTATCTTAGGTACTGCTATTTTGTGCAATTCAGCTTTTGTTCATAACATAAATATTGACCTATTGTTTTGTTTTGTTTTGTTTTGTTTTTGATAACTTTCTTTTTGCATTTTGGTCTTCTTGCAGGATGCATTTGCTGCAGTTCCAGGGCTTGGCATGTTCAGATGCCAAGAAATATCAAAGCAACGTTGGGCTCCTGCCTCGTCATCCCATGCACTTATGACTACTATCGGTATCCACCCAAAAATCCATCTCGTGTGGTTTGGTACCAGTATCATAACCATAATTATCCTGTGGTTTATGAAGACCGGTACCCAAACCAAGTCATTGGCACATTTAGAGGAAGAACATTTAGAGTTTCTACTTCACACGAAAAGCAATGCAGTCTTCAAATCTACCCAGTGCAATGGTCTGATCACAGACAGAAGATTTACCCCTGGGTAGATCCAGAGAATGTCGGGAAAAGCACCTATCGATTCTTTGATACGACTGTGACAATTGAAGTAGTTGGTAAGTTATAATGTTGAGTGTAGAAAAAGATGCACTTGGATGTATTTTAATTTTTATCAATAATTCTCCACATTTCTTTCAAGGCCAGGCAGAGAAACCAGATATTACGTTCACTGGCAACATGAAGGTTGGACAGTCTGTAACAGTGATGTGCACTGTTTCTCACACCTGTCCCACCTATCCACCCACCCTGGGTCTCAACATCCCACTGACAGGGAACAGACTAACTCATCGGTCACTGGCTGATGGCACGTACAAAACCACCTTGACGACCACATTGAACATAAAGAGTGACTTCCAACAAGTGGAGTGCACCGTCCAACATACAGGCGGTCTCACTGCAAAGGCCACGGAAATCTTAGAGGCACAATGTATGTGATGGGTACGCAAGATTAAAAACATTTTTTCTTTTATGCAGATTTTTTTTTTTTACATTTACTATTTTTGTATCTCAGGCTCCTTTTCACCCTTGACCGTCCAAACTACATCCGAAGAATTTCTTGAGGGCCAAGCAAGCGAAGTAACCTGCACTGCCGTGTACACATGCCCGAAACATCTGCCAACAATCACATGGAGCTATGAGGGCATGCCAGCCTCCACTACTACCAAAAAAACTGGGACTGCTCAGTGGAAGACTGTCTCCACGCTGACATTGACAGCATCAGCTAACGATAACAGAAGATATCTGAAATGCAGTGCACAATTCAGTCACAGCGAGAAGAGGGAAGGAGGCATCTTCCTGCGGGTAAAGAGTGAGTAGAACTAATGATGAAATGAAATGTAGAACTGAAATGTATTTCTTTCTTTCGTTCTTTCTTTCTTTCTTTCTTTCTTTCTTTCTTTCTTTCTTTCTTTCTGTCACGGTAAAATTAGCTTCTTTTTTTCTAAATTATTATTACAAGACACTGTAAAAAATGTTTCCTCTTTGTTTTCTTTTTTACAGGAAACATGCTCTCCCGCGGTTGGTCCTTCACCACCCCTGGCAGCATCACAGGCATGAGAGGCTCATGTATCATCATTCCTTGCAGTTTCACCTACAGTGCCGATCGTCCCAGTGACCTCCGAGTTATATGGTACTTGTTAGAGAGCAATGGATACCCATCTGTATTTGACGAAGGACAGAGTGTTGTTGGTAAATTCAGTGGCATAACCAGCTTGATTGGATCTGTGGGGACGGGGAATTGTAGTCTTAAGATTGAGAGGCTGGACATGTCGCACAACAAGGACAGACTTTACCCCTGGGTAGACAAGAACCCTATTACCTCTTATCACACTGTGGGTCACACATTTTACAAAAAAACCACTCAACTTATTGTTTCAGGTGAGTATTTGGATACATTCCTTCTCGCCTTTAGTTAAAATATGAAACTCTGTAAATGACTATCCTTGCTTTGATTTCGTAGACCGTGCACAGGAACCACAGCTTAGCACGGTTGATATTCTCATGGTGGGAGATCGGAGCCAAGTGTCCTGCAATGTGCGCCATACGTGTATCACTGATCCCCCCATCCTGACCCTGAGTGGTATAACTGGAGCAGACAGCACGATGGACAATTTGGTATCTGATGGGATCTGGGAAAGGAAAGTGGTGCGAACCTGGACTGTTCAGGAGGACGACCAGAGAGTGAAGTGTACCGCTCGCTTCAGTGGTAGTCAGGAAGCCACAAGTGAGCTCAGGCTGCATGTTGAATGTGAGTACAGTGTGAGACCATGTGTAATTGGATTTAAAATGAAAATACTCCTGTAAGCCTCACTATCACATTTCTGCTTAGGCCCGTATGAAACAATCACAATGGTTGAGCGGCCAGGAAATACAACGGAGGGTGTAGCGAAGAGTGTAACTTGTACTGTTGCCTACAAGTGCAAGAAAAATACACCCACCATTGTATGGAACTACAAAGACATGCATAGTTCGTTTGACATCAAAAAGATCTCCGGCAACACCTACCATGCCGTGTCAAACCTAACCTTCATTGGCTCTCTTGAGGATGACGGAAAATCTTTGACCTGCGCTGCTAAGTTTTACAGTGGGGAGACCTCGGACTCTGCAACCATTCATGTAGAAAGTAAGTTCCCACCTGTCACACAGTAGCCACTTGAAGGAAACTTCCTTACTTCCTTTCTAGCAGAAAGTTAGATGAGAAGAAAAACACGGTCATATCCATACCTTAAAGCAACATTATGTAGTCATTTGTATTTTGTGAGATTTGGCGCACAAATCCCCCAGGTTTCTGCAACGACTTGTCAGATGTAATTTACTGCAAACTACAAACAAAACGTGACATGTCTTGTCGCAACAATACAAGATGTATAACTTAGCAAGCCAGCTAATATTACTTATTAGTTTGGTAGGTAATAAAAAAGTTGTCTCTACAGCTCACTAGTTAACAACAAAACAACAATTCACCGTTCTACAGGGGCACTGGACTATTTATTGGCCACAGCCAACTTCTTACATCTCCGCAGGTTGCTCAGAGCCAAGAAAAAGCCATGACCACCAGTAAAATTGCGATTTGTTGTTTTTTCACTTTGGTTTATACAGATTAAGGCAGATTTTATTGCTGTGTCAGGCTAGCTGTTTTCTCCCATTTCAAGTTTTTGTGTTAGCTAATCTAAGCTAACAGGCTGCTGGCTGTAGTTTTCCTTACAACAGACAGATATGAGAATAGTATCAATCTTCTCACAATACTTTCTGCCAGAAAGCAAATAAGGATATTTCAAAATGTTAAACCTTTGCCCAATGACAAGTGAATACTTGAATAAGGTTTAATTCATAACTTCTTGCTGTCATTTTTTCCAGAATATGAGAAACAAGTTGAAGAAATAGATCCACATGAAAATGACAGTGGGTGTACTTCGGCATTCTCTCAAACTCATTTTGCTCTCATCTTATGCTATGAGTAAATACAGTCTACAGTCATCCCATCATGGCTTGTTTGTCTCTTTACAGCGCTCCACGTTCTGGCTGCTGACGTTCCTTTCAGATTTACCGCCCTGACCGGCTCCTGTGTGGTGATTCCCTGCACCTTCCAATATCAGGGGCAGGAGCCTCTCACGCGTGGCATGTGGTCCAAGAAAACTGGAGGCTTTATCTTCCATAAAGCCCGGAGCCGTGTGCTTGACCATTTCAAGGACCGCACCAAAATATTAGGAGATCTGACTGAGGGGAACTGCACATTAGAGATTGACGACATCAACTCCTTTGACAATGGACCCTTCTGTTTCCATGCAGAGAGAGGAAATGACAAATACAGATTCAACAATAGCTGCGTATTTATTGTCATGAAAGGTCTTGAATCAATACTTATTCTTCATCTTATTTAAATGTGCCAAACTATTAATCTGTTTGCTCTCTGAATGACATAAGTACTCTGCTTTGTGTTTCGCATGCTCAGCTTCCCCAGTAAGACCAGTGATGACCCAGGTCCCAGCAGAAGTCGATGCTGGCTCAACGATTACTGTCTCGTGTTCTGTGACGCACACGTGTTCATCACATCCTCCCGAGTTCTCATGGAGCGTCTCTAACCTCACCAGTGAGGTCACGCATACCTGGACGCCAGAGTTCATCTGGGAGACGACCTCCACCATCACTTTCATGGTTACCGGAGGAGACGGGGTCCAAAGTCTAACCTGTACTGCCATCTTTCGGGGTGACAAGCAGCAAGCCAGCACAGTCGAGCTGACCGTGAAGGGTCAGAGCACAAAATTCATCTTTATACTGTATGTCTTGTTGTTCTATCATACATGGAGGTGCGTATTTTCTAAAATGTGCCTGCATCACCAGGATCGATGATGTACCAGTTCAGAAGCTCACTCCCAGTAACCATGCCCGTCTCAGCTCTAGTCCTGATTGTAATCATCTTAGCTGCAGTGTTTGGAGTGGTCATCTGCCGGAAAAGGTAGAGTTAATACGAGTCAATTCAGACTGTGCCAATATGGCTAATCTAAATGTTATTGATGCTACCAGTTGTACGTTGATTTATTAATGAATGTTTTTCTGGCATTTATCTTTCTTACAGGAAGCGCTCTGACGACTCACTGAGACCACCTCGACCGGAGAAAAGGTGTGTAGATAAACCTCAATGCGTAAGGAATGATTACATAATTGATGACTAGGTTTTAGTCAAGAACACTTACTGTACATTAAGAAATTTTCATTTATAAATCAAATGGCCACTGTATACCCCCGTACAATGGCAGTTCTGACGATCAGAATTAGATCCATACTGCCCGATAACATTTGGAAAATCTTGAAGAGCTGCACAATCAAATCATTTTATTCTCATTCAAGTTACTGGAGGGATGAACTGGAAATTAGACACTCGGGCGGCAGAAGATCCGAACCATTGTGTTGGAGCTATTCACACATTGTATACCGAGGAAGTAGAACTTTTTTGCTTCATGAGCCTCTTAGGGGCGGCTGTAGCTCGAGGTTCGAACCTCGGCTCCCCTGGGCAGAACTGAGCCGCATGCCGAAGCATCCTTGAGCAAGATGCTGAACCCCAAAATTGCTCCTGATGCGCAGTTGGCACCTTGCGAGGCTGTCTCTGCCATCAGAGGGCCTTGCGATGAGCTGGCCTTCGCCCATTGAGAACTGAATTAGGCCCCAGTAGCCCCACAACCCCCCGAAAGGGGAGATAAAGTGGCAACGCCCCTCGACCCGAACAGGAAAAGCAGACATGAAAATGAGATGAGATGAGATGAGCTTCTTAGCAGCTTACATAGGAATGAATGGGGCTCTGACTCCAATCTTGTATCCAGATTTCGCTAATTCGTTCTCTGAAGAGGACTCGCATAATATTGTACTGTATATAACATAATCCATAAGTATGAAGCATATGAATAGTATTTTTTATATTATTATTATCATCATATTATATTTCACCAAAAAATACACCTAAATCCTACTCACTGGAACTTTAACAAATACAAACGAACATTAGACCTTAGTTAGATCAACAGTAACAAAAGAGAGGCAGCAGAATGATCATATGAAAAGTCAGATTTGAAAACACGCTTCTTAATGACAAATGTTTCATTTAGCTGTACATTTATTATCCTCCTACTCCTATATGTCTGTCTGATCTAGAAACCGGAGACCTCCCCGCTCTGCCAAGCCTGAGGTTAGTAGTGCTGTGGTGAGTGGGAATGTCCAAATGTGATGTTAAAAAGTAGGTTATCAATAAACACATTCCAACTGAAGGAATGCTACTTTTAGCATCGGACGTGCTCTTCTCCTCTGACACATTCAAAGGATTACAACATCCTCCTAAACACATGATGGACTACCAAACAATTTACCAGGTTAATAATACATAAGCAAGCAGTGTAAAAAATATTCTTGTAATTTTACAGGAAATTACTAGTTAATTATTGCAGTAATAAAGAGGAATATCCCAGTAATGTATTGTGTTTTTAGTAACCGAGACACAATATTACTGTGAAAATATGATAAAATTACAATATGATACTGTAATAGTCATCTGTAGTTATCACTAAACTACTGTATAGCGATGTTCAATAACAGTATTTCCTTGTCATTTACTATTTTTCCTGTATAATTACTACAACTGAGTAGCCAGTAAACTCCTGTAAATTTACAGAATATATACTACATTAAAATACTTTATATATTATATTTATTGTGAGAATTTGCTGTGAAGACCTGGTGATTGTTAACAGTGAATGTGTGACTAATATACCAGGCTGCTGTAAAAAAAAACTACTTGTGCCTGGTTTCCTTTGTTTAGGAAACATAAGGTGTACGAGTACGAGTGGCTTTTTCTGAACGCTTGTTAAAGGAATAGTTCACTCTAAAACAAAATTCAGTCATTATCGACTCACCCACATGCTGATGAGAAGTCCGGTGTAGTTTCTTATTCCTCAAAGTGCAGCTGGAGACCCGCGGGGCAAGATGAACGAGACTCTGGCGCAGCTTCTGTAGTGCTGTGAGGGAGACTCACGTGAACGCGGGGCGTGCCTCCGTGTAAACATAGCATAGTGACTGTTTAGGCTAGAAAAATGTACTAAATGACTTCGTTTCGAGTCAACTCTGGATGTCGCCACTTCAGGACACTTGGATTGCAGCGACGAGCAGTATGGAGGAATATTACGTAACTTATTAATTAAGTTTTTGTGTAGTTTTATGGACATTTTCTCCCGGGCGCCATTTACGATTGTTATATAGATTATTGTTGCCGGAGAGTACCCCCGCGGGTCTCCAGCTGCACTTTGAGGAATAAGAAACTACACCGGACTTTTCATCAGCATGTGGGTAAGTCGATAATGACTGAATTTTGTTTTAGAGTGAACTATTCCTTTAAATACACTGTGGTCACATGATGTTTTCTTTTTCATGGCTTGAGAAGGATTGCTTCAGTGCACTTATACACTGCCTGCCAGTATACCATGTATTTCCTTTTGTTTCTGAAACATAAACTAGAAAGCTTCAGATTTTGTGACTGATTCCAATGTGTTCTCACATGTGTTGCAGGATTGCATGTATGGCAACATTTGAGTTCTTCAACATACCTTAGAAACATCATAAGCTCCCAGGACCATGTTGCTGTTCTCATTTTACACACATTATTTACAATACATGTTTGTTTGTTTGTTTGTCTGGCATTGAAATTTAATTTTCTTCATTTAAAGAATGTACTATATCAGCTGTCACTTATCTGAATGTGTGCACCTGTTAAATAAACATAATAATACTGTAACTCTTTTGCCTGAGTTGTTTGAACTTGGTTTGGTGCGTACATACAAGCTCCAAAGTGGTTTGATTATTTTCTTCTAAACACTTGAGAGGGAGGTAGCTGTCAACAAAGCTACGAGTCCACAACTAATCGTCAGTTATTGTCTTACATTAAATGTGAAAACCATGAATGACACAGACATCAGACTTCAAGGATTCAGAAAATGTATTTTTATACACACTATCAAACTATGAGGGGTGATTCAGGTTTTAGTCTAGAAGAGGTGAATGTGTCGTGAATTACTGAAAAGCAAATATTAATCCAGTCTTTAAATTGTTGTACTAAGCCGCACTCAAAGAATCAACAGACACATGTCCTCATTTTCTATAACGTTCATGTTCCTGCTGCCGGACAAAGGGGCGAACTGGAAGATGCAACATCACCTAATGAAGTCTTGAAGAGTGTATACCTGTTGTATAAATGTGTCCACTGGATGGGAGACAGTGCTCATAGATACTTATATCCCTCTCCTCTCCTCTCCTCATATCTCCTCAAGTACCTACTCTATCTGCTAGAGGTGGGAATTGTGGAGTCATCAAGTCATCTCCATGCCATGTATTTGTTCTGTTCATGCACTAAACCAGCTGAGTCCAATCAGCACAGCTCTTCAGCCAGGAAGGTGAGCTAATTAGTGAATGCACCTGGTTCAGTGACTGAGCAGAAGAAATACATGGCATGGAGATGACTTGATGACTCCACAATTCCCACCTCATCTGCTGACTCACGGTAGATACAAGACAGTAGACAGTAGTCCGCAAGACTGTAGCTGGATGCTTTGTAGAACATAACCAGGCCCTCTCCGACCTCACTGACTTGCTGCATCACCACCTCTGCAGCCTCCGCTCATCTGATGCCAACCTCCACCACTCAGGATTAGGCACCGGACCTGGAGTCACTTATCCGGGTCATTAAGTCATGAAATTAAAAAAATATTTTATGGCTGAGGGTTGAGGATGAATTGAGGTAGAGTTTAATCTTTAATCTTTGATAGATTAAAAACCGTAACACTTTACTGAGGCCTTCAACCATAAAGGTTTTTAAAAATTTTTTATTTTTTTGATAAGTAAAATGTGTCACAACATAACATAATAAATGACTGATCACTGTGGTGCTACAGAGATGATGAATCATTTTCTCCAGACTTGGGGGAACATGCTTGTTTGGAACAACCCCAACAAAAAATAACCATAAAATCATCATCACTTTTGGATTTTTTCTGTAAAAATAAAAACCAAATTTCCAACTAAAATCCTGACACATATTCCAATCACAAAGTCAAATAACAGTTGATTGAACAAATTATTTATTTATTTATTTTTTAATGTTAAGCCAGTTGCTATTATCTTTAGAGGCAACATGCAAAAACAGGAAATAAGCAGGGTAGAAACTGTATTAGGCAGGAGTCAAGGTGCAATCATAACTTTACTAAATTATATTTTTAGTTTTAGTTTGTATACTGAAAAAAAGTGAATTTAAAATTAATTTATCAAAAAAGACTGGTATTGGTATTGATATTAGAGCCTCGTCAAAGTTGTTTATGGTAAATAGTAACAGACATCGTTTATTTTATGAGAAGTCTGAGACAGTTTAGACATTATTCAAGTAGGAACAGCTCGTGCATGCTTTTCAAGTATATATCTCTGTTTTGCAATTTCGAATCAAATATAAATTCTAATTCAATCTGTTTTAATTCCTGTTGGGAAATAATCCAACATATTACGACAACAGGCAGAAATGTTATTATTTATCATGAGCTAATTTTACTGCGAACACAAGGAATGATCTCAGTCCGTTACATAATGTTGCATTAAACTTTTGAAATGACACATATTTGCATAATCGCAGGGTTAACTGTAGTGCAATGTTGAACTCTTAGTTCTGGTGCTGAAAGCACAACTTCATAACCTGTTTTCCTAGCCTGTGTAAATACAAACCTGGGACTAGTGAGGAGGGCATGTATTTGATGGGACGTGTGCAGGATGGTTGAGTGACCCATAGTTACTGTTGAGGCTTTCTGAAAAGAAAACACTGCTGCTGCAAGTCCCTGATAACAGGGAGGCAGGCCAGCCTCAATGTTGTCTAATTTGGTGCTGTAATATGCTAATGGTTGCTTACAAGTTGGAGTGTCCTGCATCAAAACTCCACATGCAAACCCAGCCCTCTCTGCAACATACAAATGAAAAGGTTTACCATAGTCAGGGTTACCAAGTGCAGGAGCTGACTGCATATCTGATTTCAGAGCCTGAAAAGCACCTTCTGCTTCTGCTGTCCACTGTAATTCAGTGGAGGATTTTGTTTGACCTGTTGCGTGGATTAAACCTCGTAAAGGAGCTGCTTTGATAGCATAATTGCAAATCCACGGCCGGCAGTACCCCGCCATCCCCAGGGAAGACAACATTTGTCCAACTGTTTGTGGTCTAGGAGCTTTGATTATAGCCCTCAATGATATTCTCATATATTGTTTGTTAGCAGTGATGTAAATGTTGATGTTCTGTGTTGGTAGCCATTGCTGCATCTGTAATGCTGACTGCATCATGGGTCTGAGGTCATGTGATCCATGTCCTTCTGCTATCATGAGAGTGGCATGTGGGGCGGAGCCTGGGACCTGGAATCATAGTTGCAGTTCAGTCGGAAGAGTCACTGCCGCTGCCGCTGCTGCTCCTTGCGGTCCTATGTACCTGTTCAGGCTATGTACCTGTTCAGGCTGACCATATACAATGTTTTTTGTTTTTTCCTGATCAGTTCTTCCCAGCACTTTTTATAGTGTGTGTATTTGGGCCTCATCATGCATAATGGTGCTGCATAGTGGCAACTGTGGATCGTCTGTCGCTCCACTCATCTCTCCGTCCAGTTTTTTCCAAGGTTCCCACTTCTGTCTCACCTCCAATGCCTGAAGGCCATTGTGTCCGATATTGATATTGGCTTTTAGTTGGCATAAAATGTCTCTTCCTTTGAGCTATTTGCCCACCTGTGTCTTTGTCTCCATGGCTCCCTCTGGTGCTGGCTTTGCTTCTTCCTGATATTCTGCTGCCAGTGCATATGCTAGAGCCATCTTCTTCTCTTGGGCTGATCAATTCTTGTTCACTGTTATCTTCTGTTTCTCCTGATTTTGAATTCCAATTTATTTTTATTTTACCCACCATCTCTCCCTCCACAGGTCCCTGGGCTCCTCTGACTGGAAATAGTCCTGTTGGAGCTTCAGTGGTATTGCACCCTCCAGTTGTGTTTGGTGTACTGTATATTGGGTGGAGCTGGCCACTGTGGGGCAGTAGGTGTGGCTTGTGGGCTATCGTTAGCCTCTTGAGTCTCATTGCTCGGCAGTGCTGGCATTTGTCTGATATTCAGCACACGTCTGTGCAGCCTGTCTAAACGAGCTCAGAACCTCCCTCTCGCTGGCTCATTTGCCCTCTCTCTCTCTCTCTCTCTCTCTCTCTCGTGTCTTCAGCATTGTAGTGTTTGATGTTCGCAACACTTCCTCGTTACAACAAGCTGCTTCAAATGTTCCTTCCACCGGCCACTGTAAGTTTCCTGATGTGCGTTTATGCCTTTTTTTTATGCAGAGTCTAATCTGCTTTGTGTAATCTGGCTGCATTCTTACTACCAATGCCAGCGGAGTTAACACCCCTTCCCCCTTTGTCATTCTAGCCCCCACATATCCCTGATTTGCTTCTCCCTTTTCTCTAGACATCTCTGGATATCTTTTTCCTCTTTTGTTCTTATCCACACCACTATATTACTAACTATTACACCTGGTTTAAGTCTTTTTTACGGAAGCGTATTGCATTCACTTGAGTAATTATTTCTTTGGTCTGTTTTTCTGAGTAATTTTTATTTATTTAATTTTTTTTCTGTTTTTCTGACTAATTATTTTTCCTGATTTTCTGAGTAATTCTTTTCCTGTTTTTCGGAGTAATTTTTTTTGCTGTTTTTCGGAGTAATTTTTTTGCTGAATTATCGCAATACTTCGAACTCCCGTGAGAACCTCCAACCTGCAAGTGACTCCCATGGACCTATAGTGACTCCTGCACACACATGCCCCATCTTCAACCTAGCCAGCCTGAATGCATTTCAAATGCATCATCTTGTATCTGTGGAGCATGCCATATCTGTCCAACTGATTCTGGGGAAACATTGCTATGTTTAGCAAATCTGAATGGGCTTTCCTTCTGAACAACCGCCAAGTCCTCAGGTGCCTGCGTAAAGTTGACAAACTAATGGTAATACCATCTATATGACTTAAAGAGAGGACTATCTCCCAGTGTCTTAAACCCAGATCAAAGTAAAACTTGATTAAACTAAACAAGTCGGTCATGTTTGTTTCCATTATCGAGCTTTCAATAAAGGAATGAATGCGTCTATTGTTTCAAATGCTCTCTAAACTCAGAAAAAAAATTATTCAGAAAATCAGAAAAAAAATTACTCAGAAAAACAGACCAAAAAATACATTACTCAGAAAAACAGACCAAAAAAAATTACTCAGAAAAACAGACCAAAAAATACATTACTCAGAAAAACAGACCAAAAAAAAATTACTCAGAAAAACAGAAGTAATTACTCAGAAAAACAAACCAAAAAAAAAAAAATTACTCAAGTGAATGCAATACGCTTCTGTACTTCCTTCTACTTTCCTTTTTCATTGTATTTATTTATTTATTTCTTCTCAGTTAGATTATACTTTAAATCTTGAGCCAACTGTCTTCTGTGACTTCTTTAATAATGCTACCAAATTTGCCTGTTTCCCACTCTTCTTTCCCGGAAGACAACAGCACTGTCCAGCCGCAGATCTACCGCCCCTCTCTTTCTCCCTGCAAGAGTTAACCCCTTCAGGGCTCCCTAAAATGGGATTTAATGGAATAGTAGCTTTAGTTAGTGGATTTTTGCAAAAATGTTCCAATATTGATGATAATATTCGAGGAGTCCACAATCCCCTTAACACCTCTCTCCATGCTACTACAGGAAACTCTATTTCAGTTTGCTCTAAATCGACAACTTTAGCTAAATGCCACAATTTCTGGCTAATTTCTTGTTCAGTTTGCCAATGTTCAATTCCCTCCTCATCAATATATGTCCGTTCAAGCAAAAAATGAGTTCTGACACCCTGTGTTTCCCTGTCTCCTTCTGCAGTATAATAATTATCAGTTATGATCTCATCTTCACTGCTATCTCCTTCTTCCATATGTGTCTTATATAATATATAATATTTTATCATCCACTTATTTTATCATCATCAACTTAGTGTACTATTATAATAATATAATATCATTTTATTCTATTTAGTTTATAATTATTAGCTTGTTATTATTGTTCTATTATATTCTTTTTGCACTTAATTATTTTTTATAACATTCGTCTAATATTCAAACATTAAACACACAGCACATTATCCTTTAAGCCTTAATCACACAGCAAACACGCTAACACAAAAGTGCCTAGGACTTTAATTCTTTTGTTTCAATTTGTTCTGTCCCTACAACTTGGCCTTCTGTGAATGTAGGTTTTTATCTTATCTTGAGCTCACTCCCCTTTCCCCTTGCCAGTCTCCCTGTTGCATGCAATTCTCTCTATACTGTCGCTATTGTTCTCAGCGATCTCAGTGCACTATAGTCACTCTCTAGTGACAGCGCTTCTCTGGCGCTTTTTATTAAGCCAACTGCCCGTGCAGACCTCATGCTTCAGCTGGCCTCTTTGACCTCGAAGTCGAGAGCGGTAGCCGCAGTGCTTTTATCTCTTTTTCTCCCTAATCTACAACTTCACAAACATCATACAACATACAACAACTGTGCCTTGCTTGCACTGATATATCACAATAACTATGCCCTCTTGATTCCTTATGATGCACACTCTTTCCATTAGGTCCCAATCTTGAGAACTCTTTTTTAACAATGAGCTTCAAATTTTTAAAGTTGCAACATCAACTTCAACACAGCTATAAATACACTTTTTCAGCATCAGTACCACATCAGGGATTTGTACACTGTCTATTTCACTGTACTCCACTACAATAGGTTGCTCTGCTTTGTTTTGCCAGCTCGGTTTTGCCCGGTCAGGGGGGCATGTGTTTTTGCAGTTTTTGTTCAGTCTGTGGTGATTTCTTCACCATTGCTTGATTGGTAAAAACTGTTTAAGAGTTGCTGAAGTCACTGAAGGGTGGAAGTGAAACAAGATTTGAAACAAACTGCAAGTGTGAAAAATAGTAAATTGAATTGCTGATTTGTTCTATTTTTTTATATCTTGTTTCACTTCCACCCTTCAGTAACTTCGGCAACTCTTAAACAGTGTTAAAGTGCCACCATCTAGCCGACATGACTGAATGAGTGTCAAGAGTGGCTGTGCTTATAAAAAACATCCATGCCAGAAAGTTGTTCACAACCCGTTGTCCAAAAAAGGGGTTTCTCTGACATGTCTGACGTAGGGAAAAGGAAGTGCCAAATATCTCAGACTGTTGAACATTTATGAATCTCAAGCATAGCCCCAAAAGTACACATAACTTTTATGTGAAGAAATCACCACAGACTGAGCACATATCAAAATTTAGTAGAGAAAGAAAAACTGTATAAATCAATGATACATTATACAAAGAAGTTGAGATCAAAACACTTCTGGGCTGGGTGCTATTTAAGTTTTAATACAAACACCAGAAATCACACGTTCACACAAGACAGCACAGCGTGTCACTGCTGGCTGTAAATAACTACACAGAAAACAAAACACCACACACAACACCCTTTAGTATCACATGCATGGTTAATCAAGCTTTTTTTTCCCAAGAAGATGAGTCAATCACACTTCTATACTGACTTTTTAAACAGCTTACAGTACAAAGCATAGCTTTCAGGGAACCAGGCTGCTTAGAGAAAGACATTATATGTAGCTATGTTAATGTTGCTATAATCTAATTCCTCTGAAGCTTGTACTGTATGCTAATGATAGGAAAGCAAGCTTGTCAAACAACTATATTCGACCGTCCGGCAAAAGAAAGAAAGAAAGAAAGAAAGAAAGAAAGAAAGAAAGAAAGAAAGAAAAGACCTCCCACAGTGTGTTAGCACAAAAAAGACAATGTGGCAGTCAGCAATAGACAACAGACTCTGAATGAACAAATAAAGTTTTCATAATGAAATATGAACTTCAAGTAAAGTGTGACATTCAAGGCCATTCTAGACCAAGAAGTTCAGGCATTTATCCATTAAAGGACTCATAAATTCCTCAGGTGTAAGTGAAGAATTACACCCCATTTTATATTTGGCATTAAATTGTGATCTACATCTGTCTCTTGTCTGGATGGGGGAAAAAAAGCATATGTCAATGCAAGGTGTGAATGCACGCAGGCTGCACTGCGATCAGAATGCATTTTGCTCAAATCGTGATCAGATCTCAGCCAGGAGTGAATGCAAGCTGTACAGTGTCAGCATATTTAAAAAAAAAAAAAAAAAAAAAGCTAACAGGACACCTTATTCAATCTCATGTAAGCCAGAAAAAAGCTACAGACAAGCCCTCCTTCTTCTTTAAGTTGACTTTCCACCGGTCTTGCTACCGGCCCTGAGCGACAGCCTTGTCAACCAGATAGATGATGTGGTTGCCATGGCCCATGGCCCGCCCATTCAGGTGGACGAATTATAACTTGTTGATAGTGTCATTGGGCCTGTTGGGTTTTTATATTTTTAAGAAACAGCCAAAAAACATGCTATGTGTTATTAATCAGTATTTGCTCACTGTCAATGAAGTGTGATTAAATTATTAAAAGAACTGTTCTCCAGAACAAGCTGTTCTGTATGCTATAATAGGATGTCTATTCGCTGACCATTAAAAACACCCAGACATAGGGGTAGTCCATAGGGCACAAAAACATGTTTTTGTGAAGATAAAACAGAAGTGCATATAGGAACCAATCCCTAAATTGATAGCTCTACGACAGTACAGGGAGGAATTGATCCCTAAGTATGTAATTTCCTAAGCACACTACTGTTTTTTACATCCTGGACCTTATTTCTAGCATAAAATAAGATCATTTACTCACCCAGACAACTTTAGTGTCATTTGGAGTCGTTCGGACAAAATTAGATCCAGTGGAGTGCCGCGTATATCTATATAATGCGAGAGATCGGGGCACTGAATCGCAGCCTCTATATAACGCATTATCTGCCACGAAACTAGTTCATTTCACCAATGTTTTGTTATGATACGCTAGTGTTATTCCCCTCTGAGTCCGGGGTCGCCTGTTATCAACATCCGGGGTCTGTAGGTTGACCTACTAACCTCTGACCTGGGTGATGTCATCTCTGAAAGCCGCACCCACGACAGCCGGCTTGTTTACCTGTAGTTTGCTACTGCTAGTTTTTTGCAACATGGCTGAATATTTTTCCGATTCTGAGGTGGTGGACGATGACTTTGTTTATGATGGACGTCCTTACCGTTTTGAGCCAGAGTACACGGATGAGGAGCTCGTTTAAAGGAGGATGTGGAGGCAGAGAGAGGAACAGCTGGCCAAAGAACAACAAACGGCTGCGGCTAGGCTAAACAGCTAGGTCAACCTACAGACCCCGGATGATGATAACACACAACTCAGAGGGGACTAGCACTAGCGTATCACAACAAAATATTGGTGAAATGAACTAGTTTTGCGGTAGATAATGCGTTATAGAGGTTGCGCTTCAGTGCCCCGATCACTCACATTATATGGATATACGCGGCGCTCCACTGGATCTAATTTCATCCGAATGACTCCAAATCACACCAAAGTTATCTGGGTGAGTAAATGATCGTATTTTATGCTAGAAATAAGGTCCAGGTTGTAAAAAACGGTAGTTCCCCTTTAAAGGTCATGACACATATGAAGAAGTGCAGCCGACACATGTACAAAACGTGAAAGAGTAGGGTCTTCCTCCTCTTCAGGGTGATGTCTCCTGTGACTGGTGGATTAGTGTGCCGAGAGGCTGGGGCTTAGCCTGTGCACCAACGAAGGGAGAGCTAAGTTTAAACCATGGCACCTCCCCATCAGTTTGGACTAATCAGATAGATGCGTAATTTTCTATATTATTCTGTGTAATGCTAAGATAAGGTATTCTCTTTTGGGACATTGGCTGCAGCAACTGTTGACAGACAGTTGTCTTCAGACTGAAAACAGAAGAGAGATCCATGTACATGCCTTTTGATTCTCCAATGCTTAAATAAATAATTGTACTAAAAAGAAACTGATTTCTCTGGATTCTCTTGAAGCAAATAAACGAATGCGCCAACAGGCCTCTATGTCAACTAGAACTGGCCCCTTTCACGTACTGATCAGAAAATGCTGTCAGCATTGAAACACGGTGTAGAACAACATGTTTGAAGGGAGTATCGTGGCTTTATGTAGCACTTTTCTACCTTAGGTTTAACAATTATGGTTTGAGTCATAGCATATTCATGTGTGTACTGTCATCTTATTATTGTAAATTATTGCTTTCTTCTCAAAAGCTACACAGGAAGGCTTGCTGTGAAATGCTGTGGTGACATATCGATATGTATGCAAGTCATCATTTGGAGGACAAGCAGCAATATAAATTAGCGGCATTCAGTAGCCTAAATAAACAGTTGCCATTGTTAGCGTAATAATGTTAAGCGAGGTAAAACAAAAAAGCGGCCCACAGAAGAGGAAGGTTTAAAGAGAGCAGTTGGAGAGTACTGCTAAACTAACAAAATTAGATTAGGTTATTTATATGCTTCATCCAATGCTAACGTTAGCAATGTTGGTGAACTTGACAAACAGCTGGAGGCTAACCGCTGTGAAGGATCTGCAGCAACATGTAGTGAGATTTGCACAGCATTGCATTTATATATTATATTCTCCAAGCTCAAGTTGATAAAGTCCGATTTAAGGAACAACATGAGACAAGAGCAACTGAGTGGATTAGCAGTACTCTCCATAGAGAACTGCAGAGCCAGGAATTTGGACTTGAGCAGTGTTGTGAATGACTGTGCTGAGCAGAGGGCCCGTAGGGTGAACATCTAATGGGTGAGCAGCCTACAGGTTTCTCTTTGTTATGGAATAGGAACAGGGATTTAAATCTATAGCGACTTAATTGTTACCTGTCGTGTGTTGAAAATGTGCACCTACTGTAACCTGCGCCTGTGATAACATTTGGCCACTGTGTCATTGAATTGTGAATTTTATGAAGGCTGTGCTTTTCTTGATGGCTACTTGTTCTATGCTTATCACTACTGTATCTTTGTGTTGACTCGTTAGTGCAGGCTGGCTATAGCTGTTTTGGATATTTGATTATTGGCTTTTGGTTTGAGTCCAGGGCAGGCTGTTATTATGTTGGTAAACCCAGGGGCGTTTACCCAGAATCAACACACCAGAGAGATGAAGTTTACGTCAAAAAGCCCCTCTAGTACTTCCTGTTCCCCATTCTGTTCACTGCTCATTGCATGTGTTTAAGATAAAGTCCTTCAAAGTTAAGATGAAAGTCAGCTCTTTATAATCAGAGTTTCCTTCCAAATCCAATCCTCTGGAGTCTGGAGCCATTCCAACAAAATATGTCACAGTTGTCATACTTTCTGACATCACTGTAAGATCACTTATAATTTCAAATACTGCATGCTCATTGTGGCTATCTAATCCAATCTTTTTTTTAATTTGTCTGTTTTTAATTCGTATCTTTGAAAACTTGACTTCAGAATATCACACAAAGGGAGAATTATTCCATGCAAAAATGGAATAAGTCTATAACTCTCACATCACACACTTAAATAAGAGACCACTTCCTTCTTTCTACACCATTAACTGTACTGCTACTGCCTCTGCTACATCAAAAGCAGATTCTGCTTTTACCTCACCCACATTCAGAAACAAAAAGACAGAGATTTCAAATTGACTTTTCTTCACTTGCCTGAGAGATCGTATGTCAACTTAACTGCGGAATAGCGCACCACATGAGGTTCTCAAGGAGGTTCTTTCAGTAGAAACAGACGGCTCTGATCAGCCAGACTTCATCAGGTAAGTTTCCAATACGTTATACTTGATCATGCCAGTTAATATACTGCTGGATTTAGGATTAATGCAGCTTTACACTGTTATTTATCATCATTGTTGGTCTTATATAGAAGTCTATTTCTTCAAACTGTGGAAGACTTTTTGTAATCGTCACAAGAATGTATTTTTACGTTTGGTGAGAACATTTGAATGGATGGCTGGTGTGTGATGATCTGTTTCAGACGTGTGTATCCCAATCGAGGGCATTAACAATGCCATTATATGCTCTATAAAGGAATGGCTCTTGCATACAAAGATAAGTGTTGCTTGGAGAAGATCCTCTTTTACAACTCTTTGCTTCTTATTTAGTTTCATTTCATTTAAACATCCCACAGTGTGTAACATCAACAAAGCCTCAGAGGGATATGGACAAAGAGAGAAAGATGATGATTTTCCTTCTGCTGGTGGCAGGTAACACAATTAGACACTTCAATATGATTCCCACATGCACTCCACTTAAAGGTGCACTATGCAGTTTTGGGGAATAATTCTTAATCAGAAGAGAAAAACCTGCTTTTATTGATTTTCACGACTGAACAAACAAAGGACACTTTCATTCAGTTAGTTTGTTTCCTTTCCAGCTTCAAACAGCATTCTGGGGACCTAATCACACTCTGAGCAGCTTGTTTATTCATTTCTGGAAATAAATCGAATAAGTATATTTCAGTGTTTTTGTTATTACCTGGTTAATATTGTAAAAATTACTTTTCTGAGTTTGAATTTCTTTTCAAAACTACATAGTGCCCCTTTAAACAAAACAATCAGACAAAACTTCCTAGAGGTAATAACTTTCTCAGTCACTTCCATGTTCTCTTTCAGCCATCAGCAGCCATGTGTTTGGTGAGGAGTGGAAGGCCAATGTTGTAAAAAACCTTAACGCCCTGGTTTCATCCTGTGTCGTGATACCCTGCTCGTTCACCCCTCCTAAAGAACACCAGAACTCCAAGCGCACTGGGATCTGGCATCTTTCAAATAAGCGAGATGAGATAATCTTTTCCGATGATGAAGATGACATTTTGGATAAGTATAGGGGCCGCACACAGTTGTTGGGACGTTTGAATCAGAACAACTGCACCTTAGAAATCACTAAGGTTAAAGATTATGACACTGGCCCTTTCTGCTTCCGGATTAAATTAACTTCCACCTCTGAGGACTTCTCCTTTGCTGAGGATTGTGTCGAGTTGAAAATGCTCCGTATGTCACCAACTTTCCAAAATTTCATAAATCAATGCCTGTTCTATGCCACAATGATTGGCTCTTACTTAATCTCTACCTTTTTTTTTATTATAGTTGATCCTCCAGATCCTTCCCTGACTCACCCAAAGACATTCATTCAAGATCATGCACACTCTGTCACCTGTTCTGTCACCTACACCTGCACCTCCCATCGACCTACACTCACATGGAGTAGGGGCGCTAAAGATGAAATCTCTGAGACCCACAAAGAAATTCATCCTGGCACGTGGGAGGTGATGTCCGTCCTGACGTTCACTCCTAGAGAGCAGGACGACCACACTGATCTCACCTGCACAGCAATCTTCCATGGCAAGAAGACGTCCTCGAAAACACTGACACTTTATGTAAAACGTGAGATCTTTTCACTCTGCTGCTGAATTTTCAGAATGTCCTTTATTTTGAAATGTATATATTGGTTATGATTGTGCAATATAAAGTAAGAATGCCTTTTATTCTGTCTGTTAGGTAGAGAAAACTATAACCACATCATCATACCCACAGTAGTGGGCATCGGTACTGCTGTGATCTTTGGATTCTTCTGCATTTTCATGGTGAAAAAATACAAGTGAGTAATGCAGGACACTGACTTCAAGTGAGAGACAGAGCACATCAGAGAGGTAGTAAAGTTTTTATGAGCCTAAGAAAATGATACATTTTTCTTTTTGCTAAAGGAGACGCATCACTCAACTCCAAAGTCAGGATGGCAGGTAAAAATTTTGTAAAGCAGATTAATTTCATAGTGTTTCACTAATTTCACATGATTTCAGTTATTTTGCTTCATTATCATGATGCATTTTTCTTTAACATTTAGTGTGTGGAACCGACTGTCCAGGCTGTCTAGGAGGTGATAAAAAAAGTGTTTTTGAAAATCTTTTTTCTGTCTCATCCACAAGACTTAGAAAGAATACTGTTGTCTTGCAGCTTTTCATTTTAATGATGTATAATGTAATCTGTGAAATTTTCAGGATTCGTTCTGGTGGCCCCGGACCATCTCGATCTGATCAAAGGCAAGAGGCATTTCACGGGTCTTTAGCGCTCTGCTAAACATAACTTTAGTGACCTATCCCTTCGGTGGTTTTGTGTAGACCGCCTACTGTGATCTTACACCTCTGTGCAGAACCTTCTTTGGTTGTTTTTGATAAGATGGTTGCTTTATTTATATGCCACATAACATTTGCATAGTTTCTGTTCCTCCTTTTTTCTGTGCAGATGGTCTGCGTGAGGCACATCATCAGTATTTGGTTGTTTTTCCAGGTCAAACTTGGTTTTGACAGTTAAATCAAATTTAACCTTTCAGAATGCACTTTTTCTTATAGTGAAACTGGCACATCTGGCATGCTTATAATTTATCTTACATTATCTGTGTTTTTTCTACAACAGGAGGCCTACGAGGGACACGTACACAGGTCATGAGTAAGTGTGTTAATAGTATCAAAGTTAACTGTTTGTGTTAACTGTATAGTGACACAAATTTCAATCCACAGACCCAATAATGCAAATTCAAAATCCGGTGCCGAGCAGAAATTCTCCAAACCTCGTTTCCCGTCCCCCAAAAGGTACTTGGCTTACTCCGCTTGAACCTGACAACTTAATGAAATATAGATATAGTATATTTTAGTACAGCAGAGTCCAGTTTCATTCTTTTTCTCTTGTCTTCTTGTTATTGCTTTTGCTGTGAATGGGCCTCAGCCAGCAGAAATCCTGCCATTACAAAGAGGTATTATTAATTCGCTCATGATTTATTCTCCAGAATTAGGTACAGTAAAGTGACACTGTCAGCATCTATGACCATAATCTCTCACAGGATGACCTTGATGATGGTGACGACTACATAAACACTGCGGACCTCAACGTCTACGGAAACCTCTGAGACAAAATCTTCCAAAGAGAGCTGGGATCAACGCAAACAAACCCATCCACGCTCATCATCATGTATCATATGTATTCAGCGCTTCTGGTGATTGCAGTCTTGTAATACGTGTCTACTGCGTTCATCTCTCCTGTCAAGCAACATAAATATTTCTGTCCTTGATTGTTTCATCATATTGTTTCGGAAAAATAAAATGCATTTTAACTTAAAACTATCACTGGTTTCATGAAATTTGTTTCTGAATGTCTACAATTGTAATGACTTCTGCATAGCAGTATGTGTGTGAAGATTTTGTTCCAAAGGTAACAAAATCTTCCAACTACCACCTCACTTATTAACAACAAGTGATAATATCATGTTTATTAGCAAGCTGTTGCCAAGCTAACCATCTGCTATAGCTCAGACATGAGAGTGGAATCAATCTCCTCATTTCACTCTTAAAAGGCAAATAATTTATTTCTCAAAATGTTAAACGATTTCTTTAACAAATTTATGCCGAGGTATAAACTCATATACAGTATTTGATATTTTAACAGTCATTCCCAAAAGTGACTTAACACGGATGTGGGACACACAGTATAGTTCACAGAAAGAGAGCTACTATGGCTTCATGATGAATGGAAAAACTGTAGTAATGGATAACAAAATACATGATGAAAGAATCATCATTTGGTTTTCATACCAAGTCAGGTCAAGTCCTTGACTGCAAGCAGGATCTGCAGCCAACTTGTGATTGGTAAATTGTACTCTCCACCCACATTTCAGGGGGAGGTTTCTTAAAATCAAGTGTGGGTGTTCGGGACTTTTGATAAAGGTGGTAAAATCTCTTCATGACCGTTCAGCTCTGGAGGTAAGTCATTTTAATCCTTAATGAGAACAGGTCATAAACGAACCTTTCTTTTCCCCACATTTCACACATAGGTTAGTATTAGTTTGTAAGATGAAAAAAAGTTATTATAGCTTCTTTAAAGTTTTACCTGGTAAATAGTAACACAGATGTTGTTTATTTGGACACCGTGTATCATGGTGCCTTAAGGTTTGTCACTGGATGTAAAGCCCTCACTCACCATTGCACTTTATATGCCCGAGTTGAGTGGCCATCTCTGGCAGCACGCCGCCTTATACATTGGCATATTTTTATTTATAAAGCCATCTTGGGTCTTCTCCCCCAATATTTATGTAATTATGTCTCTAAATCTCAAAGCAATTACCGCTTGCGTTCTAACGAGTTTTATGTATTAAATGTGCCCAAAGTTAACTCTGAATTTGGTAAGCACTGCTTTAAGTACGCTGCACCTGCTGCTTGGAACGCACTGCAGAGAACACTAAAGTTAAAGGGGCTCATCAACCTTGGGTCTTTGAAAACTCGTGTGAGAGAAATTGGAGCAGCTTCATACCGCACTTGTTCTTGTTTTAATGTGAATCTGGAGCTTTAGTCCTGTTGCTTCTATTTGTAATGTATTTTATCTCTGTTGCTGTGTGATTTTTGTGTGTCTTGTAATTGTTGCAACTTTTCTATGCTGCTGTCTTGGCCAGGCTTCCCTTGAAAAAGAGACCATTGTGTCTCAACGGGACCGACCTGGTTAAATAAAGGCAAATAAAAAATAATAATAATTTAATGAGAAGTCTGAGACAGTTTAGCCATTATTTAAGTATGAAGCAGCTCCTGCATGCTTCTCAAGTATATATCTCTGTTTTGCAATTTCAAATCAAATATAAATTCTAATTCAATCTGTTTTAATTCCTCTTGGGAAATAATCCAACATATGACGACAACAGGCAGAAATGTAATTATTTAGGCTGAGGTAATTTTACTGTGAGCACAAGGAATGATCTGAGTCCGTTGACAAAATCTCTATCTGTTGTAGATTAAATAAAATAATGTTTGTTTTTAAGCTTTCCCTCTGTGATTTAATATGTATCTCATAATATAATTTGCATGTATCCTATGTATTCTTGTTCTGCAACGCTGACATTGCTGTATATTCTTCCGGTTCAGTTTTGATCGTGTGTTGTTTGAGCTTCACTGTGTAGGATGATGTATGTGCCGAGTTTGACACTAGACACTTGACTGTTTTCACATCACTGCTGAAAGTGTAAATGGTTCTGTGATCTAGACTTTTAGAGGCGGGTCTACAGCATGATTTGTAACTTCACAAATATTTTGAAAGCCAATCGTGATCCTGTATTTAATGTAAGTCCATGTCGACGCCTCCAGTGAACAAATACTGTGAATGATCTTTTCAGTAGTAGAACACAACTCCTGTGAAGTAGTTATAGCAGCATTATGTGGAAATTGTCATGTTTTGTGATTTGGCGCCCCCCACAGTTTCTCAGTGCAACACCACTGCCATAAATCCAAATCCCAGGTCTGTAACAGTTTGTCAGTAATGTGGGTGCTGACGAACAAAACTCATGACTGCACATCAAAACAATGTTATGTATTGAAAACTTGTGTCTTGATGTAAACATGTAACGCTGTGATCCTACCCTGTCACTGAAGTTACGTAGTGCAGAAATACCATTCACCCCATTAAAAGACACTGTACCATTAAATGATTGTGAGGCTGTTTTAAAGGTGCAATATGTAAGAATTTTAGTTGAAAACATGAAAAATACTCAAATATTAAAAAATAAATACAATTATGAATGTGAAGAAAAAATGGTTTGACGTTCTGGCTCTTATATATTGTGTTGCAGAGATATCTACAGTAGGTAGAATTATTTAATTCATCAACTTTCTCAACAGTTCACGTCGTTCATAATGTAGTGATCAGTGATGTCAAATGTTACTGACACATTATCGTTGTGAACTATTAGCAATATTATATGAAGAAAAAAAACAAGTACACAAGTCCCACCTTTCCCGTTTGACAAAATTCTGATTTGTTTCCTGGTTGATGTCGTTTTTGGAATTTGCAATCGTGTTTTCGGACTTGCTGTTTTGTTTTCAGACTTGCTGTTGTGATTTGCACCTGTCGGCCACCGGAAGACACACATCCTCTATGTCCTGTACATTGTGTACAGTTGGATGACAAAAAAGTTTTATCTCTTACAATACTAAGATGTTCATTTTACACGTTTTAGGTATCTGCTACCATCTACACGATGTCTGGATTCAGCCATTGTCTCCTGAGCTTCTGTATCTTAGGTACTGCTATTTTGTGCAATTCAGCTTTTGTTCATAACATAAATATTGACCTATTGTTTTGTTTTGTTTTGTTTTGTTTTGTTTTGTTTTTGATAACTTTCTTTTTGCATTTTGGTCTTCTTGCAGGATGCATTTGCTGCAGTTCCAGGGCTTGGCATGTTCGGATGCCAAGAAATATCAAAGCAACGTATGACTCCTGCCTTGTCATCCCATGCACTTTTGACTACTATCGGTATCCACCCAAAAATCCATCTCGTGTGGTTTGGTACCAGTATCATAACCATAATTATCCTGTGGTTTATGAAGACCGGTACCCAAACCAAGTCATTGGCACATTTAGAAGAAGAACATTTAGAGTTTCTACTTCACACGAAAAGCAATGCAGTCTTCTAATCTACCCAGTGCGATGGTCTGATCACAGACAGAAGATTTACCCCTGGGTAGATCCAGAGAATGTCGGGAAAAGCACCTATCGATTCTTTGATACGACTGTGACAATTGAAGTAGTTGGTAAGTTATAATGTTGAGTGTAGAAAAAGATGCACTTTCACTTTGCACTTTTAATTCTCCACATTTCTTTCAAGGCCAGGCAGAGAAACCAGATATTACGTTCACTGGCAACATGAAGGTTGGACAGTCTGTAACAGTGATGTGCACTGTTTCTCACACCTGTCCCACCTATCCACCCACCCTGAGTCTCAACATCCCACCGACAGGGAACAGACTAACTCATCGGTCACTGGGTGATGGCACGTACAACACGACCTTGACGACCACATTGAACATAAAGAGTGACTTCCAACAAGTGGAGTGCACCGTCCAACATACAGGCGGTCTCACTGCAAAGGCCACGGAAATCTTAGAGGCACAATGTATGTGATGGGTACGCAAGATTAAAAACATTTTTTCTTTTATGCAGATTTTTTTTTTTTACATTTACTATTTTTGTATCTCAGGCTCCTTTTCACCCTTGACCGTCCAAACTACATCCGAAGAATTTCTTGAGGGCCAAGCAAGCGAAGTAACCTGCACTGCCGTGTACACATGCCCGAAACATCTGCCAACAATCACATGGAGCTATGAGGGCATGCCAGCCTCCACTACTACCAAAAAAACTGGGACTGCTCAGTGGAAGACTGTCTCCACACTGACATTGACAGCATCAGCTAACGATAACAGAAGATATCTGAAATGCAGTGCACAATTCAGTCGCAGCGAGAAGAGGGAAGGAGGCATCTTCCTGCGGGTAAAGAGTGAGTAGAACTAATGATGAAATGAAATGTAGAACTGAAATGTATTTCTTTCTTTCTTTCGTTCTTTCTTTCTTTCTTTCTTTCTTTCTTTCATTCTTTCTTTCTGTCACGGTAAAACTAGCTTCTTTTTTTCTAAATTTTTATTACAAGACGATGTAAAAAATGTTTCCTCTTTGTTTTCTTTTTTACAGGAAACATGCTCTCCCGCGGTTGGTCCTTCACCACCCCTGGCAGCATCACAGGCATGAGAGGCTCATGTATCATCATTCCTTGCAGTTTCACCTACAGTGCCGATCGTCCCAGTGACCTCCGAGTTATATGGTACTTGTTAGAGAGCAATGGATACCCATCTGTATTTGACGAAGGACAGAGTGTTGTTGGTAAATTCAGTGGCATAACCAGCTTGATTGGATCTGTGGGGACAGGGAATTGTAGTCTTAAGATTGAGAAGCTGGACATGACGCACAACAAGGACAGACTTTACCCCTGGGTAGACAAGAACCCTATTACCTCTTATCGCACCGTGGGTCACACATTTTACGACAAAACCACTCAACTTATTGTTTCAGGTGAGTATTTGGATACATTCCTTCTCACCTTTAGTTAAAATATGAAACTCTCTAAATGACTATCCTTGCTTTGATTTCGTAGACCGTGCACAGGAACCACAGCTTAGCACGATTGAGATTCTCATGGTGGGAGATCAGAGCCAAGTGTCCTGCAATGTGCGCCATACATGTATCACTGATCCCCCCATCCTGACCCTGAGTGGTATAACTGGAGCAGACAGCACGGTGGACAATTTGGTATCTGATGGGATCTGGGAAAGGAAAGTGGAGCGAACCTGGACTGTTCAGGAGGACGACCAGAGAGTGAAGTGTACCGCTCGCTTCAGTGGTGGTCAGGAAGCCACAAGTGAGCTCAGGCTGCATGTTGAATGTGAGTACAGTGTGAGACCATGTGTAATTGGATTTAAAATGAAAATACTCCTGTAAGCCTCACTATCACATTTCTGCTTAGGCCCGTATGAAACAATCACGATGGTTGAGCGGCCAGGAAATACAACGGAGGGTGTAGCGAAGAGTGTAACTTGTACTGTTGCCTACAAGTGCAAGAAAAATACACCCACCATTGTATGGAACTACAAAGACATGCATAGTTCGTTTGACATCAAAAAGATCTCCGGCAACACCTACCATGCCGTGTCAAATCTAACCTTCATTGGCTCTCTTGAGGATGACGGAAAATCTTTGACCTGCACTGCTAAGTTTTACAGTGGGGAGACCTCGGACTCTGCAACCATTCATGTAGAAAGTAAGTTCCCACCTGTCACACAGTGGCCACTTGAAGGAAACTTCCTTACTTCCTTTCTAGCAGAAAGTTAGATGAGAAGAAAAACACGGTCATATCCATACCTTAAAGCAACATTATGTAGTCATTTGTATTTTGTGCGATTTGGCGCACAAATCCCCCAGGTTTCTGTAACGACTTGTCAGATGTAATTTACTGCAAACTACAAACAAAACGTGACATGTCTTGTCGCAACAATACAAGACGTATAACTTAGCAAGCCAGCTAATATTACTTATTAGTTTGGTAGGTAATAAAAAAGTCGTCTCTACAGCTCACTAGTTAACAACAAAACAACAATTCACCGTTCTACAGGGGCACTGGACTATTTATTGGCCACAGCCAACTTCTTACATCTCCGCAGGTTGCTCAGAGCCAAGAAAAAGCCATGACCACCAGTAAAATTGTGAATTGTTGTTTTTTCACTTTGGTTTATACAGATTAAGGCAGATTTTATTGCTGTGTCAGGCTAGCTGTTTTCTCCCATTTCAAGTTTTTGTGTTAGCTAATCTAAGCTAACAGGCTGCTGGCTGTAGTTTTCCTTTTAACAGACATATATGAGAATAGTATCAATCTTCTCACAATACTTTCTGCCAGAAAGCAAATAAGGATATGTCTCAAAATGTTAAACCTTTGCCCAATGATAAGAGAATACTTGAATAAGGTTTAATTCATAACTTCTTGCTGTCATTTTTTCCAGAATATGAGAAACAAGTTGAAGAAATAGATCCACATGAAAATGACAGTGGGTGTACTTCGGCATTCTCTCAAACTCATTTTGCTCTCATCTTATGCTATGAGTAAATACAGTCTACAGTCATCCCATCATGGCTTGTTTGTCTCTTTACAGCGCTCCACGTTCTGGCTGCTGACGTTCCTTTCAGATTTACCGCCCTGACCGGCTCCTGTGTGGTGATTCCCTGCACCTTCCAATATCAGGGGCAGGAGCCTCTCACGCGTGGCATGTGGTCCAAGAAAACTGGAGGCTTTATCTTCCATAAAGCCCGGAGCCGTGTGCTTGACCATTTCAAGGACCGCACCAAAATATTAGGAGATCTGACTGAGGGGAACTGCACATTAGAGATTGACGACATCAACTCCTTTGACAATGGACCCTTCTGTTTCCATGCAGAGAGAGGAAATGACAAATACAGATTCAACAATAGCTGCGTATTTATTGTCATGAAAGGTCTTGAATCAATACTTATTCTTCATCTTATTTAAATGTGCCAAACTATTAATCTGTTTGCTCTCTGAATGACATAAGTACTCTGCTTTGTGTTTCGCATGCTCAGCTTCCCCAGTAAGACCAGTGATGACCCAGGTCCCAGCAGAAGTCGATGCTGGCTCAACGATTACTGTCTCGTGTTCTGTGACGCACACGTGTTCATCACATCCTCCCGAGTTCTCATGGAGCGTCTCTAACCTCACCAGTGAGGTCACGCATACCTGGACGCCAGAGTTCATCTGGGAGACGACCTCCACCATCACTTTCATGGTTACCGGAGGAGACGGGGTCCAAAGTCTAACCTGTACTGCCATCTTTCGGGGTGACAAGCAGCAAGCCAGCACAGTCGAGCTGACCGTGAAGGGTCAGAGCACAAAATTCATCTTTATATGTCTTGTTGTTCTATCATACATGGAGGTGTGTATTTCCTAAAATGTGCCTGCATCACCAGGATCGATGATGTACCAGTTCAGAAGCTCACTCCCAGTAACCATGCCCGTCTCAGCTCTAGTCCTGATTGTAATCATCTTAGCTGCAGTGTTTGGAGTGGTCATCTGCCGGAAAAGGTAGAGTAAATACGAGTCAATTCAGACTGTGCTAATATGGGTAATATAAATGTTATTGATGCTGCCAGTTGTACGTTGATTTATTAATGAATGTTTTTCTGGCATTTATCTTTCTTACAGGAAGCGCTCTGACGACTCACTGAGACCACCTCGACCGGAGAAAAGGTGTGTAGATAAACTTCAATGCGTAATAAGGAATGATTACATAATTGACGACTAGGTTTTAGTCGAGAACACTTGCATTAAGAAATTTTCATTTATAAATCAAATGGCCACTGTATACCCCCGTACAATGGCAGTTCTGACGATTCAGGACTCACATAATATTGTATGTAACACAAAACATAAGTATGAATAGTATTTTTTATATTATTATTATCATCATATTATATTTCACCAAAAAATACACCTTAATCCTACTCACTGGAACTTTAACAAATACAAACAAATATTAGACCTTAGTTAGATCAACAGTAACAAAAGAGAGGCAGCAGAATGATCATATGAAAAGTTAGACTTGAAAACACACAGCTGCTGTATGGGACAATGATTGTGAAGCTTAGCTGAGACAGCTGATGCCAATCAGTATATTATTTGTCAGTGAAAACATACATCCTTCATTTCTACCAAAAATAAATGTAAATCTGTCTCTGCGATTCAAACTTTCACAGGAGATCACTCTGGGATAGATTATCCAGGTAAGGTTTTCTTAAAGACTGCCTCAGGATCAACTTGTGAACAGCATGTTTACCCCGTCTTACTTAAAATAATGTCTCTTGATCAAAATGTCCAGGAGATACCCTGAAGGCAGCGAGAGACTGCCAAGGCCTGAAAAAAGGTTTGTCTACAGACTGCTTGTTTGACAAACTGGACAAATACAATAGAGCTATACTGACAAATAGTAACACTTTTCTGCTTTCCATGCAGGAGGTCCATTTGGAGCCGATTTTCCCGGTAAGAACAGCCAAGAGTAAAAATGTACTTTAAGTCCCTAGATGGAGTGCCTCATGTGATACATTTCTGTCCTTTTCAGTAGAGAGGAGGATGAGCGCATCGGGTGGCAAAAGTCCAGGTAGGTGTTGTTCAGTGCTGTTGACCATTCTTACTGTTTAAGTGTCTAATAGTTTAACATTTAATTGACGCTCTTCTTATAGGAGGTCGATCTGGAACAGATTTTCAAGGTACCAATTTCAACCTTCTGTTTTATGCTGAAAAAATACCTGATATGAGTAAAAAAATATCTATTATTCAAACTGTAATATTTCTAACCTTTGCAGACGTCAAGACAAAATTGTAAACCTCAGTGTTGGCTATGTGTAAGTGTTGATCAGCGTTCCTCTTCTACATCACACAGCCATTATTGTCAAGCACATGAAACTGATATTGTGTGATTCCTTCCTCCTTCTACAGGAGCAACACTGAAAACTGCCACCTTCAAACCTCCAAACCACGCTTCCCATCTCCGAAGGGGTGAGTCTTACTAACGCAGCTGCTTTATAATGACAAACCACTGTGTTTCATTTAGCTGTACGTTAATTATCCTCCTCCTCTTATACGTCTGTCTGATCTAGAAACCGGAGACCTCCCCGCCCTGCCAAGCCTGAGGTTAGTAGTGCTGAATGTCCAAATGTGATGTTAAAAAGTAGGTTATCAATAAACACATTCCAACTGAAGGAATGTTACTTTTAACATCGGACGTGCTCTTCTCTTCTGACACATTCAAAGGATTACAACATCCTCCTAAACACATGATGGACTACCAAACAATTTACCAGGTTAATAATGCATAAGCAAGCAGTGTAAAACATATTCTTGTAATTTTACATGAAATTACTAGTTAATTATTGCAGTAATAAAGAGGAATATCCCAGTAATCTATTGTGTTTTTACAGTAACCGCGACACAATATTACTGTGAAAATATGATATTTTGATGTAAAATTACAACATGGTACTGTAATAGTCATCTGTAGTTATCGCTAAATTACTGTATAGTGATGTACAATCACAGTATTTCCTTGTCATTTACTATTTTTACTGTATAATTACTACAACTGAGTAGCCAGTAAATTCCTGTAAATGTACAGAATATATACTACATTAAAATACTTTATATATTATATCTATTGTGAGAATTTGCTGTGAAAACCTGGTGATTGTTAACAGTGAATGTGTGACTAATATACCAGGCTGCTGTAAAAAAAACAAAAAAAAAACTACTTGTGCCTGGTTTCCTTTATTTAGGACACACAAGGTGTACGAGTACGAGTGGCTTTTTCTGACCGCTTGTTAAATACACTGTGGTCGCATGATGTTTTCTTTTTTATGGCTTGGGAAGGATTGCTTCAGTGCACTTATACACTGCCTGCCAGTATACAATGTATTTTCTTTTGTTTCTGAAACATAAACTAGAAAGCTTCAGATTTTGTGACTGATTCCAATGTGTTCTCACATGTGTTGCAGGATTGCATGTATGGCAACATTTGAGTTCTTCAACATACCTTAGAAACATCATAAGCTCCCAGGACCATGTTGCTGTTGTCATTTTACACACATTATTTACAATACATGTTTGTTTGTTTGTCTGGCATTGAAATTTAATTTTCTTCATTTAAAGAATGTACTATATCAGCTGTCACTTAAATGAGTGTGTGCACCTGTTAAATAAACATAATAATACTGTAACTCTTTTGCCTGAGTTGTTTGAACTTGGTTTGGTGCGTACATACAAACCCCAAAGTGGTTTGATTATTTTCTTCTAAACACTTGAGAGGGAGGTAGCTGTCAACAAAGCTACAAGTCCACAACTAATCGACAGTTATTGTCTTACAGTAAATGTGAAAACCATGAATGACACAGACATCAGACTTCAAGGATTCAGAAAATGTATTTTTATACACACTATCAAACTATGAGGGGTGATTCAGGTTTTAGTCTAGAAGAGGTGAATGTGTCTTGCATTACTGAAAAGCAAATATAAATACCTTCAAAAAAAGGCATGAAACAATCGTGTGATGTCAAGAAGTAAAAACTGACTGATGAGGCGCTTTGGGAGCAGAGTTTTCTGTGGGACAGAGGAGCTTCTGTTGGTGCAGACTCTGGGCTTTTTAACTTCCGGTGCCTACAGTTTACAACACAGAGAAGGGAAGGAAAAAACAAGAAAGCATAATAAGTGTTATTCAAAATTCAATTCTACCATCCAAACAAAAATGTATATTATGATCACATCCATTCTTTAAATTGTTGTACTAAGCTGCACTCAAAGAATCAACAGACACATGTCCTCATTTTCTATAACGTTCATGTTCCTGCTGCCGGACAAAGGGGCGAACTGGAAGATGCAACATCACCTAATGAATTCTTGAAGAGTGTATACCTGTTGTATAAATGTGTCCACTGGATGGGAGACAGTGCTCATAGATACTTATGTCCCTCTCCTCTCCTCATATCTCCTCAAGTACCTACTCTATCATGCTGACTCACGGTAGATACAAGGCAGTAGACAGTAGTCCGCAAGACTGTAGCTGGATGCTTTGTAGAACATAACCAGGCCCTCTCCGACCTCACTGACCTCCTGCATCACCACCTCTGCAGCCTCCACTCATCTGATGCCAACCTCCACCACTCAGGATAAGGCACCGGACCTGGAGTCACTTATCCGGGTCATTAAGTCATGAAATTAAAACAATGTTTTATGGCTGAGGGCTGAGGATGAATTGAGGTAGAGCTTAATCTTTAATCTTTGATAGATTAAAAACCGTAATATTTTACTGAGGCCTTCAACTTTTTCCAAAATTCATGACTGATTTTTTATTCCTGAACAAACTAAATAAACAAACTCTTCGTTTTCATGACTGAATTAATACAGTCTACATAGTGCCCCTTTAAATCAGTGTCTGGGATCAGCAAAAACAGACTGCAGGCCTAAATCAGACCTGGACCTCCGTGACTCTCTTTCACAGTGTTTGATCTCCAGCTTTGAAAACTGAATGACTTCATTATGAGACAAATGTCAAAAGTAGGTTTTTGCGTTTGCAACATTTAAATGAGACAGAAAAGTGTTTAACACACTCAAATAAAACACACAATTACACTCTAGCACAATTGTATTTATTCAGCATCTGTACATTTCATATTTCTGATCATTCCAATAAAAAAATTGGGGCTGAACAAGTAATCCAAATGTAATCAAAATCACAATACAGCCAGGTGTCCAATATCAGAAATGCAGAAGCTGCCTTTTTTTTTTTTTTTTGGTAGATAAAATTTGTCACAACATAACATAATACATGACTGATCACTGTGGTGTTACAGAGATGCCTGACTGACAAATCATTTTCTCCAGACTTGGGGGAACATGCTTGTTTGGAAAAACCCCAACAAAAAATAACCATAAAATCATCATCACTTTTGGATTTTTTCTGTGAAAATAAAAAACAAAAACTTCCCACTAAAATCCTGACTCATATTCCAATCACAAAGTCAAATAAATATTGGTTTATTTAAACATTTTTTGCAAAATGTTAAGCCTTAGTTTAGGGTTAATAGCACGTTTGTATATTTCCTTTTTTGTTTACTTCAGAAAGTCTTGTTCTACGCAGGACAGTTGCTATTATCTTTCGAGGCAACATGCAAAAACAGGAAATAAGCAGGTTAGAAACTGTATTAGGCAGGAGTCAAGGTGCAATCATAACTTCACTAAATGATATTTTAAATGCGCTGCTTGCTTAACTACTTCTACTTTCTCACATTTTTGTTGAAAAGATAAGGAAAGGGGTGTGAGCACTGTGCAGATAAGAAGCCGAACTGAAGCTGCTGTCTCCACCAGTTAAGAGAACATGAGCAAAGATACCAGCGGAGTCACCAGGAGCAGGAGGCCAGCACTTGTGCTGCTGGCACTGTTGCAGAAGTCTCCCTGACAGCAAGTCATTTCTCCACCGATGGCTGCTTTTATCTGTGCATTTTCCGTATGTGAGCACATCTGCTTGGAGGCGCAGCCCTTCGAGATCTTGGTTTTATCTCCGGCAGTCACTGAGAGAATGGAAATAATGTCAGTGTGTGAGCTTAAAGTTTCCTCTGTGCTGAGGAAATGTGAAACAGAGTTAGATGTTTTGTTACCTCTTTTTGTGATGCAGTGGTCCTCATTCCCCGCGCAGTTAAGAGTAAGGGAGCACCTGTCGCCCTCGCAATGGTAGCACCTGCGACCATTGGGTTCGTGTCTCTCGGCCTCTGTAACAAAGGACATATTTTGGGGGGAGGATGATGAATCTGCAGGTCACTCTCTTCTTTAGTGCCCTTTGTCAAAGGTTTCTTGAACAGAAGGCTATGGACATTACTGAACACGTTGAAATAACAGCTATGAAACTAACAAATTTACAAAATGTAAAGATTTTGCCATTTGTTTGTTTGTTGTCGGATTAAGAACATGATACCTGCAGCTGCACTGTGGCAGTTCTGATGGGGGTATAATTCCCATGGGCTCCCCAACAACAGATGATGATAGAGGGTTCAGTAATTTCCCTCCTTTGGGCTCGTAAGATAGTCTTGTTCGTGCCCAGGACAAGCATTCTTCAAAGGGCCCCCCAGCACATTATTTTAAATGCTTTATTCTAACACCTGAAACATGACAAATGCAACCAGCCCTAACGTTTAAGGCTGTCATGTGGGGAGAGCAGTTTTAAAATCCTTCACTGGTTTTGTTGCTCATGCAACTAAACGGCAATTTAAACAAAGAAGAATCTAAAGACCAACAGTCACGTGTACGTGAGTTACCAGGGGCTTGTTGGGTGTTGCAGAGGTCGGTGGTGCAACAACTGCTGGTAACTACAATCCTGGAAATTCCAAAGTTGACTGAGCCCTCAGTGCACTCGTCGTCCTGAACACAAGTTTTCAGGTGGACATCAGACAGTTTTGCATTACCTGCAACGAAAGAGCAACCTTAGGAAACTGGGCCAGTCGAAATGTTTGACAATTAAAAAAACATTGCACCACAAAATACCACACCTGCATAAGAAGAGATTCTCCGTGAAGCACACTGATAACCTTGTGAAAGGCAGGTCTTTTGTGTGGTGACGCAGGCTTGCGAGCTAACCGGAAGACACCTGTGACAATTCAGGGTGTAGGCTGATAGGACACACAAAACTCAGGTAAGTAATAGAAAAGAAAATAACAAGTTTTATTTTCTATCATGGACGAACAAAATAATTTACCATCTTAACTCAGAACAAATAACAGCAAATTATCATGAAGAACGATGTAATTGGACATGTACCCTTAAATGACCCATGTGGCAGCATTTGTAAAGTCAAATGTGATGACTGAAAAATACAATCCCTCTTTTCCTTCGTATTAAGCAGTTAGTAAACAGATAACAGAACAAGAACTTGCCTTCAGGGAGAAGCACAATCCCAAAGATCAGTGTGTGGAGATGCATTTTGTGATGGTGGGACGCAACTGAGTTTTCCTTCTAACGCTTGCAGCTATAAGTAGTTCTCCAGAGAGGGAGTTGTCCTCACCCTCTGACCACTGACCAATGTGAAGCTTGAAAAAGTCATGTAAATTCAGATAGATCTGGCAGTCTACAAAGCCTAATACTTTCTGAAACATCTTATCAGTCGATTGCAGCATATTTCCGTTTCTGGAGCATTTTCAATTTACTTATCAAGTGACTGCACGGTGGCGGATACTGACTGTGTTTGCCACTCATGGGGGCGGCAAACACAGTCAGCCTCCATGCATGGTGAAATGACAAGCATGGCCTTTATTTTAAAATAGATGAAGTAAATTTAAACAATCTAATGAAATGAAATCCTCTGAAATACCAATTTTGGCTGATGTTGAGAGACTGCATTGGTTTTGCAACTGCCATGCACTAAATAATAAGGAACTTCTGAGCTTGTTGCAACACGCAAACACACTTACACACACGTCATCACCATCAAGATGTTCCTGAATGATAATTTCTGCAAGTTAATTCACTGAGCACTCACCCTGCAATAGTTTTTACCCAACACCCAGTATTTACACTTGTACCCTACATGTACAGCTTTTGCTTAATAGAAAGTGCCTAAGAGCTGTACAAAATCCTGAAAATCAATATAGAGAGATGAGATCAACATCACAAACTGATTCTCGAAGACATTTAGCCTCTTATCCAAAAACATTTCTTCAGTGCTGAATGAAGATGTCAGTATGATTGATCTGAAACCCCCTCCTCTGCATGTCCAGCAGGAGACTGCATGCATTAATCCAACTCACACATTCTGCACTGAATTTCTGCACCTGTTAAATAAACATGGCAAAAACTTTCATCGTGCCTTAGCTGTTTGGATTTGGTTGGGTGCACACACACAAAGTTATACGATTATTTTCTTCTAAACAGCGCAAGACTCTACAACCATTGTCTGTCAGTCAGTGTGAAAACCAGGAATGTCGAAGACATCAGACATCAAGGATTCAGAAAATGAGGTTTTACACACACCATCACACTATGATGGGTGACTTTAGGTATTATACTAGAAGAGTGTCTTTTTAAAGAAAGCTCCTTCACTGCTCAACACATGCGTACACTCAAATAAACAGTGCGATAATCATGTGTGAAAAATGTATAATCTTATCACAGTCAGTCTTTAGATTAAGAAATGCGTTTCTAAAAAACATTGAGAAGTGTATAAACTGCCTGTTGTATAAAATGTGTCCACTGGATGGTGGTACACTGCTCATAGTTTTTTTCCCCCACAAAATGTCTTCTACTGTTCTCACATTTGCTGTTACACACATGTAACTGAAAAACTACACAGTTATGATAGGTGGGGACGGGCTGAACAGTCGACGCAGAATCATGATCTAACTATGAGGACATACATCATCAGCACTGCCTTCATCTACTACAAAAAATGTGTTGAAAAAGCTGTCATGTAATTCACCTGCCAAATTAACTGAAATGGTTGATTTAATCTGTTGTATCACTGCGTCATATCAGAGTTGGTTATTGCTTAGTGTCAATCTTTTAATTGTATGGCCAAATTCTGGCCTATTGGGAATGCATATTTCAACACTGAGTACGGCCCCAGTTACCATCACTTAGTCATTCAATTTCTGACTGAGTTTTAAAGGGTCACTATGCAGTTTTAGAGGAACAAATCAAACTCATAACTGAAAGATTTATAATATTGATGAGGTAATAATACAAACTCAGAAATATGTATTTTTTGCCATAACTGAGCAATCAAGCTGTTCTCAGAGGAAAATAAGGTCCCAGAACACTGTTTAGGTGGCAGGGTCCGCCAAATATAAACAAAGTAAAACAGTATGAAATTGTGTTGTCCTTTAACGTCAGTCTGTTTATTCAAATAATTCCATCACGAAAACCAAGAGAGTTTGTTCATTTAGTTTGTTTGGTCATGAAAAAGTCAGTCAATGAAGATTTTTCTCTTCTGATTAAAATTTCTTCCCCAAAACTACACAGTGCACCTTTGAGGAAAAATGTTTTTTTAAGCATAGGTGTATGCTCCAAACATACCTCAAAAAGAGTCTGTGGTGTTGAAGTCTAGCAACTTTGCAGAACTCAAGCAGGTTGTACATATCTGCAGCCTCTGTGTGGGCTCTCAAAAACCACAAGTAAGCTATCTGAGGGCATGCAAACAGGAACACATGCAGCAAATTTGCAGCATGTCAGAGAAATCTAATGGTAATTGAACATGGCATATAAGTGCACTCATCATTAAAAAGGGTGATAAATAAATTTAATGTAAGCTGACAACAAAGCAAAAATGTTTATGAACAATATTCTGATGAGTCTTTCAAATAAGAACATCCAAATTCTAAAAGGGGAATTTAGATTTTTGTGAGAAAGTCTTTTTTAGGTCACGGGCCATTTTACTTTAACCAGCTACAGTAGCTAAACGGGGCCACAACCACATACATTTTTACACAAACGTTTCAAAGAATTTGAAGGTGCAAAACAGGTTCAAGCTTCCATTGGTGTGATTTTTTGACAAAAATGTTTGACAGATGTTTAACACAAGCATGCACTTAGACACACATAAGTACACAAAGTCCAACAAAGACACACACACACACAGACACAAACCTAACGAGATCATCTAATTTTTAAATGTATTTTTCATTGACTTTTTTAATTTTAAACTGTTTAAATTCTAAAAATCTATATAATTAGATCTCATGGATTAACGGACTAATTTCATGGTCTTTGTAATCATTTACCAAAAAGTGGCCCATTTTAGCTGACTCCACCCTATATATTGATATGTCAGGAAAAGGGTTTGAAGTGCTGCATCTTTGACACTGTACAACTCATCGTGATTCATGATGCCCTTATATACTTATTGTGAGTCCGTGTACCAACTTTAAAACTTCGTGGCCTCACTGTTTTTTTGTTGTTTTTTTTTACCAAAATGTCTGAAGTACCATTCAGATTTTTAACGTTTAAATGAGACTGAAAAGGATTAAAAACACTGAAATAAAACACAGGGATACACTTAAGGAAATTTTTAAGAAATGTATTTCTGTGGTTCACCAGTAACATCAAAATATTTATGATAAGCACAACTAGATCAACATGTTTTAACATTCTGCTTGTTTTACTCCAGATAAAAAGCCATGAGCTGATGCTTACAATTACTCAATGCAAGACAGTTGCATAGGCAACACGCAAAAAAGGGAAATAAGCAGATTACAGATAGCTGTATGAGGCAGGAGACAAAGGGAATTCATAACTTCTCTAAATTATATTTTTAATACACTGCTTGCTAAATATTCTATTATCGCACACAGGATATGAAAGGATGAGGAAACCGGTTTGACCACTTTGAGGAAATGTGAAATGGAAAGAAGGACTGAGCAGTTCTGCGGTCCTCATCGGCTAAGACAACATGAGCAAAGATACCAGTGGTGTCACCAGGAGCAGGAGGCCAGCACTTGTGCTGCTGGCACTGTTGCAGTAGTTGCCCTGACAGCAGCTCATTTCCGCTCCAGTGATTCCTTGAATCTGTGCAGTTTCCACACCTGAGCACATCATCTTGGAGGCGCAGCCCTTCACGTTCGTCTTTTTATCTCCAACAGCCACTGAGAGAATGAAATGAATGTTAGTGTCTCCTAAAATCAGTAAACATGCCTCTGAGCTGAGGAAATATGTGAAACAGAGAGAGCTGTTTAATAACCTGTTGCTGAGATGCAGTGGTCCTCAGTCCCCTCGCAGTTCAGAGTTCCAGTGCACGTGTTCCCATTGCAGAAAAAACACTTCATACCATTGGGATTGCTTTTGCCAGGCTCTGTGACACAGAGCAGACAGCAGAGGGGGATGAGGAGTTAGCAGTAAGTTGCAATAAAAATTATCAAGTTAGAAGACATGCAGAAATGTAAAGATTTATATTTTATTTGTTTATTTTCTGATTAGAATTTGATGATTTGGAAAATTAATGCGAGCATGATTGGCCTGTTGGCAATAAAACAAGATTAATCTGAACCTAGATTTTCCCCTTCTCTCTCTCTCTCACACACACACACACACGCACACATACACACACACACATTGCTTTGTGCAGATCCACAGTTATGCCCTTGGGCCGCTCTGTAATGGGCAGAGTTGAAGGTTAGAGTAATTTCCCTTATACTGGCTTGTCTTGGAATTTGCGTCTTGTTTCTTTAACAGTAGCAGTTCCAAACATATTGTTCAGGTTCTGATACACTGGCACCATTATTTTTTTTAAAAGCTGCATTCATGATCATGGCACAAGACATGAATATACCACTTACTGTAAATGTAAGTTTAAAAGAATTCATTGTATAATTTCGTCAGTAAAATCTTGTTTAGATATCTGAAACATGTTATATGCAACCAACGCTAAAGCAGAATGGGGGGAGAGTAGTTTTTATTTTATCTGTTTTGGCTCAGGCAACTCAATGATAATTTTCCCCAAAAAGGCTCTCAGTGCAAAGAAGCATCAATAAACAATTCAAGAAAGTTACCAGTGGCAGGTTTGGTGTTGCAAAGCTCAGAGGTGCAACACTTGGTGGCAATTACAGTTTTGGAAATTCCGAAGTTGAGTGAGCCCTCAACACACTGGTCTGGCAGAGCACAACTTTTCATGTGCATATCAAGCACTTTTGCACCACCTGCAACAAAGGAGTAACCTTAGTAAACTGGGTCAATGCAAAACTGGTTTTCAACAAGAACAAATCATCACAAAATACCCAAACCTGCATATGAAGTTACACTCATCGCACCACACTGATGACCCGCAGAAGGGCACTCTTTTTGAGTGTCCGTGCAGGTCCCCATACTATCCGGCATACACTCATAACATTTCAGGGTTTGAGCTGAGAAAACACAAAAGTCAGTTCAGTAAAAGAAGAAAAAAAATCAACTTTTCTTTTTTGCAAGAGGTGGGAAAAATAAGAGTAAACCCTAAGAAGAGTAACCCACAGCATTTTAACACACAGGGATGTATTTTCATTTGACATATAACCTTAAATGACCCACGTCTGTTCTATTTATGAAGGCAAATGTGAGAATTCAAAATTATCCCTCTTTTCTTAAAGATTTAAATAAATTTAAAAAATATATAAAAAGGTAACAGAACAAGAACTTGCCTTTAGGGAGAAGCACTATCCCAAAGATCAGAGTAAGGAGATACATTTTGTGATGATGGGCTACGACAGTGTTGTAGTTTGATCTGTCTCCGCTCTAAGTACCTCTGCTGAGGGGGAGTTGTCCATATCCTCTGACCACACCTTCACTATTCTTTCCGGAGTGACAAAATGTGAAACCTAAAAAATGCCTTGAGAAGTTAGATTGATAAACCTAGATGTTGATAGACTGTATTGGTTGCTAAACTGCTATTGTCTAAATGTTAATGACTTTTATTTGCACAACCTCTGTGGCAAAACAGTGGCAGATTTTTCTTTGTTGAAATTGTTTCCTAATGTCTTTATACCACTCAATGATGCTGTAAATTATAGAGGCTCCAATAAATACAAAAGTCATAAACATATGGAAATGGAGATTTTTCCAAAGGACTAATCTCTGCAGGCTCCTGGGGGAGCGAGCAGTCACAGATACAAATACTTGTACAATTCTTACCTCTCTGCATTGATGAAACAATACTGCGGTGTAAAAGAAAATGTGTTACCTATTCATTTTCTTTTTAATGTGTAACCTATCAAAGGAAGTTAAGCTCTGTGCTGAAGCAAACCAGTTTATATCCATTAACTTGTGTGTGTGTGAATTCTTTGAGCTAACCATTAAAGAAGATTTTGAGATGCTTTCTTGAATTTACATGTTAATTACATTTACCAGACAACCCTTAATGCAGAGCCATTACATTAGCCCAGGTGTTGGAGGGATTAGGGCAGATTGAATCAGACTGTAATGTTAGGTAGCCTGTCTGGTGTTTGCTGAGTGCTTTTCACCTCTGTTGACACTTGACTAGCTCAGCCCACAACCCTAGTCTTGATGCATTACTATAAAAGCTTGTTCTGATTGTTGTAAATCTGTCTCCAATGTGTATTGAAATGCTCAGCATAACCACCTGTAGCCAAATCGTTTGACGTTTTAGGGTCAAAAATACATATTTTTCCTCTTACTTACTATTTATCCAGACAGATCGTTTGTGTGAGTTGCCGAATTTCTGAGATATTAGCCACAAAGATGTCTGCTTGTTTCACAAATATAATGGCACTCAACTTGCTCACTGCTCAAAGCGCCAAAAATATGCAACTGAAAAGCACAACAATTCTTTCCATAAATCATGACCTGCTTCCTAAGGTAGTCCATAGACCGTGTTGTGAGCAGCTTCATGTAAGTTTAAGTCTGTTTTTAATTTTTTTACCAACCAACTGAATCACCATGCAGAAAGAAGTGTGCATCTACTGGAAGACAGGCTCATGCTCAAGACAGCGTGGGATGTAAACTTCACCCCTCCATTCTGCTCACATGCGCCGCACATTGCGTGTACACTAAAAATATTTCACAGAAAATTACACACTGACGGCATTGTACTATTGGCTGACAAACCTTGTTAGAAGCTGGAACCTTTCATCAGGATTCTTACAGACTTCTTAAACAAAACAATCATTTTGGACCAGACAAAAATGTTTTAATTATTCATTTACAATCATGTTTTTAAGGAAAATAGATACTTTTATTCAACACATTTCTACAAGCTGTGGGTGTATAATTTTTTTTAAATGATGTCTACTAAAAATGTTATATGACATTTAATGTGAAGTTTCTTCTTTGCATTTGCATTTGCAAATATTTTTTAGTCATGCATGGGTTGTGTTCCACTGTTTCCACTGACCACAAAAATGTGGTCACACCAGTTAAGCTAACGGAAGCTAAAAAGCTGAACAGAAACCTTGAAATAGTACAAGACTACCTTAACATATGCAGTATTATAGTACCTCTGTCTGTCTGGCTATTAAAGTAGTTAAATGTCTGAATTTGTTACTAAGTTACTATGAATTTGCATAAAATTTTGTTTGACAATTTTGTCATAGAAACTTATTGCAACACTTGCACTGTGTGGAGTTTATCATCTGCTGGCTGTCGTGGTAAGTTTATGTGGGGTTGCATTCAACACTAAGTTTCATTTCATAGTCTGTGCCTTTTATAAGGAAAGTCAAAGCATTGCAGGTTTGAACAAGTAACGATGCTGACCTTCTACACTTTCACTGTAAACGAAAGCTACACAGTACACCAATGTGCTGACGTCTATTTCAGTTCATGGTTAACTATTGAAGATTTGGGTCTCATGTTGACTGCTATGCTCTAATTTGTGAAAGGATAAAGTATAACACAGTACACCAGTGGAGATTGATAATATCCTTTGCCTGTAAAGAGAAGAGTGCAAAAAACCTGTGCAATGAAAAACATTTTAAGAACTTCACACAAGATCTTTTCACTGGTTTCTTTTGATTTCTGAGTTATTGGCAGTTACGCTTTTTATTAATATTTTAAAGAAAATAAAGATAATTTACAGAAGGGTTTATTTTCCTCTCAGTAAACATTTGCACCATCAGTAAAACAGAACTGCTTTTACAACGTCTTATGTCTTTACAAAATCACAATCTCTCTTTCCCACCACTACCGTTCAGGGCGCAGCTGTGTTCGTTGAAAATTAACAACCTGAGGGCAGGGATAGGCTACTTTCTGACATGGAGCAGCAAGGCTCCGCAGGTTTTATTCCCACCAAAATCTTCAGACAGAAGGCAGTGTCATCCTGCAACATATGTGACCGCACTTCCATTTTCAATCGCCCCTCCTGTAGAGTGCAAACGATGGTCCCCACGTTCAGAGCCACATCCCCCTTTTGTGGCCCGTTTATGGGACAAAAGAGCTCGCACAGCTGTAGCACATAACAGCAACTCAGCCAAGGTGTTAACAGAGCAGGCGGCTGTATTCGGAGAGGGCTGAGGACTTTTTCACGCCATCCCAGATACGAGCTGCGTAGTGAAACCTGTAAAAACACAACAAATTTATAGCGACCAGAAATTTGATTCACCTTCCTGATATTTTAGCAGTTTGCATTTAACAGATGTTCCCAGTAGAGAGGCAAACAAGAACTGTGTGGCCTCTTGCTCAACATCCTGTTCGTTAGTTTTAGGACTCAATGGCACGAGATTCTTTTTTATTTGTTTAGTTTTGTTCACCCCCCACCTACCAGATTCATATTTAGCCTCGGGGCAACACTGTGCTACGACAGTTCTGAAACACAAAGGTTTTCTGTAGTACATATGATAAGTGGAATAAGGAAAACAAGCATTTCACATTTCATATATGCATTAGAAAAAGTATAAATTATGACAAACATCAACCACAAATAGTTCCCATTAAACAATCAAATAAGCAAACAACTCCTACTTATAAATAAAGACTCAGGTAAAGATGTTTCACACATTTAACCTAAACTTGGTTCCTCTTCTGCTTTGAAATAAAAATATATAATTTCAGAAGCACACATTTGTGTCCTTTACCCGTCATCTTATACTGACCTGCATGCAAAATCACACAAACACACACCCATAGGTTTGCAGAACTTTACTTGTTCAAACTTTACTTTGACTTGACCACATCCTTGTGTACATCCTAGACCAAACCCTTAGCCTAATCCTAACCGCAATTCACACCGTACCTCTAGCCTTAACTCAGACATCGGAAAAAAATCAGGTTTGGTGCATTCTTTGTTCTCCATGAGGACTATTGGTCCTGACATGGTCTGAGTTTATGCCAAAAACATGTTCACACATACTTGACTCTCGTAAAGCTCAATGTCTTCACTTGACTTGCTTGAGGTTCGTGACGACTCATCTGAAAGGCTTCTTAATTTCTCATGGACTGGTAGAAAGTTCTTGGCAATTTAACCTCTGTGGACACCTTGAGTGTCATTGAGATCTCATGTGAGTTGTTGACACACCCAGCCATCATGTGAGTCTTTAACCAAAACCCATAATCATGTGAGTCATGAGGGTTACATAAATCAAGATGTGGCCAGGTGCTAAGCTACCTGAGGAGAGATGCCAGTACTGCTCCCATTTGTCTTCCCCGGCCAAAAAGTGTCTTGTCTTTTAGTTGTAGGTGGACTGCTCAGTCCTGACCTTAGATCTTTTGTCTCGTGTGTTGTGCTATGCTGTTTTGAAGCAATTGGTTGGCTAGGGTGGACAAGCTTCTTCCTCCTTTCCTTGGCGGAAATTTTAGGCTGTTAAATGAGTTTGTCAGGACGTGCAGACATTCAGTTTTTTAAGACAGAAACTGCATATCATGTTTTACCAGGGTGTCTGCAACTTTCATCAGCTTAGACTTAAGATCATTGTAAGGTCAATCAGAATGGAAAAAAGATCACTTTAATTAGTTATGCAGAGAGTTGACCTTTCAGAAGTCTGCATGACCTATTTAATTTCTCATCAGAAGAATATTACTGTTCCCTTTAAACCGAATCTAAAAAACACAAATGTAATTCTGGATGAGACATTTTCTCTTGAGTTTTTCAAATGTAAATTTTTGGCGCACTGAGCACCAGAAGCTGAGTGTCATCTAGTTCCATTATATTCAACAGAAGGCAGACATTTCTACGTTAAGAGGAACAATATAACTTAATGTAAAGAAGTATATTTAACTGTTTTCAAACATACATATTGTAACACGTGCATAAAATATACTGCTGGTAAAATGACTTATCTTTTTCTTCAAAATGCTAAAGCTGATCTCTTATTTTGCAGTCGCATGCTGCCTATTCATCCATCCGCCATTACGTTTCATGCACTTCCACTTTCATGCTGTTTTGAAGCAATTGGTTTGCTAGGGTGGACAAGCTTCGGCCTCATTTCCTTGCTGGGGACTCTTCATGTCAATTGCCACTCCCCACCAGTCAATTAGAACTGAAGTAGCCTTTTGAATGATAGACTAAGCTTCTAAGCAAGTCCAGTTGCCTTTGTTTAGCACTTGGATATAGAGTATCATGACCTGGATCAGTGAGAACCTTTACCATGGACCCACACCTTGAAGTGCAGCTCTGTAGGGTTATTGTACGAAAATTAATGGAAGGCAACTACAAGGGCATAGATTTGGATTCAGGGGTGGGGACAGGGACACAATCAACAATTTAATTAGTATTTTTTTGTTACATTAAAAGATAAAATATGTAACATTTCCACATTAAAATGTCTAAAATCGACTACAACTTCTATATATTTTGTTAGTTGTTTATTTACATTATTATTATCCCATTTGTTTCCAGTAAGGTCCAAACCCAGAGAAATCCGTAATATTATATAAGGTAACAGCGCATTTCATTTGGTCGCCTGACGCTATAACTTCCAAGTAAATGCCAGATGATACGTGAGAGAGTAAAAAAGGAAGTTGCCACACCCCACTGAACATGACGGTGCATAGAAACGATATATTGAAGTTGTATTTGCAACTTCACTACAGTTCTTACCTTTGATTGATGTTCAACTAAAGTGTCTGATAGGAGAATATTACCTGTAACTAAAATACAGATTCAAGGGTTTTTTATCTACAAAAAATGCAGAGAAAGTGGGGGTACTTTATCTGCCACAAGTAGTGTTTGTAGATATGTTTCAGGCTGAACGCAGCCCCAAACAAACACCATTAACTACGGAGGGGCAACCTGTATGTAGTGTGAAAGTAGGAACAAAAATAGTTTGCAAGGCGTCAATCTCTGCTGCTCGTCAAGATCTTGTGCTTTGAGCACATCTGACGGCGACTCAAATGAGTGCATCAATATTCTTTAAAACTCAGGTATTCTCTCACCTGGACTATATATAAAACCCAGTGACAGTTATAGGCACTTGGGTAATGAATGGAAACTGTAAAAGTGAACAGAATTTTGAGGGGCTGCCTGGAAGACAAATGACTACTGTGGTGCAGACTACTGTGGCGCAAACCACAGGGACCCCCCCCATCCCTTTCTTAGTTTCCTGTCTCTCTCTACAATCAAATAAAAGCAAACATTCCCCCATCTGCTATGGAAATAAATGTAAAGTGGGCAGAGAGAAATGTGATGCTTACCAGTTCTTCTCAGTGAGGATGGTGTGTGACAGCTGACAGCGAGGCATGGCTAGAATTTGGCTCCTGAGTTTTGAAACCATGGTGGAGAAGGCCGGGTGTCCTCTGTAGCCCGGAAGCAGGGAGAACAGCGGGTATGTCCCCGACCCTAAAAAAATGGCACAAAGATGAATTCCTATCTAGGACAATATTCAGGAGAACAACAGAGTTTTGCTTGCTGTGAAGATAAATTCTCTATAACCTGCTTTAGTCAGATTATCCTCTCCGTCATTCTCCTGCACAGGAAGGAGAAACATGTTGACTTCCGTTGTCAGATAGTCCTGCCCCAAGCCAGGGAAGATATTGCAGTCCAGCATGGATAATGTCCCTAAAAACAAACCACATGTTATGGGCGCAGGTGTGGCATGTGACTATTTTGATAATCAAATCTAACCAAACACTGATGATTCCAAACCATTTACATTGGTTTGTCTTTAACTACACCCAGTTTTAGAAACTAAACTGGATTTAAAAACAGCCATAGAATAAACAGGGCATATTTATCTGTGAAGAGAATACTGTTGTAGTTGTGAACCTTTGTATTTGAGATGAGAGTGGGCCATTAGTTTGTCCACAACCATGTGCATGTTTTTCAAATTCCTTGGGCAGAAATCATCCCGTCTGGCCTTGTTCTGGAGGAACACTGCATGAGGGAGGAATTTAAAGAAAAGACACTTTAATTTTGACATCATTAAACCTTGCTAGCGTGTTTCTGTATTGAAAAGTCACCTATGTGAGGATAGTACTCTGCTCCATCGTCATTGCCCGAAGAGCCAGTGCTGTCATGGCTTGCAGATGGCGTGGAGGGTTTCAGCATCTCAGCAGTCTGAAGAAACCTATCCCCAAACATGACATGAGATTTTTACCGGGGACTACAGCCAGAAATTAGCCGTAAAGGCTAAAGCTGCTCCTTTGACTGTAAAGTTTATTAAAAGGAGACTGTTCACGTCATCATAAACAAATAAACTAAACTTAACTAAACTAAACTAATCTGATTCTGCTTGGTCAGTCAAATCAAGCAAGGAATCTTTCAAAGTCTTTGGTTCAAAATTAATGTTTGTGTTTTTCTGGACAGTATTTCCAATTGAAGACGATGCTTTTATCAGGTGTCCATGCCCTTTCCAGATCAGTGCATCCTACTCTATAGAAACCACCAAGCTCATTATAGCAATTCTGTGGAAGTCAAATTGGTATAAAGTTAAATATACACATGGACACTTGCACATTTATTCATGTAAGCACATGTTAGACTGACACAAAGCCAGTCATGTCTAACGTCTGGTTTCGCTCCTATTTGTTTACAACAAGACCAACTGACTGAATAACATTATTGACCTTATGAAAAAGCAGAAGACAAATATCCTCTCAAGATACAAGATGAAATGCCTAACATTCCTGCCACAGGAGGGGACGTTCTAGTTACCCTCACAGCCGTCCTGAAAGCTACCCTCTTATTTCATTCTGTGAACCCGGGCAGTAAGTATAACACAGAGCCACTGCAAATAAGCAGGCACCTACCTGTAGAGGTTTAAGTCCGTGAACCAGTCTTGAACCACAATGACAACATGGCACACCGTAAACAGGAAGGCGGCGATCTGAAGAGACTGTTTAACAGATTGTAAAGAGAGTGGTCACATGAGTGTGTACAGAATAATTAAAATAAACAAACTGCCATTAGACAATGGATCAAAGGACTTAATGTACATATTGGCTCCTCAGTCAATGCATCTGTACTCATATAAACAACTGGTGTTTTCACATAGTGTCCTCTGCAGGCCAGCCACTGACCTGCATCTCCACATATGTGTGAGGGAGGTTGTACTCGGGAGGCAGCTTCCGATCATTGTTGATGAGGTGGTCAAGAATAGACGGGCTGAGCATTGGCTGAAGAAACATAAAAGGCATGTTGCAGTCTAACCATAACTTCTCTCTATTCCACTGTGACACTTCAATTATTCAGTTTATGACTGGCTTACACTCTTACAGCAAATTGAAAATACTGTCACTGTATCCAGAATACTTCATTCTCACCTGTGTATCCAAGAAGATGACCCTCTCCTGTGTGATGAAGAAATCAATGCCTGTGCTCTGGTTTCCTCCTCTTTCCTTGATTTCCTGAGTCTGTGCTCTGAATACATAAGCCCTGTGCAAGCAAAATGCATGCTTAATCCACACTGAGGACACAACCTGACCTCCATCACTTATTCTTCTAATTAGCCTCTCAGTGAGAGTGCAAGTCATACATGTTTTGAGAACCTAAAACCTGGTTTCCCAAGTAAGCTAAAAGAAATATTACGACTGCAATTAACAAATGCATGAAAAGGGTGTATAGGCCTACATCTTTTAATTAGTGGTTCTAATTCTCTCTAAATAAATAGTATTTGATAATATGGTTTTCCTTGGACATTGTACAGTGTCACACACTGACCTGATTTTAAATGTTTTCTAAGATGTGGGATTATCTGAAACACTCTGCAGAACCAGATGGGTTTACAATATCGCCCTCTTGTGTTCAGAAAGAGTATCATCACTTTAAAAGTGAAACTTAAAGAAAGAAAACTTTGAAGGTAAGAATGAACTTTTTTAAAAATATTTGTCTAATATTTGTCTAATATTTGTCTAATCTGTTTGTTTGATTTTTATTTTGAAGCAGAAAGACACATTGGGCCTTAGAGGACACTCTTAACTTTTGTATTTGTTTTTGAAATTTGCCATTTGTATAAAACCAAACACATGTTTACCTTTCTATAATAACTTACAATAAAACGTGATGTGTTGTTGACAAAAATTTCAATAATTAATTTACTTTTATGGTGCCGTCACTGGTCTAACAACGTTACTAGCCCCATTCACACAGCCCTTTCAGTGTGTAAATCATGCACCGCTACTCTGCCTCCCCATCTGTGTGAAAGATACAGATGTGGAGAGGCGGGACAGTTTCGCTGAGGCTCTGATCCACCTCCGTAGGCAGTATCAGAGCCACAGCAGAGGCGAGACAGCGTCTGGGTAAATGGAAAAGCCGGAAGCGCGGATCAGGGGTGTGTCGGTCTGATGGTGTTCACATTCTGACAACTAAACAGATCCTTCACTCATCAGATAAAAGAGAAATGTCCCACACTTCAACCCACAAAGTAATGTTACAGGACCAAACAACAGTAATGTGGTAACTGGTAGTGTCTTTGGCAACTTGTATGAGGAAAATCATACTGCATCCTCACGTGGAAAAATCTGTGTTCATCCTGTCTGTCCTACCGACTCTTTGTCACATTTCTGCCCGAAGAACAGCGTCTGTCCCCCGCAGCAGAGCCAGGTGGCTCCCGCAGTTGAATGGCAATGATTACGTGACATGACACATTTAGAGCAAAGAACTTGAACTCGCCATGTCTTTGTCACGTCCCGCTTTTGCGTTGTTGTAGTTACTGTCTCTGGCAACTTGTATTGTCTTCAGTTAACTTTCCCCCAAAACAGCATCCCTCCCTCCTCCTCCTTAGTACTGTATTAACAGTTCTGTAAATCTGAGACACTTTTGCTGCCAGATTTTTTCAAAACTTAAAGTTCAGTCCTTCTAGGTTTAGACTTAATGGGAACGCCTCCTCCTCGTCAGTGCTTTTTAACTGTGCACTTCTTAATGGTTCAACTTCAGCCTTAGCCTCTACTCTGTCTTTTTCTCCCTTAAACGTCCTCTGACGAGTATTTTTTCTTAAAACACTTTGAAGAAGTGTTATTATTTTATTAATAAAGGAATTTAATATATCATCCACACATAACTGAGCAGTTTATCGTTGATGTTACAACCGACCTTACCTTTGATCTTCCTCAGGAGTGTTGGCAGATAACAGTGACATGATCGTAGATTTCCCAGCTCCCTGCAGACCAATGACTCCCACCACCAGCATATCCGTCTGGTCCCTCAGATACTGCAACACACCACACGGTATATTGGAAACATTATGAAAACCTTTAGTTCGATGGCTCCGCAATCAACAAATTCACTGAACATGAACTCACCTCCATGGCGCTGTCACACCAATTCATCTGATCATCCACTAGCTTGATGCTGTGCTTCATCTTCTCAGGAGGGAGGAGTTTAGACTGGCCAACCATGGCTGGAGGTCATATAAAAAGATTTATTTTACATTTTCTATTCACACAGAATTTTAAGTATTGAATTTTTCTGTACATCACTGTAACAGCCATTTCCAGTGGGAAAAAAATGCTCTTTTTGTGTGATCTGCAATAACTCACGGTCCACAGCACTGCTCGATGCAGAAGCACCCATTCCTCTGTTTTGGATCTGGTATACAGGCTGCGTAGGTCGCTGCCCTTCCTTCTCCATCTTGGAGGGTCCAGGACCAGAGGGCTGAGCTGCCACCTCAGGAGGAGTCCCTGGCTTCCCTCCATCATCCCTAGCTTTCATCAACATGATGGGCTTCTCTAGGACTGGAGCTCCACCGGCAGGTGCATTCTGTGATGGCTTGGCCTTGAAAAGGATCCAACAACAACACAAGTCTATAGATAACGTGAACTGTAGAGGAGCTTAAAAGATACAAGCTTTACTTTCTGTGATGATCACTTGTGAACTGTGACTCAGTTGATTTGGAAATGTTGTCCTAAACTCCTGAAAAAATTATGTGAATTTACAAATAGCTTCTATTGCCTTTGAAATAAGTGTCTGCCAAATTAACTAACTGAAATGTAACTGCTGCCAAACAACTATGGTGTTGATTTCACATACTGCAGTCACACTAATATTTTTACTTTGTAATACTGCCTAGATACACCGAAATGTTCTGATGTCATTATGACTGTGTCTATTTTTGCTTGTGTTCAATGAGGAGAACCACAAAAAGACCTCAGTATCTGACTAACTCACCCTTTCTCCAGGGGGTTTTGCAAGAATGATGGGGGTCTTCTGAATGAGTGGCCCTGGTGGATCCTCGCTCCCATCCTGAACAGATAAATGAAAAATGAGTTACTATTCAGGAGTAAAATAGTTAAACCAGCAGTGAAGACAACATAGACTGCATCAATGTGAGTGACGTTATGTGTGTGTACCCTTCGTTCTCTCGGTTGGTATTCTCGATCCCGACTGGGTCCGGACAGATTTTGGCCCGGAGGTCCAGCATCTCTGTCTCCCCGGCGTCGCCTCCGCCTGCGGCCCTGCCCGTACATCCCGGGCTGACTGTGGCCGGACTCTGACATATATCTGCTCACCTGATTCACTTCAACAGCAAAACTGATGTCAACAGACCGCTAAACGTTAGCTAACGATGGGAGCCGAGTCAAAGCTAAGGCGAGGTAAATATAGCCTAATATTACTTTCACTGAAATGTCCTCGAAACGACTAATCTGCTCTCACCCACCTATACTGTGAGCATTACTTTCGGTAACGTCAAACGTTATTTAGTGCGGACTTCGTTACATATAAACCCAATTCGCTTGTCTATAGGCATAAATAACGTTAGCTTTAGCTTTCCGCTAGTGCGCTTGGTTCAGAGCCAGCGTTTACCGTTACAGTACGTCGGATGGGCGGTTGCCAAATCAACAACGCGTTGGAAGAAACTCCACCCGCCTGAAATTCTGTGTGCTCCCAATCAAACGCAACTTGTTCGTCTGGTAAATGGAGTCGTGATGAAACATCGCAATGATATGGATAGTTCTGCCACTTCATCATTTTATTGAAAACTTTGATATTCTGTATATTTTACTACATAAAGGAATATAGGATATAATAGAGGAGGATATAATACGACGCATTCTTCTTTAACCTCGTGCTGCTGCTTTTTGTTTGATTTCTTTGAAAGTAAATTAATAATAACCACATCCTGACATAGGTTTCTTAAAGGCATAGTTCAAATATTATAAGTGTTTACAATATAAGCGTTGTTCGAGTGAAGAGAACAAATCCTTTAGATACTTTCAAATTAATAAAGCATAGTCGATCATTCAAGGCCAACTGTGTTATGTTTTTGGTCCAAAATAATTTTGATTTAAAAACCTCGTAAAATTCTGACTGAATTAAATTATTCTCCTGAATAAAATTTCAACAGTGTACTTTTGAAGTTTTTCCCCGAAGTTTGGGGGAATATTAAACTTGACCTCTGGTGCATTCTGGGAGATGCAGGCGTCTCTCTTCCGGTTTAGAGCGGATATGGAGGAGCCATGGGAGGAGCTCGGTGTGTGGACGCCATCAACAAAATGACAGTGGCTTCAAATGTGAAATTTGAACGGTTTTTATTTTTGTAACGTGCTGAATCGTATCCGTATAATCGCCACCTCTACCGATGGATGTGTTTCGGACACAAATCTGGAATAGAGGCTGTATTATTCACCGAAAGCCCCTCATTGCATACAAGTTAATATTAACGCTATCAATTTGTTTTTTTGAAGTAACGCACAGTAACTAACGTTAACGGTTAACTGATTTGTAGAAACCATCACCTTCTAGTTTGGAGTAATCGGATTATTTCATCTTCGATCGGTACTTCAGGCATTAGTTTCCTGGTCCAGTAACTACTTGTGGACAGAGGTAAGTAAGTTAAGAGTTTCGTTTTCTGGTGAAAATGTAATATATTGAGATGTCTTGTTAGATGGTTCAAACACAGACGTCTCAACAGAAGTGAGCTGTAAGCTAGCCCAAAGTGAGGAAACTCTTTTTTTAGGGAAAGTACAGTGTTAGCTAATGGCTTGTGGTGCTGATGAGACACACGTGAAGACACAAAAGGTTAACCACACTTGAGCTGCAACTCATAATTACTTTAATTAACTGTCTGCTTTTCGATTAACTGATTGATAGGTCGTCTATAAACCGTCAGAAAATCGCTAACCTGTCATAGTTTCCTAAAACCTGTGGTGACTTCCTCAAAGGGCTTATTTTGCCTCAAACTAGCTAACTAAAATGTATAGACTTAAAATGATTCAACAGTGATGAAAGTCAGAAACAACAACAACTTCGACACTAGAAGAGCCTTCAGCCATGCTAGCAACTCTGTGAACGTGAGGAAAACACATTTTCTAACATGCTTCTGTTAAGTAAGTACATCATACAGTCACCCTCTTAGGTTAGCGTGTTAGCATGCTAACGGGGGGGGGGGGAATTGAAATCTGTACCCAGTGTTTGTGCTACAGTATGAGACAAGAGGTCACCAAAGTTATAATTCATCCTGGGGGGCAGTAATGTCTGTAGCTACATCTAATGTCAATCCATGTAATAGTTGTTGAGATATGGGGCCACTGGAGGAAGAGTCTGGATCAACAAGTGTGTTGGCTTCATCCTCTGGGGACCATTAATTTATGTACACAAATAAAAACTAAGATGGAGAATTAGCAGGAATACAATCATCTATTCTATGTTTTGTAGAAAAAGGCTGTTTTCATGTCAGTCTTGGACCATGGTGATGTCATTTATCTTCAACTCTCAAACTTTTGGACTCTATCACTCTGAGGTTTCTCCCAAGTAATGTTTATGATACACATCACTGTATTTTAGGTCGGGTGGTCTTCCCTCAAAGAAATACGTGATACTCTCTGAGATCTTTGTATCGTCAAAGTCCTAACTGAAAAGCTAGCTTTATCAGACCCTTGCGTCTGACTGGCTTGTGCTACATGTCCTACAAGTAAGGTCCAAATAACATACAGCACCAAATTAAAATCAGTTCTCTACCCTTTAGCCATTTCAGAAATTGGATCTTAAACCTCCCAGCCATCGGTTGTTATTGTTTTAAATTATTGTATTTTATTACCATTCACATTATCTTAATAATTTGACATGACTGTATTGTTATTTTACTTCCAATTATTATATTTTTCTATTAAATTATGTGGTATAACTGCAGTATTTCAGGGGGGTTGTATAACTGAAGGGTATTTTACATTATTTAGATTTTTTTTAATCAAATTATCCATTATCATTATCGTTTAATTATTGTTTTTTAATGGCTATGGCTTCTTTTTTTTACAAGCCTATTGTGGAATCTATTGCCTATTGTCTCCTTGTTATTGTAGCTTTAAACTACACATGTAATTACTGTGGATTGGCTTCATCTTAAGACTATCTACTGAGTTGCTTGTGCTGTGAAGCTTATATAAAACCTGTATTTAAGTGATTCTGACAAATCTTATTTAAATTGCAGATCACCCAGAGTTTGCCCTGACCAGCTCCCTATGTCTGAAGACTCCAGCAGCGATGATGATTGGTGCGCGCCCACACAAAGACAATGTTGGGAATGTGGCAAAAGATTCAGCAACATAACAACCTTGATGTCGCACTACAAAAGCCACGATATCCAAGCCACCTGCAACATCTGCAACATTACTTTCCGACGCCTGACATCACTCTCCACGCACCTGGACAATGTACACTCGCCGCCCCTCTGCAGAAAGTGCCCTCAGGCCTTCAGTAATGTGTGGGAGCTGAACAAGCATGCGGAGACGCATTGCATGGTTCCAGCGCCAATCCAAGGAGACCCCTCTTTGATTTCTGCTGTCATACACCAGAGTCAGAACAGCGGCAACTTTTCCAATCAGCTCACGGCACAACACGGTACAAACCTAGCACTGCGTAACTCAGAATTGAGACCTCAACAAAGAATTGAGATGAAGCCTGAGAGACCTGAGACGTCTGTAAACAGTGTAGAGTATATAGTGGGTGAAGATGATAAAGATCTCAACATGGACAGTGATTGTGACGGGGCAGATGATTCAACAAGCTCCGACTCTGATGACGAAGATCAGACACGCTCTAAATTTGACGATCCAGAATCAGATGGTGGCTCAAGTTCAACTGATGATTCCAGTGACTCTGCTAATAATCCAAACTCTAAAAACCCTGTTGTAGCCCTTCCTATTGATAATACTACAATGTGTGCTTCATGTGGTAATGGGCCATATCGGTCTATGAAGCTCCATTTGCTGCACTGTAGTGGCGTACGAGTGAAATACCAGTGTTCACGGTGCAAGAACCTCTTTAAAACTGAGGCGTCTCTTAATGAACATTACATGCCTTTGTATTCCTGCGAGGTGTGCGGGCAGGTTTTCTCTCACCAGAACGCATTCCAGCAGCACCCGTGTCCCAAAATAAGCCGATCACCTTTGAACCTCTTTTGTTCCGAATCAATGCCACACGCATGTAACATATGCAAATCGTTTTTCACCTGTGAGAAAACTCTGTTCGACCACGTCACCAGGGTTCACACGTCAGTGGTCAGCACCAAGGTGTGCATCATTACCAATCCATCAATGCTGACAGATAATAAGATTTCACCAGGTTTCCGTGCCACAGCAGCCCAGTCTGCCATTGGTAGTCCAAATGTGGTAAACCAGGTCATTAATGGAAAGCTTAATGTTGGCCAGAGCTATGCAGGGCCGCTGTCCACTGTTGTGAAATCCAGCCCTTCCCCTGTCTCGCCAGTCACCTCCCGTCGAGGCAGACCTCCTACCTCGGTACGTATGGCCGGCTCACTAGTTCAACCAAACAACCAGCCTTTAAGCAGTCTCTCTGCCCCCGGTGCCACTGAAACAACTCCAACCACTGCAGCACCTGACCCTGCCTCCCCACCAACTATTCTGGCTATGTTTGAGAATGACAGCCAGGATGTGGCTCTAAAGAAACGTATGAACACAGGCTGGCGCTCCAAGGCCCCTCACCCTTGCAGGCAATGTGGCGCCGTCTTGCGGCAGCCCTCTCTCATCATCAGCCACCGCTACCTTCACCGAGGCCGCCGCTTACACCGTTGCCAGTGCGGCCGTGCTTTTAAGCACCGGCTGCACCTCCTGCGTCACTGCGTTCAGCATGCGGAGGCCATTAGCTACATCTGCGTCAGCTGTGGGGAGACTTTCACAGGAGCAAAAGTCTTGGCCGAGCACATAAAGGGCAAGTCGAGGAAAAAATCGTGTTCTGGACGGAAACGGAAACGTAAAGTTAAGACAAAATGCAGAATGCCCTTTACTTGTGACTGTGGACAGCTCTTTTTTAGGCCGTCGGCTTACATATGGCACCAACTTCAAAACAGGACAAAAACAAAACGATTGAAGAAGCCCTTGAAATGACTAAGCACCAACATATCTCCTGGTTCATCCATGGTTTGTGCACCTCACTGAGAAACAAGGTGTTAAATCAAAAGGGATGTTACACACACGTCATCCGATTGTCACTGTTATGTTTAATTTGTGTATTGCCAAGTGAGAAACTCACACACACATTCATTTTTAATGGCTTTTAATTATAAGTACGTCCTGGATGGTTGTTAACATGATTTCACCATGTGCAAATGATACATAGTAAACAGGGTTAAAACAAGTCCCTCAGACAACATACCAGAGTACAAAATTAACCCACAAGGAACCTTTTTTCAGTGTTGGATTAAGTTAAAACACGTGAAAACTCCAGTTTATCCTCCAGAGAAAGAGTCAGTCCAGTTTTGCTTATTTTTTCTCACAAAGTGCATTCTTAACAGTGAGGTTTGTATGGGAGCTTCTGAGTCCTCTTGTTACTTGTTTTTACTCCAGCTGATTCAAACATAATGTTCCTGTGAGATATTGTAGAGTTCTTGGGAATTCAAGTTGAAAATAGCATATGACTTTTTTTTTTTTTTAATGGTTGTTATATAATCTTTAAAATTTTAATGTTAAGGGTCCTCAAGATGTGGTTAATTTTATTCATTGTCCACTAGATGGAGCTGTTGTGTTGCTAAAACATGAGTTTACAAGGAAAGTTATACTCGCTGTTCTCAGAACAGGTGTAAAATGATGATTACGACCCCTAATGTGGACATTCATCTATGAGTTTCAGTTGACATCCCTTAAAATCCTACAAACTTAAACTTTGAAATAAAGGTTTCTTCCAGCAATACTTGATTTGAAGTTTAGTTTGTTTTCTCGGTTGGGCATCGAAACACATTTCATTAAACGTACTACAAGGAACTTTTAACTGGTTATGAAACTCAATTTCAAACTAGACCATCAGTGAGAAGATTGTCAATTTCTACATAATTATTAATTATAAGTTATTCCTAATGTCTGGCACTGGGTAGGACTCTGACTTATCCAGGTTGGATAGATCAAATTTAAATTAAATTTTAAGAATCTCAAAGCTTGAGTAAAGTCTGCTTTGTGTTCTGGTGGTACGCCACTAAAACGTTTACTTTTGTCAAAGAGGCTGCCAGAATCAACAAAAATTGAAAGCTCCTTGTAGTAGCTTTAACAGTTCACTTGGTGGGTTAGAGAAAGTCATAACAATGATGAGTTGTTAAATATTGAATTCTATATAACAAGCCAGTTTTGCTAACAACAACCAGCTTGGTAACTATTAAACTGTCTGCTGATGAAGGAGAGTTTTTTTTTTTTTTTTACAAAACTGATTAGGCTTACACTGAAACATTGCAAGGAATTCAAAATAAAGTTAAGATGTAAAAATATAATCTTATTCCACAGGAATAAGGCAGTGACGGAGTCCATCAATGAAACCTTACAAATGGCAGTTAAATTACTAAAGCAAGCCTTGGACTGGCCTTTTGGCGGTGTGGATTACAAGGCTCTCCACACTCCCTGTTTGACATTAATTCAGTTCTTTGTGCATCATCACAAATACAGCTGCTGAAAACACAACAGATTCATCAGAACGCACTGTGATTCCCCCACAGTGAATGGAAGTCTCATTTTATCTGTATAGTTTTACAGCTATGAGTCATTGTGCAGTGCACTCAGTCATCACAGGGCCAGAAGATGAGATCTTTAGTAGGTATGCCAGTCCTCCAAGTGGTTCAGCATGTTAAGAGTCTGGAGCAGCTCCGGGTGGAGAGGATTTGCTGTCTCACTTTCATGGATACTGTAGATGAAAATGCTGAAGACAATTTGTGTATGTAGCCATGTCACCTGCAACAATAAACAAAGAAATGAGTTATTCTCCTTAGCAGGCGTGCTCCAGCTCGGCTTACATACCACATCCTGCACTGTGCTGTCAGCAGTTTTGCGCACTGGGAGCTGTAAGTGTTGTTTACCTGATCTCCGGGTTGCGGTGACGCAGGACATGAGACAGCAGCTCAGACGTTTGTTGGAAGCAGCGACTCAGCTCGTCCAGCTTCTGCTCCATGGAGAAGATGCGCTGCTCCAGCTCGCGATAGGAGTTATTCCAATTGGCACTGAGGTCGCACATGATCATCTGCATCTGTTGGATGTATGTAAGAATTGGCCACATGTCAAATTCACACAAATAGGGGCAGCATATCTCCAGAGTGACTGCGAACTGCTGCCAATTGTATTCTGTTTATACGTCCATGAACGCAGCTACGGTTAGCTCAGTTAGCCAGGCAGGTAGCCAGACTACTGGGGGAGTTTTGGTGTTTACACCGCTAGCACAGGAGCTTTGGACCGCTGGGAGACGGAGGTTTTCAGGCTTGGGGCTAGCTGGTTAGCATGCTTACTCTATGTCTCTGCTGTACAATACACAGCCGTCTTTGACATGACTTCAAAAACTGTTATTTCATCACATTCTGTTTATAATTGGAGTTGTTTTTTTTAAATGAATGCAGCAGATATAAAGTGAGGCTTTTTTTGTGGAGTCCAGTCTCTTACTAACTGACAGAACTATATATTGTGCATGTTAGACAGTTTTAAGTCAACTTTGTGGGGCAGAGTCAAAACCACCCCAGTGTTCCCAACACAGAAACTGTGCCAATACATTTTGCAACCCCTTTAGCAACTTCATTTCTTTTTAAAAGATGCCAATAGCAACAAATCTTTGTGCTCACTGTGGCTGGGGTTCAGTAAGAGAGAGCTGCATGTTCGGTCTGCAGACTGTAACTAACTAACTACACAGTGACGCTGACATGGTTTACCTTTCTTCATCCAACCAAGCACCTACACTTGTAGTCTGGAAAAACGGAGCTTGTTTTCCATATAAATTGATCAGGAAAGTGCGTTCTAAAGTGCACAAACCACACGTTCGTGCCTGTCGCTGGGTAATGTGTTTATATCTTGGGTTTATTCCACATGGAAAACCTACCTGGGCCTACGAATTCCTGACACAAATGAATCCTCAGACATTTTATGGAGATTTTTTAACAAGCATTTAATGTGTCTGAACACCTAGCGATAAACAGCAGCCTGTAAAATACTGCGTAATAGTCTATGTAAGTAGTGAGCGTTTTTAAGGAGATCTTTGTAATCTTTCCAATGGAATATATACAAAACCTTCTAGCAACAGCTGTCTTTTTACCTTGGGGAGGTCCACCATCTCACTGACGTAATCTCTCAGCTTCCTTTGTTTGAGACGTAAATGCCGAAATCTGCAGGAAGAAAACTGTATTTTAATTACATTACAGCAAATGTTGCACTGAGACATGGAGAGGGAAGGTTCAGACCATTTATTTAAATAAGGTAACATGATGTGTAAAATTCAAGAGTTTTAAATCGGCTATCTACAAACGAAGCATCCTATTTTTGGACACATGGAACAGTCCTGGCACAATACATAACCCTGATCTGTGGAGGAATATGCTGACAAGTTAACTGAGTATTCCACTACTCAACATGCAGGAGCCATGCTGTGTTTGTTAAATAGCTATAAAACATTGCTTGAAGGTCTTTGACGTATAAAGGTGGAAAAGGCTCTAAATTTAGTATCTTGAAAGCACCAAAAGAGACATCTGGAAACCAATATCTCAATCAAGCAGCCAGCAGTGATGGAGTGATGGTCTCATTACAGCGTGCTGTTCTTAATCCCAAGGTGTGGAGGACCCTCCCGCTCGGACTTTCCACACTGTATTTATTTATAGTGGCTGTGGTCGGCGTAGAGCAGGAAGTACAACCCTTCCACCCAGGCTAACACACACTCACACACATAATCCTGTTGTCAGGATAATGAAGCGTACAATCACACTTCTGGACTTCCTGTCTTGTGCAATCTGGTCGTTCTTATAAGAGAAGCTAGGACTCGATAATATGACTCAACTCAAATGGAAAAAGTCAGGGTTTCCATGTTCTTTTTCTTCATGAACGTCTCAGAAAAAGATAAGACAGTTTGTGTAAAGTTATTTGCCACCCTGTCTCAGAACTTCGCCTTGAATTCTGTATAATAAAAGGGTGGACCCTTGCTCACACATGCCCTGCCCACATAAAACAGGCCACAGTCTAATTAGTAATCTAAATTGCCCATTAAAAACTGTGACTCTGTGGTTAAGCATGTTGACACTAAGTTAACAACCTGTAAAATACACATGTAAGGCAAGCAAACCAACACCCACTCAACATCCCTCGCCCAGACCCAACACACACAGACGTCCTGCCTGAAGGTATCATTTGTTGCGATAGGCTAACTCACACTCTGATGGCTTCCAGAAGGCACCTCTGGTGTCTTCGGTGCTCACCGCCGTTGCTCTTCGTCAGGTTTGCGCGGTGCAGGAGCCAGCATTCCCTTAGCACGTTAGCAGCAGCGTGGCGGATCTGGTGAAGAGACCGAAAGTTCAGAATCGATTGAGCAAACGTGGCGGTTCCAGGAGCTGAAATGTGGTCAGGATAAAGTCGCTCAAACTTGCGAAACATACAGCGCTTATCTGGTGATTGATCATGTTAGTACAGGAACTAAAGCATGAGCCTTCCAAGCCGGCTGATTAAATCCAGATAGTCTTTCCTGTTCAAACCTCTTGCTCTGTGATGCTAATTTCAGATAAAACAGAACTCTGAAGGTCATATTTTGCTGAAGGACAGGCCGTTCACACTCGAACCTGATGTTTACACACTGCAGGATTTCTCCAGTATCACCTTTTTGCACTTTTCTCTTTGATTCTATTCGTGTCTGTTTGTCTTCCTGCACAAATCACTGTAAGTGCCCCGTGATGATGTCACTCTGGCCCTGTTGTGAGGGTTATTAATAGAGGCTGTCAGTGTCCGCATCCAGATGTCTTCCCCTGTTCCCATCAGTGTAAATTTGCTCAGAAGATTGCACGCACAGAAACACACACACACGGGCACACACACCAAGCATGAGTGAGGCACAAAGATTCACCTAGCGACAGGATGCAGCCACCGGGAGAAAGGAAATGGTTGTATCCTCCAAAGCGGTGCACCTACCGCAGTCAGACTTCACTTTACAGTTTGGTGAGCAGCTTTCGCACTGCATGCGGGTACAAACTGAGCTCCATCAATCATTCCACTTAATGCAGGCTATATTACTGAGACACTTCTCTGGCTTTACGACAACCTCTCCGTGTCAGCTTTTATTTATCCGACACCTTCTTCTTCCCATCAATAAACAAACACCTGAATCCTGGCCAACTCTACAAACAGAGCAAGTCCCCTGCAAGTCACTTCCACACACACACTCACAAACACACAAACACACACGCGCATAAGCTCAACCAGTTTCCTGCCCGTCGCTGCACCGTCCTGAACTGACACAAGTTTCTTTCCTGACAGAGGTCAGATGATTTCCTCTGTTTGACGCCTTGAAAATGCTATAAAGAGGTTGGCAAGGCCTCATCTCCCTCCTCTTTTCCCACACTATCCCGTCCCTCTGGTGTCTCTTATTTAAGGAAAAAAATAATTATAATAAGACTCCAAAAACCAAAACATGCATGCGACATGGAAAGTAGTGACGCTTCCATCCTGACAGCTCCATCCGCTTTGTCATCTCTCTTATTTGTCCTGCTACACGGCAGTAACCTCGGGAGGAAGGGGGGCAGATGACTGTTTACTAAATGTTCATAGAGGGAATTTTATTCGATTGTTTGATAAATACTGTCACAAAAATGAGAGCCCATTAGACTTCAAGAGAGTAAAAATCACACCTAGAACACACACTTATTACACGTAATATATTGAATATTTTTAAAGTAGATCTCAGGGTTGACACAAGTAAGCCTGTGATGATGATCATTTTGTCGCATGACACCTAACATGCAGTTAAGAGTGAATGATCTGACCGCGTGATTTTCAACCACTGTTCCAGAGATCATCTGGTGTGCCGTGGGAAATTGTCCAATTATCTCTCAGATAACACAATTGCCAGACGTATTGATGACATGTCTGCAGACAACGAAAGCGTTGTTTTGGAAAAGATACGCATCAGTGGGAAATTTGCATTGCAACTTGATGACTCTACGGACATTAGTGGACATGTTTAACTCCCGGCCAATGTGCGTTTTGTGGATGGAGACGCCATCAGAGAAAACTTGACAGAATGACTGTCGAAGAGATCGTCGTTGGATTGAGGAACAGCTCTTGATCCATTGGAAAGGTGGTAAGGTTTTCAAATTGACGGATGTCAGAACTTGAGACGAACGGGAGAGAAATGGTTAGGCTTGCCTATATAGGTTTCACAGGTGGTCAGGTGAATCAGGGCGACATGGGTGGTTGAGTTAATGAGGTCGAGGTGGTTAGGTTGATGAGACACAGGTGGTGTAATTGGATGGGCCTGGGTGGCAGATCAGCGAGGTGGAGTGGCATGGTCCAGTTCCTGACCTTTTAGGCTACAGTGTATCATTTTGTAACATTTTTGGTTGGTGGTTTGCCACAGGATTTTTTTTTATGTAAAAAGTGTGCCATGGCTCAAAAAAGGTGTTTAATGTGTTAAAAGGACCGAAAACAACAAACAAAAAATCTAAAATTCATTTTTTTCTGTTAACTTTAGTTAGAGGTGCGATAACGCAGAGCTGCTTTCAAGTGATGAGAGATGTGCAAGGCTGGCATACTTGACAGATATATTTCAGCATCTGAATGAACCGAACACACGAATGCAAGGCCGAAATGAAAACCTGCTCACGTGCACAGACAAAATAAATGGATTCCAGTCAAAGGTGCACCTCTGGCAATAACATCTGGAAAGTGCCAACCTTGACATGTTCCCCCTCACTCAGAAATGGCAAGGAGATGTCAACACTGCTGCACTGTGTGAGATAATAGGTAAACATTTGAAGATTTCTTGAGGAGAAGTTTTTGGAAAGGATGTGACTTTGTACGAGCAGGAAGAGTTAACCGAATTGAGACAAGACCGTGGTTTAAAGATAAGCTTTGCTGATCTACCTTTGGATGATTTCTGATCTGACCTATATTGAGCTGTTAATGTGTTAAAGGGACAATATATATATGTATACAGTACAGACCAAAAGTTTGGACACACCTTCTCATTCAATGAGTTTCCTTTCTTTTCATGACTATTGACATTGTAGATTCACACTGAAGGCATCAAAACTATGAATTAACACATGTGGAAATATGAAATTAACAAAAAAGTGTAAAACAACTGAAAATACGCCTTATATTCTAGTTTCTTCAAAGTAGCCACCTTTTGCTCTGATTACTGCTTTGCACACACTCTGCATTCTCTTGATGAGCTTAGAGAGGTAGTCACCTGAAATGGTTTTCACTTCACAGGTGTGCCCTGTCAGGTTTAATAAGTGGGATTTCTTGCCTTATAAATGGGGTTGGGACCATCAGTTGTGTTGTGCAGAAGTCAGGTGGATACACAGCTGATAGTCCTACTGAATAGACTGTTAGAATTTGTATTATGGCAAGAAAAAAGCAGCTAAGTAAAGAAAAACGAGTGGCCATCATTACTTTAAGAAATGAAGGTCAGTCAGTCCGAAAAATTGGGAAAACTTTGAAAGTGTCCCCAAGTGCAGTCGCAAAAACCATCAAGCGCAACAAAAAAAATGGCTCACATGAGGACCGCCCCAGGAAAGGAAGACCAAGAGTCACCTCTGCTGCGGAGGATAAGTTAATCCGAGTCACCAGCCTCAGAAATCGCAGGTTAACAGCAGCTCAGATTAGAGACCAGGTCAATGCCACACAGAGTTCTAGCAGCAGACACATCTCTAGAACAACTGTTAAGAGGAGACTGTGTGAATCAGGCCTTCATGGTAGAATAGCTGCTAGGAAACCACTGCTAAGGACAGGCAACAAGCAGAAGAGACTTGTTTGGGCTAAAGAACACAAGGAATGGACATTAGACCAGTGGAAATCTGTGCTTTGGTCTGATGAGTCCAAATTTGAGATCTTTGGTTCCAACCACCGTGTCTTTGTGCGACGCAGAAAAGGTGAACGGATGGACTCTACATGCCTGGTTCCCACCGTGAAGCATGGAGGAGGAGGTGTGATGGTGTGGGGGTGCTTTGCTGGTGACACTGTTGGGGATTTATTCAAAATTGAAGGCATACTGAACCAGCATGGCTACCACAGCATCTTGCAGCAGCATGCTATTCCATCCGGTTTGCGTTTAGTTGGACCATCATTTATTTTTCAACAGGACAATGACCCCAAACACACCTCCAGGCTGTGTAAGGGCTATTTGACCAAGAAGGAGAGTGATGGGCTGCTGCGCCAGATGACCTGGCCTCCACAGTCACCGGACCTGAACCCAATCGAGATGGTTTGGGGTGAGCTGGACCGCAGAGTGAAGGCAAAAGGGCCAACAAGTGCTAAGCATCTCTGGGAACTCCTTCAAGACTGTTGGAAGACCATTTCAGGTGACTACCTCTTGAAGCTCATCAAGAGAATGCCAAGAGAGCAGTAATCAAAGCAAAAGGTGGCTACTTTGAAGAACCTAGAATATAAGACATATTTTCAGTTGTTTCACACTTTTTTGTTAAGTATATACTGTAATTCCACATGTGGTAATTCATAGTTTTGATGCCTTCAGTGTGAATCTACAATTTTCATAGTCATGAAAATAAAGAAAACTCTTTGAATGAGAAGGTGTGTCCAAACTTTTGGTCTGTACTGTATATATATATAATGGAACTAGATGGCACTTGGCTTGTGGTGCTCAAAGCCAAAAAACTAGATTTAAAAAGCTTAACAGCAATGTCTCTTTCCAGAAATTATGAAACAGTACCTCACGATAATCCACAGACATTGTTGTGAGCAGTTTCATGTAGGAACTATTTTCTTTCTAACCTGCCTCCAGTGATATCATTCAGTGGCTATGTTGCAAATGTTTCAAACCTGGTGCCTACATTACCCACAATGCAACTAAGATGCTGAGTGACATCACTGGAGGCAATTTATCAGATTACAAACAGCTTCCTGGCTTTATACTTCTTTTTCCACATATGCAGTAGTACTCCCCAAGGCTTGTAGACACACTTTTATGTGTAAAGTTGTTGGAGTTACCCTTTAAACCCTCCACTGAAAATTGCTAAATTCTGCTTTATGGAGGTTTTCTTTTAAACAACCAGAATTTTACATCTTTTGGCCTTTTCAATACAAACATATTTTAAATAACTGCCTTTTCCAAAGCATTTTCCAAAGCAGACCAAAGTGCTTTAGATCTTTTATTGAGTTATGTTATTATCGTCTGCCAATGCAGTGCAGGCTTTTCAAATCCTTCTGCACTTACGGCTGCACTACCACGCAATGTTCCAGCGACTGTGACAACAATAAACACAGACATGCTGTTCATTGTGATGGATTACCTAACTTAAACAAGCCTCAAGTTTCATACAGAAATGAGAGGGAAGGTACATTTAAGAAATCTACAACATTACAGCACATATTTAAACAAGAGTTAGCTAAAAATAGTGAACTATACTGTATTAAAAATATAATTTAGGTATAGAAGCCTTATAACTAGTATACTTTTAGTTATTGTGCTTAATTTAAAGTATATTTAAAATGTACTTTTAATGTCCTTAAGTTCAACTTCAGTGTACTAAAAATAAATATACTAATTCAACAATACTACAGGTATTTCAGTGTACTTCTAAAAAGTGTAATTTGTTGTAAGTATATTGTAAATTGTACTAAACTGCAAATACTTGCAATGTTAGTGTGCTTTCTTGAAGTTCATTTTTTTCATTAAGTCTTGCAAAGTAAACAGTGGGTTATCGTAAATGGGCCAAAACATGCAAAAAATATATCCCCTTTGGTGTGACACTTATCAGATGAAGCCTGTCAGAGTGATGCAAAGGATAAGAAACAGCAAAATCACAAGCGGAAATGTCCATGCACGCACACCCAAAAGTAATGTTTCTGGTGATGGAAATTGTTGCAAAGAATAATTCACAAATCAGTAATTTTCTATGTTTTCCCTACACACATAGAACATTGTTTTCATAAGTCAAACTATACAATTATAATGTACTTTTGCTGAATAACAAGTTTTGCTCTTACCCTCTTAGAGATCTGGATGTCGAGCATGAAGAAGTGCACATGTTTCTCTCCCTTGTTCAACGCCAGTGTCTTGGTAACGACTGCCACCAGCATGGCAGTGCAGGCTACACCCTTGAACCAAACACACACACAGAAGTTGGCATGGTTACGAAAATATTTACCATTTTCTCAATAATCCTATAAACGCTGGAGAGTGATCCTGAAATCAAAGCAGAACTGATGTTAACCTTTACAGCCTGAATTTGTCTTAAGTGTTTTGCTCCACCATTCCCCTCAAGGGAAGGCACTTATTCAGAAAACTGAATGTTGATCTTCATACCTCATATGGTCTCGTCCAATAAATCAAAGTTATATTTACACAGAGGGTTCAATGGTTAAACACAGGCCTCTGTGGCACTGCTATAGTGCTGGTTTCCTCTGAGAATAGCTTTTTGCTATTGCTGGACACTGAAATGCAGAAGGATGGTGAAGATTCAGAGGGCCCGCAGAGCGAATCACATCCGCAGAAAGGGACGAAACACAAACAAAACACTGCACTGATTTCACATTCACCACGGATAATGATATAAGATGACCAGTATTTACCTGTTTTCCTCTCTTCAGCTTGCATTAGAAACACAGAGAAATAAGAGGAGATGAAACCAGAGATTTGAATTTACGTTTCACTTCAACAGCCACAAAATATCTATCATTACACCGTCTGAGAAACCTGGGAGGTACTCTTTCCTTGGATCCATCCACACTCAGTGATGGCATGAAAACAGTGTTGTCAACCCCTGAACACAGCTGCAAATTGAGTTACGGCTGGAGTGAAGCAGAAGTGCTTTCAGCCATATTACAGGTGTGAGAGAGACCCAGTGACTGGCTCCCAGAGCTGCCCTGATGGGAGAAGGAAATTTATTTTTTTCCAAATCACTGGCACAGGTTGGCACACCCTCCTGTTGTAGTGGTGCCAAAGGCAATAAACCACCTAAAAATGGATATGGTGGAAAGTTTTCCCTTATAAGGGGGGGAAGCTTATAAAAACAAGGCAGATGGAGAAAGAGAGAGGGGAAAAGATTGTTTTCCACTCTGTCACAGAGGTGTCTGAACCGGACTCGTGCCCACATCCAGAAACACTGCGGGAACTCTTATCTACTCGTACCAGAATTTAACGCAGCAGAGGTGAGACAGTCAACCAGTTCAAACACACTGCCACTCCTCGCTCTCAGTGAATTATTATTGATCTTATTTTACTGTGACTTTTTGTGTTTTATCTCAAATTTCACTTCCCTGTCCCTTTAACGCTCCATCTCTTATCTCGAAACACACTCGAAACAGCAGCATAAGCAGGCCTACAATCACAATCAGTGTGTTTACAGAAAGGATGCAATACCAGAACGCGTCTCTTTCTCTGCAGAGCATGTGTGACTGACAGTGGACAGGAGGGGAAGAGCGTGGGCAGATTGTCACAAGTTAATCGACGAAAGAAAAAAAAAAGTATAAAACATTAAAATGAGCTTGCACAAGTAAAGTATATGTGTGGGAAACACTGTATTCAACAGGCTACATGTAGGCCTATAAGGAGACAGGCTAAGGTTTAAGGCAACTCATATGCTCGCTGAAAGCGGCCATTGGCCCGTGGGCACCATGTTGCCCTCTAGCCAGGTCTAAACCTTGTCACTTCTTTGCAATACTTCAAAAACTGCAATAATGTCTGACTATAATAGGGGTGAAAAATCTGACAATTCTTTACTTTTTCTTTTCTTTCTTTAATTTCTTTCTTTCATTCTATGATGAAATAAACAAATAAGTCAAATTGAACATCTAGTGTGAGATATTTTACATCATCTCCACAAGGTGTGACTAGGAGAAAAACAATGTCGTCACTCAGCAGAGACATCACGCTCCATACAGATGTTTCGTGTGGATGCTGACAGTTCCCTCCCTCAATCTTTTCATGTGAGTGCCTGGTACTGCCAAGGTCCTTAATTTACAGCTGTGATCTAAATCACACACACGAGGGAATGAAGGCCCTCATGTCCGTCAGCGCCGCTAGGGTGTGCCGACAGGCAAAAGGAGTCTAATGTGTCAGAATAGTGCCGAATAAGCTTCAATAGAAAGCAAACAGGAGACAAGTGAACCAAACTGAACTGACCCGGTATGAAATGGGAAAAACTAAATAGGAAAAATGGGGGAAAGAGTTGCTGCAATGGAACAGAACAGAAAGGAAAGGGAATGAAACAAACCAGAGAGGATGATGTGGAACAATACAGAGCAGAACAATATGAAGCAGAGCAGAAGGCAATAAAATGGAACAAAGCAGAACAGCATAGAAATTAATATGGAGACTAAAATGAGAGTGGAAAAGAACAGAAGACAGAGGAGGAAAGGAGCAGAAAGGAACAGAGCAGAAATTTAATAAAAGTATAGATATTGGAAAGACTGACCAGTACAGGAACAACACAGCAAAACAAAATTAAATGAAAATGAAAAAAAGCAACAGAACATTTTGTTTTGGTGCCTTATCAAGCCTGCAGAGGACTGTCAGGTGGTTTGGTTAAGAACAAATACAGAAGTGAAACAAAGATAAGACGTGTCCTTTCTTTGTGTTTATCAAACTGAGCATTAAATGTCTTTGTGTTCCAACCACAACCAAAGTATTTTTCTGTTGCCAAAGTCGCCAAAACAAACACTTGAAATGAAATAACATGAATGCCTCAACAAGTATTGTGTGTTTTATATTCTTCATTATGTAACCAGTTGCATGCAAGTTCTTCAGTGGCTGCACAAAATTGTTTTGAAACCTATGAATTTCAAAAGAGCATGCGATCTTCAGCTTCTTTAGAATTACATTTTCTCAACAAGCAACCACATCTAGTTACCATGACTCCAGTGAAGAGACACACAGCCTTGCCACAGGTGGATTTAGGCGACACGTCTCCATAGCCCACTGTGAGGAAGGTGATGGCTATGAGCCAGAGGGCTGTGCCCATTTGGTCGGTCCTTTCCGGGGTCACCTGGACCTTCCTGCAGGGAGGGAGAGCAGGACTGAGACTGTTGCAACATAAAATGTTAAATGCGTTTGGATCCCACTGTAGTTATGAGCAAAGCCAAGAGTCTATAAACAAAACCAACCAAATTTTAAATAACCTTAACCATCTTAGATCTATACATGGTCATGATCAACTTAATAATCAGATGCCTGTAACATTTTATTTTAGGGGTCTGGAATTTCCTTGTAATGTCCTGAGACATTTCCTAGAAATAACTATATAATTCAGTATTTATTACAGAGTTAAACAGAGTCAATGCTCTGTGACAGCTATTTAAGTTAAGTTTGTTGTGTAAAGTTTATAAGGAGAATTTCCAGAGGCATCACTGTGAAAAAACTGCTATATTTAAGCCACATTAAAGGCCCAAACATGATTCAGGAGGACCAACAGACCATATTCACATGGCGGTCATTTTCCTCAGAATAGGAAGCTCAAAAGTGGTACTGCTGTGTTCCAGGTTGCAAGTTGTATAAAAAATTTGGAAATCTGACAAACTATTATAATTTCACCTGCTTCCTGACTGATCAGCAACTGAAAAGATGATAAATAAAAAATCCAGATGGACATCGAGCCGTATTTCAAGGTCAAACAACATATTTGGGAGTGAAACAAACTGGAGGTAATCAAGCAGTAATGTTAGCTAGGAAGCGGTTGAATGCTAATGTAATGCTCACCTAATGGGTGATCAAATATGTTGTTATACCTTGAAATATTGTCCAATGCCCCTCCAGATATTCACTGTCATCTTCTCAGCTGCTGATAAATTAAAGGGTTTTTGTCGGCCACCATAACTTCTCTAACATGCTTGGAAGGGGAGGGTAAGGTGAGGGGTATTCAGTTGGTGGCAATCTGCAACCTCACCTCTAGATGCCAGTACCTTTAGATACAATAATATCTATCTATTATTTAATGGATGGCAAATTTAAATAATTTCCTTGTTGATACCATGCCATCATCATACCCTTCACATTTCAAATTTTCAGATGTTCAGCTGACCCACTGTGCACTTGCTTAAAGACTCCTTAGATAACACTGGCCATTAATTGGAATGAAGTAATTGGAAGCGTATTGATTCATTCTTGCTCCCGACAATCCGTTTCACTATAATTAGTACTAAATTGCACGGTCCTTTCCAGGAACCTTCATATGATTCCAGTTATATATCAGTTCCTTTGGGACCTGCAACATACAGTAAAGCGTTTACCTGATGCCTAAACCCAACCCATTGATCTGCAGTCTGAGTTTGACAAAGGTGTTGTCTGTTACTCAGCTGATGCTTACAGTAGAGAGAAAGAAAGGAAGCGAGTATGGGTGTACACTTGTAAAACATTATATAGCAGGAGTCTGTGTACACATGGCAGAAACCACACAAAGAGGTCATACAGTCTGTGAGTGTTTGTTTCCTGGATGTGGTAACCGATATAGAAAAAGGCTGGGGTAACAGTTCAGTGTTAAAAGGTTTGGTAGGCTTATCAGCCATCAATCATGAGCTCTTTTTATTATCTTTGACAAATCAAAACATACAAGACAGACGCATGTGGAACTGAAGGCAAAACCTCCCATCGGGGTTCAAATGTACAAATGACCTCACGCTGTTCAAACAGACTGCGGAGGATAAGGCTGACATTTAGTTGGCTCACGTGAAAGAGCAATTTGTTAGATTAACAAAACAGAATATCACGATTATCAAATCAGTTACTAGAAATCCACTCCGAGCAGCAAAGTCAAATTGACCATCAAGGTTTGAGGAGGAAAGTGAAACAACCGAGCATTATGTTTTTTTACTGTGTGTGACGAGGAGTGGGGGAAGATAGTAGCAGACAGATCTGCAATGTGTGTGTGTGTGTGTGTGTGTAGGCGTCTATGAAGATAAAATATTGAGTTTTAGAGTGTATTAAATAATTGTTTATTGCATCAGTATTACAGAATACGAGAAACTGTTTTGTTTATTTTTTTTATTTTTTTTTTTTTTTTTTATGTTTATTTTTTCAGATGTTAAGATTTTAAAAGCTCTATTGACTATTTTGACAGCAGTCACTGAATTCCTGACAAAGTCTTCCATTGAAGAAAGTGAAAACTGAGTGTGCTCACCTCATTTACTTAATTCTAATTTTATTCATTGGAAAAATGTGCTTTGGGCCACAGGTGGACTTGGGCTGAGGGAGTCCATCAGTGGCCCAAAGCCCTCATATTTGAAATAACGCAGCAAAAGTGCACATGGTAAAGTGCCCTCTCGGGTGCCCTTCCAGATCCCTTTCTGTGTGCTGGTGCCCCACCACATACAGCTGGTGCCCTTGTAATCTTTTTCGCCCCTGCCTCTCAAACATCCTGAGTCCACCACTGCTTTCGGCAGTCACTTATTTGCGCAATCCATGATCGATGACCTGAGTTTAGTTAATCTTCACTTTCATAAAGAATACAGAGAATATTATCTTTAAAAGTTATATAACCATAATGATTAGCGAGAAAAGCAAACATCTGGCATTCTTCTGCTGCTACTTTTCTATGTGTTGAGTCCAGTCAATATTCACTGAGCAGGAACAGCTCGCTCATAAAACTAGAAAGTTGAGAAAATATACTCTGAATATAGTCTTGGACAGTGTCACGATGGCTGTTTGTGCCTGCATCCAGTCCTTATGCTAAGCTAAGCTAATCATTTGCTGGAGTAGCTTTTAGCATACAAAAATAAGAGCGAGTGAATCCTGTCATCCAACTCTCTCTGTTTTATTCTTTGTTTTATTCTAATCAAATGGCTGCAAGTTATAAGTAGTTATTTAAAGTATATTTCAGAGTAGATTGTTCACTGTTGGCTTTTGCATTCCTGTTGTTGAAGGGTGTCTCTTAAAATACTAACTAAAATGTTTATGCACATAGAATATACATCATTGATTACACACATGCACACACTTCCCTACCTCTCACACAGAGTAAGCATCCAAGACGCTGTGAGCCAGAAGCAGAGGATGAAGACCAGCAGCGTGCGCCCTGGGTATTTGTTCATCAGTACCTTGAGAACAAAGCGGAAGGTGAAGTTGATGTTGTTGAGCGAGCCGATGCTCCTGTAGGAGGCGCTCAGCAGCACTTTGCTGTGCAGCAGGATGGTTCTGTGCACCAAGTACAAGCGGAGGAACATCAGCATCGATAACAGCAGCTCTATGTCCACCATCAGGGCCTCGCCGTGGTGGTAGGAAACACAGGGTTGCACTGATGAGGAGGAGTTGACATGGAGGCCCACCTCCCAGTATGCGCCAACAGGATGGATGACACAGACTAACAACTCCAAGGTAATCACAAGAACCCTGTGGCTGGTCATGGCTATACGCCAGTCCACCTGGTTGTGGTCAATGATGAAGAGCTGAAAGATGGAGGACAGTAAAATCAGAGAGTCAGAGGAGGAACCATGTTAAAATGTCTGATGGAAACATGTGAAAATACAGTCACATCTTAATGTTAATATGTTAAAGGAGACAAATGATGCTCATTTTTAGGTTCATAATTTTAATTTGGGTCACTACTAGAATAGGTTTACATGCTTTAATGCTCAACAAACACATCAGTTTTCTCATAATGTCCAATGCTGCAGCACTTTATTCCCCTGAAACGCTCTGTTTTAGCTCCTATCTTTTTAAGGCCCCCCTCCTGAATACACAGTCTGCTCGGTGAGCCACGGGACAAACGCAAACACCTATTGTGTTATAAGGTTAAGGTGCAAAATGGTACTAGGATTGACTAACTTTTGTGAAAAGTGTCATTCCGCCTGATGCGCTCAGATTATGAAAAAATGATTTATACTTAAAGGTGCCATACATAAGAATTTTAGTTTAAAAACATTAAAGGATAACTACCGTTTTTTACAACCTGGACCTTATTTCTAGCTTAAAATATTATCATTTACTCACCCAGATAACTTTGGTGTCATTTGAAGTCGTTCGGACGAAATTAGATCCAGTGTAGCGCCGATATATCCATATAGTGCGAGTGACGGGGCACTGAAACACAGCCTCTATATAACACATTATCTGCCACGAAACTAGTTTATTTCACCAATATTTTGTCATGATACGCTAGTGCTATTCCCCTCTGAGTCCGGGCTTGTCCGTTATCAACATCCAGGGTCAAACTAGCAGTAGCAGCTACAGGTAAACAAGCCGGGCTGTCGCGGGTGCGCGCGCAGCTAGGAGATGACATCTTCCAGGTCAGAGGTAGTAGGTCAACCTACAGACCCCGGATGTTGACAATAGACGAGCCCGGACTCAGAGAGGAATAACACTAGCATATCGTGACAAAATATTGGTGAAATGAACTAGTTTCGTGGCAGATAATGCTCATAGAGGCTGCGCTTCGGTGCCCGGATCACTCGCATTATATGGATATACGCTGCGCTACACTGGACCTAATTTCGTCCGAACTACTCCAAATGACACCAAAGTTATCTGGGTGAGTAAATGATCGTATTTTATGCTAGAAATAAGGTCCAGGTTGTTAAAAACGGAAGTTATCCTTTAAAAAAATACTAAACTTAGCAATAGAAAGTGATTAAATAACAGTTCTGATGTCCTTGTAATATGTTGAAAAGATTTATACTAAAGTTAGCATGCTAACCAGCTAGTCCTGGTCCAAAGCTCCTGTGGTAGAAGTGGAAACCTCTCCCAGTGCTCCAAGCTCCCTGTCCGGACTGCTAGCTGCACAGCTAACTGTGCTAACTAGCAAACGGTAGCTACAATTAGCAGCAGTTGGTTATTCTGGTAATGTACTGCCCCCTGAGTATAAACTCAACAGGATACCAATTCACAAGTATTGCCCCACGTGGGGCAGCCCTGTTCTGAGGATTAAGGGATAAATCCTCTTTGATTTGGTCATCTTTTAAACTTGCATACAAAAAACACTTGATATTCTCTTACTGGTTCCAATTTGACTTTTTATTTTTTCAAAGATATCAATTAATGTCTGTTGCACCTGTTGATGTGTGTGATGAGAATTTTGTATTACATGTAGAGGAAGGTGAATTGATGTTACACAGCCCCCTTGTGAGGGACTGTTAAATGTGAACTGTGTCCTGTGACTTGTGACCTTTTGATATGGCCTTGTTTTGTGACTTGTCTTATGACCTAAGTAAGGTACTGACACTAATGGTAAACATCCTCCTCTCTGTAGGAAGGTTTGAATCAGCATTTGTTACAGTAATAACACACCCAGAGAGAGAGAGATAAATACCCCGATTCCCTCCTTAGAAAGTCAGTCTTCACTTTGTAACTGATCTGCCTGTTGCTCTGTGAATACTCCTCTTGTACAAGATTAAAACCCTTGTTTGAACTTTGAGCTGACTCCGATCTCCTTCCTCCAGTTCTAAATAAAGGCAGAATTATTTTAACAATGTGCTATCTTTATGATTTGACTGTTTTCATTGAACATCGGAGAAAACAGATTTAATCATTCTGTCTGTGATGTAACATCAGAGGAGAATGTAATCAAACTGAGCAAAAACTAGACCCTATTAAGTGGCATGCTAGCCGATGCATTTGGTGTCTATGTTTGTTTTGAGCAAAAATCAAGAAAAGATCAAATAAAATGCAAACATATCATGTTATTTATGGTACACCGTGTTTGATAAAGGGCTGTGATGGTGATGGCTGGTTTGTATGATAAGTTCACTTTTAAGGAAGCGAGAATATGTCCATCCCCTCAATATATGGCTTTATTATGACTTAGTTTGTTGGAGAAAATAAGTGAAATTGATCATTATCCGCAGAACGTTCTATTTGCTCCATTGATTGTCTCCACCCTAAACCTCCTGTCTCTTATCTCCTATACACACTTGCACGGACTCCTCTTGTATCAGACACACATGACTTGCAACGAAAATGAAAACCAAGCTGGTGAGAACATAACCCCAACAGAACAACTTAAAACCTGAAGAGGAGTTCAGTATTCATCACTTTCGTGCACATACACAGTACACTCTGCACTTGTCCGCGCAGCTCTTTATTGAATACGCATGCTGTGAGTGTGTACAAGGCTAAATGAAAGAATGTTTACTCTGTTTAATTTCAACCAAATCCCTTCATGTATATTGACTTCACACACAACGGCAGCAGGCCATGTGGATAGAAAAAATATGGCAGCTGTAGCACTGTGCATGCCTGTGTGGGCTGAGGTTTTCATCCAGGGTTTTGTACGCATACAGCAAATATAACACAGATAATCAATGTTGAGGCTACCATCAGTGGACCGAGAGCTCCTTCTAAAACGACTGCCCTCAAGTACCTCTAACAAAGCATCTTTCTGACCACGCTAATTTGGAACAAACATGTCTGGTATAAAAAGTGATGCACAAAATATGGCAAGTCGAGCTCTGAAGATCAACAACGCACCTATGCATGCAAACACAGGCCCTCGCTCGGCACATCATAATAAGGGCGTCCAAACTGTTGGAAACAAAGGGGGAAAAGGGAAACTCACCCTGATGTCCTTATAATGGAAAGCTATAATGAGGACCAGGAGACACCCAGTGGACAGGCTGATGGAACAGTTGAGCATTAAGGCAATGTTTGAGCCCTGGGAAGGAAAGAGAGACAAGGGAGATAAGGCATGAAAGGACGGCTTTTCTGCAACAGCTGAGATTTGATTTCTTTCCATTAATTTTCTCCATTATCAAGTTTTTTTGTTTTTTTAAATTGCTCATGAAATGACGGTTGCTATGTCTACAGTGGTAATAGCAGTGGAAAGAGTAGCAGGATATCCAGATAAAGTAAAAGGGTTTATAAGAGAGGTAAGATTACCTTCGAGGAAAGATACCAAAATAAAAGCTTTAAACAGACAGTGATATTTTGTCCCTGCAGGCCAGTGTGGCCTCCTGACTGTTAGGCAGGGTGGAATTGTACATTTGCAGTTTCCTATTTAGGTCAATTGTGTACTTACATATTATATTCTTAGTTATTTTGTTGGTTATTTGGTTAGTTTTGTGTCATGCCAAACATTTGATCCATTAAGTTAAAAAAACAAGAACAATACCAGTCATAGCATTATATATATACATATACTTACATCATTTCAGGCATTTCATGTCTTTATGTGTGAAATTTCAAATACAATATGCTCTGAATATCAAAAGGAAGAAGAGAGAAGAAGAAGAAATAAATAGGTCTAAAGGGCTCTGTCCTCCTCTTCCAGCCTCTCTTCAAGAAACTAGCTAACTCATGCATAATCAGCTGAGGCTTTGCACATTGTCAATGTTTAAAATCAATTTCTGTTTTTATGCGTGGTTTCCAGTAAAAACTACTGGAAACCATGCGTAGAAAAACAAGAGATTATTATCATTTCAATATGTCCCCTAAAGCTTTGTACGCCAAGTGTCCAAATTCTCCTATAAACAATGAAAAAAACATTATTGTTCTTTTTTCTCACAATTCAGAATGGGAATTTTACCCAATACCGTGCAGACAGACGAACAATAGTCAGACTGCAAGAAGGACTTGATCCCTCTCCAGCTTCCCACCCAAGAACAACTGTGCTGCAAACTGTGCAAAGACTTAAACGTGGGTCCCTTCAGTGGTGGACAACATAAAATGACTTGAGTAATGTACATTTATTTCAGAATGAACGATAAAATATCAAAACGACATTGTAGTGCTGAGACAATTAGTTGTTTAAAATGATTAGTCGATCAACAGAACTGACATTGTTCATACTTGATTCATTTTCAGAAGTTATTAAAGGTGCAATATGTAAGAATTTTAGTCTAAAACATTCAAAAATGTATTTAAATTATCAACAGGATGAAGAAATATGAGTTTTGACATTTTATCAAAGAGGTAAAGAGATATTTACTGAAGTTAGCATGCTAACCAGCTAGCTCTGGCCCTTTTTCATAATACCACTCCCTGCTCCCAGTCCGGACAGCTAGCTGCACGTCTAACTGAGCTATCTATCCAACAGAAGCTACAGTTAGCAGCAGTTAGTGGTTACTCTGGTGATACGCTGCCCCCTTTTTGTTTGGAGTATGAAATTGAGAGGTGGCCAATTCTTACATATTGCACCTTTAAGCAAAAAGAAACACCAGTCACTGTTTTCCCAAATGTAGGGACCTCCAGCTTGTTATAGTTTTTGTAAATGAAATGTTCTTGGGATTTGGTCTGCTAGTCATATTTTTAACAATGCATTTTGTAGACCAAACAGCTGTCAGCCAAATGAAAAAGATTAATCAATAATGAAAATTACTTGCAGCCTGTACTACCTTATACCTGTATGAAAGATCAAATTGTTTTCATCAAGGATTCATTACATGCACATTATATTACACATCTATGAAAAATTTACTTTTCAGTGATCACTACTCCTGTACTTGTGTGCTCTTTCTCCGCTCACAAGAGTGTAAACCATCTTTTCTTTTCCAATTAAGGTTTTATCAGAGATTTGCCTTCCCTAAAAGATTATTAAAAACTAATTTAAATGTAATATCCTGCTGATTGTGCGTATAACAGCATACCTGTGGGCTACTTTGTCATTCTAGCCTTTCCAAAAGGAGCTTCATTAGGATTTTACAGTATTCAGTACGCCCTAATGAAAGCGGAATTACTGATTCTGTAATGTACTCCAAATAAAGTACATAAAAGCCACTCAATTACTGTAACGAGAGCGCTTGTAATTAAATACTTTCCATTCTAGGGAACTGACAGCTGGAGACAAAGACACACACACGCACCATTTGATGGTTTGCCTCTCACTGTCTATGTTTTCAACTGTAGAATTAAGAACTACCCACAAGCCTCTGCCATACAACTCTGGTGTCAGCAGGTTAAAGAGCACCTATTAACTTCATCCGTGCACCCTCAGAACAACTGATGCAACGTCAATGGAAGTTTTTAACAGGGACGTGCAGTTTAATGTGGTTTACAGTTAAAAAGATAATTACAAACTTTCAAACTCGAGGAAACTTGAGCGTGTAGGTGGTATGGTGTGACGTCCGTTGGCAAGGTACGCCGTTTTCCACAGTTTCTCCTGTAGCATCCACATCATGTCTGTATTTCGTCCAGGGCTAATTAGAAGACCCCACAAAAGCTCAACATTTCACCACACTCCATAACAGAGAGTTCAACAACATGTTTCTTGCCGAGTTTCTAAAATTGTTTTTGTAACGTTCTCCTGGTGGAAACAGTCATTTCAGGCCCGGTGAATCTAATTTGGGTTAACCTTAACACGGATTGTTTCTCATAGTCTTGGAAGGACATAGAGCCACCTTCACCAGGACGGGCCACCCAGGGCAGAGAAAAAAATAAATAAAAATAAAACACCGTATCCTGCTGCAAAAGAAGGTGGTCTGGTTTGTATGTACTCTAATACATAAATACTTGAAAAGAAATAATACATGCATCTGACTTTAGTTTTCTGCTTTGGTTTGTCGGTCAGTGTGGTTTCATTAGTTTTTCATGGAATAAACGGTATGCTACAGTCAACTTAAAGGGTAACTACACCAATTTAACACATTTAAGTGTGTTTACAGTTGTTAAAGCATATGTGAAAAACTAGTATAAAGCCTTTTGTGGCTGCATTGTGGGTAATGTAGGCACCATATTGTTTGAAAAGCAGTCCACTGTTCTAAAATTGCATTCCTATAACACTGTTGGACTCATTATGGGCAGTTTAAAAACAAAAGGTCCAAAGTTGAGCAGAACCAGAGATATCACCTTTTTAATTGCACAAATTCAATCTTCCTGGTGTCTACATTACCCACAATGCAACTTAGCCACTGCTTGGCATCACTGGGGGCAATTTGTCAGCCACAAAATGCTTGGGACGGTCACAGGAAAGGCAAAACAAGTACGTAAGTAAGACTGACCCATCGAGCCAGTTAAACACTGCATCAGATAATGTTTTTGTTTTCTCAGTTGAATGTGTGCTGATGAGTGAAATCATGGGAGCGAGGTTTAAGGAGCTGCACCTGATGTCAGGCAGACACTGTACAGGACAGGTGTGGCTTACCACAGGTGAGCACACCACTTCAGTGCACCTTGCAGTGACTCATCAGCCCCCCATAACTGACTGGAGTTGAGAATCATTAACCTACAGTAATTAAATAGTATATAGAAATATTATATACATTTTTGTTCCATTGAGTTTTGGCTTGTTTTTTTTGGCCACAGTTGGCCCATCTGTACATCTGTTCCACCTTTATGCTTATATAATAAACAGGATGTTGGTTTGGAGGTGAGCAGATGTGTCACATGTTGTGTCACATAGTGGGAAGGCTCTGCTGACACAGAACACAGTTTGTAGGTGACTTTTGTAGGTTTACATGTGGGCCATATACTGTATGAAAAGCCAAGTTTCAGTGTGTGGGTGAGTAGCAACCACATTGCAGCATCCTGGCTTGTTTTACAAAATATGTGGGCCGATACATTTGAAATAGTTTCATATCAATGTTCAGCACTTTTTAGTTCCACTAATAATATGACTACTTTGCTGTGTGCCTGTAGATGCTCTGAAGTTATAGCTGCTACTTTATCATGATCACATGTTAAAATTCCATGTTAACAGTTTAAAAAATGAATGAAACTTAATATACTTATTAGGTCCGCTGTATCATTTTGCAGAGACTTAAAGGAACAGTTCACCAAAAAAATTAGCCCACGAAACAGCAAAACTTCCCCCCAAGTAGATGGGGAAAATGACGGAAAAAGACTTAAATGGCTTCATACAGCTTGTCCAGTTTAGTCATAATTTTGGATCTTCTGGAGACTTTGATTATGCCAGACGAGCACGATGGAGCCATTTTCTGTTTTTTTCAGTTATTTTCTTAACGTTTTAAAACAAGTCCCCATCCCCTTCATTTATTTAAGGAGAACACTACAGCGCTGTTTTGCTGTGAATCTCCAGAAATGTTTTGCAGACTACAACTTCACCCGACTTTCCATCAGCATGAGAAGGGTGAGTAGATACTGACTGAATGTTCATTTCTGGGTGAACTGTTCCTTTAAGTCCGGGAATAACACATTTACAACTCATAGGTGTGCATTCAGCACAAGCAATTAAAATTGATGAGTCATAACTGCCATCGGCTACACAACGACACACGGTACTTTCAAACAGCAAAGCAAACAAAATGTAAAAGAGGATTCAGACATGAAGTCTCTGAAAGGAGGATAAAAACCTGAAAGGAGAAAAGCAAAGATGTGCAGCGTCACAAATCTACAACACAAGCAATTAATACAAAATAAATGCATGTTAATCGCAACAGTTAAAACATGTCCTAATGAGGTTAAAAGTGACAACTTTCAGGACAGCCACAAGTGAAGGATGAGGGACACAATACAGACAACAGACAAGGCAATACAAGCATGCAGTGATTATGTGACGGCAGGTCAGATTAGTTGGACTATTCCAAGTTTTAAGATTATGTGCAAGGGATGGCAAGAGTTGTGTTGTATATTTCTTGGAACAATGTTTCAAAACTTTAAATTCTTTCAGACCAAAAGATGTTTTCCCACTGTGGACAACAAAGTCCCCCCCTAAGCTTGATCTCACTAAGCTCTCCCCAACATTTCTCTATGTGCTCAGTGAGGAATCCATTAAAAGTTTGGTTTTTTACACAAATATCATGCCATTTAAGATTTTTCCAGCAAAAGAGACCATATCTAGGAAGTATATTTCAATAATTGCAGCCTGTATGTTTTTGTTGATGTTGTTCTTTTACAAATACTAAACATCGTGCTCATTTTTTCACTGTCGGCGTGGATATTGTTTTGGATTGTGAAGTCAGTCCCGGAAAGTCGTCAAAGAGCTGCAGAAGAGGACACAAGGTTGCATCCAGGTCAAAGGGCACAATCCTGGCTCTTGCACAGCCCAAGTCAAGACATAGAGACTCTCAGACTGGCCATGCAAACACTCTAATTATACACTAAATGATGTGGAAAGATAGCCTGAAGTACTGTGGGCAGTCTCGCTGTAGGGGAAGAGGTGAAATGTGGAAAAACGTTCCATAAATAGCCCTGTTTTTCGTGCATAACCATGAAAAGGTAATCTTAAAATATAACTTTTGTAGACTGAGGCACGCAAGTTAGGCGGCTCCAAAATATCCTGCAGCACACTTAAAAATGGCTTTTTTAAAGAAAACAATAAAAAAATAAATGCGCTATGTGAGCAGAAGTCATGTAAGTCCACAGGGGAGGACGATGTCACAGCTCATGCTCATGACTGGGACATCGCATGAAGTTATAAGATGAGTGCAGAAGATGGTTATGTAAGCTCTGGTGAAATCAGCAATGCAGCCTCTCCAAAATAATATGCTTTAACTGCGGCAGGGAACACTTTTCCAGTTGCATCAGCATTTCCATGGTACCGGAGCTGATGCCTGTTGTGAGGAATGGACAGACAACACCTGTTCTTGGTTCGTATTTGTAAACTGGAATAGCAATGTGCCAAATAATATTCGTGCCAGCGCCGTTAATTTCACGACCACTTTTCTCCGGGTCCAACTCTCTGAACGCATCAGGCATATTTCCATAGGTTTCTCTCAAAGAGATTGTAGCTGATGTGAGCTGAGAAATGTGGGGCTCTTTGACACTGTAATCAATCACTGGCTTCACAGCATGGAGGTGGTCTGATGTTTTGCAGCATGAGAACTTTTTTCCACATGTGGAACTGGCGTGTGCTGTAGGAAGTCAGGGGGAGTTAATAATTTGTTGATTGTGCGGCCTGGCATTGTTATCCACTGAGATCTGCATGTTAATGTCATGAGGCCGCGCTACCAAATAGTGTGTCTGGGAATGGAAGAACTAATCAGGAGGTCAGCGAGGTTCAAAGCCCAGGTGCAGGGTCTGCTGTTGGGCTGCGCGGGGCTGTCAAGGAAGCTGTTATGACAACAAGTAGAGCCAGTTGTGTAAGAGTGGTTTCCATTCACCAGTTATGATGTTACTGAAATATGTAATAATGAAAGATAATCTGTTTTATCATAAATGTATTAATTTATTTGTATCCCTTCTACTTTGTTTAACTATGGTTGAGCTCTTGCAGCTGCTGCAGAGGTAAAGAGGACACTGCATGCTGCTGAAGGCATGACTGTCATGATTTTGTGGATTACTTTAATAATTCGATGATGAGTTCAAGTACCATCTGACAAAAAAGTGATATAAAACTTTAGAAGGGATGTGGCTGTTTTACTGAGCATGTACCGCTGTGTACATGTTCCAACTCTGCATTAAAAGTTACAACCCTTTCATTCGGTGCGAAAGCGCCACATTTTACGTCAGCAAGTTTTGAAGTGATTTGTGAATATGACATTTCTCAGCAGGAGACATCATAACGAGAGTTACACTGGAAACAGAGATGGGTACAGCTTTAAAACCAGAGAGTCACATTTCAGACATTCCCTAATTATTTCACTTGGCACTCAAGCTTAGACAGTAGTTAATTTCTTAAACCTACCGGTTTATAAATGAAGGGACACGTCTCGGCGTGGATTATCATGAGCAGTATCCCGAGCACAGCGGTGGCCAAAGCCAACGCGCAGAGCCGCTTTTTATCCTCCAATAAAAACTTTCTGTCTCGCAGTCTGTAGAGGTTTTCTCCCTCCATGGGAGCTGTCCGCTGTGACAGCGGCACCGATATTTCTGCCGAGTCACCGCCGTTTCGATTGATCACGCCATCGCAGTTCACACAGTCCACTTTGGAGTCGCTTTGTAGGCTGTAGTTGGTCATCTCCATCTCCAGAGCGCACACGAGGCGTCCGCCCGTTCCTCTCTCTGCGTCGCCGCTCTCCACTGGCGCTGCTCCGTCCTCGGCCTGTCCGCTCTCCCCTTTGCTTTCCTCCCGGGCTGGGGTAGGCATAGTCTGATGGGCGCACTGTCTACCAAGCCCGTCACTCGTTTGCAGCTCATCGAAGTAGCGGGTTTACCAAAACACTTGGCCTCTAAATACACCCTCACCTTATCACTCCTACCAACCGGCGCGGCGTGGTTACGCGCACTGATGCTATTTGCACACGGCAGCAGCTCTGCTCTCCTATTTGCATGAGTTAGTATTTTAAGTGTGTGTGTGTGTGTGTGTGTGTCAGCCTGCCACAAATGAACTCTTTGTGTGCTGTGTGTGCATGTTTTCTTTGTTTTTTTTTGTTGTTTTCCCAGATTCTTGTGTCTGTTTTGTATTTTAATTATCAGTGAACACGCCACACGAGTACCTGCTTTTCTTTTCTGAGCAGAAATAAGCAAAACCATAAAAACAAAAGATAAGGAACCTCATGTTACATGTTTTTGTTTACTGGTAGTCTGACAACAGTGGCGAGCAGGAGTTCAACAGCTACAGAGTGACATCTCGTGGCTGAGTGTGCTTCGATGACTTGTTGCGCTCACTTGAGTTCGTTTTTAAACAGGATTTTAAGGTGTTGCCTTCACAGACTCATTATAAATATGCCTTATTGCTTTATAATCTTGTGGCGTACTTCCCATTCCTGTCAGCTGCTAAACTCTTTCCATTTTCTCTGTAATTGTCTGTATTCTAACGCTTTTTTAATCACTTGACTTGCCAACACGTCCTTTCACTTCCTGCAAGTCCTCCACAGGCCAAACACAACGTGACACAAACTCTCCCCTTGCCCTCTTCACTAGGCCTTCCAGAGGAGGAACAGCGTCATGACCTTGGGCTAAATGACGCACCCAGTCCGCATCAGTCCTTCCGCTGCAGCATCCTGCTGCTTCTGCTGGAGGTAATGACCTTTAATGATCCAGTGTTCAGACTGACAGGTGGTTTTCTAGGTCAGGTCAAAAATGTTTTCATTAGAAAACAAGGCCAAACTCAGCACTTGTTGATTATAGGAATAAATAATAGAGGATGACTTGAATAATCAGGTGTGAGATGATTTAATTGGTTGCAATAAGAAGGAGGTAAATAGGGAATGCAAAACAAATGCTTAAAGCACACAAAGTTCCAATAAATATGCATGAATATAATTAAATAATACAACACGCACACACAGTATATAAGGATCAGACTGATGTTCAGGATTTATACAGCCAGAGTAGATTTCATTGCAAGTTATTTACAATAAAAAGGTAAAAAAAAAACAAAAAAAACCCACAGCTTTACTTTAAGGCCGCCATAAAACAGATACACTTGAATAAGAAACATTAGGAATTTAACTGACAGCAGAGAGTTTCAAACCATGTTTGTGTTCAGTGAGGTTACATGTGCAATATTGAGCAGCCAGTTAATAAAAAAAAGAATATACACGTCCATGTATGAGCTGTGACTTGAGCGCCATCTGGTGGTGGCCAAATAAATTACAACAATAACACAGTGAGGTTAGAAAGTGTGCGTCTAAGTTCTGTATTATTTACAAGCAGTTTAGTAAAAATATTCTTCTTAATATACAGATATGGTAACTTTAGCTACAATAGATTAAAACTCTGAATCTCATTTTACATTAATTTGCTGTGAAGTATACACTGTGTACACAATATTTGGTGAGAGAAATAGCAAAGAGATTGACAAAACAACAAAAATAATGCAGAGAAAGACAATTATTTGGCATTTTAAGGATATTGCTGAGAGTTCCTGAGTTAGTCCTAGCACCCAGTGACTGAAGTCATTCTTCACGTGTACAGTACGTAAGAAAGAATAAGCAGTGCAGACCTGACAGATTAAAAAAAACAAAGTTTTCACTCAAGTTTAGTGGTATCTGTGCTGAGAACAAGACATTAATTACAAGTCACCAGAAATAAAAAGGAAAAGAGGAATTATTAGAGGTTGCACAAGGAATAACTTTCAGCCATACAGTTAAAAATGTTCTTTTGTGGCCCACATTTTGCTGGACTCGGAGACCTGACACGACATGGCTCAGTTGAAGGAGCTTGGAAAGACACTTCCTGGACGGTCTAACCCTTCACAGCTCCCCACGGCTGCAGAGTGGCCTGAGGCAGGATGAACTGCGGAGACGGCTGCGGCAAGATGTAGTAGCCAAATACCTGCTGGGGCGGAGGAGGCGGCGCTGGAGGCACGCACACTGTGTTCAGGAACACTGGAGCGCCTTTCTTGTACTGAGGCCAAACTGGTGTAGGGTGGTAGAAGTACTGGAGGCTGGCAGGGATCTGAACAGGAAGGAGTGCAAGAGATTAGAAGGATGTAAAACACTCTTTGTCCATATGGGAGGAAACAAAGGTACTTTCCTTTCTAGAACATGCAACACTGAAACTTAGTCACAATGTCAACAAATCCCATGAAAAAACCAAACCAACAATCCCTTAGTCCGTCTCTCAGTTCCTGTCAGAGTACTCTACCCTTCTGTCCCTACAGGAGACATATTTAAAGGTGCAGACGGGCCGGGGCTAGCTGGTTAGCATGCTACCTTCTGTAACACAATACAGTGACATCATTATGTCAAAGCTGTTATTTCTTCTTATCCTGTTGATAATTTTAATTAATTTTTGAATGTTTTCAACTAAATTTCTGACATTTTGTACCTTTAAAAGCTGGCCAAAGTGTCATTGCTCTGAAAAGACTCAGTAATCTCTTAAAACAGCTGGGAACTGTAGTTTTAAGATAGCGTTACTCATATAAGCATAATTGTTGCATTTATTGGGGACTATTTCCAGCTGCGGATTAACACATTTGATGCTCTGGCTCTGACAGCAGCAGGATGTCGTATGAGGGACTGACTCACACCACAGTGCCCATGTTTATGGTAATGAAGGAACATGTCTCGGACCGTACTGCTTCTTTTAAGGATTTCAAATGAAGCTTGAACGTCTGTCATCATATTTTACGATGCCATCACCGTAAAATGTGATTCATTGAATGAAATTGAGCTGCAAGTGAATGCAGATACATAAAATTATGTTTTTTGGTACAGACTTAAGTATTTTTACTATAATAGTGATAGAGCTAAATTATATATTTTTTTCTTTTATTGTGGTTGTATAAATGTAATTTATGGTGCTGTTGGATTGCTGCTAGACTTCGCTGTTAAAGGTGAGCAAAGTCTTGATTAAGATTGATTGATTGACTTTGACTGCACAGACAAAGTGTTTTCAGTTTCTTTGATTTGTTTTTTCCTGGGATTTCTTGGCAGTAAGAAAAATATAGAATATCACCAACAGATGGTCCTAAATAAGAAATAATTACCATATTTCTGACGTATTTGACTTTATTTGGTCCTTCTCCGCGCTTCTTCCGAATCCTGGGCACCATCAATACGGTGTAGGTGTCGCCTTCTGCCGCTTCCTTCTTCGCAACCTCCTTCTCATCGTCTTTTGCCTCCTCCTCTGTGTCGCTCGACGCAGTGGAACCACAATCTGAAGAGGTAGCCGAGTGGTAATCTGATGTGTCCAGGTTTACAGAGTCCACAGACGAGTCATGCTGTTCTCCCTTCGCACCCTCCTCCTCATCTTCCTCTTTGAAACAGCTTATTGTGAAGGGCCTGCTGTTCTCCCCAGCTCTGTGAAGAAAAGGCGGGTTATTTTAAACCACACACGTCATTCTCAGTTTAACTGTCGCTTACTTTTATATAAGCGCCTATATTCGTACTTTTCACTTCCCACGTGTTATTCATCATTTCGCAGTATGCATCATGGCTTAAATCTCACTCTCATAAATCTTGGCTAGACTGAGAAACGCCTCCTTGTTGTTAAAGCTCGTCTGTCGGTGTCATTCTTTGCCTCTGCCTCAACAGGCCAGCCGGTGACTCACCTTGCACACACCTCCAGTGGGTCGATCCACAGAGTGAGCTCAGACGGGAGGCCAAGCTCACTGGGTGTGAGCTCACTTTCCTCACATGCCTTCAGGACCGCATCATCACAGAGCACCCCATTATTTATCCGGATACATCTGTAGAGTAAGCGTGAATGATTATATGGATCTCGCTGATAAAAGAGATATAATTCTATGTTCTTTTAAGAGAAAAAAATACACTGAATCATCGTGTAAAATGTGTCCGTTTTTTAAAGGAGCACTGTGTAGTTTTGTAGAAGAAATTTAAACTAAGACTTTTAATATTTACAATATTAATGAGGTAATAATACAAACTCAAACATAACTGAATAAACGAGCTGTTCTTGAGAGAAAAAAGAAGGTCCCCAGAACAGAGTTTGAAGCTAGAAAGGTGGCAGGGTCCGCCAAATATAAACAAAGTAAAACAGTATGAAATGATGTTGTTCTTCGAGGTCAGTTTGTTTATTCAGTCATGAAAAAAAACATAGTTTGTTTATGTAGTTTAAGCATAACAATATCAGTCAATGAAGATCTTTCTCTTCAGATTAAAATTTCTTCCCCAAACCTACACAGTGCACCTTTAATATTAGTAATTACCTGTATGCCTGGCCCTTGCTGGGGCTGTCAGGGTACCAGTGGTCCTCGTATTTGTCACATAATAGTTTCTGTAGCTTCTCATCAAACAATTCTGCTTTGGCTTCATCCAGTTTGCCACGCGCCACAATCAGGCGTTTGAGGAAGTTGACTCCAGCCTTCACCTCTCTTTTCATGGTGTCTGTAGAAAAACAGAGGAAGAAAGGGAAAAAAAATCACTTGAGGCCGTCAACATATCCATCTTGGTGTCTCTGTGTTTATGAGAATGACTGTGTAGCTCTGTAATAACACACCACGCTGACATTTTAGTACAGGAAGAAGTGTGATTTTAGTTTTTTGGTAACAGACCGTGACTTCCCTTCAATAATGTTGGTGAGGAGGAACTTCAGTTGCAGCGATAACAGCACTTCCCTGTGCAGTTGCCCCTCAGCCTTCTATTTTTATTACCTTCAGGGGAGCTCTGTGTGTACGAGTGCCTGGCATTTTACAGCTACGGACATGGCGACGTGTTGAGAGTCGAGTTTGTATTCAGGCAAACAAGATGCAAAGTAGCGCTGCCGTGTTGACATGCAAGTATTCTGAAATGCAAATCCAATGAGCTCACTGTGCTGTTTATCCTCTGATAGCGTGTCTGTTTGGGTTTGGTGCCAATGTCAGCCTGACCAAAGAGAAGAGTGTGTTCAACAAAAGGCCAAGGCAAATCTAACTTTGCAGCAGAGCTGGCTCAGAGTGCTGACATCCTGCTGATGGCCCTGACGAGAAAGTCGTGCCTTGAACTTTGAGGTGCAGAGAGTCATTTGTTATTGTGGCTTGAAACACACGACTGTTGCTTCAGCGTGTGTAATGTGTTGTGAGAGAAAATTATTATTTGCCCCGGCAGACGTGGCCACAACCTGGTGTGACACAACAAGCAAGAGTAGTTGTAACTTCAAATCCCCAACAAATATGTTTTTACATTACTCGGACTATGAGAGCCATATGTTTAGATGTTAAACAGCAGCCTTTAAATTGCAGTCAGTCATTAGTTTGCGAGGTAAACAGGTTTAAATAGCATGTATTCTTCAGTTTCTTGTTTTTCTGGGTTACATCTCCATTTTGATTTCCATCACTCAGCAACTGAAAATTCATTCACACAACATTCTCCAAAAGCAAAAGGTTATCCATCAAAACAACCTGTCGCTTTGTCCGACACACACAAACATTAACACAGGTTTTTCTGGTCCGTTGCTGTTTAAAAATTTCTGCTACAACTTTAAAGAATGTTAAAGCCGCCTCAAACTTGAATTCCTCAGCCTGAAACCTCGGGAATTCAAAACACTGAAGGTGTGTTCGCTGACTGAGCTTTGACCGGACGTCAGTAACGTAAAGCAGAGATGAAACATACATTTGGCTTTGAATGTTTCAGAAAACAAGATGTGAAGATTGTTTAAGAAATACTACATTGTATGTTATAGTGTCCTGCCATTGTGATATCAATTAATATTAGTATTTGAGTTGTTTGATGCAGGAGTTTCTCGTTTTTTTTATCATTATTACTCTGATTCTTGATTAACTGATTAATTGTTTGGTTAATAAAATGTTAGAATACAGAGAAAATTACCATCACAATGTCTCAAAGTCATTGTATGAGTGCATCAAATTGTCTAACAGTGACAAGACTTTGGTTATATATTTTGTTGAGTTGTGTTCTTACATTATCCCAAATATTCCCAACGATGTTCAAAACAAAATCAGAAGTTATTCTGCGCATTCAATCCCAAATTTGAGCTTATTTTGTTCAACAAACAATGAAAAAGCCAAAGATACTCCATTTGATATCAAAGAGGACAAACAAATACAGTAAATATTCATATTTGAGAAGGTGAAACCAGTGTTTTTGTGTGTTTATGCTTAAATGATGAATTGATTATCAAAATTGCAGCTGATTCAATTTCTATCAGTCAGTGTCAGCTCTACTGAAGGATTAACTGTTCCGATATGGCTTGAGAAATTTCTCTGTTTCACAAACTAATAAACAATTTAAAAACCTGTTGGATTATCTAAGAAATACAGTGGTGGTTACAACATGTAGCAGTGTTAAAATCATTTCTTGTGATTTATTATTTTTGGCCCTTATACAAGTTTCAGCTGACAACATGCAAAACCCCCACGCATCACTCTCAATTCAGCATTGTATTCTGTTAAAGCAGGCCCAGACTGAGTCATGTTTACAACTAACTTGCATCATACCAAGTTAAAGAGAAATGTTTGGAGATAACAAGGAAACTGTGCTTCTTTTCTCTGATTACTTCACCTACGTGTGTCACTTCTTTGATTAAATCAGAGGTTCAGTGACGCCCTAAAAGAGAAAAAGGCTCCCAGCCATGACGAGCAGAGATGGCCACTCAATCTGCAAACCATGTTTACTCTGTCTGTTTACTGAACAGTGACATGCTGCCATTATCACAAAGTCTGCTGATACTGTTTTGATTTTACGTGTGAAAAACTTGACCCATTTGCAGACTGCCCGCTGTGACTGTGAGACCGTGTTTTTAATGTTGGAGGAGAGGCTGGATCATTTCTTTTGTTGCCATTTGACAGCTTTAAAGTTGCACTATGTAGCTTAAGGTAAGACATTTTAATCAGACAAGAACGATCTAAATTGACTAATTTTTTATGCCTCCAAACAGCATGTGCAGGAATGCAGAGAGAAATTGCGATAATTATCATTAACAATAAATTATGAAAAATACATTTAGCAACATCTTTTATTGTGTGAGAAAAAACCCAACACAAGTATGAGCTGTAGTGTTTTTGTTCTTTGTTTTGATTTAACTAATTAAAAAGGTGCACTATGTAGTTTTGGGGAAGACATTTTAATCAGAAAGAGAAAGATCTTCATTGACTGATATTTTTTTTTATGCCTAAACAAACTAAATAAACAAATTATCTTCATTTAATGACGGAGTAAACTGACTTTAAAGGACAACACAATTTCATACTGTTTTACTAGGTAGGTAATTACTAATATTAAAGGTGCACTATGTAGTTTTAGAAAAGAAATTTGAATCCAAAGAGACAGACCTTGATTGACTGATACTGTTATGCCTAAACAAACTCTCTTTGTTTTCATGACTGAATAAACAAACTGACCCTGAAGAGCAACATCATTTCATGCTGTTTTACTTTGAAGCTAGAACGGTGGCAGGGTCCGCCACATATAAACAAAACAGTGTTCTGGGGACCTTATTTTCCAGAGAACATCTTGTTTATTCAGTTGTGGAAACGATACATATTTCTGAGTTTGGGTTATTAAGTCATTAATATTGCAAATATCAAAATTCCGAGTTTGGGTTTCTTCTCCAAAACTACATAGTGCACCTTTAAGGCGTCCTCAAGGTAACAGGTGTTTGACCCATTTGTGGTCGTCTAAGACCAGTCGAGGTCTGGTTTCGTCGATATTCACTTCAGGTGACCACGAAACTTGTGTTCGCGTCTGCGTGAAACAAAGGGAGACACAACAAAGCGATTCAGACACAACTGTGAGTCTGTGTGGTTCAAGTTAGGGACACGTGTCTGTGTGCGTGTAGCTGCTCGTGGCTGTGTATCACAACCAGAAAGTTGTTTTTTTTAAAAGTAAAGATGAAACGACAGCTGAATTCACTCTCGGGACTTGAGTTTCTAGTCTCACTACTGCGAAAAAGGAAACTTCAAGCGACGAGCTGGAAATAACACTTGCGGGTTTCTGACAGCGCGGAAACCCCCCAGTGGAAATGAGTGAAACAGGCCTGCTGTGAGGTGTGAAGGTACAACTTCAACTTAACGCAACTCTTAAAATGTTATTCTGAGTTAATGTGAAGCCGAATTGTTGTGTGGAAATGTTAGACGTGAGGTAGTTTTTAAAAGTTTATCGCTTAAACGCCTTCGTAATAAACTAGTAAAAAAACAATATTCGCTGATAATAAACATAACGACGCACAAAAGCAAGAGGCGGACTTAAAAATGATAACAATATAATAAACGCGACGGCAACAAATTAAACATTTACAACGCAAGAGGTTTTAAAACAGTGGAGTGAGAGCCAGAGAGCGGTACTCACGATGCAAAGTGTCCGGCAGCGGGTGAGTGTCCTCGGGCTCCTTGTGCTTGTTGTCTCGTGGCTGGCTGCTGCTGCTGTGTTGGAGTTATTATGGTCAGCACATGTTGCTTCCTTGTTCTCGGCTCTGTTCTCGTCGCTGCTGCAACAGAGACGTAACATTACCGTCAGGGGTGACTCACTTCCTTTACTCAGCGCGAGCGTGAGCAAGAGCTGACTGGGCGACACCCCGCCCGGACCAAATATGGGCAGTCAAGGTAAACAGCTGAGTGGGGGGATTTCTCTCTGATACAGGACGTTTGTTCTGCTCCTTACAATAAGACTCATTTTACTTTACGACGGTGATATTTGATGTTTATCCCTCGAGCAGAGTTGACGGCGCGTGGCAGATGATATTATGGTCACATCATTGTTCAAGATGCTCATTTTGGTTCCACTTTCTAACAACGCACCCTTTGTTAAAGATTTAGGCTACAGGCTGTGTTTTTAACTAACTACTTCATCAGTGGCTGGTAAGCTGTTCAACGAAGACATCTTTATGGTTGCCAGGTTTGGGAAAACATCATTGACTCAAGTAAAAGTAGCAATGCCACAAAGTAAAGTGGCAAAGTGGCAAAATAGAAAGTACTACTGCTGTATAGGCTACTATATGTACTAATTATCATTGTGGATGCCATATAAGCAGCCTCGTAATCTATTATAATGTATCAAAATTTAGTTTTTTGTTTATGAATCAGCAAAGTTCCCTGTAACAGAGCTGTGAAATAGTATAAAGTACCATATTTCCCTTAGAAATGTGATGGAATAGAAAAGGAAAGTAGCAGAAGGAAAGTACCTCAAAATTTAAGTGAATCTACTTAGTTACATGGGGAACTGGGGAAAACTCCTTTGACAAGATAGTTTTTATTTAATCTGTCATAAACAACATTCACACGACAAAAAAAACAGTTGAAAAACAAAACAAACAACACAAATTCAATCCACAGTTACACCTGGACGTGAAGGGACAGAAAAAATAAGAATGGTGAACAGACTTGCATTTCTATTGCGCTTTTCTAGTCTACTGACCATTTTTCGAACCAGCAACCTTCTGATAACTAGGCGACCCACTCTACCTCCCCATGGAAAGAAGTTTGCATTAAATTGACACATGACAAAATGAAAAAATCAAAAGTTATTATAACTTGTGGTCATTAGACGTACGAGCTCCTTAAGTAAAAGTAGTAAAAATGCTAGTAATACCACAATAAAATCTACTCTGTTACAGGTAAAAAATACTGTATTCAGAAGTAGAAGTGCTAAATCATCATCAACATGTACTGACGGCTTCAAACTGAAGCACTCAATATATGCAGGATGACACCTTTCAGAGTATATAATATTACTGATAGCAATAAAATATGAGCACCATTTCGATATTGCAACTATTTAAAGTGGAGTTTTAACTACTCTATATATTGTTCAGTAGTTTATCAACGTGTCAGTTTTATTAGTTGATTATGTGATAATCAACTAATAAATTGATTATGTGAAAGTAATATGAAATAATATAACAAAACTATTCTACAAAGTAAGAAAAACCATAGATGTTAAATAAGTTTTGCAAAGTAAAAACATTTTCTTCTTATGTGGTGTAGAAGTAACTGAAGAAGCCTAAACTGGAAATACTCAAGTGCTTCAAAAAATTACTTAAGGACAAAACCTGAATAAATGAGTTAGTGATGATGTTGTTTATAAATACTCTTGCTTTCTAATAACCATTACATCTGCTGTCACTAATCATTAATAAATACATTTTTAAAAACAATCCATGATGTCAGCATCTTTAGATGTCAATCGGTTATTAACAAGTAGCTTTAGGTTCAGAATTAAATTATTTTCCAGATCGTAATTGTACAAACTTCACTGTACCAAAAAATTAAGGGAACACTTAATCGTCACAGTATAACACCAAGTCAGTTAAACTTCAGGGATATCAATCTGTCCATTTAGGAAGCACAAGTGCTCGTGAATCAGTTTTACCTGCTTTGGTGCAAATGAAAGTGACAACAGCTGCAATGGAGAGGCAAAAGCAAGACAACCCCCACAAAGGGAATGGTTTTGCATGTGGTGGCCACAGACGATTGCTCTCTCCGCATGAGGCGGTACCCGCCGTCCAATCAGGTAGCACAGGTAGTCCAGCTCCTCCAGGATGGCACATCCATATTTGCGGTTGTAAGAAGGTTTGCTGTGTCTCCCAGCACAGTCTCAAGAGCACGGAGGAGATACCAGGAGACCGGCCGTTACACGAGGAGAGCTGGACAGGGCTGTAGAGGGACATCAACCAAGCAGCAGGACTAGCATCTGCTCCTTTGAGCGAGGAGGAACCTGAGGAGCACTGCCAGAGCCCTACAAGCAGGCTACTGGTGTGCATGTTTCTGACCAAACTTTCAGAAACAGACTCCATGAGGGTGGCATGAGGGCCCCACGACCTCTAGTGGGACCTGTGCTCACAGCCCTGCACCATACAGCTCGACTGGCATTTGCGAGAGAACACCAGAATTGGCAGGTTCTCTTCACAGATGAGAACAGATTCACACTGAGCACACGTGACAGGCGTGAAAGAGTCTGGAGATGCCGTGGTGAACGTTATGCTGCCTGTAACATCATCCAGCATGACCAGTTTGGCGGTGGGTCAGTGATGGTCTAGGGAGACATATCCTTGGAGGGTCGCACAGACCTCCACGTCATAGCCAACAGTACCCTGACTGCTGTTAGGTACCGGGATGAAATCCTCAGAGTGGCTGTCAGACTTTATGCTGGTGCAGTGGGCCCTGGGTTCCTCCTGGTGCAGGACAATGTCAGGCCTCATTTGGCCATGAGTGAGTTGGCAGTTCATGGATGACGAAGGCATTGATGCCATTGACTGTCCCTCTTGTTCCCCTGACTATATCCAATTGCGCATGACGTTATTAATACATTATGTATTGGTGCATCCGACGACGCCAAGTATGGCTACAGACTGTGCAGGAGCTCACTAATGCCCTGATCCAGGTCTAGATGGAGATCCCCCAGGATACCAGCAGCTGACTCATCAGGAGCATGCCCAGACGTTGTCGGGAGTGCATACAGGTACGCGGGAGCCAAACACACTACTGAGTCACATTATGAGCTGCCGTGATAAAATTCACGCAGGTTGGATCAGCCTGTGATTTCAATTATTTACTTTGATTTTCAGTGTGATTTTGAATCCAGCCCTCAGGGGGTTCATGATTTTGGTTTCCACTGACCGTTGTTACATCATTTTGTTTCAACAAATTATACAACCCACATCAGTGAAGACTTTCAACTTGAATAATTTGTTCATCAAGATCTGATGTGTGTTTAAAGTGTTCCCTTAATTTTTTTTGAGCAGTGTAGTAAATCATTTATTAACCACTAGTAAAGCTATTGCTTTAACATTTGTGAAGGTCCTTATTAGAAGACGGTACAGATTTTATATTTTACCATCTTACCATATTTCAAGTCAAATCCAAGTTATGATAACCACATTTGATTTTCAACCAGAATACTCACCAATGTTTACTAAAACAAGGTTCAGGTTGGTTGTTATGTTGTTTTTGAGTTTGGGTTTTACCTTTTAAAAGTGAACACGCTGGAATTCATAAATGTAAATCATTACTGATTTTACTGTCCTTCTCACGTCTTAAGTGTGTTTTTGGGGTTACTGCAGCTCTTTTGTTTCACCATGCACTCATTTAGATTTATCTGGGCTTATTTTCAACAAACTGTCCCATATAATTTAGCTCAAACTCGTTGCTCTTATGACCACACAGAGCTACGACCATTACAAGCTGTGAGTTGGTATGTTTAAGATCAATAAAGCATCCATAAATACCACCAGTTCACAGCAACACAGACTGAAACACTCACATAAATCACAGAGTAAAGGCTCATATAATATTAACAAGATAGTACTATAGAAGAGTATTTTTTCTTTATGATCTCTAAAGGTCAAACTCATCATTAATAAGTGTAAAAAAAAATGTTGCAGCTAATTAATTGTTGCCTAGTTTGCGATGCATCACATTTTACAAGCCAACTATATGTTTTGTATGTAAAACCTGGATTACAGAGTCACTACAGCTGTGAAGTAAATGTAAAAAGTCTTGTTGTTCCCTCTATAGTGAAGAGAAACATCATTTTAAAGTGTCATAAAAGGGGAATATTCAAGTAAAGTGCAAGAACCTTGAAACAGTCAAGTACAGTGCTTGAGTACTTTTTTACTTCCCACCACAGCTTTTTAGATAATATTGATCAGCGTGTTGCACTCCACTCCTGACCAGACTGTTTGTTTCTCTTTGTGACCACTAGAGGGCAGGCTGGTTTCTCGTCTCAAATTTCACCCAGTGGCTGCATCTTTTTCAAGCACATTGCACTGAACAAGGCAGAAACTACTTCTCACTGCTCTTTCTCTGTCTTTATTCCTGCATTTAGGTATCAACTCTCCTTTTCTCCCTCGATAACTGCATTTGTCAGCTTTATGCAAACTCAACCATCATCCCATCATTTGTATTTCTTTTAGTCTGATATCAGGCCTTAACTTTATTTGAAATACTGCATTCTTGCATGACATTTGCAGGAATTTAGGGCTTTTAACGGTTGCCATATGCAGAGAATGAAAACAAACAAGTCAACATTTAATGCTACCTCTCATTTTTCCTGTCCTCTTTCAATCTGTTCTACCTTTTTTTCTACACACACCTTTATGTCCCTTTTCCTTCTTTCTTACACTCAGTTACCCATTAATCCCTTTGTTTCTTGGTCTATTTCTGTTTTAACCTTTTTTTCCTTTCCTGTCTTTCTCCTAACAGCGGTGTGTGTTTGTGTAATTGCAGGTGCTCTGAGGACAGTGTGTCAGATCTGTGTGGATTTTTTCTTCTCTCCTTCCTCTACTGGGTCACACTGCCTGTCCCAGTTGCCAACTCAAGGGAAAAAAATTGCAGCGAGTGTGTATGTGAGAGATGGAAATAGATAGATAGAGACATGAGAGAGGTAGAAAATGTTGAAGAGTGGGTGTGTTGGTATTGATTAGCATTGTTTTGAGGGGCTGATGGAAATTAAATTGCCTTCTCTGTCTTTGTTTACCGACTGTCTCTCTTTCTCACTCTTTTTGCTGGTGTTGACCTCCTTCCCACTCCATCTTCGTGTGGTGAACCTCTGTAGGCAATTTCTGCTGTTAACTATAAGACTGATTGCATTAAACAAGCAATTAATTTTCTCAAAGAGTCACAGGTCGTTCTGCTCGGTTCTTCCTGTCTTTCTAATCCTCATGCAGCCTCTCAGACCTCACAGCTTCTGCACTACTTTCTTCAAACTATTGATTTTCCCTGCCAGTTTGTCATTTGTGCTCCTCAAACACTGGCTGGTATTCTGCTGTGATAATGGGAACTCAAACCAGGACACGTCATACAAACACACACACACACTTTCAATGTACGTATTTCTCACAAGTGCTCAGATTTTTGTAGATAAGTATTGGAAATGAAAGCACTTGACCTCGAAATGTGATCGTTCTTTTTCAGGAACAGCTTCTCTCTGAACACGTCTGGCGGTATCAATGAAGCCCACACGCATACACCACATGCAGCCTGCTTCGCCTTTAAAAACATATTGATTTCTCTCTTTCGCAGGGAGCTTAATGCGATCGATCGGCCAGGCCCTTTCAAGATCAGCGCCAGTATAAGCATCTCTTCCCCTAACACACATGCTGCCTCTTTCCCCTCAGGTAATGACTGTCCTTGGGCTGGGGGGAATAGTTTGTCTGCATTAAGAGAGAGAAGTGTTTCTCGTGGCATCCAGTCCCTCTTCGTCCTCGCTGCTCCTCAGTAATGTGGTTAAGTATGGAGCGTGTATTCGTCCTCTTTGACAAAAGGTATGAGCGCATGCAGCACACACCTTCTCTGACCTTTATCATCTGCCCATCCCCCTCCCTCCCTCCCTCCCTCCCTCCTCTTCTCCACCTCTCAGTGGGTCGATACCTATTTGTATTTGCAATGCATTAGACCAGTGCCCTCTTTTTAGATTGAAAAAGTTGGCTTTACTCACTTTGGCGCCTTGCTGGCAAATTGCACATGTGGACAGATGCTTTTTTTATAGGCATTTTAAGATCATGGCACTGTGTCTGGTTGGCTCTTAAAAAAGTAAGAAATAAGATTTATTTCTTTATTCAGTCAAAGATGTTGAGGCCCTCAGTCCCAGCTGCCTCAAATGGTCGACATGTTTATTATAGTACCGTTAAAAACAGCCATTCACCTGCTGCATGAGCACTGGCAAAGATTTTCATTTAATGAGAGAAAAGAAAGAAAAGACATTTTTACTCAGAGATGGAAAAGTTCAATCTTGACCTTAAAGGGCAATATGTAAGAACTGGCCAAGTGCTAAATTCATACTCCAAACAAATAGGGGGCAGCATATCAACAGAGTAACCTCTAACTGCTGCTAACTGTAGTTGCCTTTAGCTAGTTAGCTTAGTTAGCAGTGTAGCTAGCAGTCCAGACTGCGAGCTTGGAGCACTGGAGGAGACATAAACATTAAGTTGAGATGGCGAACAATTTAAGCACACAGTTGCATATATGCAGTAGATACACAGCAACATTATCATTCATTAGGAGCCTGATAAATGTAAGTACAATGTCTTTTTGCTCTGTTTTTGGTCTCTCTGGAGGGTATGGGCATGGGAAGTAATTAAAGTGTGGGTGGAACATTAATTAACAGTTAGCTAACTAAACGAGCGAGGTTGCTGTCAGTCATTATAAAGAGTTCATAACAAAAACACAAAGGCTATAGGCAACAGGTAAACAAAAATACATAATTTCCTGAACATTTTGTAGTGATAGTGTGTGACCCGCCTTGACTCAGTTTTCTGCATTAATAACGAGCTAACGTAAGCAGCGAGTTTGTGTGTACGTGTGTGAGCTATGTGAGAATCTGCCTGGGTGCAAGGTAGCAGTGAAAACTTCTTATCTTGGATTTGATTTCTGCACATTTGGATAATGAAGCACTGATACATGGATAGACAGATGCATTTTTATCATAGTAAAAGTGGGGGGGTCACAACTTGTAACTTTAAAAAAACATGCTCATATAATAGCTGTGCCTGAGGGAAATATCTGGCTCTTCAGCAGCTAAATGCTTCATGTGTTCACAAGCTAGTTGCTAAGTTTTCTGCCTCTGATTGGGTGCTGAGAGGTAGTGGTAGTGGTAGTGGTTTGAGAGGTTTATCACCTTTTCACAAACTAGTAGTTTCTTGATCAGTTACTAAAATAAAAAATATTAAATATTGTTTATAGCTGCTAAAAAAGAATGAAAAATATACATTTACAGTACAACTCCAAGACCATCATGCAAACTTTATGTGGTGACATGTTCCTGTTTTTATCTGTGAAACTGGAGATGTCCACCTTTATAAGAGTCTAAACTGACTAACAAATTAAGTAATCCAAACATTTAATCCAATATTTCCAGTATTTCAGACAGAAAAGTCTCCCAGCCTTACTTCAACTTTGCAGATGGCCCTTTTCTGTTCGGGTTCAAGTGCTGTATGTGAATGTCATGTTGACATTTTCCCTCCACTTACTTTTTCTCTGTAGATAAGACAGCCTCTCGTCCACCCTTATATCTTGTTGATCTAAGGCTTTGACGGGATTAAATCAGCTTGAAAGTCATTTTTCACTAGATTTAATTTAGTTCTTGACTTTTTAATTGGCTATATTTCAGTCCCTCTCTTTGGTTCACATGGCTGCAGTCTAAACACAGCATACATTACAGTGCTGACCATCTTCTAAGTGCATTAGGAATAAACAACACAATACAGAAAAGGATAAAGAATACTTTAAGTAATTATAATGAATCGCTTAAAGCTGGTACCGGTCTAATGTATGCCTATTTCACCCTGGGAGATCTGATTACAAGCACTGAATACATCAATAATTGTTGAATAAATATTAATTCAACAAACTTCAAGTACCTTTCAAGTGATTTCCTGCTTGTACCAAACTTCTGCCTTCTATTCGAAGAGCAAATTGCATTTCCTGATTTTTAAAAATACTCACTGCTGAGATTTGAAACTAAAATGTGAATGTAAAAGTCCCGTTTCAAAATATGAGTGAGAGAAAATGCTGGAGAACTATCTTGTGTATTTTATGTCGTTGTATAACTCAGTTTTTTTTCCAGGCCTATAGTTTACTCATAACTTCCTGTCATAATGTTATTAAGTATTATTGAGAGAAAAATAGGATAAAAGGAATTACCCGAACAAATTGCAAGAATTAATGTTGGCAAAGTATGTTTCTGCAAAACACTGACATGTTAAAACTTCACGTTTGATATGTTGAAATGGGAATGCTTCTTGAGAAGTGGTTTGTCGTTAAAGAAAAACCCAGTGGTTTGGTGCTTATAAATGTTAAAATGCCAAATTGAACAGTGCTCTCTTGATTGGCAGCTGCATCCTGAAGTCTTGTCAAACGTATCCGGTAGTTTCACGTTTGCAAATGTATGAAGGTGTCGTGAAAAAGTGGTTTCATGACACCAGACAATGTCCCTACGGTTTGTCTCATTTAAAGTATCCGGTGGTTTTGCTTACAAAATGTTGAAACGGTCTCGAGCAGGGGTTTCTCACCTGCCCCTCCTCCTCCTTACATGAAAGTCAGCTCATATATATGTGATCTGAACCTGATCTGACACATGTTGCAGAAATGTTGATATGATACATACGGAATGAACAAATGTGTTGTATCTGTTGTTTGCAAAGATTTTATAGTCTGTATAATTAAAGACTGTCCAGGTTGCGCTAGTAACTAACAGGAAAACGTTAATTGAACTCTCTTTGTTTCTATTTTTGTGTGATTGCTGTGATTAATAAGACCCTGCACAGTTCCAGGAAATTTATCGGAAAATATTCAAAAACTATGGACCCATATCTCATAAAGCATTACCTATAACTTTATGAAGTCACAGCTATGAATGCTTAAGAGCCTGTTGGGTTTTTCTTTTCTTTCTCTCTACTACTCTATTTTTTATTTTTTTTGTTGTTGTTGTTGTTGTTAAAATCTTTTGCTTTAAAGTTATAAAATGCCCTCCAGTTACATGACACTTTACGTGACATGAGACGTGTTTCTGAACCCCAGGTCCACTGTGCAGACTCTGGCACCGCATACAGAAACGCTCAGGGACTACTTGTATAATGTAGAACAATTTAACATATGCAAGTCTGTGCTTCGAGAGGCGTCGGGTGGTTCAGTTTACCGCGTGCCCCCGCTGGCCTGCGATCGAATCCTGCCAGAGCTCCTGACTCCCCTCTGTCTCCCCCTCTGCTGTCTCAACAATTAAATCAGTCAAGGTGAGTGGACTGCCCACTCTCTTTCTTTTTCATACAGAAAAAAATAGAGCAACAGATAAAAGCATAAGTTGGTATAAAAGTCCACTTTGTGACCCACAACACAAACGAGTTGTCTTATTATGAAACATTTCACCTGTATGTCAGCAGTTGCCATGGAGATTTGGTGCAGATATGCGAGGCTCTGCTTAATGGTCTGACCTTAACCTTGCACTTTTCTCGACTGCACGCTTTCATGATGTTACAAACACACGGGCATAATTTATACAGCAAATCAATATTTCACCACCGGCCTATTCTCCCACCTTTCCAACAGACGTTTCAAACACATTCCTTTAATATTCAGTATATTCAGTCCTGAAAGACTTGCGCTCGGATTAAAATATTTTTACATGTTTCGACGTCGTACATCTTCTGCATTTCTTGAACTGATTTTCAAGTCGTCCAAAGCCTTGAGCCACCATTTACAAACCTTTCCCATCCCCCATCTGCATTTCTCTCTCTGCCCCTTTTTGCCCCTCTGTCCTCTCTCTCTCTCTCTCTCTCTTTCGCTCGCTCGCTCTCTCTCCTGCAAGCTGTGTCTCTTTCCTGTGTGCTGGGGGGCCAGCGGAGGGGAAGTACACAGAGAAGGAAAAGCACTCTCAGAGTTCAAGTGCACGGGCTTAAAGACACAGCTGGCTTCAACAAAGGGGAATATGACAAGGGGAAAACAGTCGTGGAAAGGCAGAATAATGACCTATTGACAAGGCGGTTGTGTACACGGAGACACTAGAGGGATCATTTCACACAAAAATGGGGAGGAGGAGGGGGGTGTTTAAAAAAATGTGAACAGGAAAACGGAGAAAAAATGTCTCCTCCCCTTTTCCTCTCTCCACGTATACTCCTATTCCCTCCCACCTTCCTTTCTTTCAATCTCTGTCCCTCCCTCTCTCCTCTCCTTCATTCCTACCCTGCATGCATGCACACTCACACACACACGCACACACACACAGATACACACACACGATGACTGATGCCTTCTCCCTTCTCCCTCCTTCTCTTGCACTCTTGCATTCTCCGTTTTCTCAGCTCTCTGCACAGCGTACAGTGGAACCGGTTCTGCACAGCTCTAGCACAACGCCGTGAGCGAAAAACAAAAAGTACTAATCCCGTACTTTTCCTCACGGCGTTCATATCCTTTGTCCACGAGGGCATGTTTCCCTTCAAAGTCTCTTGCGTGGAGGGGTGAAGATAAGAGCAATGGTGTCTGAGGAAGAGGAGATGAGGCAACAGCGGATAAAAATGTGACGAGACTGGAGTGAAATAGAGATGCGAGGCTGCAAGTCAAGAGGGAAGGCACTAACTCGAGAGTGAGGAAGAGGGGACAGAGGAGGAATCAACTTGGAATCGGGGAAAGAAACGCGGGAAAAGGTAAAAAAAAAGGGGGCTGACCTTTCCAGCTTAAGCTTTATACTCTTATATTAAGAAAGAAATGTTATCATGTCACACATTATTCCAGTCTTTTCTTGTTTTCGCTGTCTATCTCTTCCTGATTTCTGTGTTTCAGCTCGCTATGGTTTCTGTTAGTTTGTGTACCTAAAGTCATTTTCCTTCCTCCCACTCCCACTGGAACATTTCTGCCTGTCTCCACTCTTCTCCCACAATCCAGCCATGCTTTTTATCTCCTGTACAAATGTATACTGAAAGAAGTCTTGCCCAGAATCGAGCTCAGAGTCGGTCAAAGACTCGGGCTGGTTTTGGGGCCCAGTTGTGAGGACGAAGGAGAAGGAAGAACGGGGTCGGGGCACTCACTTTCGTGCCATTATTGTCGATCACTGTCTTTGTAGATCTTTACTTACGTGTATTCTGTTAAAGAACGAATGTTTTCGACCTAGTTTTAGCTCTTAGTTTCAGCCGGTATGAAACTGTTCAAAAGATGACACAAAGTATTTGAATTATTTGGCCATCATCCTCCCTGCTCTGGAATTGACACGTCCCACCCTCGACTTCCCCTAACTGTTTGTTTGTCCTCTCAGTATGTGTCCCTGTTACACATGACCAAAGCTCATCTGTGTGTCTCTCAGTATCCACTAACACCTAACTTACTGCTCTGGATGCCTTTGTGCCCATGCAGCTCTCAACTCATCCTCGCCGTCCTGTTTGCTCTCAGCCTCGCCTCCATTGTTTAATATCGACAAGTTACTGTTGTCTCCCGCCTGTGTGCTCGAGGACCTGTCCCCACATGTCCTTTCCAAATCTATCCATGCTCTTAAAACCCTATCCATCTCCATGGAGAATGGTACAAGCTCTCGGTGTCTGTACCCCTAACTGGAACCAACTCACAATGACACCCCAGTTGTCTCTCTGCCAGGGTGCGCCATTTGGAAGAGGGCAGAAAAACGATTTCCCTGATCGGTGGATCAGTGGTGTCTGCGGGAATGATGGTAGTCTTGATAGTTGCAGGTTTAACTTGAGGCTTAATACTGGAAGCGAAGTCTGAGGCTGCCGACCTTGATGGGTGGTGGATGGTTTGCACCCATAGACGGGGTTTAGCAAAGGCCGGCTAGCTGAGAGGGACAGTTGAGCAAGTATAATTGTTTTCAGTGGAACGAGGAAGAAAGAAAGAACGTGTTTTTTCAAATTTTATTCCAGATGGAGTGATAGTATCCATGGTCATATAGAAGTCGCTCATTGGGCTCATTTTAACTTCTGCATAGAGTTGAAAGATGAACGTATAATGAAGTCCCCTTGACCTGTGAAATTCAAGTACTTCAGCTATTCAGGAGGAGATTATTCTCCTCAGTCCCAATGGAGTGAAATATATGAAATAGCAAATGAAGTACAAGTACCGAATATACTCTATATATATATTTTCAAGGTCTTGGCCAAAAGAAGCAAATTTAACAGTTTCCACCACAGCTAATATGGTGCTTTGACTGTTTTTATTATACACTGATTCACCAAGTATTACCCACACCAAGGTTATGTTTTCACCCTTGTCTGCTTGTTGGCTTGTGAGCAGGATTACCACAAAAACTATCGAACAGATTTCCACGAAACGTGTATGGAGGATGGGTCTCTGCCCAAAATAGACCCCATTAACTTTTGGTCTGGATCCAGGATTTTTTTCTGACTTTCTTTAACATTGCGAGATAGGACATTTTTAACATTTTCGTTTACCTCTCAGGGAGTAATGAATGGATCGTGATGAAAAAAACAGGCGTATTTAGGTGGCAGGTATCTATGAGGGGCAGTTTGATGCAGATCCAGATAAAAATCCTAAACTAGTGGATTCATATTTGTTTTCATCTCATATTGGACTATTTTGGGCTTTTGCCGAGGTATGCGCCCAACTGAGTGCCATTCTTGTTTTCTCAATCAATCAATCGATTGATTAATTTGCACATAGCTCTGACCACTCATTATTTGGATTATTTAGTCTGTGGTTTGTGCACATTTCGTGAATCAAATCTTGAGCTTCTTTGTTTTTGCTCAGTTATCACAGACTAAAAAACCTGTAATAATGAAGCTGTTTGAATTGTGTTGTGGCATTAAGACTGTCCATCGTATCATAACATTTAAATTATATGAGCAGTTGAGGCAATTACTGCATCTCCAAAGCGCCGCCTCTTTATGACATTGCTGAACACTTTGGCAGAAATAATTGATTACCTTGGTTTATTGTACTGACAATGAATGTGCTAGTTATTTAAAACCTCTTTCACTTGAGGCCACCACTTACTGATACCAGCACATCTAAACTTTAGAGTGCAGAGAAAGCCATTGATGTACGTATTTCACTTCATAAAAACATAACTCGGCCTTCGCTATCAATTATGTAGCTCTGGTGTGAAAGGGATGGGAAGAGGGCCACACACAACAGGCAGCAGGGCCCGGCGTGGAGAGAGAGAGCGCTGCACCATGTGACCGCTGTGGATGTACTAACGCTCTCTCACGGTCTGAGTGAGAGCTATTCCCCCCGGACTCAGTGTTCCAGTTGCATCAGTGTTTGTCTGCTTTCTCTAGAACATGGGGCTGAAATGGGGCTGGAGCTGAGAGAGCTCCATCTGGATACCCATAGGGCTCTCCTATTTTATAAGCGCAGTGCTGATAATGTTTCACCAGTTTAAATCGCCGACTGACGTGAAGTTCTTGTGTTTTGTTCCAGTTGCAGCAGGTGCCGGTCTTGGTTTATCGTCAGTTGTTGGGCGATGTTGTCTTCATAGCGCGAGATAGTTGATTACTGCAGATGTTTCTGTCTCTGTTGAGGTAGAAAATGTTATACATTTTGAAATGTTGTACTTTGTACTCCACTAGATTTATCTGACAGCTTAACTTACTAATTATCTTGTCAGGTATAAGGCGTTCTTATAGATTAAACTACCAGATCAGATAACGTTAACTCCTTACATGCTTATATATGAATAATAATAATAATTCAATATCATACAATGTATAATAATATAACACTTGGATAAGTGCGTACTTTTACTATTGATATTTAAAGGATATCCTTCCATTCTGGCATAACTTTTTATTGCAGTACTTTTAATTGTAAATAAAAGTATTTTTTAAAGTGGGGTTTTGCAACTTATACTTACGTAGATGATTTAAATACTTCTTCCATCACTGATAAATATTATCTTTTTGCTGCTATTTTTAGAGCCCGATAATCAATTTTTGGGTATTGATATTAGGAGTAAAAAAAATCCAATATGGATACATCGGCCAACATCAACACATTGTTTGCAAAGATCCTTTAAATGTGATTATCAAACACTTGTGATAAGGATACTCAGTGAAGCAGGATATTTTACAGTTTATCAATAAACTTTCCTGCATGATTACATCTATTAAAAAAAAGCATGTTTACCAATACTGATATATCTGTCGGTCAATATCAGCAAACCAATATATCAGTAAAAAAAATGTGTCATTTCACTCTTAAAAAACAATGAAATGTTTCACAAACAATTTATTAAGCAATTGTAAAGGTTTATAAACAACAGTTGCAACTTTATAATAAACGAATAAACAATTGCTTAATAAGTGGTTTACAAAGCATTTCATATTTGCATATGTTTGCCATTTCTGTATTGCTACTAGATACCAATTCATAATAACCATCATTAATAAATGTAAATTTACTTAATAGTTATTTCACTCTGAACAAACAATGACATGCTTTATCAAACATCTATTTAGCAATTGTTTCTAGCAAAGTTGCAACTGATGTTAATAATACTTTGAAAGTCGTTAATGAATATTGTGTAGTTTGTCTATAAACATTATTTGGATGGCCATTATAAATTTGCAACTGATGTTTATAAATCTAATTGCTTGATAAATGATTTCTAAACAACAGTGAAAACTCAAATGTTATAACTTAAGTCAATATAACTATTAACTGAAGTTTAATTAACAATTAATATACCATTTATTAATGATGATTATAAAGTGTTAGCAATACAATAATGGCAAAGATTTGCTCGAGGTAGTTTAGAAACAGTGTTACCATTACGTAGTTTGTTCTCCAGAGATTACTGATTAGTTTTTCAAGTGTCAGCGCACATCTTGATAAAAATTGTTTAAAACATGTAAAATGACTTTGAGCCAAACTTAACTTTATATCTGTATCTGCCCCAAAAAAGCCAGTGTCAAGGCAAACATGGTGGCCTCAGGACTAAGACATATACCACATAAACTGTCCCTGGTTCAAATCTGGTCAAGAACCTTTGTTGCAAGTCATCCCCCTCTCACTTTCCATACCCTGTGACCAAAATTGATTTAATTTCATGTACTATTTAGGACAACACACATAAATCAACAGTGCTGTAGATATGCCAGTGTTAGCATATACAGTCAAATACTATTATAAAGGCAATGAAATGCCTCCAAATTAATCTAAAAACATAATAAATAAATAATAAATCTCAGTTAGGCTGTTATTTCTAAAAAAACAGGTTTCTTACTGGTCTTCAAACATTTACACTATTTTTACACTTAATATTAATGTCAGATTTCTCTCAGATCACATACTTTTAGCTCCTTTCACAGCCTACAGCTACAGTAACTATATTTTTTATGTAAACATCTGAATTTGAGTCTATATCTCATGCAGTTCAGGTCCATCTACAATAGACCCATAAATTCTCCCTATTTGCCTCCACAATCAACTGATGAAGAAGATATAGAAACAAGTCCCAATTTTTTCCCAAACAGAAGAAAGAGAGCACTTACAGTAGTTCAGACAGAGCTCTATTTACATCTACTTGGATATTTTGCTATTCTTTATCCTCTGGTATTGTTCAAGATAAAGAAATGGTCGGACTGTGCTGAGGTTTGCTTACATGTTGCTACATGATTTCTGGGTATGGGACTACAAATTACCCCTCGTTAGCATTTGGTGATGACCATGTGTGGTGTGTAGCTTTCCCACGTTCAATGTCCTCCTGTTATTTTCTGTTTTTCCTTTTTTCCACTGCACTGTTCGAATCTCTTCCAGTAACCGAGTTAATATCAATGAATAGTTTCCTCATGCAGGAGCCAGGTGGCTGCCTTGTGCATTCAGATGGAGGCAGAGGTGGTGAGGTGGGGGTTAATATTTGCAGGCTGTAGGAATGTGTTTGGAGTCAGCAGTGAGAATTCCTTAGTTCTGCATTAGTAGGTCTCAGCGTTGCCTCGTACCTCGCCAAACTATCTCAATCCCGTCTTTTCTCCTCTTCCCTTATGCCTGTCTCTTCCAGCTACCACATCCGTATTTGATCTCCATCTTTGTCACCACGTTCCTACCTCTATCTCGTTTCTTTTTCTTCCATGTTCAGTCTCAAGGTTTGATCCTCACCATCTCCCCTCTCTTCTCGGGCTCTTTAGATGTCTCACAGACATCTAAAGAGCCGCAGGAGTTGGGGGTTGGGTAAAAAGCAAGAGATACTGTAGTGAAACTGTGTGTGTGAGTGCGATAATTCGAGCACAGTGCTTCCTACCGCTGGCCTCGTGTCCTCTTCAGTACGTCAGTCATGTATGATTTATGGAGCAGGTTCCCAAGGAATGGGCTTTGTTGATGTCATCAGGCATTGTCTATTCATATCCTCTCATGAGGTGGTTCAACTGCAGACCAGGAACTAGTCACTACCAACCCACACAGCGTCAAATCAGGTAAAATCAGGACAAGAATCACAGAGACAGAAAACCCAACCTCTTGAAAATGTATTTTAAATGTGAAGCTGAAGAAAAATGAATGGAGGGCTGCAGGGATGACGTATTTTTGTAGAGTAACACATAAGTTAGCATGGTTCCCTCAACAAAAAGCCTATGTTATATTTTTCAATTGGATTTTGGATTATTGCAGAAAAAAAGCTCTGTGTGAAAATAGGGTTATGATACTTAAACGTTTTGTTCAGCAAGATAATCTTCATAGATGAGTAGAAGTAAAAAGCTAATGTTAAAGCTGTAAATGAACTACATAGTGCTCGCATGACTTAAACGTCCCCACCACTAAGCTTCTTACTACTTACTTACCTACTTACTTAGTTAGAGTTAGAATAGTTTGCAACTAAAGTCCTTCTGTAAAGATGGACATAGTGAGAAGATGAGTCTCGGTGTTCGGTGTGATGACGTTTAAAGTCCTCGACAACTTCTGTAGTCTTATTTAGCCACCTGCTAGCAACCGCCCTTTTTAAGACAGGTAAACGTTTTTTAATTCAAACGTGGGGTATTCGAATTCACTGACGTATTTTATGTTGTAGAACAAAACATAAATTATCTAAAGCTAAACCCATTCAAAAAACCCACTGCTGGAAGGGAACCAAGAGTAAGGAAAAATGCTAACGTATTACTGGGTTTTAGGAAGCAGCTGTTAAAGTTATACGTCAACATTTTGTGAAATACACTAATTTGCTTTCTTTCTGAGAGTTAGATGTGAAGATACCACTCTTGTACTTTACCGTTTAATATGGCACTAGAGCCAATAGGCACTTAGCTTAGCAAGAAACAAAATCTGTCAACCAGTACTCTTTTTTTTTTTTACAGATTAAACTAATACGTGTTCATTAGTGAGCTTCGAATGTGCTGGTAGGTTAATTTTGTTATCTTGAAGGTAGTTTGTGCTAAGCTAATTGCTAGGTGCAGCCTCATTTCTAGCCTAAAGACATGAGAGTGGTGGTGATTTTCTCATTGAAGTCTCATTTAAGCAAGAAAGCGAATACGGAGGTGCAATTTTCTGCAACAGATTAAAGGTCCAGTGTGTAGGATTAAGGAGGGTTGATCGGAAGAAATAAAGTATAATATTCGTAATTATCTTTTCATTAGTGTATGGTCACCTGAATAAGAATCGTTGTGTTTTTTGGTACATTTGATTGAGCCTTCTTTTATCTACAGAGGAAGCAGCTCCTCTTCCACAAAGTTTGCCATGTTGAATCTCCATATTTCTACAGTAGCACAGAACGGACAACAAAACACGGGCTCTAGAGACGGCCTTTCATGTTTTTAGCAGCCCTCGTAGGGGAGGGTGAACGAGGGATGTTCAGTTGGTTGTACATGCAACCTCACTGTAAGATGCCACTAAATCCTGCACACTGGTCCTTATATTCAAATGATCGTGATCATGAATCATTCATCAAGTGCATTTTCCAAATATTTGCGGGTGTCAACCTCTGAAAATTGAGTTTTTTCTTTTGTGTTATTGCAAATTGAATTGGCTCTTGTACTGTTTGTCAGAAAAAACAAGTAACTTGAAAATGCTCTGTGAATTAATAATTGGCATTTTTTTTTAAAAAAGCTTTTGTCATTAATTTGTTAACTGAATAAATAATGAGATTAATTATTAGTTGCAGCCTCAAAATAGTATGTAATTTTGAAAATCAGGTGGTTTGAAGTGTCACTACGTCTCCTCTGGCAGCATATTGGTGGCATTCACAAGGCTCTCCATTATGCTTTGCGGTGATACACATGCTCTGCAGTGGCGTCGGAGGTGTCAGCTGCCCGCGTCACACAACGACACCCTCGAGTGTGCCAGCTCTCTGGTGCCAGACAGAGAGGAGGAGAGTCGGGTATGGTGTGAAGACAGAGGGGGAAAGAAAAGATGAAGGCATAAAGAAACAGGCCGTCTGTGAGGTAGAGACACGTGGGTGAGAAAGCGACAGAGAGAGCGTCTGAGGGAGGAGAGGAAGAAAGAGGAAGATGAAGGGGAGGAGGAGGAATCGTTTGTGTTCATTGTCTGTCTGCTCAGTGAATCATTAGAACTGAGCCTCGTGGTTCAGGGCACCAACAGTCACCTCAACATCTCCTAACTAATAAATATGAGTCAGTTTAATGGCAAGTGTAACTAGTTTTAAGTTAAGTAATGGTCTGTAAACTTTACACATCAGTACGTAAAAGCAACCTTTTACAAGTCAAACACTCTGAAGTCAGTAGTGGATGTAAAACCTGCCGTTGCCGGCTGTTCTTTGGTCAGCGTGGGTCGTCAGGGTCACATCTGTAAGATGAAAGGAGAGGCTGCGGTTGGTTGCTTCCACAGAGGGATGGAAAGGTCAGGAAGTGGCCCCAGCACAAACACCAGACTCATTGTTCAAGTTCAAGGTAACACACTGAATGGGGGTTTCATTCAGTTAGCTCAGCCCTCCGTCCTCTGACAAGTTGCTGTTTTTAAAAGGGTCGCAATTAGAGGAAAACACCGCCTTCGGCAACGTCTGACATTGGTGTCATGCTGTTATAATTGTTAACTAATTATGTCAATTTTATTTATTTAATAATGGGGTTTGGTGTGGATCAGGCAGAGTATAGTGGGCTGTTTGGTGGGAGATCTTTTAAAAAGATATTGTATGTACGTGTGTGTGTAAGTGTGTGTGTGTGTGTGTGGGGTGCTCACACGTGGGCAGTGTGCTCAGGTGTGTCCACTCTCTAACCTCTCAGACAATGAACAAGGTCACAGCCAGAGGGTCAGATGTCGGGGCAGCGTTTCCCCTCCTCCACCTCTCGCAGCCTCCCTCCCTCCCTCCTTCTCTGTTGTGTCTGTTCAGTCGTCAGCTCCTCATTAACTCCTCACAGGGGATTTCCTGTTCGCCTCCTTCGCTTCCCTGTTCCTGTTCAAAATGGAACGGCATATTAGCTCTTTTTACAAAACATGAATAATTAAACCCTTCACGGTTATTGTGCTGAATATGCAAACCAACTGCCTAAAAGTTGTAGCTACACGCTTGGAATGAACAAAGTAGTCAGAGCACGACTAAACCAGCCACAGTGCCAAACCTTTGGGAAGTGTAGGGCTGTAATTGATGACTTTGTGCTCCCAATGAGCACCGTACAACACACACACACACACACACACACACACACACACACGTATGCGCACAAACACATAATTCAGAGTCTGACTCACCCCCTTTAACAGAAAGTCAATAACAATACAGGAATGATTAATCAGTCCCTCTGTGGCCCCTCCCTCTCTACTCACCACCTTCCACTCTCTCCTCTCAACCCCGCTCACCCGCTCTCAGCTTAGTATTGATCTGAATGCATTTGCTTCCCATTTATCCGTTAGCCCCCCTCCCCCCATCACGTAAACACTGCCACTGCATCGAGCGGTCACAAAGAACCTCTTACACAGGAGTGTCTCACCAACAACACACACTCGCAAGCGCGCCCACGTGCAGGCAGCAACAGCAAACACACGTCAGCGTGCGCGCCATCCGATACTCTGATAGGTACTACACTTAACTGCATTGTGCGCGGGGATTTGGCTTGATTATTCTGGAGTGCAAATTAGGAGGCTCCTTTTCATAGTGCAGGTGCATTATGTGTGTGTGTGTATTTGTGGTTGCATGTTGAACGCGCATTAGCCCAAACACAAGGCAGCATTCTTAAAGCTTTAACTGACAGCTCATTGGACCCCCCTGCTTCCCCCCTTACCATTCTGGTTGGTGGCACACAGGTTGCCATGACACCAGACTGTTTTGTCTGCCCTTTGACCTCTTTAAGGGGTGCTGTGGTCAATCAGGCATTACATGTGAGGGGCAAACAGAAGGGAGGAGAGGGAGGGGGGATGCATTTCCTCTGTAAAAAATGAGGTCCAAAAGGTTCCTCTATACATCCGCTTTGTACAGAGCAGAAGGTGGGGAGCCTCCGAGAGGCTCGCCGTGAAACAAAGACACATGTGCACATACAGACATGGCAGCGCTTTGCAAGGGTAAATGAACTAGGCTGGAGCTCCCAGGGGGTGGGGAGTTATTATGCTCATTGTGCAGTCGGCCAGCTAAAGCTGTTTGGCTGCTTCTTTTGAAGTTATATTTATCAAACCGGAGCAGGAGGCTTAGCACTCCAAGCTGGTGCATTGCTTTGTCCACACTGCAGAACGCATGTGTGCGTTGAGATTGCTTTCAGATATCAAGATTTAAACAGCCTCAAATGTGAATCAGACAGAAAAAATAAGCCATGAACAGATTTTATGTTACAGTAATGTCCTTCCCTGATACCGCCGAGCCGTAAAACACTCAAATAAGAGCGTCTAAACGAGTTACGATCCTCGTAGTAAACAGCAAGTGTTCACAATAAGCTTCATGTTGATCATGTTGGGATAATGAGGTAAATATCAACATTTATTAGTGGCAGCATCCATTTAAACATTTAGGCAGTGAGTGCAGCTTTTTAAATGAGGCTAATTATCCTGTAATTTACTCTGCAGTGTGTCCTTCTGTTCTGTATGTCAAAATCATTACAAAAGTTAGACATTGATTCATCTCTTATGTTGTTTTTCTAACATGATGATAATTAATCGTCTAATTTGCACAGCCGCTGTTTGATTCTTTCAGTTTATGTATTTAATAGAGGCAACGGCGCATACTTTTATGACATATTTCACATTTCTTATAACTAAATACTGACATTTAACATTCATTAAGGCGCCCACATCAAGAGCGGAAATCCTGCCCTCTGTCCTGTGTGTGTGAATAATTTGACTTTGTAGATTAGACGCTGCCTCGGTGACTCTAAGATTTAAAGATTAAAACACAGCAGGATTATTAAACACAATTCTTTTCCAGTTATTACAAAATTACTCCAAAGTGACCGCGCGCATGTGTGTGTGTGTGTGTGTGTGTGTTAACATTTGCAGCTGATACAGTTCAACAGAGCAGCTCATGGGTAAGTCGGTAGTCTTGTCCGGTGACACTTCAGCTGTTGCAGAGATTGAACCTGTGACCTCTTGGTTAAACAGTCTTTCTATTCACGAGGCCAGCCTGTCTCCCTCTGACCTCTGTGTGTTCATGTGTGTGTGTGTCTTTTCTGTGTGTGTTTCAGTGGGCCTCTGCTTCACGTCTGAGGAACACCTGGCACACTTTGACGAGGGAGTGATCTCAAGGTAATGATATCTTTTACGTTATACATTTCACTTATTCGTACGTGTTACATCCGTGACTTCTTCTTCCTATCCACAAATTAAATATTGACCCATAATCCAATGATTAAAACTCTACCAATAATAGATGTTGCAGAATGTCACGAGGGGAAAAATCCACACTAATGAATTATCTTTACATTTATAGATCAGTCATACAGGACACTATCACACTGAGAAGGATCTTCGTTTTATGATCAAGTACATTTTGAACAGTTCAATATCCAAAACGCAGTTCAGAAATAGAAGCAAAGATCGTGTCCAAGACTTCTGCTCGATGTTGCAATACTGAGCCTTTATGAAGTGTTATGTTTGAGAAAGCACCACTTCAGCACAAATGAATCGACATGTTATTTTTAGTCTTCCAACATTTATTTGGCAGTCTGTGAAAACAAAAAAATGTGTCCAAACATGAATCAACAATCCATCGGTGGTTTTTAAACATTCCTTTTCTTGTTAAACACTTAGTTTTACTGTTAGAGCGAAAGGTAAAGTATCTGAAAGCTTGAGTCTGTTATAATAACAGTCAGAAGTGCTTTTTTCTTCATTTTTGCAGTTAGTAAGTCAGTGAAGTAGCTCAGTTGTCTTCGCTCATAAATTCATTCATTATTTCTGTATCTCAAGTGACTTTTAGAAAGGCTGTAAGCCAAGACTAGCCCACCCCCCCCCCCCAAACACACACACACACACACACACACACACAAATATCTGTTGTCTAATTTAAGCCCTCGAGTGTAATAGATTGGGATAACTATAAGAAGCTTAGGCCTTTTATCTAAAGTGGATTATTGAATTATTTGGCAGAAAATATCTCAGGAGGTAATTAAAAGTTATCAAATTATGTTTATTGAAGGATCTGAATGGTGCGCACACAGTTTGTAGATAGGAAATAATTATCAAGCTAGTGTGATACCCCAGCTGTCCGGATGCTGTAGAAAACTAAGATCCCAAACTAATTTATGTCTAAAATTAGATGCATTTCGAAGTAGGATGCCACTGCTTCTGTGCAGTTTTATTTGGCGATATAACATGCCAACCTGTTTTTTTCTTACCCACACCAACACACACACACACACACACACCTCCACCTAAGATAAATTCCTTCTTCGTGAATTTGATTGGAAACTTTGTAAGGGAGGAGCTTCGCCACACACCAATCCCAGTAGATTGACAGCTGTGCCATAGCAACAGTTTGGCTAGTTGCCAGGCTGTTGGGGTTGCCAGGCAAAAGGTTCCCATGGCAACATTCATTTTGCCGTCGTGGTATACAAGGCCGGCGTTAACCGAGGCAGATTAGTGTGGGACAGACAGAGAGTTGCTCTCACCTGGGAAACAAAAAAAAAAACACACACACACGCATATTTTAGCGGATCGGAGTGTTACTCTTCAAAATCACAAATGCTGCAACATCCAGAGATGTTGTACGCACTGCTCTAACGAGAGGCTGTGGCAGAGGTGATGCACAGATAATTGAATGGAAACTGGAGAGCATTTGGCACAAAACCATCATCCATTCCGTTTCCTCTGAGTTGCATCATGTTCGTTTTATCACGCGCAGTAAAAAAAGGATTTAAAAGTGAATTATGTGAGTACTTTGCGTGCCTTTGAGTCCTCAAGCCCTTGAATGATATCCCAAACTGTGTCACTGTATGTGGATGATGCTCGAGTATGAGAGGAATGTTAAACTTGAAGTGAGATTTATGAATCAGCCCAGACGTTTTTTATAGTGGAGTAGTCTTTCACCGCTCAGACACTCAGACAGGCCCGCTTAAGGGTGGAGTGAGCAAGAGAGACAGAGAGAGCGAGTGAGCGAGAAGGATAGCTGACATTGGCACAATTACACTGCATTTCTGCGTGATTTGACTGTGAAAATATTGCAGACGCGGGGTATAAAGTAGAGGAGGTTGTGGCGGGGATGAAAAAAGGGCCGGCCGGCATGTGCGGATAGAGGAGGCAGGAGGGGGGTATGAAGACAGAGGGTGGTTAAAAGGGTAAGAGGCGGGAAATGGGGACCCATGAGGGCTGAAGCAGAGAAAAGGTTGAGTGAGTGAAGAGAGGGAGGAGAAGAGGTGGAGGAGGAGGGGGTGCAATTTGGGACAGGAGAGTGAAAAGGGACTGGGAGCGGCAGACAGAGAAGGATTAGGACTCCAAACACATACCAAAAAAGAAAGGAGGAGGAGGAGGAGAAAATAGGAAACAAATTCACCTGGCAACATTTTTACAGTCACGGCAGCATGGTTCCTGATTGGCTAACGGGGCTCGGAGACCAGCTATCTAGTTTCTTCTTCTCTGTGTCTGGGTTTCCTCACAGACATTGTTAATCCACGCACAGTTCAACACGAGGTCTGCTGAAAAAGATAGGTGCGGTCTGTAACTCCTTTTCTGCTTCTTTGTTGGAAGATGGATTCCCACATGAAATCCCACATGCCAAGCAGTGTTTTCATGCAGAGCTCCCACATATTGCTCTCTTTTGTCAGTGCTGCAGACCCAGAAGATGTTTTTTTTATCATCTCTATGTTGATTTGTGAATCTATATTTATGTTTTCTCTCTTTAAGCCGCGTTTACGTAGCATGTCATCTTGCCCCAGTTACGTCTGAATGTGCGCTCGGAGTAACGTAACACTCCTGCCTCGTAGCTGTTGGAATGCAACATTGTGCCAGCAGACGTGGTGCTGCAGCATGCAACATTTACGACTCCGACGAAGAGGATTCACAGATCGAAAAAAGTTTTTTTAGTTTTTTTTGGTCTGTGTGACGTGAAGGAAATTCCATTTCGACTGTGGAGCAGAAGTCACCCAGATTTAGATATCACAGCTGACAGCAGACTTAATGGTGATGACACTGTTATGGCAGACGGCATTAAACTCCCGTGAAAAGCTGCCAGCTCGAGTAGAATCAGACAGCTGATTTGGATGAAATGCTGCAGTGTGTTAATATCAACAATAAGCTTTAACAATGAGTCGCACTCGATAATAGCCGCTGATTGTTGAATGTTTAGGAGCGGAAAATATATGAATTTAAGTCGTTACTCTCCAGGGCAAGTGTGTGTGTGACGATGCTAGAACAGCCAAACCTCGACTGTTCATACACGGCATGTTGAGAGTTTTCAATGCAGCTCTATTGCAGTCTGGTGGCAGTGAGAGAACAGAATAGAGAAGTGTGAGGGGGTTCACACAGTCACCAGTAGAGGGCAACAACTCCTAACAAATGAATGGAAATACTATGAATGAACACTGGAAATGAAACCTTTGTAGTACTCACACCTGCATGAGACGTGTGGAAATGGATTTCAGAGCAACAGTTTTGTCATATACACAACGTTTGTCTCATATTTTGTCTTAAGCCTTCCTATCAGCTGCCTCGTCTTTGTCCTCCACTGGCATCTATCTGCACCACTGATCCACCCTTAAACCTGAGCTCCTCCACTGCTGCAGCCAGTCCTGTGGCATCATGGCCACTGTAGCACTTAGTAAAGGTGCATCTCCGGGACGCCTAATTGTAGAGCAATGGTATCATGCATCTTTTCAGGCAAAACCATATCATTCAAACCCTTCGTTTCCTCCAAACTGATCAAAAAATTATATCCCATCCGCATTCACAAATTGACACACACCACCAACTCAGCTCAGTGGAAAAGGGCGATATTTTGTCGCGTCAGAGAATCAGAATTTCTTTGCCCGGATGCGAGACTAAAGAGAAAAACAGCATGAAATCATTCTTGAGGAACAACAAAGTACGCACACAGGAAAACAAAAGGGGTGAACTCCGTTTGAGTCTCGCTCTTGAAACTCGAGAAAAGAAGTGAGGTAGAAGGTAATTGGCTGCCTGGCAGACAGGAGCCAGGCAGGTGTGTATACGTACAGTAGAGTATGTACATAGACACCTCCGTCTTGCTGGTGAAGATCCTGTCTGGAGAGCAGCTCTACAGTCTGTGCTCTGCAGCGTGAGGTAGTTGGTTGTATGGTTTCGCATAATAAACAGCACGGAGATAACTGTACAACCTTCTAGCTTTCCCTGCGGAGTCACTTCTTGCCACGTCTAATGTGCCCCCAGCAGAGAAGGTAAGTATGTTGTTACTCCGACGTAGGATCTCCTAGTGGTTAATGACATGACTCGTCCTTTTCAGCTGCGATGCCTCTTAGCTGTTCTGCCCTTCGGGCAAAGTCCTGACTGCCCCCGCGTGAGCTTGTGTGTCATTTCGTGTGCAATATTTGTAGCGCCGGGACATATTTGTCAGGAGGAACACCTGCTGTTTGACAGGTTGTTGGTCGTAGACTGGCAATCAGTAGTTTCTACTGCAGTGGAGAGGATGCTGAACCTCCATCCCTCTCCAAGATCATACTTAGAGGTCAGTTAAGGGACTGTACAAAAGTTGTTACTCTTGAAAGTGGTATGGATTTATTATTGAATATCTCCTTTTTTAAATTAAAGCTGCTGTAAGTTATATATTTTTATTAAGTGTTAAATACTCTATATTCCACATGTGAACGCTCAGAGAGCAGGATCCTACTGTTTGCTGCTTAATATGAGACAATGCTTTGATTTTTTTAATTCAAAATTCTTGCCGCTCCATATTTTTTAGAAAAATTACATAACAATGGACTGTATTTATGAAGTGTTAGTAAAGGTGGTACTACCACCTTATAAGGCACGTACTAGCATTTTAAAGATGCAATATGAAAAAAATTTAGTTGATAACATAAAAAAAATTAACAACGGAATGTGAAAAGACAGTTTTGACATTATCATTTATTTTTATTCTGTTGTAGCGATATCTACTGAAGTTAGCATGCTAACCAGCTGGCCTCGGTTCATCCTGGTCCAAAGCTCCTGTGCTAGCAGTGTTAAACAGCAACAGTGCCCCGGTACTCTGAGCTCCCAGACATTGAGTAGAAATTTAACAGTATGCCAGTTCTTACATAGTGCACCTTCAAGATCATGATTCATGTACAGCTATAACAATTCCTTACTTACAATCAATCAGCAGTAATTAGGAGGTTATTTAGGGGAAACTCTCAGTTAATGACCTAGTAGTTGCAGAATAAGTTCATGCAGAATAAGAGACAGGATTGAATTCCTCTACATTCAGCCAAACAGAAAAAGTTGAAAGATCCTCCCCTGCACTCCAGAAACATTTGAGACTATACCATCCATTCAGCAGAAAGAAAAATTAGATAACTTTCACCTTTTTTAACCTCTCATTCACCCTCCTAATTTTCATGCGACCCCCCTAATGAAACGCCGTACAACATATCATACACGCAAATTACACGAGTCACATACATTATACACAGCCTCGCTGTGGAAATCGTGGACTCCCTGCTGTGCTTGGCAGTAATTCATGAGATTCGTGTGTTACTGTGCAACAACAGGTAGAGGAGCGTTATTTGCCTGACGTACTTTCACACACGTGCCGCTCATACTTATATGTTTGTGCGCTGCTCTGCATCCACACCATCACAATCATTTCTCCAGATTCATTACCCCCACAACCTCCTCCCTCCTCCCTCCTCCCCCGCCTCCCTTCCCCTCAGTATGTCAGAGCGGTGGGTTTGAGACAGCAGCCATCTGCAGTGCGTTATAGCCGCCTCTCCTCCCCTCCTGGAAGAAAAAAGTAGGGGGCATACATCAGAATTGTGCTGATTCGGCACTGTCAGTCGGGGCGTTCTTTATCATCCGCCGCACGACGCTGCTCTCCTGCCAGGAGAGACAGCCGAACGTCTGACAGTTGCAAGGTGTGCAGGGCAAGGATGGTGTACAATGAGCAATCTCCCCCTCACAGTATAGATTGTTTATACCAGTGACCAGTTGGCTGGCTCATTCTTTAACGGTGGCAGATGCTGCACACTGTGCATATGTGTGAGCAGATTTTTTACACGCACACATCCTCACACGCATATGTTGCTCTTAAACATGTCTTTCGGGGTTGGACCTACAAGTAAAACCTCTCCCTATCTATAGCATCATGGGCTCCTCGAAGCAACATAAAAATTTGTTTGTGAACATAAACTACTTTCGAAAAACAGGTGTGATGAGGAGGAGTGTGATGCCAAAAAAGATGCTGTCTCCGATCTCTCGGGATGCAACGGAGAACTAGAGCATCCCGATCCTGAGACAGACAAGGCAGACACCATCCCAGACTGGTGATGTCATCCCTGCGAAGCACTCCCAGTGCTTTGTCTCTCAGTGGCACTGCAGAGTGCAGCCACAGGCACACACACACACACACACACACAGACACACACACACACACACACACACACACCTGTCTGTGACAGTCTGCATTTGTCACTCAGGTTCGGACACTGCGAGAGAGAGCTGCTTTTTCTCGGTTTCTTAAAGCCAAATTGGCGTCCAGATAGCCACTGCGTTGGAAGCCGTGCTCTAATTCTTAGTGTTTTTTTCTGGCGAGAAGAGAACAAACAGCGACTCCTTCACGCTATAATAAGTTCACAATCAGAATCTACGTGTCCTAAACGCACAGGAATTCGTCTCGGCGACATTAATGCGGGATCAGATAGGATATATGTGCTGCGCAAGCACACATCGCACAGGAACCCACAACGAGTGCAAAGGGACGGTGCCGAACACGCAGTATCACAGAGGATAGTGTAAACACATTCAGCATGTTGTTTCTATGCAAATTTAGGTGGCATGGCATTACAGTATGATTGCAGATACGGAGGAGGATGTGAAGAGCCTGTAGAGCATGCGAGCTGTGCATAAGACAGTTATAGAGAATGGGATCAAAGCAGGAAATAAATTCAGCTGTGCGGAGAATGTCTCTCGAATACCTGCTGCTCAAGTGACACAGACCCGTCTATAGGCAGTGTGGGTACGTGATGAATATTCATGAGGTGTTATGAATGTATAGTGTAGTGTTTTTTATTCTAACCTACATTTTCCGAAAGGTTGGATGCTCGTCTTGCATATTTATGAAACAGAGGCTTCATCTGAAAGGCTTTTGTAGGAAGGTGAAGACAAGTGTGTCTCACTCGATTCCCGCCATACTGTATGGAGCTTGTCAGCCCTTTCTTGCTTATTTGTCCTTGCGTTTTCTCAATTAGCCGCATTGTTAAGTAGCTATCCATCAGAAAGGTGTTATCACAGGCCTCTGCTCCCTCCCGTGGGCCAAACGTAATGTACTTTCTTCGTCACTTCACCCTCATTTGCTCTTAATGTGCGACACGTCGGTGATACTCTCTGTCCTACAACGCGGTCAGAACACTTTAGGGCCATTAACGACGCTTACACATCAAGTGTGGTGTTTATGCTCCGTCTCGCTGAACAGACAGCCAATCAGTGGGCCCAAATTAGATTTACTTTCATTTCTGAATTTCCCTCAGGGCCGTGTGATCCTGTTATCCAACAAACACAACTGCAAACTCTCTGTCCTCGCGGAGAGTCGCGCAAATATGAGAATCAAGCTGCCTTTAGACACTGAAATATTAAAACAAAATACCGGAGGAATGAAAGTGTCGCAGGATATTAAGCACGCAAAAACTGTTGCCGTTTCTTTGTTTACGCGTGCAACACAAAGCGCTGCGTTTTCTCATTATTTCATTGTGTTTAAACAGACGCCATTTCTGCATCGTCTGATGTCACGCTGTATAATCGAGACACCTTCTTTTAATTGGCGAAGGTTTATTTACTGTGTCTCCCGTCACTCCGGCTGCAATTTACAGTTGTGTTGGAGCAACACCATAAATCCTGTAATCAATTTGATGACGGTATGATTGCTGTACACGTAGGAGGAGGCGGTAATGTCAGCCCCTCAGGTTCATGAGACTCCTGGGCTTCATATTTTCTCTCCATTCTCATCCTATTAGAGATTCTGACCCTCCCCCTCCATCCCCACTTTTCTGCTAGCCTCTCCGCCACCCCCTACCTCCCTACCTCCCTCACTCCCTCACTCCCTCCCCGCCACCCTCACCGTCTCCCTCCTCTCTCACACACACACTCTTCCTCTCTTTCGTAGACACACACACACACACCCATGCACTCGCTGCACTCTTACTCTCTCCCTCTCTTTCCATCTCTCACACGTTCACACACAGACTGGAGTGTGTATGTGTATGTGTGTGTGTGTGCGTGCGGGTCGTGCGAGGGGGTTACTGAGCTAGTGGAGACGTGAGGCTCGGAAAAAACGTGAGAGGGAAAAGGGGGAGATGGAAGGATGACGGCTGGAGAGTGTAAAAGAGGGAGAGACTTTGAGGTGGAATGAAAGCAAAGCGAGACGATTAGAGACCATGAATGCAGCACAGAGGGTAAATGAGTATGAGTGTGTGTGTGTGTCGTCTGTAGGTGTTGGATAGCATGTGCACCCGGGAGGTTTGGTGTGTAAGCAGGCACGTGAACGCACAAGTAAGCAAGCTTTTTTTCTCTCTCTCTCTCACTCTCTCTCTTTCTTTATTTTTCTCTTGTTTGCAGCTGTGTGCGCTTGGCGACGGCAGCCCTGCAGAGACAAAAGGTGAGGAGCTGTGTGGATGTTAGTCAGGCAGGCAGGCAGGTAGGCAGAATAATGGAATCAATACTATTGTCTGTAACCTACCTGCCGCTGGGCTCTCTGTCTGGCCCCGGCACAGACCATCAGAGAGAGAGAGAGAGAGAGAGGGGGAGAGAGGGGGAGCTGAGAGGAAACAGAGACTCACTCTGACCGGGAAAGAAGAGAAAAGAAGAGGCTGGCCGTGAGGTAATTGTCTTTATTCGCTTCATTCACAAGATGATGTAGATTTAGGATTTGTATGTTTATTTTTCATGCAGAGCTAGCGTGAAAATTTGTATCTGAAACTTTTCCATCACCGATTCCAGTCGTGTTTATGTACATGCGTGTATGTGTGCACGCTCGTGGCTGTATATATGTATCTGTAGCATGAACGTGACATTCTGTCTGCGTTTGCACGAGCTGTAAAGCCTCACACTTAGTGTCTGGGCTGTGTGCTGTCGACAGGTCATGTCTGCGTTGCATGTTTGATTTGCGCCTTGTTTTAATTCTCACTTTCCTTCGACACCTCGTTTGTGAACCTCGGATGAAAAAGGCACGTCTGAAATTTACCTCATTACCATCTTTTTTTGTGTGCATCGGCCAGGTGAATTATTTAACTTAGCGGCTGTCGAGGAATTTAAATATTGTGACTGGCAGCGCTGTACAATATGCATTTGCTGCAATTATCATGAAGGTGTTTCAACACAGAAATTTCCATAGCTGTCATCATTAATTCAGTTTTTATTGACGCCGGCGTGAATGACAGTCTTTTAAACAAACCTGAAAAGAAACTGCTGCAGACAAATCCATAATTCATTCCCAGGTGAAGTTGTGACAAACATCTGCTATTCCCTCTGGTCATGTCTGTCACATGCAGTTTTAGCTGAGATGAGATCTCAACATCACAACTCTGTATTCCAAAAATCTTGAGGCCTGTAGCTCATGTAGTCAACCTGTGGTTTAAAACATAATGTGCATTAATGCAGTTCAGTGTGATGCAGGTGGTGACGCAGGCACTTTGCACCTTTTTTCACATTGACACTGAGGTGTTTCACCTGATTAAAACAAGCTCCCCCTGGCATGAAATGTGCAAATTTCTGCTTTTCCACGGCATATGAACATTTTCAGTCTTCCCCCAGTCAGTGCGTGTCATTCTGTCTGTCTACCAGTGGGTGGCATCGGCTTTTTATATTTCTACGCAATGAATTTTCTTTCTGTCAGAAGATTTTTACATTAATATGTACGGATTTATAACAAAGACAGTTTGATATTGTTACAGTGTGACGGACTCTAAAATGTAATTATTTTACTTCATTTACAGGTGGATTCACGCCTCATACGCCCTCCTCGTCCTGTCTTCAGATCATCGAAAAGTAGTTTCATCTTTCCAGGTAAGTCAGAAGACACAATGTTGGAGTGATAAAATGATAATAATAAACATTTGGACTGTGTATCCCTGTAAATTCATCGAGACGTGTACTGACGTTTATTTTCTTATACGTTAAAGAGTCATTCCTCAGCAAATAGCAAGAAGATAAATGTTCCTTTCTGTGGCACTTAAGTTATGATTTAAATTAGAGAGTCGGCTATTTATGTATCCTACATGTATCCTACACCGAGTAGGAGAGGTCGGGTGAGGAGCGTAAGATAAATCTTCCTTTCTTTGACGTGTAACTTATGTTCCAGACTATAATTCTGCACACTCATGAAGCAGATTTTTAAAGCCCTCTCAGCTCACTGAGCTCCGAACAGCTATTAGGCTCTGTAATTTGTCGGTGCCAGCTCAATAAATCATGTTCAAAATGCCCATGACATTTAACAACAGTCTGAAATGAATTGTTTCTCCTAAATTAATTGTCTCCTCCACCTCCAACTGCTGCAGTGCTGAGATTATTTGAGCCTTGCTGTGAAAAATGTTACCTTGCTTCTCTCACTGCTGCACTGCGTAGTTAAAGATTAGTGTGGATGAAATGTCGAGAAATGTGTGATGATGAAAACGTGTTAATTGAACTGATCGGTTTTGCTTCTGTTCTGCAGCAAACCGGGAGAGCGGCCGGTGCCGCAGAATCCAAATGTCAGATGAGGTCATGTCTTTGTCTCGGTGCAGCGACTCTGCGGTTTTTCCTTGTAAAACGTTTCTTCTCAGCGTTTTTCTTCTGTACTTGTAATTACTGATTTTTTTGTTGGTTAAATAGAAGTCATTGCTGAGCATTTACACCCTCCCTGTGTATTTTAATTTCACAGTATGCCCCTCTGTCCCTGAGACCCTTAACCTGTGAGGTCAAAGCAGGTCACAGGTGAGGTCCTCGGGAACAGGGCTGCATTCAGTTTCAACGTCCTAGAACAACAGGAGCATTTTGTGGGAAGAAATATTACATAATGAACATTTTACTCCCAAGAAAGTCAAACTGTGATGTTTTGCTAGGCTCACCATTCTTTTCAACGCAAGAAAACTCTCAGATGATTCAATGTCACGTCGAATGTATCTCAGTCTCCAGCTGGCTGTTTACCTGTCATGTCATGATCAAGACCTGTCAGGTTGGACAAGAAGAAGAAGAAGAAGACCCCTCCTCCTGCAGCACACACACTCTCAGGGGGCCAACCCTATTGGCTGGCTTTGTGTTATAGTCCTCTATGGGGGGCCAATAGGAAGACAGCCGAGGGTTGTGACCCCGTCATTTATGTCACCTTCAAAAACCAGTTGTTTGTATATCACATACACGTTTCTCTATTTTGTACTGGAAAAGTTGCTGTTTTCTTAACCTCTGTATGTTAATAAAACATGGGGAAAAAAGTTGTTGTAATGTGTGAATTTATGATTGAATACGTCTTTGTGTCTGACGCCTAAAAAGCTCCACAGATATTACTTTTGCGAGCTCTCAGTTTTGCTTTGACTTTTCCAAACCGAGTCAAGTGTCTGTATTTTACTAAGAAGCACCGGTGGTTGAATATAAAGAGACAACATCTCATGAAGAGAATTCCTTTTTCTCAGAGTCTAGACATTTTATAGAGCTGTGAATGAGCGTTATTTAAACTCTGGATGTACGAGAGAAGATTTTATCAAAGCGCCTTGTCGCAGCTCATGCTCTAAACAAACAAACATAATTAAATGCACTCACACACACACACACACACACACACACACACATACATATTTGGGATTCTCCGTGTCCGACCGCCTGCCTAGCTCTCTGACTTTGGCAGTCCTGGAGCAGACTCTTGCCTAATATTGATTGGCTTGTCTGTGTGGAGACAGATGAATGCATTAGTACCCAGCTCACCCTGCCACTGAAAATATATTAAGTTCATGTATTAGGCACCCTGTCTGGTTGCCATGGAGATGCACCGGGAGTGGGGGACCAGGGAGGAGAGGAGAGGGGGGTGGTGGGGGGGTGAGGAGGATGGGAGACGAGTGGGGGATACAGGATGTGATGAGGCGGTCGACTTGATTTGTAGTCCCGCTCCCTCTTCCTCCTTCTCCGCCTCGCTCTGTCACTTGTGTCCTCTTTTACCTCTCCTCTTTGTTTCCCCTCACCTCATTTCTCTCTTTTCTCGCCACTTTTGGAATTTTCTTAACTCCACCAGCGAGAATACACACTTTCTCTTTCTCGTCACTCACTATTTTAATGATTTTGTTGACCCTTTTGTTCCTTTTTTTTTTTTTTTTCTGGTCTTTCATTCTGCGTCTCGCCACCGGTTACACTTTTATTCTTTCTTTATTCCTCTTGGGTTTTCTCACCGCCACGCTTTCCACTTTATCCCTCCACGTACACGAGCATTTAACTCCCTCTTCATCTGCCCCTCTTCCGCCACCCCCACCCCCAACCCCGCCCCTGCCGCCGCCGCCGCCTCCCTCCTTGGCTCGCTCCATCTCTGTGCTCTGCAGTAAAACTGGTGCATTGAGGCAGCAGGAAATGGGGACTAGAGACAATAGAATGGAGGGAAATGTAGAGGGGAGTCTGTGATTCTCGCCTCTCAAACCCGAGCATGGTGAGGAAACATGAGCAGGATACTTTAAAATCTTACTTTTAATTTCACGCTCGTAAAATCGTTGATATTCAAGCTTGTCCTGGAATGTGAGACCTTGGAATCTGTGGTCACTAGAGACCAAGATTTAAATAAAAACACCTCACACAGATACCTTTGTTTTTTTTGAGCGCTGAAAAAATGTGCACAACTGCTTTGTGGCTCGTGTGTGTTAGCTTGCTGTTCGGCACCTCTCTGAGCTGCTATCAGTGCTTTGTTGATGTGCAAGACAGCGGCCGTCTGTGTTTGGGTCACATTTTGACTGAACACAATGTTAGAAATGTTGACGCCTGCTTCAGGAAGCTGGATCACATATTCAACAACAACAAGAGAGTAATCGAGGCAGGGAGAGTAGGTGTGGAAAATGCTTTTTTTTACTCATTTCTAAACTGTTTTCATCGTTTTTTATTGTATAAAATAGTAAATAAGCTCTAAACAAGAATTAATGACAGCATGTGTGGGCGAGGAAGTTGGTTTACACGTGTATGGTATGTCCTTTTTCAAGGTAAAGGCTATGAGAAGCAGCTGAAAGAGATTCTGAATGCAGAGATCCTGCCCATAGTGGAAGAGTTCGACAACAAGCTGAATAAAGGTAGCTAAGCGCCTGCTCTCACACACAGAAATGAGCTTTTAGAGCGTCAGAATTGTTAAGTAAGGTTAGAAACGGAGGGGAGTTACAAATGAGAAATTTCAAAATGATGCCCTGAGGCACACAATTCACCAGGATGTGTTGAGCCAAATATTTCTGTCTTCCTCCCTCTCCTCCTCCTCCTCCTCCTTCTCCTCCTCTCCATCCATCAGACACAGTGTATGTGGAGAGGTTGCAGACAGCAGCAGACAATTTCATCGGAGCTGCCTCCAAACTGCCTAGAGGTGAGACATGGTCTCTTCCCCCTTTTCCTTCATCTTTTCATCTACAGTCAGGCCCACATTAGGTCATTACAGCTCCCTCTGATCTCTGCTCTCTCTCTCTCTCTCTCTCTGTGTAATAAGCTACTTACGTTATTACAGCCTCAAACATTGTGGAGAATAAAGGAAGCAGTCAGGTCGAACTCACTCATTTTTCCACCTGATAGAAATAAAAATGTGCTTATCTAAATCGACTCTGTTTGTTCTCACAGCATCCCGATGTTTCCCTCCATGTGGTTAGTCACCTTTGTTGTCTCTGTAATATCATATATTCTGTTTTTAGAAGCAAAATATCAGCGTTAGTCTCATGCACCCGTCAGGTTTCCAGAGTTTAGATGCAGAGTACAACTGTGTCACCTGCCGGTACGACTCCTGTGAATTCCCTCTCGACTGTCCTGGTGAGTATTAATAATCTGTCCAACACATTGGATTACTGATACTGTTACATCACAATTTTCCAAATAGGCTGCTAATCCAGACTTGACACATCCTTACATAACTGTATTTTCACCTTCATAAGCATCCACTCCTGATCCTTGAAATGCTCCGCGTTTGATCCTTGAAATGCTCTTAGCAGAAAGTCGGGATTTGAAAAGGAGACCGAGGCGAGGTTTTATTTCCACACATTATATCTTTTGCACAGAGCCCCCAAGGTACTCTTTAAGTCCTTGGCTTCTTTATGCAAGGTGACAGTTGACTCCCACACACGATGGTATTCGTATCAACCCCGTACAGCACAGCCACTGTTTAGCATATCATCACTTTTACTCCACTCCTCAGAGACTGGGCTTAAGTATTATCATTAAGGAGGGCTCAGACTGCAAGAGCTGCCCCCCTGTGAATGTTATCTGTGCATACGTGTGTGCGTGTGTGTGTGTGTGTGTGTGTGTGTGTGTGTGTGTGTCCGCCTGTGTGCATGTGGGTGGCTATATGTTTATTTCAGTTAAAGAAATTAAAGTAGGAGAGAACAGCAGGAGCAGGATGTGGTGCGACGTGCCGTTTCCTTTACCAAACGATATCGAGGTGATCTGGAGGTTTGCAGAGCAGGTATGTTTGGCAGAGTGTTGACCATCCAGGGTCACTGCAATACCTTTAAAGGGATAGTTCAACATTTTGGGAAATAAGCATATAGGCTTTCAGGCCGAGGGGAGATGAGAAGACATATTTGTACATTTATATTACTGAATTTTTATAATTCTATTGTATTTGTAGTCTCCTCTTTGTTTTTGTTCTCTACTTTTGATGTTTTTAAAAGCCTCCCTTGAACAGGTTTTGTGAATTATCATCTTGCTGTAAACAATGTTTATGTCCACGTCAAATAAATAAACTAAACTACACTAAAGGATTACACCCCTCTGTTACAAATGAAGCTAGAGCTCGGAGACAGTTAGCTTAACTTACTTAGCTTAGCATTGATTTGGATGCAGGAGGTTTGGTTTGGATAAGTTTGGATGCATGAGGAAACAGCTAGCCAGGTTTTGTCCTGAAGTAAATAAAAGAAAAATCTACCTACTGCTAACAGGGTTTTTATAGCTATAATGCTGTTCTATCTGCCATGTATTCATTTATGTAGGTTCAGCGCTCTGCACTAATATAGCAGATTTATGTCGAAATGTGGTGTGACTTATTGAGATGCAACGACAAAGCATGGCGATTGGATGCAATAAATTTTATCAACACGTTCTCGTACCTAAACAACTGAACAGGCCGATTGCCTGACTTCCAAATGACACATATGGCAATAAGCCAGTACCAGTGAAAGTCACAGCAAACTTCCATCCTCCTGAGCCTTCATCTTACTCGACCTTCATCGTCTCATGGTTAACGTTGTGAAAGGGTTTGGTTTGGTTCGGTTTAGGCACCAAAGCTCCTTGAAGGTTCAGTAAAATATCATGTTTGATTCAAACTAAGTACGTTAGTTATGTTCTTGACACAAGTTAAGTTTATTACTTAAGTTAAAATGTACTTTTGGTTTCAATGAACAACGAGCAGCGGTCTTCTGAAAGTCTTTGACACATCCATCCAGCCCAACGTCCTCCCCATGTGGACTTTTTTGCTAACTAGGGCCAACCAGTACAGCTGGTGTCAATCTTCAATCTTCTCATCTAACTTTCAAGTAAGAAAGTTAATAAGATGTGTTTCTCAGTGGTATTATTACAGTTGGCACCACCGTTGCAAAGACAACTGGATCATTTCTGTTTTCCTCAGAGTCGCATATACTGTAACAACACAGGACAAAACATGAGATTTATTCATTTATTTATTTGTCATTTACTCCAGAAATAGATCACCAGTCAACTGTCCTTTTGCCCGGGGGCAGACATATTGTATGTGATAGTGAGGTTTATAGAAACCTGATGTAAACGCAGATATCCATTACACTGTGCAATCAATACTTTAGCTCATAATGATTCGTTGAAGCAGAAAACTTTTCTAGTCACATTAAATCTGTCTTTGCATCTGTGCAGATTAGCATAAATGATTCCTGCCTACAGTATTTGCAAGAGTATATTCCTGTGCAGGTGAAAACAGAGCAGGTGGATCAGTTTAAAGAAGTGACTGCGGGGGTGGACAGGCTCTATTCCATCCCTTCAACCAGAGAGCAGCATCAGGGCACATACCAGTGTGAGATCTACTCAGGCCGACGCTCCATTGTCAGACTGTACTACCATCTCACAGGTAATGAGACACGCCGATTTTAAGAGCAAGGATTGGACATTGTGACTCCTTCACACTGAAAGACAGAATATGTTTAGGTGTGAGATGTGATATTACATTTTTATTTGTGCCTGTTCCTTCACCATTATCTTTTACTCTATATTTCCTTATTGTTATTAGTTCAATTCTTTCCCCCCATCTCTCTCTGTCAGTGACCCCCCGGGTTGTGGCAGGCCACACAGAGCTGCAGGAGATATTCGACCTGTCTCTGCTCCCAGGAGGGCGGTTGCTCCCTGCGCCTGGTGGTCCTCCCCACTCCCCCCTCCTCCTCCCCTCACCGATGCTTCTCACCGCCTGTTTAACTGCTCTGTTTCTGCTGCTCTTCCTCTCCCTGGGGTAAAACAAAGCCATTATTTGCACAATACGAGACGTAAACAGCGACGTAACTTATAAATGCGCTCATATCCTGTGAATTCAAGATGCCCCCAGCTAAGGCATATATATCAGTTGGCATCATATCTACTACTTTTTCTTTGGCTGTTGCAGGGCTCTGTGTTGGTTATCAATAGCAGAAACAAGTCATGCTGAACAAGCAGATGGAGATGAAGATTTAGGATCCTCAGAGTTGGGATGATACATGGGGTGCAATAAAGGCATTACATCAATTCTCTGGCTCTCTACAGCGTTACGTCATAGCTTACAGTGAGCCTGTGTGTGACTGCTTCCACCACTGGAGGGCAGGATGCACATCATTGTCAGCCCAGTCTACAGCGTGCTGTATTTAACAGCCATTCATTCTCATCTGTGCCACACAGTAATGCAAACTGTCTTGGTTTACTCACTGAAACAACAATTTTGAGTTTGTTTACTGAGTATTTACATTTTTAACTACTTTTTTCTTCCATTCCAGAGAGAAATAATGAACCGTTTACTTCACTACATTCAAATGACAGCTATAGTTAGCAGCTTTTTTAATCTGCATATTTAGATTTTAAATAAAAAAATATTGTCTTGTAAAATATGATGCAGGGTGATTTTACTAAAGTAATCTGATATTAGCTCCAACTCAACCATCTACAACAAAACACCCTGCATTAAAATCCAGTTAATGCAGACATAAGTATATGATACGATACAGTTGTCTAAATACATTAAACTGTCTAAAAGGGATACTGATTTCTTTAACTTTTAGGCTTTTGTACTTTCTATAAATCAACTTTTGAATGCAGAATGTTTTATTGCAATAGATTTATAGTTTTTTTAAGTGTGTTAGAATGATGCCACTTTCAAAATAAAACTCTACAAAATAGGAGTCAATGTTGCATTCAGTTGTGGCACAGTAACTGGAAAAATTTCATTATTGTCCATTTACCATTACATTTTAAAATCCTAACAACACAAATTTACTTGCACTTTAGTGGGGCGATGTGTGATTTCTTGTTGGAAACGCTAAAGAAATTAACTAAAATGATAAAAAGAATGTAAACGATAGCAGTAAATAGGACACAGAATAGTTCGGTGACTACTCTGGCAGGTGTATGAGGCTAAAGTGAGCTGATCTGGTGGGGCATTAATATTGATGATGATGATGATGATGATGATGATGATGGGGTTATATAAGATGCTATAAGGCTCTAGTGAAGGCTAAAATTGGAGAGCACAACCAAGATTGCTCTGTATACAGGCAGGATTTTGTGAGGAGGGGTGTGAAAATATCATCAGGACTCTATAACTAGTAGTTGAGGGAGAAGAGGACAGGGAGTCTAACATCAAGTCCTCAGTCAGAGGGGAAGCAGAGCTCTGATGAAACAGGAGGATGAGGTCAGTTGTATTAGGTTGTGGCCAGAGGTGGGAAGTAACAAAGTACAAATATTAATAGATTTTTCAGGTATCTGTATTTTACCTGAGTACTCATTTTTCTGACAAATTTTTGTTTTCACTCCCTACATTTGAACACAAATATCTGTACTTTCTACTTGTTGTATTTTCAAAGCAGGCTTGTTACTTTAGTTTTAATACATTTGAGGGGAATTATCGATTATTTTTATTTTGGGTCATATTGCCAACGTCACAAGACTGATTTCAATCTATCAGTGCATATCGCGCACGGCAGACGTAGCAAGAGGAGACGACTTGCTGGGGACGCTTTACCAACCCAAAATGGCCGTATTTGATGCTCTCGGAATGAGACTCAACAGTCAGTTATCTTTCTGGTGCGTTTACGAACAGCTCCGACAAATCCTACTGTTTTTATAGTATGTGAATTATATTAATATGATGTGAGGTTCAGCTAGCTTTGCACAGAATTGTACTTCCACTTGAGTAAAAAGTGTATGTATGGACTTTTGCCACCTTTGGCTGTGGCCTTGGCTGCACTTATCATGGCTGAGAAAGATCTGGGTGAATACTTCTGTGTGATGGACCCAGTGACATCCAGACAGCTGTAAGGTTGTACAACAGAAATATTAGTAATTAAAAGTAAGTGCGCACCAAAGTCAAACTGCAAAGAAGATTTACATTAAAAAAAAAAACGTTGTCGGGTGAGAATCAGAGAAGCCTTCAGGTGACCACAGGGAGGCAGCAACATACAGACTCCACCTCATGCCAGACAGCACAGGCAGAAGAAGGCATCCTGCACCTATTAGAGGAGCTAAAATTAACATTGAACTTTGCTATTACATTGATAGTGTGTCTCATCAGGGCTGTGGTCCGCAAAATGTTTGGTTGCTAAAAGCAAAGACACGTCCCCAAAAACAAATATGAATCATATGTGAGGATGAGGAAGTGCTTCTGTTGCAAAATTGATTTTTACTCAAGTGTGACACTGAAGTCATGCTGCACATTTGCCAACATGTTAATTGTTAGAGTGAACCCTTGAAGCCTCGCCCAAAGCCATCAGTTGTCATTGCATAACATACTTATGTACTCTGACCTGACCTATGCATTAAAACACGTCATGGAACACTGAAGCTACGATTTCTTTTCTGAACTGATCAACCCAATAAAGCAATAAAATACTTCTTTTAATGATTTATAGACTTTGCCTCTCCTCCGTGAAAGAAGCGGGATGCTACACCTGGGTGCTTCGGGTCAGTGTATCTTACACTCAAAACTTTGCACGCATAAACACGAAAGTACAAATTATAACATTCACAATGTCTTTCTCTCTAATACACACTTAGGGAGTCCTGGAAGTGACAAATGCCACTTTCACTTATTAAAAAATAGATACATCCGTTTCCTTTTCTTTTTAATGATGATTAAAGATTACTCTAATACATCATTTTTTATTTTCATTGTTGCATTTACCAATGTCGGGGTGGCAAAACAAACTTACCATGGCTGCTGTGAATGGAGAAGGCCAGAAACAAGGAGGAAAGAAACAAATTCTTTAAAAGATAATACTCGTTTTCATCAACAACAGTCTGATCAACCTGTGGATGATGACATGTTACAGATATGGCGAATGTTTTCTGACTTTCTGTGTGGATATATACTAAAAATATATATATAGCCCCTCACTGTGAACCAAAGTTACACTCATCAGGCAGATCCAGCAAACAGAGATACACATAAACAATTAAAAAAGACTGAGGAAATAGGAAGTCTGAGAAAGTGCAAACATAAAATATGCATCGAAATATTTTCTATGCAATCTTATATATTTATATTTATATTACATGTATTTAAAAAAAGCTGTTGTAAGCCTTGTAGTCATCAACTGACTTCCTGTCTGTTTTGCAGCAGTTGTGCCCTACATCCTCTCTACGTCACCACACACTCGTCTTTCTTTCCTTCAAGTGTTTTTCATCACTTGCCCTGTTTGGTAGTATAGGCCAATGGCTAGAATCGGTAGCTTAACCCGTTCCACCATTGCTGATGTACCAGAACAGGACGACCCTGCTCTCTGTTCATGAGCAGACAGACCGCCTCTTTATGGAAATCTCTGTCCTGATTGGATAAAGTTGGCAGTGATACTAGAACATTTCTGTCCTCTTTTACTGCATGATCGGGGGGAGGAGAGACATGGGTTACTGGCCAAACAGTCTGAACGGCTATTTAACATTAACTTTAATAGAAAATAAGTTTTGCATACCCTGTGAAAACAGTCGTCCGTGTGTTTTGTGACTCTGGCTGAGCTCTGTCATCAGGGGATATCTCGTCTAATGAAGAGTTGCCGTAGAGCTGAACTACAGGAAACAAGGAGGCTTTAAAGCTTGAGGTTGTCTGCATCTCTGCGGCTCAATTTTCACCTTCTTTCTTTTGATTCTGTCTCTTGGAAGTCCTCATGGAAGAGCAATGCGTGATCGCCACATTAAGTCCACGTGGTACTCCATGGGTTTTTAATTACACCTTTAACTCAGCAGTTGGTTCGAGCTATTTGTTAATTCTCGTGAATCAGTCTGAATAATGGTTTTAAATTAGTTGACAGTACTGGGAGTAGGGCTACTGTTTCTAGTAAACATGCTCTAAAAACAGCACCTTTTACTATCTCTCTTTTAATCAACCTTCAATTGAAGCCTCGTATAGATAGCATGCAGAGATAAGGTGTACTCATAAAACCGAAGATAAACTTTTCATCACGTCACTACAGATTCCTGCAATAGATAGTTTATTACTATCTGGAGATGGGCGATAGTGCTCAGCCTGTCATTGTCTTTGGTACTTATCAATTTAATACGTATTTGACCTACTCTGCCACAGGTGTTGCTGGCAGTGATTTGTTATCCAAACAGTGCCGTTGCTAAACGACACTTTATCTTTGCAACTGCAAGGTAAAATTTTGTTTCACTTTGCCATTTGATTGAGATCAGGCAACAGTCAGTACGCCCTCGAAGAGGGGAGGAAACAGTGTGTTTAAAGCTTGTACACTTTAATACAGTAAATTAGAAAAACTTTAGCAAACAATCTTGTTATTGACGAATGCTCTGCTACAAAGAGTTTTACTCCTTTCTTAATTACAGTGACATAGCTACTAAGAACCTCCTGTTTTGTTCTGATAACTGTGGGGCAACAGACTGTAACTGTGGTTGGTGGTTCCAGGTACAAGAAGGAGATATAGGGCAACTCAGGCACAGTCAGTTCACTTGGGCACCATCCAACACCAATACTGAAACCTCTTCACCAATTCTTGAGTTGAAAGAAGGATTCATACAACATCAAATATTTTGACTGCAAAACCATGTGATGAAAAAGCCAAGGCAATATCTGGGAATTTAAACAAAATCTGAAGTCATAAGTCTGGGTCCCCAACCAACGCGGACGGATTGGATGGATATTCATGGTTGACAGTAGTGGGCTGCTAGAATTTGCAGCTAACTTCGTAGTAAGTAAGTAAACGGAGATGACGCGACTCTCTCTACTGAAGGGCTCTGAGGAGATGGTAATATCAGTCTGTCAGTCTGTTTGGTCTAGACTGAAATATCCCAACAGCTACTAGATGAATTGCCACTACATTTTATAGTCTACAAGCATTCATGGCCCCTCGAGGATGACTCCGAATGGCTTAAGTGATCCCCTGACTTTTCCTGTATCCCCACCAGTGGGTCAAAATGTTCACGTAACTTGTGAAATATTATAATATCTTCTTCATGGAATGGCATTAAAATTCTCTACAGACATTCAAAGTTCCCAGGTGATGTATAATTTTCATCTAGCGCCATCATCGGGACAAAATTGAGTTGTCCGTTAAATTAGTTGTACACACACTGGGGAGGGTCAACACGGACCACACAAATGCAGTGATCAAATTCAAAGGACATGAGGTGAAAATGTTCGTAGGTACATTGGAATGTCGGCTCCCCCAGGGAAGCTTAATATGAAAACCCCAAATTCCCGGAAAAAACACAGAGGGAATAGCTTCAGTGTCGTCAGTGGCAGCTGCATCTGCTGAGCCAAAATATTACTTGTGCGCTCCTTTTTCCTCCTTTTTCACAGTTTGTACCATCATTTTCAAATCAAAGCAACAAAACTGTACATATACCTAAAAATATACATTATATGACACAGTTTGTATCCACTGTTTCGACTCATGCCCCACGTCTCCTTTCACATTATTATCTTGGCATACGTGTATCTGAAGCACAAGCTAATGAGGGCAAAAGTTGATAGACACTACAGTACTCACTGCGTTGACCTCGACAACTGTACTGATTATCACGCCAATACTTTATCAGTGTGTGCGTGTGTTTTAGGTTCCACCACATAGATGGAGTAAATAATAATATATTACAAAAAGACATTACTGGTAACAACTTAAGCCAATATGTTCATTCTTTGTGTTTTCTTTAATTATTTCCTTTTGGGAGTTGGTATTGTTTTCTATAATTCAAATGTATGCACCAACAGTTTCTATCTAATCTAATTTATTCTCTAAATATTTGAATGAAAGTTTTAAACTTTTAACAGAAAACAATTATATCTTGAGTTCTTCCTTTAATTCTGACTGAAGTCTTTACTTCCTTTCTAGTTCTCAATAAAGGAGTTTTATTTTTTGAGAACTTTCTAGGACTATTGAATGAAATGCAGACTAAATGAAGAGTGGGACATTTTAACATTGTATAAATCTGTTTCTAAATAAATAAAATACTTTCACAGTTCATCTGACTGTTTGTGAAACCTGCTTTACTTCTCCTGAAATGACTTGATGTCTTAATGGTGGGGAAAACACAGTGTGAGGACTCACTGGGATCTGCGAGTCTTATAAAGCCCTTTGGAGTATCTAAATATAGTCAGACATGACTCAACACTCATCTTGTCATTTAATGGGCAGATTGCTTGTATATTTTCCAGTGAGTTCCTGAGTTGCTGGGGCAACCAATGATGCATTGTGACAAGCCTTACAGCAGAAAATGTAAACTGTACGGATGTGAGTTTCTGAATTATTTTAGTGGTTTCTTCTGGCCCCATGCCAAAGTCTCACAAGTTTTCTCTCTTATGGACCCCTACTCACTCTCCCTCACCTATCTTACGAGGTAATAGCTAACAGAGAGGAGTGCCCGTAAAGTGAAAAGCATCGTTAAGGTTCCACGTCAACAATGCTCCTTCAGCGTCTCTCATATTGACAGAGCCATAAATCTTTCCTTTCTTCAGAATTGTGTGTGTGTAAAAGGTGTCATTGCTTTTCTCAGCCTGTAACATTTAACTGTTGGAGGCTTTCATTACGGTACTGTACACCCATCACAATTCATGGGAATCTATTCTCGCCTACTTGAAAACACCTTTGAACATTATAAATAAGCTATTCTCTTGTTATTATGTAATTTTACCGCAACAGTTTATTTTCACTCGAATTGACCTTTGGCAAAGAAGTGCAATATAATCCTAATCGTTATCGTTACGCGGTTGGGTTCCTGTGCCTTCGCTGTATCCCAAGTAGAGTTTGCCTTGGATATTTCATTTATGAATACAGGATGAGGAAAAACAGCATTCACCTATTTTGTTCCTTATATAATAATAAATAAGTTTCAGGACTCAATTAAGTTAACAAAATTTTCAGCAACCCATCAACCTCAATCTGTCTATCTTTATTTGTCTGTCTGTCTGTCTGTTTGTTTGTTTGTTTGTTTGTTAGACTGTGTTAGAGTTTCATATTATAATTAAGGGTGCAGTGATCATGAAATTCTGGGCCATTACCGATGTTTTGTTTTGTTTTTTGTTGGTTTTTTTATTCCTCCTTTTGTGCCAGGGAAACAGCAAAATCTTCATTTTTAAGAAGGATAAGTGAAATGTTTTAAAGCCATTCAGCCCTTCATTACAAATATCTGAAGAGCACAAATTATAGGAAACCTATGATGCTTTTTAATTATTTATTTTTCCTTCCCTTCAGTGTTGTATATATGTTTTTGTGCATGTAAAAGATAAAGATTAATTTAAACATTTTTATAATTAGAATTTAATTTAGAATTAATTTAGCACAGCTGCTCTGTTGATGTTAACGGTGCTTGTTCAGACATGTGTGAGCTGACCAATCAGAGCAGACTCGATATTTTGGGAGGGGGGGCTTAAGGACACGGGAGCTAAAACAGAGAGTTTCAGACAGAGCGGGAATACAGCGCTGCAGCACCAGACAATATGAGAAAACTGTGTTTTTTAGCATTAAAGCATGTAAACTTATTCTAGTATTAATCCAAAATAATGTTTAGAACCAGAAAATTTGCATAATATGTCTCCTTTAAATCATTAAAATGAATGATGCAACCTTCAAGCCGCTTTATAACAGCTTACTCAATGATAAGAATTTTTCACCACTATCAAGGCCTTACAAACTGATGGCAAGGATGTCACATGTTCATGAATGTGCGCAATATTAGTGTCACAAAAAAGGATAAGCATGAGTTACTGTTGTTGGTGAAAGACAAATATCGGCCCATACTGACGTGTAGAAAATAAATCTGTTCCTTCCTAGTAACAGTGTTTCATCCCAAAGGAGGCAAACTTCAAAATGTCCTCCCTCATTAACATTAAATATTCAAGCACTGAAACAATTTTGACAAATTTCGGGAAATCATTGTCGTGACATGGCAGCATAAAAAATGACTCTGACAAATCCAGGGGGAAGAGGGAAGTACAGTTTCAGCCCAAAAACAATGTGACATTTTTGTCACTGATTGCTTCAGACAAACTTTGGGCAAAGTTGTGGCCTCTGATTGGTGTCCCCTGGTATGCAGCGTCAAACTTTGTGTTTAGGCGCAAGTTCCAGTAAATGACGGCTGCTCCACCAGTATGAGTGTGCACGCTGCCACTGACCCTGAGGTCATCAGATGAAAGCCGTCTCTGCAGACTGGGTGAACACCCTCGACTTCATTTGTCCAAACACCGTGTGCCAAAAATAACTGAATGATCTAACTGAAGTGTTCTGTATGTTGGTTCATTGTCTCATCTCTACCGCATTTGGGTTTCTTTTCGCAGAAAGGAATAAAAGGAAACTGATAAATTGTAGACCATAAATCTAAAGTGGAAAATACTGAATTGGTGAGAGCAACCACAAGCCACTCAACAACAACAAAAAAAAATGAAAACAAGGTTGTAGGATGTTGTTTTGTTGTATTGGTGTAGAGTAAAAACATGTAATTATTATAATGATATATTGAAAGCATTGTAACAACCCTGACAGTGCTCATTTCCTCTCATCTACCACATTGTTGACAATCTTGTACCTATCATCTGGTATTAATTATGACGTATTAAGTCATAAACTTAATCATAAACAGCACGCTCGTATCACGTGTTTCCGCAGTTTTAAGAAAAGTAAATGAATTTTCTCAGAGACGACGTTCACAGCTCAGAGGGGATGACACCGAAAAGAGTTGAGTTCTGAGGGTGACACAACACTTTGTGGTTGGTACTTCCCATTTGTAACAGATCAAACGTGCACCCCGACATGTGTGCCAGCTGAAACCCTTCCTCCTTCCTGATGTCAGTGAGGGAGGGCCAGACAGGGTGGGGGAGGACCGGCTAATTGAAAACAGGCATGAGGGGAAGTGATGTTTGGCTTCGTCAGACTCTTGATTTGCTCTCAAAGTTTTTTTTTTGGCAGTCTCTCTTTTCCCTGACTCATTACGGCTCTCTTACTGTACAGAAAATGTTTTCTGTAGTAAATCACATCAGAGCTTTGAGATCCACTGATTACAGCTGTGATAGAGTATCCTTGGTATGTTGCTATTGGAGACCAAAGACGGGGTATTACAATAAAATCTGATGAGTAATGTCGAACACGCACTTGAGAAAATCAGACACTTTTACTCATGTGAGAAACTACCCTCGCCTACCAAATCACAGTTGTTTTAAGCGCCGTCAGAAGCCTTGACTCACTGACTATCTGGCAGAAATTCAGGCAGATACTGTCTGTTACGACGTGTGGGAGGTTTTCCTGATGATGCCCGTGGTCTTGTGGTCATCTAGTCAACGTCTACTCTTACTGCGCAACAGCAGCTGAGTGGAAGTGGAGGTTAGAGATTATCATATTTAAAGGATGAGCGGATAAGAAGGCCTCGACTTTTTTACTCTGACTCCGATGTGTTGCACTGAAAAGACACAACTCTTCTTAGAGCCTCACTTAAAATTAATGAGGAGATACAGGATTGATGCAGGAGAATGACTTGCAGTGGTGGAAGAAATCTTTGTTCTTTACTCTTTATTCCTCCAGTTGCTATTTCAAACACAATATCTCACCTTGAGGGAATTTCTTCAGATGAGTCAGAGATGTCCATTTGGACTCAAGGATGAACTAATTAGAGTTTGGTAGTTACAGGTCAAGGTTAGTGGGACCTCAGAAAACACATTTTTGGCCATAACCTTGAATTTCACACAAATAGAGAGCTGTAGGGATGACGTATTTTGTAGGCTGACCCGGAAGTTAGCATCTTTGAGATTTTCAAGTGTAAATGAAATGGCTAGTTGTGAAAAACCAATGTTAGACTACAAACTGACTACATTGCAGTTGCATGACTTAAACTTCACCACTAAGCATCTTATGACTACACAACTATTATACACATTTTCTATAAATTGATCGATCTCTAAGTTGTAAAGTTAGAGTTACAGTATAGTTTTTAACCGAAGTCTGCCTGTAAAGACGGACTTTTGAGTAGATGAGTCTCCGTGTTCGGCATGATGACGTTTAATGTCTGTGGCAACTTCTGTAGTCTCTTTTAGGCTTTTTTTTTTTACCTTGATTTATTCAGTTTTCTGAGAGTGATGTTCTCCTTTCCAGGAAATAATTATGTAAGATTTAGTGATGTATTTTATGCCGTAGAACAACACACGTTAATATCTCAAGCCTGTGGTCGTCACTGACAGGCATTTCACTGAAAAATTTATAAAACCCATTAACTTTAAGACAAGGGAACCAGAAGTGCAACAATGCCCAGAAACAAGGTCTGTGGTTACCACAAGCTTAAGAGATTTTCATGTTTTGTTCTACAACATAAAATATGTCAGTTAATACCCCATGTTTGAAATATAAAGCGCTTACGTGTCTTAAAAAAGGTGGTCGCTAACTAGCGGCTAAAAGAGACGACGCTTAGTGTTGGTTGATGTTGAAGTCATGCGAGTGTAGGCTGGTTTGTTTATTGCCTCTCGTTAGCTTTTTACTTCTGACATCATTCATGCTTCAAAAATCATAAAAATAGTGTTCATCTGTGAAGATTATCTTAATGAACAAGAGGTGCAAGTATCACTAACTTGTATTTGCCACAGATCTTTTTTTCTGCAATAATCCAAAATCCCATAGGCTTTTTGTAGAGGGAAACAGGGCGATGCAAACATCTGGGCTAGCCTACAAAAATACATTAACCTTGGGTGCCCGACTGCCCAACTGTGGTGATGTGCAATTAAATGTTTGGTTTATATTGTCCAATCTAAAACTGGTTGGCAGAATTTCTAGTAGCTCAACACTGCCAGAACAAAAGTTCTCAATTCTGGTTCTGCCTCTCGTCTTAAGAAATGTGGACCATCATTAAAAAAACAGCTGAAGACCCAACTGTTTAGCCTTTCTGTAATCTTTATCTATTAATATTTATGCTGATGTTACTCTACGTTCATTCTCATTTCTTTCTTTTCTTTCTTTACTTTATTTTTATTTAAATGTACTTTATTTTCTATCCCAACTGAATATTATTTTACTTTCTTTCCCTTTTTAAATGAATCGATAAGTTGAAAGTCTGCTCTTCTTCTTGTAAAGCAGCATTTTTGTGTACTAAAGATCAGTGAAAAACACAAGTTCAATCTCCTTCTGGGAGTGAGACTTTATTGCTGTGTGATATTATATCAGAGATCATTCAAGCACATTTCCTCTCAGTGTTTATGTAATCCTTATTTTGAGTTGCAATCCCATATAACTGTGAGTGTTAGCAAACAACACCTCATTCACGCCTTACATCAGAATGTGTAGATCCATTATCCTCAACCCAGAAATATAAAGATGACTGTCAAAGGTGCACTTGACATTTGAAAAAAATATCTTTAGGTGTTGATCTATACCGTCAAGAGCCACTTTGGAGTTTGTGCAACCAGGAACACCTTATTTGTGACATTGTTCTTACACTGAACATAAATGTTTGCCTGTACAGTATATTTAGCCCTGCTTCCTATTGATATCAGTGGGATTGCGGCAGCGCTGCTCCTCCTCTAACAACCGACTGACAGCTCCACAATCGTTTTGTTAGTATTATAAACAGGGTGTCACTCCCTACAAACTTTAATTGGTTTTTAAAAAGCTTTAAGCAACAGTTCCTCCACCCTACATGTTACGTAAAAATGTTTCCATTTAAAACAAAGATCATAGTTCCTCAAAATGTCCTATCACTTACTTGGAGGTGATTAAAAAGCTGCCGTCCCACCCACGTCATATAACTGTGAAGTTGGCTGACTTGTTCAAAGATGCTGCTTATACAATCAGTGTGACACTGATTAAACTACATTTACATGAAATACATTTTATTTAACATATGAACTTATGAACTTATGAACTTATTATGGCAGTTTTCCACGTGCATGTGAACTGCAGTATATCCTGTATATTATTTAAAATTCACATTAGATGACAGGTAAACCCAGATATAACCACTTCTTTTGTGAGTATGCGCATCACAGTCACATACCTTTATAGGGCATATTAATCATTGATATTCACTTCTGCAATATTATTATGTTTTGTTAAAATCAATGATCCTGTTGCCAACCACATTTCCATCTCAGTGGCAGTAACAGCGTCATCATGAAGTCACGAAAGGACAGATCCGTGCTATGTGTTGGGGTGTTTCCTTCAGCTTTACCAGCCTGAATGTACTTTGCACCCCTGTGACTCTTTGTGCTAGCCAATCCTTGTCACTATAGCCTGACCCCCTGACTTCAGGCATTTTAACATGTTCCTTATCAGTCTTGTCAAGATTATGACACGTTGTTATAATTATGTACAACATGAACATTCAAATTTAAATAAGCTTTATTGACATGAATGTTGATGTTGAATGAATGATTACATTTTACAAAGGAAAACTAAACAGATGATCACAGGATAAGAAATACATTTTAAAGATGCACACTCTTAATCAATTAAAAACATTTAGTGTCGAGCTTTTTCAATAGTCAGTGTATTTTGCAGCTAACACTACACACTGATTTTTCTCTGACATAGATAAGGCACTTTCTGAGGATGGAAAGATGGAGAAACCCAGGATATATGTTATTTATTTCTTCAAAGAAAATGTCTCTTTTAATTCTCAGAGTATATTAACAAGGGAGATTCTGTCACAACCTCTCTTTGATGACAAAGTGTCCACTCTGTAGTGAACACTTTGTTCATGTTAAGCGTTTTCCTTGGTTTTATATTAGTCATGGTGGTCAGGTCCTCTACATTCCAACACTTGATATAACTTTTTGAGATTATACGATACGATACGATACGATACGATTCAATACGATACACTTTATTGTCCCCGTAGGGAAATCTGTGTTGGACTTATTTGTTTGGGCCGGATTTTTAAATGTGTTATTGATTACATGCAGTCACTAAATGTGGCATTTCATCCCTTCCCTTCAATAGACCATATTCACACCACGGCCATTTTCTTCCAACATCACGCTCAGGGCGGGAAACTTGAATGCTACGATAATGTAGTGCTGCTGTGTTCCAGGTTGCAAGTGGTACAAACGCAAGTAATCTGACAAGTTGTTGCAATTTTACAGCTTCCCAATTCCAATTCACTATGGATAGTGAAAATCTGGAGGTACATTTGGCCATATTTCAAGGTCAAACATCATATATAAGAACTCGTTAGCTAACATTAGCCTTCAACAACTTCCTTGCTAACATTACCATTTGATTATATCCTGTGTATTTCATTTCCAGGTTTAGACAAATGTCTCCAAGATGGGCATTGATATTTTGGAGTTAATTTACGCCTTTCCAAATTGTATTGTATCAAACAGTAACGTTAGAAAGAATATGGATGAATGCTAACATTAGCTGTTGTTCGGGGGTGTAGTGATATTTGTTTAAGTACCGGAGCACACCTAAGACGCGCTCACGCATGTGTACACACTCGAGCAGGTGATGGCCGCTGGCATGCACGCACACCTTTACGTTATATTTATCAATTTACAATTCATTCACAAAATATCTTATGTATCTTTTATATCTTATCCTTGTCTTTGACGCATGCAGAGCTGTTCAGCTTTGCTGATGAGAAGAGGCCAACCTTTGTTCAAAACATGCCATACAACTAAGTTATTTTAGCAGTTCATCACTTTAATATTTTGACATTAACCCGAATGATGCAAATTTAACATTATATTTCCTCACTTTGGAGAAAAAAACTGGCGAAGCAGCATTCTGTTTTACCTTTAAATATGGTCCAGTGTCCCTCCAGGTTAAACTATCCTTTGTATTTACAGTTGCTAATCAATCAGGAAGCAGTGAAATGATAACAGTTGGTCAGATTGCAGACAGTGCGTCATTTGAGCTTCCCACCCCTGAATATGATGTCAGAGGAAAATGGCCGCCGCCTGAGTATGTCTCTTGCGCTCACGCTGCAACACCGCTGTTGTTCGACTCGGCTACCCTGTCAAGTGGTTGCCAGTTTGTTCCCCACGCTTTTCCATAAACTGGCAACCACCAAGACTCTTGATCACTGACGAAACACCGGTACCACGTCATACCAACAGCTTTATATTATTGACTCTTAAACCTTGTTAGAAGCTGGAACCAATTGTCAAAATTCTTACACAGACATAAACAAATCAATCATTTTGCACCCAACAAACATTTTAAAATTATTAATTCACAATCATAATAATGTTTTTTCAGGAAAAGGAGAACTTTCTACAAGCACTGTAGATATTATTTTTAATCTTATGACCTCTAAGTGTGTGTCCTGAAGCTTTGGTGTGTGTGGGCAGAGCCTCGGGATCAGCTGGTAGAAAGGGCTCTTGTCTTTGTTCAGCTGGCACTGAAAAGCTTTGTAATGGTAAGAGTGGGGGTCACTTTATAAAAGATGTTTATGAAATGTGATGACAAGCTTTTGAATTTTCATTTTTAGAGGATATAGGCCAAGTTCTGTCCTGCATGCATTATTGGTTGTGCATCTGTGAACTCTTTTTTTATAATTCTGCATGCAGGGTTTCCTGTTTTAGCCATTTTGGGAGTTTGTAAGTGGTCCCCACACTTCAATGCCACAGGTATATGATAATATTCGGTCTATTACTGTGTTTACATTTTTTTTTCCATGTTTCCATAATTCAGTGTGCCATTTGTGTTAGCAGCTATGCTTATGCTAACATAGTAGAAGGGTTGATGTTTAGGATGCTGCTGTGTAGCGTGAAGCCTAGTTACAGGTCATGTTGGACTTTTCATTGTAATTCAATTCAATTTCATTGACTTCTTTTATGATAGCATTGATTTACCAAGTCAATTGTCCAAAGTTCTCTGTAAATAATGTGATTTTGATTCAACGACACACAAAACTGTACATGTTAGAAAAATAATTTATTTTCAAATGTCTGTACAAGTCCCCAAAAACCTTCAGTTTTTTCACATTTTCAGACAAATTCCAGCCATTACAACAAGTGTTTTGTTCAGAAAATAATATTAAAATGTGCAATGTTTTTTGTCAATTTTCCTATGTAATGACAAATTCAACAAAGTGCATCTTACACAACACGCCCAGAGTAAACAGAGTATATATACAGCAACAAAGAAACATCAGTCCCCATTGTTTCAGTGAGTGACTCCATGTTTTGGTCCTAAGCCACAGCGTTGTTATCATTGTTTAGTTTCCAGTTTTCTCACAGAGGTACAGTTTACTTCTTTCCGCTTGCACATATTTTCCACTGTATAATACTCTAACTACCATTTTCTGTATTTTCAAGTAGGTCTGCCATGCTGCAGTCCAGGATCCAGTGCAATAACAACGACAGTGGTAAAGTAATGGTCACTTAAAATGGTAAAGCATCCGCAACTGTGAATCTTTGTGTTGTTAAAGTAATCTATGTACACATAACCCAAGACCCATTGCCCAAACCCTTAAATACATTTTTTTTTATATCTAAATAGCTCTTTTCCAATCTTTAGGTATCACAAATAAATATCTGATGGAAGGCCATCTCTGCCATCATTGTCTGACACCTGAGAAGTGCGTGGGCCCAAAGGCCCTCAGTACAGTTTCATATAAATGTGTAGCAACATCTCCATATGAATCAAACATTTGTCCTCATATATATTAGTGATATTTTTTACTTTTTAAAAATCCTCTGGTAATATGTACAATATCCCTTTCATTTATATTACCAATATTTAAATTTCCTTTTTTTTCTTATCTTTTTTGTCAGTTGCCAGAGTAAAATGTTTGTTAACATTTATTCTGGCAGTTTGGTTGGTGTAGTAGCTGCATGAAAAGCTCATGTCCTTCGGTTATTAAAGTGGAAACAAAATAAATAAATGAAATAGACTGAATAAAATAATGCAGTTGGTTAAATTCTAATAAATTATCGTCCTTCACTAGTTCTATACGTTCAGTTTGTAACTATGTGCACGTCTTCTACATATCTTGCGGAACCACAGCCAGTAGAGGCACATCATAAACAGCCAGTAGGACACGTAGGCCACACAGCCAAAAACAAGAAACTCTGTCTCCATTATCTTGGCTTCAGTTGACCAGTCCAACTGACTCTCCTTGTAGATTGTGTAGCCAAGCCCACCTAACAAAATGGCCACCCACACTGACAGAGGGAGGAGAGGCATGTAGTTCCCTACAATCTTACGCCTGCCTGATGTCCCCCAGCTGCTTTTGTTCATGGTGAGAATGGCAAAGTACTTTGCAGGCAGCAGGCTGGTCATGTACAGCGCCGAGTACAGGGACATGAACACCATCACCATGTCTCTGCGCAGGATGCAGGCGTAAGCTGCTTTCACCAGCCCGATCAGCTGGATGCAGCACAGGATCCAGAGGAGGTCCCACAACGTGCCTGTCCAAAACAGCTGGATGATGGTGGCGGTGACGAAGAAGGGGAAGATACCTGAGACGATGGACTCGTAGGTCATCCAGAGGTGGTGCTTGTGCCACCACATCGCGTTGTAGAGCCACTCACGGAAGTAAGATTTTGTCCAGCGAGTCTGCTGGTTGAGCCAGCGCAGAAACTGACCAGGTGTCTCCGTGTAGCATTTGGAGCGGGCTGTGTATCTGAAGGAAATGGAAAAAATAAGATCTATGAAACAACCAGCATAGATTACAACATCAAGATAATTGTCTATTGTCATATCTGTGCGCAATATTGTTCTGCTTCTTACTTTGTAGCAAAGCCCATGCTCAGCATTCGGTTGGTAAGATGTCTGTCGTCGCCAAATGTGCAGTGACTTCCCAAAAACTTCTGGTTGTACCACGACTCGAGAAACTGCTGGAGGAGATCGTTTCTGTACAGACCTTCACGGAGCAATTGAAGAAACCACAAACACAAAAGAAATATTAGTTACAAGGTGCATTATCAAAGGCTGTTAATTGTTGAGTCTTATCTTATGGTTGTCAAATATTAACGCCCAAGCATCTAAATTTAATGACCTCAACAATAAACTATCTGTCTCCAGAACTGCTTATTGCACCAATTAAGCCATAACTGCTAATGCTTTATTGTTTCCTTATAACTTTGATCCACATGACAGGAAAAACTACATTTTCTTACCCAGAGGACCACTGATGCAGGACACACAGTCGAAGAAGGACTGGCAGGCCCTCTCGATGTTGAAAGCCATCCAGTACCTCAGACTGCTCATGAAGCTGATGTAAGACTCTTTCAGGTTGAGGATCATCACATCTCCTCCCACAGCGCCGTACTTGGGGTCGCTCTCCAACACTTTGACCAGCTCCACAGTGGCCAGGCAGTCCAGCTTGGTGTCCGAATCACACACCTGGTGAAGGGGAAAGCGAGTCGTGTCATAAAAAGTGTGCAACACTGTCATTTTCCTTTCATAAAACTATCTTCAATGACAAAAATAGATACCTGTATGTAGTCAACTGAAGACCCGAGAGCTTTAAACGCTGTGTACATCACTTCCCGCTTGCCGCCCCACTGCTGCATGATGCACACGCAGTTCTTGCTTTGGATCAGGCGCTCTACCTCTTTTCTCTCTGGATCCTCTCCTATAATATAATCAGCATCCCCTCCCGGGCCCATCCCTGTCGCCATCTCCACATCCTGCTGGGCCTGGGTGGGGTCCCATGTATGGTAGTTGTTGCTCCACACAAAACAGCCAGGGTCCTGGTCAGCAAAAATCTCTTTGAACATCTCCATCATGTATCGGTCATCGTCTTTGTTCCCGTCTATCACCATGATGATGCGCAGCAGCTCAGGTGGATACTTGAGGGCCCTAATGGAGTTGAGACACTCTCGGAGATAGGTGGGGTCCTCCTGGTAAGCCGATATAGTGAAGCCAATGGTTTTGGTGTAGGTGCACGACTCTGTGCGGGCTTTCATTCGCCGGTGTTCAATGAAGGCGAATAAGCTCTGGATCAACACGTGCACCGAGAGGAGAAGTCCATAAAAGCCAAAGGAGATGATTCCATATGCGGAGGTGACCAGTTGGAAACCCTGTACGTAGGCCCACACCATCACACCCAAGACCAGCAGAGCAAAGAGGAAGGTGAAGATGGCACGGGTCGTCGAGCCCAGCTTCTTCAATATAGGTTTCAGCTCCATTGTGTTTCTTTACCTAACAGACACAGAGGAGACGCCACATGTTAGTATGGGTGGTAAAGGATGGATTCCTACTGGATTTGTACACAGACACTCACAGCAGTTTGGAAAAAAGGGCGTAAATTACTTGTTTTATGTGGACTGTTGCAAGACACATTAACAAGCTGGAAAATAGAGTAGCTACCCGACATACAAGAAGCTTTCAGCTCCAGTGTTTTCTATTAAAATCCTGTGTACCAGCGCTGAACAAGAACAAGTGAGCCTTTTGTGTACAAATACATGTAACAATAATAATATACAAGCTACAGCAGTAAAAGTAAATAGATAGCGTGTTAAATTATAACTTTGGTACTAACTTAGAACTATATGAATAATATTTGAGTAAAGTATCTGATATTAAATGCACTTAAATATGAAAAGAACAAGTAAAAGTGAATTATACGTATATTAATATACATGTAAATTTTACAAATAACTAAAATTAATTTAAAAAATGCAGTACTTTGGCTCTAATGCAGCATGTAATCTGCAAAGTAACTAGTAACTAAAATGATTAAATACATGTAGAGGATTAAAAGTAGATTAAAATTTGCCCCCAAAATGTAGTGGAGTGGAAGTATAAAGAAACAAAATTAAGTAAATACAAGTACCTCAAAGTACTTGAGTAAATTTACTACTACTTTTAAAAAATGTATATTCAATGTCATCTTATTTATATTATATTTAATATATTTAAGAATATTAAAAAAAACCTTGAATCAATGTGTAAATTTAAAATACTGCAGGTTAGCGACAAGATATAGACACATGCACATTACATAATGATAGATAACTAGCTGACAGAGGCAATAACGCAAAATGAAATACCTTTTCTTATCAATTGACTAGACTTACTATTAAAACATAACTAATTAAAGCCTGAATGTCACATGTAAAAGCATCAGCCATCTTACCGCAATCAGAAATTCAGAAATCTGTTTTCATTGACGCATTTTTTAAAATCATATCATCGCTAATGAGTCTACAGAAACTATTTTGTTTTTATTTAAATGGCAGCCTGCTTCTAACCATTTAAAAACTAACTATACTGTATTTATGAGTTAAATAATTAGCCAAACAGGAGTTAATTAAAGCCACTAAACACACAATAAAGTTATTAATTAGAATCATACCTGATGTCAAGTTTCCCCGGCGAGACATCCACTCGGTGTTTCTCGTGTCTGGCGACCTGGCGTCGAGCTTCTGGTCTTTATAAGCTCGCAGGTTGAGGCTGTGGGGCCGTGTGCGCGCGCTTTATATATCTTGGGAATTGTCAATTACGCGCGACCCCGCTGACTCAGCCGTGCGTCAGGAGCAAGGCGGTGGTCCCCACTTCAGTGTGCGGGCTGCATACGGCTGCTTTGTTTTCTTTTTTGCCATAGAGATCCTTAAAACTGTGACACCCGAGAAGACTGAAAGAGAGGCTCCCAAACAGTCCAGACGGACGCAGTGGAGAACATTGTTGCGGACATCTTTTATACTTCGTCTCCTTGTTCAGCCGAAATTTCTACCATTCCTCACTTCTGTTTGGAAACTCTAGGGAAACTTCTTGTTTTATTCTCTCTCTAGTTTGCTCCGTTTTGCCTCTTAAAGCCAACATAAACCTATTTCCAGACTAACACAAACCAAAACATTTTTTGATAACACAATTTTATTTTATTCAATCGTCATTTAATTTGTACTTGTATGTATTATTATTATTATTATTATTATTATTAATAATAATAATAATAATAATTGCGTATTAATAATAATAACAATATTGATATCATTAAGATTATTAATATTATTAATATTATTGTTATATTATTCTTATCAGAAATGTACAGCTATCTGTGCAGAAACATTGTATAAATTGCAGTGTAGTAAGAGTCCATTGAACAGAATGTGGAGGTATTCAATTATAACCATGAGAGAGAAGATGTGTAAGACCAGAAGCTGCAGTCGAGCTTGTACACTAGTTGGATGTTGCCCTCTGCTGGCGCCTTTCTAAACTGCAGATGTCAATAAAGCCAAAGCAAGAGTAAAGTAGGCATGAGGGGTGGAATGGGTCTTCTCAGTTAAGTGTAATAGGAGGGGGTAGTCAAAGCTGTAAAAGGAAGTCTTGTCTTTTTTCTATGCGACTAATCTCTGACTTCAGAGGACTAAAGCCGCCCATTCTGCTTCACTGAGTCGCTGCCACTGTTCTAACTTAACCATGATTACATCCCTGGAGAGTTTCTTTACAGGGAAAATCTGTTGACCGCTCCTGAGGGTCCCCACCCTTAGCCGCAGGAGCTGGCCTGAGCCGTCAACACGCTTCATGTAGGACTCAAATAGAAGCCACCAGGCAGCTGATGTCATGTACAGAGGCTGTGCCAGTCGACATGTGTAGGGACACGGAAACAGGCGCAATTTACTGGACGTGTTATTATATGTGGGGATTCTCCATGAGAGCTGTATGTTTTTATTAGTGTGATTTACAACAATGTGCTGTAGATGATCTTGTTTTGCAGAGGCAGCCACACGTTTCATATGGTGGTTCGCCTGCCAGACATAGCCAAGGTTCGCCCCGCTCTTTCCACGGCAGATGCTGATGCACTTGTTCATGCATTTATCTCTTCTAGGTTTGACTACCATAATACACTTTTCTCTTACCTAAATCAACTGTACAGCTTGTGCAAACACTGCCGATAGAATACCAACCAAAACTTGAAAATCTGATCACAGTAAAGGAAGTTCACTCAAGTTTCGTAGTCCACCTAACATTTCTGGAGCTTCACAGCAAAACAGGGTAGCACTGTTCTCCTGAAAAACTAAAGTAGATGGGGAAGTCATAAAAAAGAAATCATAAAATGGCCATAGAGTTCATCCTCTGTAATTCAAGTCAAGCCCAGGGATCCCAAATTGATTTGAAAAGACAACATTTACAGCCTTGTTCCAGGCAAAATCTTCACTGGAGCTGCTAAGCTAAAAGCGTTAGCACACACCCCACCACATGCCACACTAAGAGGGTGTAAATAACCTCTTTTCAAACCAATTTGGGATCTTGGGTTTTCCAGAGACTTGGTTTGCACCGGACAAGCTGTATTGAGCCATTATATGTTGTATTTTTCCAGAGGAGAATGCTGCAACTCTGTTTTGCTGTGAAGCTCCAGTTCACCTGACTTTCCATCAACACGAGGGTGAGTAGATAATCACTGAATTTTCATTTTGAGTGAACTTATCCTTTAACCCTGTCCTTAGTTAGGTCCCCTGACCCTGACATATGTATATATATATATATATATATATATATATATATATATATATATATTCCTGGTAAATCATAATTATGAGATTAAAAAGTAATAATAATTATTATGATGCATATTTCATAATTTCAATATGTTTTATCTAATAATTGTGATTTTTATATCATCATTTTGAATTTCTATTTTGGATTTAGGATTTATCACTATCTTTAGCATAGTTAATGTTAACTGCAGCACTGTGCAGTAATTCAAAGGCAACTCTATATATGGAAAATTTATTCAATGTCAAACATGATGTTTTAAGTAATCATCTCCAAAATGCTCTCTTTGTCCATCAGATATTCTATGCATGCCTGTGTGGGGTATTTGATTGAATCTTTTCACAAACTATTATCATTAAATTATTACATAATCAATTAGCATATTGTCCTTTGCTTCTTTTTCCTTTTTATAGTTCCATTTTTATGAGGGTCAATGTCAAGCTGCTGGTTTCGCTCTTCTTTGACAAGTACTTGGTTAATCATTGCTGAAGCAGAAACTGCATTCGTCTGTGGCCACATCAAGAACATGTACTGTAAAGGACACTTCAGAAGCAGAGGGAGTCTTTTACCAAGCTGCCATAACTTCTAAGTAGCTGGTAAATATGGTTTGTGGAATTCTGTAGCATTGAAAACACGGACATCTGTGTTGCCAGAATCAACATCCTGTCCAAAACCATGTTTTAAAAAAAAGTGTAGCATCCAGCGTGCTTCACAGAGCTGAGAGCTATTTATTGTACACAGCGTATGAGTCTTAGAAACCTCGTTAGGTCTTTATTCGGTGGTCAAGTAAATGCCTTGTGACTCACTGCTCTGCTCTGTGCCACACCCAAGAAACCAAAATCCACTTAAATCATTTGGGGATTTCGTGATGCAGTACTCTCATATGTGCACCTGATGCTGCTTGATTGCAAGTTTGTGCCCGTCCACAATGGGGTTACAGAGCGGTTTCACTGGCAGGGAATCAGTAACTCCTACAGGTGCTCAAAACTGCTTAATAACGTCCACCTGCGTTTAAATTTCAATTCAAAACACAAACAGCATTAAAGTCCAGTTGTAATCTCATATAGTTTTGATGAACTGCAGCTAAAAAGGAGATACTCAACTGTCTAAGTGCCACATTTGTATGAAGCAGTGCTCCATAATCAGAGATTATGGAGTGTGGCCAGAGTGTGCAACATGTTTTATAGTTTGAACCCACAGAGAGCAGTGTAGCAGCATTTTTTGCATCTGGTGATTTACTGTCTGCTGACTGTAAATGTCAGGTTTGTTCCTCAACTGTTCTGCGCTCTACTGAGGCATCCTCGAGTCAGAAACATGTCTGCCCTTTCATTGCAAAGTCGTTCTTAGTCAGAGCTCGGATACAGCCAAATACTGTGACAGCATGGGAGGCAGCTACATCTGTCACACGCTCTTTGATACTTTCCGTTTTGATTTACAGTCACGCTCACCAAAGCTATGAATTATGGTCATGAGGACAAGTAGCTTTTCAAACGCACATACTAAAAACACACTGGTTCGAAACACCTGTCCGTCAATTTACAGTAACGTAAAGTCTGGGTGAGAGTTGTACTCTTGTGTTTGTGTGAGGGAAGACGTGAGGAGAAAGGCAGATGTGTTTCCCTTCACAGAGGATGTTATATTCTTAGATACTTGCTGACATAGACCTGTACAAACCACACAGTATACAGCACATCATACAGTTGACTTTAATTTCTTTGCTGCTCAGCCAGACGCCATGGTGTTCTTGATCCAGGAGATGTAATTGCAAACTTTTGTGTACACCCCGGGCTTGTTTCTTAGGGCGCAGCCGTGCCCCCAAGACACGACTCCCTGGAGTTGCCCGTCACACATCATCGGACCCCCGGAGTCACCCTGAAGAGAAAAAAGATGGGGTTATCTTCACTGATACATTCTATATACATCAAGAGGCAGAAACATACCCCCGATCTCTGTATTACCTGACAGGAGTCCTTCCCTCCCTCCAGATAGCCAGCACAGATCATGTTTTCAGTGATTTGGAAAGGATATGCATTAAAGCATGTGTCATCGCTCAGGAGAGGGGCGTCCAGGCACTGCAACTGATGAGGGTACCTCGCTGGAAAACATAGAAAAAGAGTATGCACCACAAGAAATTCACAATCCTTCTGTTCATATACTTTTTTTGGTGTCGCTTTTTTTTTTTTTTTTATCTTAAGCTGTGAAAATGCCCTCTTGGATGCCCCTGTGGTAGATAAAACATGATAAAGTAACCTCTAGGGTCCCTTCCAGTGCCCTTTCTGCATGCTGGTGCCCCACCACACACAGCTGGTGCCCTTTTTATTTTTTCACCCCTGCCCCTCAAACATCCAAAAGAGCATTCTCTCACTGTCAGATCGTTTCTCTAGTTATCGAGTGCTTGACAGCGTGTAACTCACAGCCTTCATCGCTGGGTCGAAGACTGCCCCATCCAGAGATCTGACACTTTGTCCCGTCGCTGGCACACTTTGAAGGAAGAGTAGCTGGCCGTACGAAGCTGTTCAGAGTGGCAGGTCGACTCAGTTTGATCAGCATGATATCACTGTCCTGAGTGCGGGAGTTGTAGTCAGGGTGGCGGATAAACTTGGCAGACATGATGTGCTGCTCAGTCCCGTCAGTTTCCCAGAGGTCATGCTCTCCCAGTCGAACTTCAACATCTGACCTGGAAGAAATAAATATGTATTTAAGGTGACGTCGCACTCTTGCTGCTTCCACCCCCAAAACTAGCTTAACAGTACCATGTGTAATGAGAGTTTCAAAAATGTGCAAAGACAAACTAAGACAGTTTTGGTGAGTTTTATTTTGTCTCTTTCGAGTTTTAATGTTTTAGGTTGAGTTACATTTTTATGTAAACAAAACTTAAAAAGAATTTTTAACTTTTCATGAAAAACATTATTCCGATTGTAAATTAATAATTTGACAATGTTCACCAGGTTTACACGTGAATGCAACGAGGGGGAGACGTAATCCCACATTTACTTGATACATGTTATCAGTAACACCTTTAACAGAGCAATTCAGCTCGTCTTTCCCGTGGTTATTGAGATTGTATTGTATTTTCTGCTTAATATGGAAAATAGTTACAAACAAATAGTTACAAATAGTTTTTTGACATTTTGTGACATTTTTATTTTGTTTATCTATTCGACTAAAAAAGCTAAAAGAGCTTGTATAACAGCAAACTCGCCACTCGCATACACCTCCCAGCTGAAACTATGGAGGGCTGCACTGTCGAACTGTCAACTCTTGAGGTACAAAGTGATATTACCAGACAGGACAGGCTGGAGCTCGCTGGTGAGCATGCTAACTTTAGTAGATATCGCTGCAACATAATACATAGATATCTTCAACAATGCCAAAACTTATTTTCTACTAAAATCCTGGCCATATCTTACATATTGCACCTTTAAGGGACAATCACAATGAAAAAGCTTTTTAAGAAAAAAAAAGGTTTTAAGTTTTCAAACACTATAGATACTCTCTTACTTTGTTTTGCAGTGTGCAGCAGAGAGCACCCACTCCTCAGACAGGAGAGTCCCACCACAGAAGTTGTACCCGGTCCAGAGAGACACTTGGTAGGGCACAGAGTTCTTTGGACACTCATACCCTCCAACAATCTTCTCATCTCCCTCCAGGGCAACTGCAATGATAAAGACAAAAAAAAGAAGTGACAAAAACAGAGAAAATGATCATTTCAGAGTATCTGAACATGTTAATATCACTTCTGTATTATACCTGCCCCTCCAAGGAGAGCCAGAAGAAGGAAAAGTTTCATGACTTCTATCAGGCGGTTGTCCTAATGTGTCCTCACCTCTTAGTTTCAGGTATTTTAGTCCTCTTATCTCCTGTCTCTCAAGGTCCCCTAGGTACAACTCAAACATGTGTTACATTTCCCCAGAACACCATAATGTACAGTATACAGTAACAGACAGAAAAACAAGATTACAAGTCAATACTGAGAAAAACAGCTTGGATGAAGAAACAATCTGAATTGCAAATACTGACATTTGGAATTCCCCTTCAGTCAGCACATACTGCATGTGTTTATTTCTTGCTGTGGTTATGTATGTGTGTTTTGTGTGTATGTGTGTGTGTGTGTGTGTTTGTGTGTGTGTGTGTGTGTGTGTGTGTGTGTGTGTGTGTGTGTGTGTGTGTGTGTGTGTGTGTGTGTGATTTCCATTAATTGTTGAGTAATATCTCTCTACATTTAAGCTCGCAGTTCTTTGTGAATCAGATCTCATGGTGGCATCAGTACATTTTTTTTAAAACTCTGTCAATATGAAAAATGTTTTCTCACGCTGATTTATTTCAGAACAATACTGGATTTGGCATGTTTACTGCCGTCAAGTGAGCCACAAAGTGCCATTGGTCTTAGTGGATGTTGAGTAAGACTTGTGGGTGGCCAAAACAATATTGTGCCATTACAAGTGTGCCAGTTTTTTAAATCCATAATGCCAAGAGAACAAATCACAACTTGAGGGTCCAGTGTGTTGGATTTAGGGGCAGAAATGGAATTTAATATTCATAATTATGTTTTCATTGGTATCACCCGAAACTAAGAATCCTTTTTTGTTAACTTGATGAGTCTTTATCTACACAAGGAGCCGGCCGTCTTCCACCAACGTGATGCGCTGCCATGTTTTGAGAGAAGCCCAGGACGACACGGACCACCGGCTCTAGAGAGGACCTTTTGTGTTTTTTTGCGTTTTTTAGTGGCCACAGTAGAGGAGGGTGAGACGAGGGGTGTTCAGGTGGGTATCAGTCTGCAACATCTCCGCTAGATGACACTAATCCCTACACACTAGACCTACCTAAGAAGTAGTAGTGTTGTGATTACTTATATAAGATAGGCGGTCTGCTTATCAGGAAGCTGCTGCCTGGAAAAAATGCAGTATGTTCCCTGTGTTGCAATGCATGATGTGTGATGTGTTCATATTCTCACATGTTGGAAAGCTGACGTAAAATGATCATCCCAATATAGAACATACTCAGAAAATGTAATACAGTGTCCTGTATGTTAAGTGTCAGTTTTTCTTCATTAATTTTAGTTACTGCATTTGAAACAGGATTTATATTGACATTATTATTATTATCTTCTATATACACAATTTAAATGAGCTACAAAAAAATAAATGGCCTGTTTCAGATACCCAATGTGGATCATGTCCCTACAGTGTAGAAGTGTAGCCAATAGTTCAAGTGAGACTGGACCACAGGACAAGAGAAAAAAGTTTTAAAAGTTGGTGAGAAGTTTTTAAACATTTTTATGATGTTACTTTGCATGACAAACAGTTACTACAGAACAGCTAGGAGGAGACTGGACAGATATTAAATGTTATTTTCGAGGGTTGGTGAGGGAACCATAGCTTCACATCCATACCAACATGTAGGACGCATGAAAGCATACAGGCACTGACCTCAATTTTATTAATATTTTATTAAGAGTATCCTGTTTAATATTTTATTAAGAGTATCCTGTGTTATTGAATTGTATGCTGGTATGGGCATTCTGAAATCATTCGAGACAAATTAGGAAAAGTTGTGAAGAACTGTGGGATTTTTATGGGATCATGATCTTTACTACCTCTGACCAAGGCTGACTCAGAAGGCTGACGATTACAAGGGCACAACTCATCCACTCTCAGTGCCAGCCACTCCCTTCTGGTCAGAGGTATAGATACCTCAAGATCAGAACCAGCCAAGCAAAAAACTCATTTATTCCCATGCATGATCTGTAGGAGTCTAGGGAAATACATGGACCGGGGGTGTGAAATAAATGGATACACAGGGGATGTGCAGTGTACTCACTATTCATTTTATGACGATAATTGCTGACATGCCCTTTAAATGTCTGCCTGGACTGTGATGACATTGATGATGGCTGCTACAGATGATATAGGCCGTTGTTGTTTTTGACTATCTAAAGTGTTTTGAGTGTGTCTGTATGTTCTGTGCTGCAGCATAAATCACCTCTCAGCGAGCATAAAAGGTTTTCTAAGTCTCATTTCTAAAGCAGAACTGTGTATGACAGTTTCATTTTACGGTCCTGTATTGAAATTCAATCTGGTCAACAGCTTGAGAAACCAGTGTATAGTTTTCCTCTACGTCCTTGGCTTGGCTACCACATAAAGGAAACCATAGCTCTTACTGTTTCGACAGTGCAAAAGTCACTGCTGAGTCAATGTTTCAGCATGGAGACGAACCAAGAGGAACGAGGCTCCGTTACTCATGTATGAGTATAGGTGTTTATCAGCAGCAGACAGGAAAACATTTAAATGTGAGGGTGCATTTAACCAAACCCTATGATTATACACTTAAGGTTAAAATATAACGCATTCCCATCTAGCACAGGCAAGTTCACCCCCCCCCTCATTACTGTGTGGCACACACACTGTCTGCCTCATTCCTTTTGCAACCTGCGCATCATTGCTTGTAGTCTTTGATTGCAAACAAGTGTGACAAGTTGGCACATTCTGCCGGGAAACACGCTCTCTGTGAAGATGAAAACAACTCAGGTTGCATGTGTGTTCCCTACTGTTTGTACACTTGTGGTGTCTACATTTCACTAGACCTATACCATAGTGATACATTTCCATTAAAGCTTCAATAGTAAACAGGCCACAGAACATTTCAGTGGCATTTATTAGAGAAAACTAAATTGCCAAAATCGTTAAAATGCAGAAAGACCCTGAGCTAATTGCTCAGAAATGTCTTTGAAAGTCTCACATATGACACCCAGATGCTTGTTTCACTTCTGCAAAATTGCATTCGGGATGTGATCAGCTGGATGATTTTAAACAAAAGATAAGCACTTTGCAGCTGTCTCTGCGATCTTAAACTGACATTGACTTTCAAAACTTACGAGCACCACATAAAAAGTCCAGTATTTGCCACCCTGATCTTTAGTTAGAATATACAGAAAGGATGAAAACTCCCATTGATTTCACCATCAGGCGTTCTTGTTTAACCATCAGGCGGTCTTGGTTTTTTTGTTCCGGTTCTCCTAATCCCATTCCACTGTACCTCAAAATACACTCGGACAGACAGAGAGAACACTGTGTCAAAGAACTGCATTACTTATGCATTGGCAGGCTTGTTTGCTGTCTGACAGAGCCCAGGCTGATTATTCATATCCCTTCGCTCTGCTGAGGGGCCCAGGCGCTGTGGTTGAAAGTAGGGATGAACGTAAGGAAGTGGTTTAGGTTATTGAGGTTCAGCTTTTTTTCCCCGTGTGTGGTGTATTTCGTGGAAAAAAACTGTCACCGAGCCATAGGGGCGAAAGGACGTTGGCACTGGTTTTGACTTGAAAAACAAAATTCCTGACCTCTCCACACCCGTGAGACAAGGGTTTTGATTTCCAGTCAGCGCCGCAACAAGATCAACAAACCTTTGAGGTTTCAAGTGCACAGCAGATTCTCACTATTTGTGTCTTTATGACAGGAGTGTAGAAGTTTCAACACAAACAGTAAGTGTACCAGCGTTTCACAAAAGGATTTAGAAACACTGTGAGCTCACAGTGTTTTGCACTCAACAGCACCGAAAAATACTGGGTGTATAACGGTGTCGCTGCGAGATGGAGCATGTCATTAGTACCTCACTGTCCCACACGCAGACTTACACAGACTAACAGACATTTTAGTTGTCCCTTTCAGGTTGCTGCCCACCTTCCCAGCTGTTTTAGCAAATAATAAACCCCCAAAGTCCAACTGCATATATCACCCTCTGCTCAAACTAAATTCCCTTTAAACCTCCACTAGTTGTTTTACACACCCAAATTGGTATTTGTGCGGCACACACATAATTGCACGTTTGGTTGGTAAATCAAGAACTCTGGCAAGCCCTCAGCTCTGAAGGCTTCCCTCAAACTATAGCCTTGGGATAGCTATTAATATCCCCTACAGACACCAGCAAAATGCTCTGCCCTTCAGTTCTGTTGCAAAGCTACACAGCAAGAAACTCGAAAGGACACATTTTATCACAGAAATCACAGGTATTGCTCAACAGGAACATAACCAAAGTAGTCATATTGTCTAGACTTTAGCCAAAACAGTGGAGTAATTTAGTGTTATAAATGGAGCTGTTCACTGTAGTTCTGAAGCCAGTGATGAATTTAACTGGGTCAGCTTATTTTAAACTGTTTCCTGTACTTAGAATGAATTGTTTTTGGACCTGGTGTAAAATATCTCTCCATGGGGTTTGATGCTGAATATTTATGTATCCAGAAAAAAAGGCAATGATAACACAGCCATGAGTCCTCCTACACACTCCAATAAGGGTGTTGCAGTGAACTCATGCCGAGACTGAGAGCTTGTACACGGACACATCCACAGACATGTAGTGTCTCTCACTCTTTCACTCTTTCTCTCTTTCCTTACTTCCTCCCCCTCACATCTGGACTATTGGCAGGACACAGTTCCTGTGTGGTGTGTGTGTACATTAGCAGGGGACTCAGTTTTAAGGTTGGGCAGGTTCTAGCAGCCAACACGATCTCATTTAAACTGATCAGTTCAAGATTGTGTTTCACCGTGTGAACCACTGTTGTAGTTTGGATCCTTAAAGCCATCGCAGAGATGCTTGTTTAAGTTGTAAATATCATAACCTCAGATGCAGACAAGATGTAGAATTTCAGCTTTTTTCAGTGAGTATTACGAGCTAAAACTTCTGTAAATATAAGTTCTAATAAACCAGCTGTTTTTCTGAAAGAAGTGCTTTCCAACATCTGTTTAATTTCTGTTGATTAACTTTGCTTAAGATGCTTTTCAAGAATGTCAAATTGAGCCACATCAGCTTTAGTTTAATTTGGTTTGAATTCCATACCTATGGTGTAGCCTGACGTGCACCTCCCCAGAAATGTCACTACACATCGCAGCGACGTGGACCGCAACAACTGTGAATGGTCCCGCTTCGTCGAATCACATTTTCTGGCTTCTCCTCCAGGGCTTTGCAGCTTTGCTGGTACTGGGGATCGTGACCTGTAGCTTCCCCAGGAAACACACCGCCCTCTTGGGTTGTTGCAGTCCCTCCTGATTGGTCAGCTGCTGCTCTTCTTGGGTTATGCTTCTGGGTTATGTGTCTCTTGGCTGGAGAGAACGGAAAGGCTGGATGTCTGAAGGGCGGTAGCAAACCTCGCCTTGCTGAGGGGCGGCCTTCACTGCAGCCACTCACCTGTCCACTCTGCACAGCCCAGAAATACAGCTGTTAGCACCAAAAAGTTGGTGTGTTTAAAGGGGAAAGTCAGCTGACAATCCGCTCACTGCCGCCAGCAACCCAGACACACCAGCGCACATGTATAAATGCTCTCCACAGTGTAGGCTACTTGCATAGGTTACAATATAGGATCAGCAAAGAGTCTTCGTGCAGCCATAAATCAGCTTTTATAGCAGCTGCAAGGAAGTTTTGTTGGTCATGGCGGCCCCTGTGGACAAAAGCAGTATGAGCACCACTGCCTCCTGTGGTAAAGATCTTAACCTGGACGGCACATTTATTTGCTTTAATAGCAAGTGAAAGAAAGAAGCAACATATTGTTAATTCCATATTAATATCATATTGTTAGTGTTGTTTATGACTTACTGTATCCAACTTGGACAAGTGAGAATCGACCCTGCGACAGGCATTAAGAATAACAATAGGCTAATAATTATAGCCAATCTTCCAGCTGATGGTTTTGTTTGCTTATGTAGTTCATATAAAGCAATCTGTTGTAAATTTAAACATACTGTAATCAATCTTGAACACTTTTTCTTGTTCCCGTGAAGAAACACGGGTTACTGGGGATTGACCAAACAGTCCATTCATCATATTTTGTCATTTTTCATACAAAAACTCCTCACATCCATGTCATGCAGATGTACAAATGTGTGGGCAGTGGGGCAGCAGCAGGCGTAAAGAGGAAACATGTGGGAGGAAATATGAGCATGAAGTCAAACTCAGATGAAAAAGTTTTTCCCCACTCAAAGGTAGGGCTATACTCATGGGACATGAGAAGGATTTACAGTCTCTCCAGCCAAAACTCCCCCATGTCCATGCTTCCATCTTGCTCCTATTAGTGTATTTTCACAGTTTTCATCAATACTTCCACATGTGATTATTTATAAAGGAAATCTGGAGTTTTAATTAAATTTTATGCTTTGCCTGGTTTATCTAGCTAATCTGTAGGTCCTTGTAGATCCATGTTATTGCAAGGTCTCTGCATAGATTTCAGTTCCAATTTCTAAAGACTCTGACAACTTGAGTGTGATATATCTGAGGTGAGACAGCAGCAGGAATGTGCCAGGCAGGTTTGAAAGATGAAATTGTGGGGAATTACGGCTCAGAATTGCTTCAGGGTGTGTGTATATATGAATTCTCTTTTGTTTTAAGATTGCAATCAGGTCTGCGGTTGTTTGCCAGTCCCATTCTGTGGTGATTCCTACACTTATGCACCTTTTGGCACTCACTGTAAATGTCAAATGTTTCAGGAATGCATGGCTCAGTGTAATGAGTATTCCCGAGTGGCCAAAAACATCCTATCATATCCCCCAAAAGTTCCTTTTTTTAACTTTAAAGTTCATGCTACAGTTTTGCTTCAAGGGACTAGAGAAAATGACTAAGCTGCAAAAGCCATGGTGCATATTTACTGTCTGAGTGCTTTGTAGTGGTGTATTCACTTGCTCCCATTGTAACTTGTTCCATGATTTATTAGTGTGCTTCTCTAACATATTGAATATAGCTGTTGCACTTCAGATGAGTTTAACAATTTCAGAAACAGATGTGATTAATAGTCCATAAGACGACGCTGGCAAATAGGAGCACTGGTGCCCCCATGTTTGAAAAAATTTCCCAAAAGTGCCCTCTTGGACGCCCTTCCAGTGGACTAAACGTGGTGAAGTGCACTCTGGGTGCCCTTTCAGTGACCTTTTTGTTCACTTACGCCCCACTGCATAGAGTTGGTGCCCTTTAATTTTTTTCGCCCCTGCCCATCACACATCCTGACTCTGCCACTGAGTAGAAACATACTGCAACAGGTAACACAGAACTTTTAAATTGCCTCCAATACTGATCCAGATTCCAATAATGTGATACAAAATTGTCATTTTTAGTCCTGATCCATTTTGTTTGCAAGTTTGATTCTGCAGAAGCGGCCAGCTTCAGATGGACAGTGGCACAGTGGGAGTAGCCTGCTATTTCATGAGACAACCCAAAATTATCGACCGACGCTTCTGTGACTTTCTTATACTGCAGGGTGAAGAGGCCGGGCATTAAATATGCTGCGTGTCCAGATGTCGATTCACACAGTCAACACAGGCATATTCCACTTAACCTCAAACAAACATGAGCTCAACCCGCATGGAGAAAAACATATTACGCAGCAGGATCACTGGTGCACATGAGAAGTCACGGCTCCACTCTTTCTCAGGTAGTCATCTGCAGCAACCCACAATTTATGCATTTAGTTGTTTGGTTACTTGGTGTTTTTCGCTTGTGGACTTTCCCGAGCGACAAAGGCTCCATCGTGCAGCGTTTGGAGGAGACATGTCTTGGCAAGATTCTCGAGTCATTAGCAGCACACAAAAGCTACTATTACTGCAGCAGACAGCAGCATGTCACACTTTGTCAGTGAATTATATACACATGTGCTGCATCTTCAGACCGTGCGCACATGTGTAACCCACCTATCAGTTATGATAAAGTCACTTTGGAAAATCTGGGAATATATGTTTTGAACTTGAGTCTTATAGTAGAAGAAGTTTAGTGGTCTAGTGTGACCATCCTGAGGTCCCGCCTCGATGGGAGCGATGACGTCACATATTTAAGGATTCAGGGATCAGACCTCCGCAGACGAGTCAGACGTGAGCGGTGTTTCCTCTGGAGCGGGCGCATCCTCATCGGACCGGCGCTGAGAGAAAGGTACAGTGCCTCTGTTACTTTAACCCCGTGTTTCACAGATAGTGAGAAGAAGAGGCAGACAACTAAAGCGTGTGAGGAGGGCTGTAGGCTCAGTGAGCTCTGGGGAAACATCTGTCTGTAATTTCAACCGCTTCGTTTCAGAGAGAAAGAAAGAGAAAAGTCTTTACCAGCAATTAACAGCGCAAATACAGTCCGACTGTTAATTAAGCCTGTGTGGGCCTGTTTTTATTTATTTTGTGTTTGTTTGTTTTTTTTTTAGTTTTTTGCAGTGTGTGGGAACACTTATGGGTTCATTTAGGCTTTTCTGATCCTCACTTTGGAAAAAACATTTGCTCATCAAATTCTGTTCACAGCAGCCCTGATGTGAATTTCATTCAGCCGAACAGTTTGTGCATGTTTGGTGAGACTCAAGGATTACTATCATGGATCTGCCAGTTACTTTCACAATTAGTCGATTCATCGTTTAGCCTATTTAGTGCAAAAAAAAAAAAAGAAAAGAAAAGCAGCAAGTCCTCATATTTAACCAGCTGCAACCAGTTATTGTTTGACTTTTTTTTTTGCTTGAAAAATGACAAAAACCATTAATCAGTTATGTAGATTGGCAACTCATTTCCTTGTAATCAACTAGTTGCTGCAGCTCTAACTCACAATACAGTGTTTCAAGTTTGTTTGCTTATGATTCAGCCGCTGACTGCCATAGAAAGTTGGGGAACTTTCCTCAAAATGTCATGGAGATTTGTCTAAATTTCTACTGTGGTTCACTGAAAAGTCAGTGAATCGCGGTTGAGACTGTTGCACCACAATTCAAACCAAATGTCTATGTGAACAGGATCTTTTACAGGCCTTTCTGGCATACATGAGAGTGGACTGAATATCCTAACTTTAAATGGAAAAAAAATATTTGTGTTCTATGTAAGATATTAAAAGGTTAACATTTATAATTATTTTTATTACAGGTGTCAAGACAATGATGGCGCTATTGACCGCTACCCCTTTCTATCACATCAATGCAACAGACGGCGCTGAAAAAAATGGCACTTTGTACGCCACCGAGGACGACTATGATTATACAGACGATCCTGACTACACGGACGAGCATGCTGAGCTGAGACAGTCTCTCAACATCATGTCTCTCATCGTTTACTCCCTGGCCTTCGTTCTTGGTGTGCTCGGGAACGGGGTGGTCATCTGGGTGACCGGCTTCAAGATGAAGAAAACTGTTAACACAGTTTGGTTCCTCAACCTTGCTGTGGCCGACTTCCTCTTCACAGCTTTCCTGCCTCTGAGTGTGACATACACAGCTTTGGATTTCCACTGGCCTTTCGGCAAGTTCATGTGCAAGCTGAACAGCTCAATAAGCTTTCTAAACATGTTTGCCAGTGTCTACATTCTGGTGGTGATCAGCGTGGACAGATGTGTGTCTGTGGTGTGGCCAGTCTGGGCCCAGAACCACCGAAGTGTACGTAAGGCATCTTGTGTGAGTCTGGGTGTTTGGGTACTGGCTCTGAATCTCAGTGCTCCATACTTCGTCTTCAGGGACACTGCTCCATCATATGAAAATCAAGACATCATCAACTGTTTCAACAACTTTGCTTTTTCTGATGATAACGACACACTATCTGTGAAACAGCTGCGACAGATTCGTCACCAGGCCATGAGCATCACTCGCTTCCTCCTGGGTTTTGTTGTCCCCTTCACTGTCATTGTCTCCTGTTATGCTGTGATAATCCATCGTCTCAGGAGGAACCGCACCCTGGCCAGCCAGTCAAGTCGCCCCTTTAAGATCATCGCTGCCGTTATCACCACCTTCTTCCTGTGCTGGGCTCCTTATCACATCATGGCTCTTATTGAGTTGGTAAACCACATGACTAATCTTGAAAGTGAAATATTGGACCATGTCATCACTATCGGAGTCCCTATAGCAACCAGCCTGGCCTTTCTCAACAGCTGCCTGAATCCTCTGCTGTACGTATTCATGGGTCAAGATTTCAAAGATAAAGTCCGCAAATCCATCCTGAATGTGCTGGAGAACGCCTTCCAGGAGGAGGTGTCTCGCTCTTATACCTACACAAACTCAATGGTCACCAGTCGGAGCAAAGAAAAGTCCTTTTCTGATGCTGAGGTGTAAGCTTGTCCATGACAACTAATACTGTAACTGTACATAGAAAATGTAATTGTATATAACCCTTTTTTTTTTTTTTTTTTAGTTTTTTGTTGTTTTATTCACGCAACCTTGAGGTGATCTGTAGAGGGGACTACCTTATCACTCGGTATTTTGCCTGGATGGGTGTGGTTTTGCAGGATGTACCAGAAAAAGTTCTGTGACCGTCTCAGCCCGTGGTCTGAGTGCTCGTTGTTTTTCAGTAATTTGTGTATTGAATCTTATCTATGTGCCTGGAAATGAATAATTTGCCTAGTAAGACTGTTTAGGTGGTTTTATGAGAAGTTTTCTGGGGGCGCCGGCCCTTTGCTGCAAGTCATCCCCCCTCTCTCTCATCCCATTTCCCTGTCATATCTCAAGCCTTCCTTTCAAATACAGGCATAAAAAAGGAAAAAAGAAAAATGCTCGATTAATAAAAAATTAGAATGTTGTGCGAGCCAAGCAGACTTTTGTTTTGGCGACCAGAGTTCACATCCCGCAGGGAATTAGTTTTGTTTTATGGCCTTTAACTATTAGACATAGTCTAACCCTAACCCATGAATTTATTGTTTTCAGGTATCTAAAATAATTTTTGACTTTCAATTGCAAGTTTAGGCAGTAAAACTACTTGGTTACGTTAAGGTGGGAAAACTACTTGGTTAGGTAAAGGCAGGAAAACTACTTGGTTAGCTTTAAGCAGGAAAACTACTTGGTTAGATTAGGGCAGGAAAACTACTTGGTTAGGTTTAAGCAGGAAAACTACTTGGTTAGGTTAGGGCAGGAAAACTACTTGGTTAGGTTAGGGCAGGAAAACTACTTGGTTAGCTTTAAGCAGGAAAACTACTTGGTTAGGTTAGGGCAGGAAAACTACTTGGTTAGGTTTAAGCAGGAAAACTACTTGGTTAGATTAGGGCAGGAAAACTACTTGGTTAGGTTTAAGCAGGAAAACTACTTGGTTTGGTTAGGGCAGGAAAACTACTTGGTTAGGTTAAGGCAGGAAAACTACTTGGTTAGCTTTAAGCAGGAAAACTACTTGGTTAGGTTAGGGCAGGAAAACTACCTGGTTAGGTTAAGGTGGGAAAACTACTTGGTCAGGTTTAAGCAGGAAAACTACTTGGTTAGGTTAGGGCAACAAAACTTCTTTGTTAGGTTAAGGCAGGAAGAATACTTGGTTAGATTTAAGCAATAAAAATACTTGGTTCGGTTTTGGGAAAGATCATAGTCTGAATTAATAAATCAGGATTCACTTTTGGTGTCACAAGGGACAGGAGCAGCAATGGTCACCAAAAATAAAAATCATCTCTGTTTGATGTTAAGAGTGAAGTGGCACCCAGCGCGAGCCGACAAGAACGTGCATCAGGCATACAACCCTCTGTGTGACAGAGGAAATACTGAGTTTTTAGGGAGTCCCATCTGAAAACATAATCTCTGATGGGGTGTGGATAAGAGTTGTGCCTCCTAACTTCACCTGCAGTACTTTCAACATGGTAGAGCAGACAGATGATAACATTATACAGTAAACTGTAGTTGTATTTGTGATGCATTTGTGGGATAAGGCATTGTGAAATGATGGAAAGCTGAAATGTGTTCTTTTTTTTGTAAGATTGTTTTTTTTATTTTTAAATGTATTTATGTACACTGTAAATTTTAAAAGTTGACTTTCCTCTAAAACAGTCAGGAAACGGATTACCTCAGAATTATCAAGTAGACTATTACATTTAAGTTTAACAAGCTAAAAAGTTTGAACAATTTATTAATTATTAGTCTAATTTTGAGGTAATCTGTAATCTGATTTTTTGATAATAAGATCACTTTGTCAGATTGTACAATGGAGGCCATATCAAGCAGCCTCTTTCAGTTTTACTTGATAAACTTTGTTTTTTTCCACTACATACACTCCAGATCTTGATTAAATTGTGTCAGCAAAGAAAACAAGCAACTCAACAAGTCCCAGTTGTTTATTGGCTGTAATTGTAGACTGATATTAATAATTAGAAAGACTGGGACACCCTAATAACATAGAAATAAGGTTAATTTGACAAACAACACCATGCCTTTCTTGCCTTATAATGTATAATAATAATAGAATATATCATGCTAGAAGAGATTTACCTGAATTAATAATCTACAGTGTGAAATAGTGTTGCTGAACAGACTTATATCAAGTTAATTTCCCAATTTCCCTTGAACACCTTGCTCAAATCAATCACTGATCCCATTATATGTCGTTTATGATCACCTGACAGTGGCCACAAAGGCGATCTTCGGGTATATACAAACGGAAAGTGAAGAGGTCAGCTACACTACTAAACTAGTGGTCTATTTAGTCATTTTTGTCTTTTTCTTATATCGCCTGCTGTCTGGCAACACCGTAAAAAGTTGATTGAACTGACTGCTACATGTCTACTGCATGCTACATGTTATTTACATTAGTTATGCCAGGTTAATGTAAGCCTAATACATATGATAGTGACTATGAGATTATAATGCTTTAAGTAGCAGTTGCAATGTATACTTGGCTTTGTGTGATCTTTGCTCATTGTTAGTTGTTTTTGGGGGGGATTTGTCTGTGATTATACCCTGAGTAAATGCATATTGTACTATAATCAGATAATTGTTATGTATCATTTATTTCCCTGTTTTTCTGTTTATTTCAAGACTAAAATTAAGAATTATTTTCATTATCAATTAATCAGGCAGTTTTTTTCTCAATTTGCTCAGAATTTATTGAACAGTCAATTAAAATAGATTGTGAAAATTGTTTAGGGGGGACATCTTCATGTGTGTTGTTTTGTCCAGCCAATAGTTAAACACCCAAAGATATTCAGTTTTCTTTTTAAAAAACAAAGAAAAAACACAAAATATTTACATGTTAGCAGCTGGAACCACTAACTTTTTGACCGGAGCAATAATTTAAGGGATCAACCAGTTCTCAAAATGTTTGCTGTTGATCAATCAATCGAGTGGAAAAAGAAATTGATGGAATAATTATTCTATTCTATGTACTGGTATATGTGGTATATGTGATGTAGCATTAACCTAGCTATAAAAGCTTTATTCTATGTGTAAACAATGTAAATGATAATTTGATTGATTTGTTGTTGTTGTTGTTGTTGTTGTTGTTGTTGTTGTAGCTGTACTTAGAGTCCATAAATGATGATAATAATGATGATGGTTATTGTGGTTCTTGTTGTTGACATTATTTACATCATAACAATATTATTTTGGACTTTGGACTGGATCATTTGGACTATTTTGTATACTCTTAATGTACATCTCATAACGACCACATAACTTCACAAAACACACTGAAAAACACTGATCTAAAAAGTGAAGTGAATAATTTATTTTCACTATAATTCCATACATATAAAACACAATGAGAGAATGTATATCAATTTTTGTCATATATCAAACATCTAAAAAGTTCCTATCAGATGAGGGACCCTGGGACATAATCTTAACAATTGGGGGTCTGATTAGTGTCAGTTTAAGGGTCCTTGATGGGCACAAGTTAGTGAACCACTTATCTAGTATCTAAACAGAAAGGTAGAAATGTATCTATCTATCACCTTCACATCCCTTCTGATATAACACCTGATAATATTGAATCATTACTAAGATGTAGACAATCACAGGATGTTTTTATAGTTATTTTGTTCTTATTTCATAAACTTGGCCAGTAGAGGGAGCTGTTTTACACACCAGGTGCCTCTCATATCTGAATGTATGTTCTGAATGTTATCTGAATGTATGTTGGTGATGTCTTTTATGACGACAGTGAGGAAGGCCACAAGCTGAAACACATTGGTGTGACAATAATTTATATTTATATATATACTATTATACCACAAATGTTGCTGGAGTGTTGACCTCCACTGATTTTTCTCTTCTCCGTGGTTATAGGAAGTAGGTGAAGTTTTCTCTCCTCTGCTTCTCAAAACAAGGACAGCAAACTTCAGAGGAAAAGCCACAGGAGCAGACTGATTGATTTACAGCCTTTAATAGTGCAAACAGTGCTATCAATCTGTTTGCACTAATAATAACAATTAAATCAGCATGTTCCAGACCTTTTAGGGCATTCCAGTCAAGTCAGGAAGTCGTTTGTTATTATATATACATATTATGAGGGGGCTTTTTGTGCCAAAGACAGTTATTATCGGCAGCTTTTACACCGTGTCTATTATTACAATAACTCAAACTCAACTGGGTTACATTTATGATGTTTTTTTGTTTTTTTTAGAAAAACCACAACCACAAAAAAATGTATCTAAAAAATTAAGACGAGCTTTACTGCCTCATTAACTTATCATAAATCATACTTACTGACTAAAATACTTAGTTTGTCTTTCCACAATCACCTCTGATTTGGTCATCAATGTTTTTCAAGGTGTTGTATTGAGGTTACCATGACAAAAGTTGCCAGCACTCTTTGTGGAAACTTTTTGTGCTTGCTCAAATGTGTTGCTTAACTGAATGAGTAATCGCCAACTGCAATGGCATAGCAGTGGTCTTTCCAAATTTAAGACACACACAGATTTAAATTACAAAACAGGAATCGGAAAAGAGGAACATGAAGACAACTTAGAGTTCTGCAATTACTCTCACGCTAATACTGACTAAAGTAATGTCACAAAATGATCTCTTCTCACTTCAGATCCCTTTTGCTTGCTTGTGGAGTTGGCAGACAGTGATTTGCCAGCTATTTTACAAAACTGTTTGGAAACCTTCAATTGTTGTTGACAAATGCTGTTGATACTTTCTGGTAACATGATGCAGGGTGAAGAGAGGAGACACTGAAATATAGAACCTACCTGGACATGGGGAAGTGCGTGTGGATCCTCCTTAATTTGGACGGTGACATCACTACTACCCCATGTTAGTCCATATAAATCAGTCAGATGGATTACTTCTGCAACAGATTGATCCTCAACTGACTGGAGAGCTTTGAGAAAGGTATGTTACCTCTGTTCATTCTCCTAATTTGGGAACAAGACTCCTGTTTGCATGTGCGTGCTATGCTATGAGTTATGTATAGATTTGTAAGGCTTGAAAAAACATACAGCCTTCTTGAAACTGCAATTTTTACAGCAGATTGATAATTATGATGAGACTTGCAGAGTGAGAAACATGTTTTCAAACACATAAGATATATAAATATTGATATTATAAGATGTTATTTCTATTGCAGGTCTCAAGACAATAATGGAGTTTAATGCTACGCCTTCCAATCACACCAATACAACAGATGTGAATGAGGACTATGAGTATCCCAATGAGTATCTTGAGCTGAGAAAGTCCCTCCACATCATGTCTCTCATCATTTACTCCCTGACCTTCTTTCTTGGTGTGCTCGGGAACGGAGTGGTCATCTGGGTGACTGGCTTCAAGATGAAGAAAACAGTTAACACGGTTTGGTTCCTCAACCTTGCTGTGGCCGACTTCCTCTTCACAGCTCTCCTGCCTCTGAGTGTGACGTACCTGGCTTTGGATTTCCACTGGCCTTTTGGCGAGTTCATGTGCAAGCTGAGCAGCGCAATGAACACCCTGAACATGTTTGTCAGTGTCTACATTCTGGTGATGATCAGTGTGGACAGATGTGTGTCTGTGGTGTGGCCCGTCTGGGCCCAGAACCACCGAAATGTACGCAAGGCTTCCTTTATCTGTTTGGGTGTTTGGGTTCTTTCTCTGATTATCAACACTCCAACCTTAGTCTTCAGGGACACTGCTCCATCATTTGTTAGTGAAGACATCATCACCTGCTTCACCAACTACGCTCAAATTGATTATTGGGTTGATTATGATACGACGGCTGTGGAGCACCTGCGAAAACTTCGTCATAGGGCCATCAGCATCACCCACTTCCTCCTGGGATTTGTTGTCCCCTTCACTGTTATTCTCTCCTGTTATTCTGTAATAATCTATCGCCTGAGGAGAAACAGCACCCTTGCCAGCCAGTCAGGCCGGGCATTTAAGATCATCGCTGCTGTTATCATCACTTTTTTCCTTTGCTGGGTTCCTTATCACATCATGGCTCTAATTGACATGGCGAATTACACGGCTGCTATTCAAAGCCCAACATTACACCATGTCACCATTGCCGGGATCCCTATAACCAGCAGCCTGGCCGTCATCAACAGTTGCCTGAACCCTCTGCTGTATGTTTTCATGGGCCAAGATTTCAAGGATAAAGTCCGCAAATCCATCCTGAATGTGCTGGAGACCGCCTTCCAGGAAGACTCCTGTGGATCCCAAGCTGATACAAAGTCAACGGAAGCCAGTCAGAGCAGGGACAAGTCAACTCTTAGTACTGGGGTGTCAGACTGTCCATGAGAGGACTAAACAAATACTGTTTAATTTAAATGGACAATTTAGTGAAGTGGTCACATTTAATCCTTCAGAGCAAACACTGCTCTAGATCTATGCAGTCCTAGAGTTATAGACTTATTCAAATGTAAAGCGCCATGTTCTGGGCAAAAGAACCCGGCATTTTCACATGGTAGAACATCATAAAATATTTATTTGATCGACATTGGTCTGCATGTGGCACCACCATACAAAAAATATTTAACTGAATTTAGATTCCTACATATCTACAACATTCTTCGATCAACATCCGTGGTATATTTTTACTGTAAGGAAAGGCAAATAAATACATACAGTAGTTCTTATGTAAGAAAAAGCTGCATTTACTTGGCTTAGTTTGAAATTTTGGTCCTTCTTTGTTTTGTACTTGTTTATAGACTTCCGTCATTATATTCCTGTACCAGCAGAGGGAACTGTTTCATTAAGTACACTTAAGTGAGGATGTGGGAACATGTAGATATATTTATAGAACTATCAGTAACTTTTACAGCATTGTGTGTCATTGTCATTATTTGTGATGAATTTGAAAAGTTTATTAGTGGAATAGTTTAGATGTAAATGTAAATATGATCCTTTACTTTTACAAGATAATATTAATGATGTATGCAAGATATTATAATCCTCTGTCTTTTTAAAAAAGTTATAATGTTTGATACAATCTTACAATAAAGACATATTTCTGGAATTGCAATTGAATTGTAGGAACGTTTCATCTAAAACCAAATTGCAAAGTAAAGCAATACTGCAGATTAATATACAACAATAAGCCTACAGAAAATGCCCATCTTTCAAGAACCCTCTGCACTGAACTAGTTATAAGTTATAAGATTAGATTATGCTGCAAGTTGCTTGCTTGGTTAGTCAAACTCTAGTGCAGATGTTTGTCTTTAAGATCCACACCCAATTATGAAGAAATTGGTTGTGTTTGTGTAATCCTGCTGACAAACCAACCAACAAATGGACAGGGGTGAAGACAACCTCTTTTGCAAAGGTAATTTTGTATCTTCCTGTTGATAAAGGGGAAGAAGAAGCAATAATTAAAAAAGGACAAATGATAAAGGAGGCAGGAATGATGGGAGGTGGATAATAAAATGCAATCATATTTCAAAGGCCAGAAATCTATAAATGCACAGAGGGTTAGGAGGGGTAAGAGGAGGGACAATGTCATGCGAACTAGGTTAAGGTTGAATGATACAGGTCCCAACAAGACCCTGTTCATGGGGAATTATGTGTGAAGAAAACAATACAAAAAGTTTGAACTCAGGGAATGCAAAATGTAAGCTACAAGGAAGAAAGTGAACGGCTCCTACGACATTAGGAGGACATAGAGAATTGAATCTAGATGGATTAACAACTAGATGCCCAGAAAACTGTAGGCTAAATGCATTTTTGAAGGTTACATGGTTATATGATGGATTTAGCAGAGTCTATATCCATTTAGTCAATAAAGTTATCTAGTTTACAAAGATGTGTACTAGAGTCATCGTGACTTGGACCTGAGTCAAGCCATGTGACTGTTTCAATTACAGAGTCCAGAGTGGACAGAAGTGGACAGAAAACAAATGACTCAACTTGGACTTGGATGTTAAAGACTTGTGACATGACTTGAGACATGATGACTTAAATGACTTATCTGTTTTTATTTCTGACTGTCGGTATTTCAAACTGGGATTTTTGATTGAGAAGAAATTAAGAAATGAACCGTCTTTTATACAATATTTATTGATTGTTTGATTATGAATGTTTCACTGAATATCAGTTAACACTACACATAAATATTAAATTATTTGTCCTAATATTTGAACAGGTTAAATAAATCAGCCAATAACATCCTCGTGATGCAGGTAATACCTTGTGTTTTCTTTTCATAAAGACAGAATACTGCAGGTAAGACTGAAGTAGCTTGGATGGGGAAAAAGTGACTTGTCTCTTGCTTGAGACTTGCTTACTTGAAAGACTTGACTCACACGTCTGCTAGTTTGTTTGCTTGGTAGGTGTGAAAACCACTAGTGCCCGCTCCCGTACAGTAGGTGGCGGTACACACCTCCAGAGTCATTGATTGCAATCCGCCATAAGGCGAAAAGAAGAGGTGAAGGGAAACAGCCCAGCCGCGGCCGCGAAAGGAGCCTGCTGCAGCTAGCAGGTAGCCACCTACCACAGTGTGGCACTTACAAGACGCTGCACATTAAATTCACTGTATCTGAGATGTGCTAGATTGTGTGGTAAGTTCTGCCTTAATTGACTACTCGAGCCAACTAGTTGAATCGTAAATGTCCGGTTAGCCTAGATAGAAATCGCAAGTGCTTTTCTCCCTTTTGCTAATTGGCGTTAGCTAGCAGCAGCCAATGCTAGCTATCGTCTGACCACAATACTAGCCCACAGCTTCTTATTTAGCTGAAACAGTTTATTGGGCTGCTCTCACTGAGCGCCTGTTTGTAGCTTTATCTCATTCAATGAGCCTTCACTATGCGTATTTGTTTCTCTCTCTTTGTTTTCAATAAAAGCTAGCTTTCAACGTAGGCTAGCGTTCAGAGCCGCCTAGCTATCATAGATGTGTGTTACGGAAGGGTTCAGTCGCCCCCTGGCTGAATACATCTGTTCATCGCTGCTCATGATGATAACGGAAATCCTGAACACATACACATGCTTTTTTTTTTTACATATAGATAATGGGTAACGTCTGGGATAGTCTGACAAATCAGAACAGTTAAGATATATTCACATGTGCATACCTGCAGCTTTGTAAATATTTTGATTTGGAAAATGAGACGTCCCCAAAACGGATGTGCTCTATTTTTAAAAGTCAGCTGGTTATTTATATTGTTTAGACTTTATTTGCAGCCCTTACAGCATCTAATAACTTTGTTTTTTTACTTTCGTAATACAGTTGACATACCTCGACTACACCAAGCCACTGACATTAATAAGTCTATTTTGACGTGTAAGACTGTTGAAAAGCTCTGCATCAGCAAAATACCTGCATCAAAGGTATTTCTTTGATGGGAAATCATCAATATGCTGTGTGGTGCGCTCTTGTGTTTTGCATGATCTACGGAGAGAGCATCAGGCTGGATCATTTGTAGGGCTTTAGGCAGCTTTTCTTTATTGATAAATAGCCTGCTAAGGTTGGAGGTGGTTTTTAAACAAATGCGCACAAGGAAGTGTGCCTTTTCTGCAAAATCCCGATAAAATAGATACGAAATACTGCAAAAAGGAAAAAAACAACAAAAGAACAAAACTGGGCAGTCATACCATTGATTGAAACATGCCAACCATTGTTCTGCAATGTATGTTTATGATTAAACTGTTTTTACAGACTGCTGTGGTTGATAGCCTGTGGGACCCACAAATTAAGTGTAAAAGAAAACATTGATCGGGCTTTTATAGCTATTCTATTCTATTTCAATTTATTGTTACACTGGCTTTGTTTTTGTTTTTTTCACACTCCACTAAAAAAACAGCAGCTTCATGCCAGCCCAGTGTGATTTTTAGATAGCATGCTGCTGTTCTCCAAGCAAAAGAGGCATGACTTGTAACACAACAGCTTCGCCGTCTGGTGTGCCATTTTGTGTAGCTGTCGGTCGGTGCTTTCTAAACAGTGGCATAACATGGCCATTTTATAAGGGGTAACGGGCTCTTGGGCCTCGTTGTCTCCTTAAATTGCAGACATTTCGGTTGCTGTTCTTGTTTGACTTAGCTGCTTGATTGGTCTTTTGGTTCCGGGTCACATGCATAACAATACATCAAAACATCACATCACTGTCCTGTCCTGCTGGCTCACTGGTTTTACACAGACGTTGATTCAGCTCTGTTACCTTACCACCCTTGATGTCGGCTCAGAGGCGGAACCACAATCACAACCCAACCTCCCATCTTCGTACCTTTTACATACGCAATGACAAGGCAGAACAACAGCTCAACATTCCCGCCTTGAACAGGCTGTGCAAAAAGGGATATTGGTTTGGGACATGGCTATAAGGGCCTCCCTATCTTGTATGTTCACTGTTGGGGCATGTTTCGCCAACTGTAGCTAATGTAATATGCAAGGCTAAGTAGATAATTGACTATTAACAGTACATAGGTGTGTCATTTCCTGCACAAATACCTACGGGCCCAAGAGTACAACAAAAGATTAAAATTGGCACAGGGTTAGTTTTTGAAAGCTGGACAGTCTTTGGCATTTGGTATCTTTCTCTTGTGCTGCTGAAATTTTGAAAATGTGCATCTTTTAATCCTACCACTCCTTTAGTAGATTGCATTGTTGGATTTGTGTGTTTTGCAAGGAACATTATATGAATTTAAATGCAACAGCATATTCAGTCTATCAGAATTTGATTGCTTTGATATATGAGGCTGCATTCTTCAGGCAAACTGTGTTGTGTTGATAACTGTTTGTTGTGTCTTGTCTTTATGTAAGAATTTGGCTTTAGCAACAGACGTGGTTCTTTGAAATACACTGAGAAATGGTTGGTTCTTTCTGCATATGTAGTCCACTGTTAGACTGAAAGCTGCATATTATGTCAGCATTACCTTTAAAGACAAGTGACTGGTATCCAGTAACCCAATTATTTTAAGTGAGTACTTGTTGACCAGGGGCATCAGAGAGCTAAGCAACAGCTGGAGAAGAGATAAAGATGTTTATTGAAAAAGTATGGTGCTAAAAGAACAACGTGTATAATCCTGTAGACCAAATAATTTGCATGCAATTTTGGAAATTTTGCCTCAAAAAGCAAAGCTTGCTTTGGTTGTGAATTTGGTTGCAGGGAAGGCCCGGAAAGTGCTTGGAACCAGCTCTTTAGGTTATATGCACAGTTCTAAGTTCTTTCACTGGTGTATTCAGAGCCTGGCCGATACTATCATCCGATATTGGCCCATCATATCAGTATTGCTGTATATATTGTCCAATATGTGCCGGTGTGAAAACCTTTTTCTTGTGAAGATTGTAATGTGAAAAATATGCTTCAGTAATTTTTAATAATTCATTTCCAGGTGTTGTTTACGGTTTCAGTGCGCTGATGTCATTTTAGACAACAACGTTAATTGTTGCTGTAAAAGCTGTAAAATGGTCTGCCGTGTGTTTGATAACCAGATTTCAGTGAATGTGTGTTTATCTGCCAATATATCAAAATCATAATTTTTTACTTACTCTCATCAGTATCTGCATTTGCCTCAAAATCAAGTAGTAGTCAGGCTCTAGTGTATTCGTTTAAAGTGGCTATTATAAAATAAAATAACAGCTTTACTGTCTTGCTTAACTCTCAGTGCTCTCAGAATCATTTCCAGCCACAGCACACTGTTTTTCAGCAAAAAAAAAGCTTTAAAGGCCCTCTGTATGCTACCTGCTCAACACCAAACAGCTTCAAGAGAGTGAATATTGGTCTTGCATTCACCAGGTTGTAAGAAACACAACTCCAAATGAGTGATAATGTTGCTCCATAACTGCTGGATGTGTATTTAAGCAACTATTTGCAAGTTCACAACTAGTCCTGGATGAAAGCCACAAGGCAAAACGCATCAGTCTCCCAGTGAAGTTGGTCTTTGCAGGTGTTGCTGGAGTTTAGACCTCCCAAGACTGTTTTCCTTATCCATACAACTTGGAAGAAGGTGAAATCCCTACTCTACCCAGCACAGATGGCACTCAGAAAATACTATTACTAAGGCAGCTCTGAAATGGGAAAGAGCATGAGTATTCAAGTACTCGATTTGGACGTCAGTATCTGTTTAAGGTATAGGGTAGTTTGATGTCTTCATACACCGATCAGCCACATCATTAAAACCGCTAACGGGTGATGTAACATTGATCATCTCGTTACAATGTGATGTTCTGCTGGGAAATCTTGGGTCCTGGCATTAATGTGGACACCACTTGACATGCAAGTACATCCCCTCATGGCAACGGCACTCCCCAATGGCAGTGCCCCTGAGCAGTGCTCTCTTTTTCAGGAACTCTCTGATCACATTTACACAGTTACACTTTCAAAACTGGATTCTTCTCAGTCCAAACACAGTCTGACAGTCTTGGATAATCTTTGCTCAGAGACACAAAGTATTACTGTCTGTATTGTTAACCGCAAAGTAATTGATTGTGTATGCGCCTCATGGCTTTTTCTTTCTCAAGCCGTAGTGCTGTGAGTGTTGACGCAGCTTGGCAGCAGCTGTGTTCTGCAGTGTTTCCAGCTCAGCCACGGTACCCAGTATCTCCTTCAGAGCTAAGAGAGGCCACCACCTCCTGTACTTCTGGTTTTCTCTCCTGGGCAATCTCCAGGACAGCCTGTCCTCGAATTTCTTGTCTCAAAACCTAGAGGTAATCCAGGCGCTCCAGTTACAAGAAAATGTGTCTCTGAGTTGCACATTCTGTCACCTGTTCGTACCCATGCTTGTGTAATAGTTGGTTAACATGTTTGAAATGTCATATTCCTCTCACAGAAATGCCTACTTACTTAAGACAGGCAGGTTACAAACTTGCTGCATAGTGCTTCTCTCAAGCACCTTTCACTACTAATAGCAGTTGTGAGTGGAATTTACCGAGGTGAATTGGACTGTAAAAGCAGCAGCATTGTGTGGGTGTTGTATAGTTTAATGTGAAAAAGCAAAGCTGACATAATAATGTGGTTTCATTGCAGCAGTTTCATCTTGAATCTTTTTAGGTCTTGTGGACAGAATTATGCCTATTTTGTTAGGGGTTTGGGTTTTGTATCCTCTGAGCACATGGCATGGCTCAGAGGATACAAACTGCAACCATTCAAGACGTGGTGGCACAGCATGAATGGTTTTTCACTGGACAGCAATGCAGAGTTAAAAAAGTTGGTTGCCTTGATGAATTGTTCGAGGGGTGCTTGTTTGTACTGTAATATGAGCCTGCAATGTGGCCTCCAGGTAATCACATAACCAGCTGACTTTGGCTGTTGGCTGAAGTTTAAAAAAATCATACAGTATGATTTGTCCTCGACCTCTTGATGGATTGTTTAGATTCTGTTTATTGTGAGAAAACGGGTAGAGCTCCAAGCACTCCCTAAATTCTTATTTTCCACATTACTTCTGTTGCCAGTGTCCATGTTCACTGCTACACTGCTCAGACCATCTTTGGTTCTATGCACTGATTGTGGGTGCTATTAGAAGCCCCACACAGCCGTTTCGAGGCAGGAATATTGCGCCATTATTCTGCCTTGCCGTTCTGTATAAAAGATACAAATGCGTAATAGCAGGGTATTATTGTTCCGCCTTTAAGCTGACAGCAGAGTTCGTAAGAGAGCCAAATTAACGTCTGTGTAAAAAGGCTGAGATGGCAGCACAAACAAGCTGTTGTTATACATCATTTCTCCTTGCTCATGGAATTCTGCCATGCTATCTAATAGGGGTGGGTAAAAAAAAGATTCATATAAGAATTGAGAATTTTATCTCCCACAATTCAGAATCGCACAGATGTCAAAAATTGATTATCTGAATATCAATTAGAGGCGTGATGTTGTCGGAGAAAAAAGGTAGAAATAAACTTGGGGGGTGGATTGATAAGGTTAATAACTTTTTATCAATTAAATTATCAATTTTGAATCAAGAATTGTTTTAAATCGAAAATCGTTTCTGAATCCAGTTGGACACCTGAGAATCGGAAGTCAAAACAAATCGTGAGATTGCCACAAACTCTCACCCCTTCTATCTAAAATCACACACAGGGCAGCATTGTGTGGGTGTTGTATAGTTTAGTGTGAAAAAGCAAAGCTGACATAATAATGTGGTTTCATTGCAGCAGTATTGCGGAATCTCTGCACTTAAATGGAGCCAAGATGGGGGAGTGGGATCAAAACCTGAATCCAGTTTTAAACAACAGCCAGGACCGATGTGCACCAACAGTCGAACTCTGCAGTGCACAAATCTGGTCAGTTAAGCCTCTTCCCGGTGGGCTTTCTCATTGATGGTGATCAACACCACAACCAAATCATCAGAAGACATACATGCTCTTAGGACAGTGGTGGGTAAGCAATTCCAAAATGAATTAAAGTCATCAATATTGTCCAATGAAACTCAGAATCGTCAATCCAGATTTGTATAGGGACAGAAGCAGCGTTCAAGGCCTTCTGCTAATGTATAAATGGGTTTAGATGCCATGACCTGTCTGACAGTGTGTAGTGGGATGATGAATAGCTCCTGGACATTAGTTAGTTAGTTAGACATGTGAGTCCCCTCACATTGCTGAGATCTGGCGTCCCTAGGGCCTATTCAAATAGAAAAATAAAGGGCCACTCGGAGGCTGCATACCTCCGCCAAGGCCAACAGTCCACGCTTGCCTGCAAGCGCAACCATTATATGTCTGGATATCTCCAAACAAGGGCTGCATAACATTGAAAAAAAAATTATATTGCTATATTTTTCTTTGCCACAATATGAAAAAATGCAGGAAGTAGCGGACATCTTGCAATGGGGTCACACCATTGTCTACTCAGTCATTATTCATTACTCGTGGGTCAGACCATGCGGGTCCATCCGTAACCCACGGGACTTGGGAATGCACCTGTGGGTCAGGTGGGTTTGGGTCAGCCTTACCAAAAAATATCACGGGTGCCAGATGAAATACAGCGTTACTTGCAGAGACATTTCACCATGCACGAGTGCAAGGAGGACATTCTTGCCTTTTGGAGGGATCACCATTGGGCCATACCCTCTCCTCTCCACGCTGGCCTGAGCGCTGCTGTGCATTCCAGCAACAAGCGCATCCAGTGAGCATGCCTTTAGTTCCGCTGGTTGTGTACTGGAAGCACGTCGAAACAGGTTAAATCCTGGGACTGTGGACTCTTTTGCACTTTCACTTTTTTGCACAGTGCAGCCAAACACTTGGACTTAACACTGAATAGTCCGACACATAAGGTTACTACATTGTAACAGTTCACCGTTAAGATGTGACAAATGCTTTGTTCATGTGTGAGAGAGTAAAAAAAGGCGAAGTTCATGTTCAAAGTTTAAACTTGCAGGAATGTTCAGACTTTCACTGATTTAATCAACAATAGATACCAACGTTTGGAATAATTCATTTATTCTTTTAATTATTCATTTACTTTATTTATACTAGACCCCCCCCCCCCCCCTCTTCTGTGAGCGGGTCACAAAGAAGAAAGAGAGACAGCTCTGCTCTGGTCTTCTCTGCTCCCAGTAGCAGAATCAACACTACAGACAGAGACTGCTCTCGCTCTGGCCGTCCTCTGTCTCATTTATCAGTCTAGTGCTCATATGGTGCATCATGTTTTTTGCGGGTTAGGCTGGGCACGGGTCGCATATTGTAACAGATTGGGCGGGGTGGGTTGGCTCTCATAACGGATTGGGTGGGTGCGGGTTCGAACCCATCTTTGAACTCTGGATCATCCACAGTTAAGTTGCCATCACGTTGACAAAATTCTGTTCACACATGCACAGACAGACATATAAGCACATGGCAGAATACTCAAGACACACTTACTGTGCATGCAGAGCCTGAATGCCTCTCACTAACCCCATTCACATTGCCCTTTGAGTGCGGGGATCCTGCGGCAATTCTCCGCATCCTCCTCTATGTGACAGTTTCAGATGTGGCAAGGGGTGAAATTTCGCCTGAGCTCTGATGCGCCTCTGAAGGTAGTATCAGAGGCGAACCGACGTCTGTGTCAATGTCAAACTGATGGTGTTCACAGCCTGATAACTAAGCAGATCCTTCACTCAACAAAATAAAGAGAAACAGTGACGTAGTGTAACTGTAACTGGTAGTGTCTTTGGCAACTTGTATGAGAAAAAAAAATACCGCAGTTATACGTGGAGAAGTGTATGTCATCCTCTCTGTCATCCTGTCTGTCCTACCAACTCTTTTTCACATTTCTGCCCGAAAAACAGTGTATCTCCCTGGCCAAAAACTTTAATTCACCAAGTGTTCGTCTCCTTCCACTATTGTGTTGATGTAGTTACTGTCTTGAAAAAATTTTTTGAGACGGTCAGCCCTCCCGACCAAGACTTCAGTAAACTTTCCCCCAGAAAACGTGTGTGAACCTCCACTGTGGAGATAATGTAACGTCTCTGTGTGAAAAGGGCTACTGCAAACAAACACGCAGTATCCAAAACCCCTTAAATCAGAGTAGAGAATCCCTATGGAGAATCACTGATGACAGAGCACCATGCCATTCAAGGTGCTCTGTCTTTGGGGTTCAGTATCGTGCTCAAGGATACTTTGAAGTGCAGCCGGGGGACTAGTAACTAATCAAACCAGCAACCTTCCAAGTAATGACAGCAGGTCTACCCCCTGAGCTAGAAGTATTAGAATTATGTCAGAATATAGTTGCATATAGCTGAAGCATCAGCATCACCTCTCGATCATCACTTGTGACCCATCAGAAGTTTGTGGCAGTATCTGCAAAGGTACTGCCTGTGCCTGTATTTTATTTTTCTTATTAATTAGCTGTGTTGGGGACATGTCTGGGTGTCAGCCTTTGGGTAGTGAGCTTGTAACCCCCAGCCAATAAAGTGGTCAAGGTGTGAGATCAGACTATAGAAGAAAACTGTAGCAACCAGGTTACATTGTTGTCTTTGTCTCTCCTCTGTCTCTGCCATGGATGTATAAAGAGATGCCGACCTGTGTATCTGTTTGATGTGTGCTTCGTATGAATTCAAAAAATGCTGGTAGTGTGGCATCCTTGTGCACAGTTGTGGGCATGTTGAGGCCTGTTTTTGCTTTAGAACGCAACCACCGTGAAACATTGAAAAATATTAAAATTGTAGTTCCCTGATTCCCCGCTTTGTTGTCGCTATTGCCGCTCCCTCTCTTCATTCAATGTCTAGTTTGCTCGACCACCGCACCTCTCTTGGGCTGGGGAGGAGGGGCCAACCCGTGAAAAATATTATCCACCCTGTGATCTGGATCCATTTCCATTTTTCCTTGGCGCATGCTACACCCTTCTGCCACGTTTCATGACAATTTGGCCAGTAGTTTTTTCTGAAATCCTGCTGACAAACAGACAAACAAACCAACAAACTGTACCAAAAACATAACTTCCTTGGCAAAGGTAATGAATATTGCCCTATCACAGTGGCTGATTCTGTCCTATCACTAAAGCTTGCAGTAATGTTGCTAGGTTTTTATGTATAGGGAGTCCCCAGAACCAACAGGTGGTCATTTGAGTGGGTTCCTGGGAAATTCAGTGGGTCACAATAAAATTTTGATTTCTGATAAATCATGGTAATAAAATCCCGAATCTCAGAAATTTGATGGGCCAGTCAGTCAGAGAATGATTTTCTCCGTTACAGGCTGGGCACACTGGATGACTGTATACCGAGTGGTGGCTGCGTTACTGTGCTGCTGCTGCTCACTGGCGTGTTTGAACTGGCAAAAAGATGGAATAGTTGAATCTTTTTATTGATCAGTCAAATCTGATTCAACTGGCAACATCCTAAATTGGGTAGGCCTACAGCCCTATTGCATCATCCTGATAGACTTGTCTACAAAATTCAAATAAAACAAATGGTGGTTTACTTTCAACACGGAGCAACTCCTGAAGGGTACAGCATCATCCATCATCATCTACACAAGAGTATTCAGAATTGATCAGAGCTGATCATTCTTGACAGTGACCCAGTTAGTTTATTCACCAATACCAAGTTAGTTGCTTTGATTGTTGAAATTGGTGTGTCGAGGATCTATCTTTGTTGCAACAGAAAGTATCATGTCGCAAGAATTGAGATATGTATACAGTTTGCAGATGGTCGTCCTTTTTAGATTTGAATGCGTCAGAGACAAAGGACGCATACCTAGCAACATCACTGAGCTTGCCTTTGAAGCAATTTATGTAGACTTTTACAGGCCAGATCTTGTCACTTAAGTATTCCATGGTCAGTAGCAAGGATCAAACTTTTTCTCTCCTGATTCGGATACCTCAGCTCAAGTTATCTGCTGATACAGAGTATCATTCTGTGTGCTCTTTTTTTCCCACCCAAATTAAAAATATTTTAACATCGCTGCATACTGGTACTGATGTCACTTTAGTACATCAGATCAGCGGTACCCAGTGGTCAGGCTTGGTACTATGGTCCAACACAAGGAGGACTGGAAATTGGTCAATACAATTCTTCAAGACGTGTGAATGAGTAGAAGAGTGAGTGGGGAAACGCTGATCCAGGCAACCCCTCAAATGTTTAAATCTGTTAAGGTAAAGCGAGAGAAACATTTCTCAACAGTTGTTGTCACTGGTGTACTGATATTAAAAGACAAGAGATTTCAAAATGTTATAAATGTTTTTGAAATGTCGTTATACAAACTAGGGCTTCAGTAGTTTAATAATTCTTTCTTTTATCTTCCCAGGTGCTGATACAACCTGGAAAACCTTAGAAGAGGAGTGAACATTCAGCTCGAAAGGACGTCTTTTCAGGATCAGTATGTTGAGAGAGTGGACATATCAATTCCCCCATGGAAACCAACTTTAAAGGGTGCCTGGATAGAGTTTTTAATCATACTTACAGATTGAAAAGTGATGCCATCAGCACATGGACAAAATTTCATCATGGAGAAGCAGAAATCAGTGAATACTGATTCAGCACAATTGGGTGGAGAATCAAGTACCTTTATCTGCACTGAGTGTGGTGATGGGTTTAGCCAGTACTCTAATGTATTGGCTCACATGGCCATTCATGGACCTTTGGAGTCATTCTCCTTTGATGGCTCATCCAATGGATTTGAAGTCCCTCGAGAATATGTGCTTCAAGAAAATGGTACACTGACCGTTGTGAATGGCTTGGTGCCGTCACATTCTTCTGCAAAACCAGTATCTCCTGGAGTCCTGCCATCACATTTCCCATCCCCTGTCAAACCAGTCTCTCCAACACTAAGGCCACAGCCGTCTCCTTACAGAGACGTCTTCAGGCAAAGGCCATCAGACATGAACTTGGACAAGTCTCGTCAGGGCCATTACCGTTGTGAAATATGTAGCAGATCCTTTAACAGCCTGCAGAGTTTACATCGTCACCAACAGTATCGAAACACAGAGCGAGGTTACAAGTGTACTTTGTGCTGTAAGATCTTTGAAGGTAGACAGGACCTTACAAAACACCTTCAAGACCATGCCAATGAAAGCTTTCACTGCTGTGGTCATTGTGGTAAGCGATTCCTTAAAGTGGATGCTCTGAATGCTCATCAGAAAGAAAACCACCTCTCCACCAAGGCTACAACCGTGAGTAAATCTGAGAAGAAGCAGGAAAAAAAGTGCGAGAAAACATATCCCTGTAGGAAGTGCAAGTTGAATTTTTTCTGGATGTCAGATTTTCAGACACATTCACTGTACCATTGCAAAGGAATAGAGCTTGACGTTACTTATGAAACTGAAATTGAAATTGCAGTGAACTCTAAGAACATAGAATACATACCAGATGAAAACTGCTATAGCAATGGCACATCTGCTGGTATTAAAAATGGGGATAGTAAAATCTTTAGGCAGAGTAGTCGTGGGACTATTGCTGATCACTCTATGACACCATACAGATGTGGTTTATGTGGGGAATGTTTCCAAAGGTTAACAGATCTGAAGGAGCATCATCGTACGCATCAAACTCAGGAGGAAATAGATCAGCTGAATCAAGAATCACAAAAAACTTTTAAGCGAAGAATATCGCCTAAAGGCAGACGTACTAGAAGAGGTAATCCAAATGGCAAGCTGCATCCGTGCAAGCACTGTCACCGTGTCTTTAATCATTCCAGTAGTTTATCTCGGCACATGAGATACCATAAGGGTACTATGCACACATGTGTATTTTGTGGTCGACATTTTCCCCAACGCTGTGATTTGAGAAGGCATGTAGCCATGTACCACAAAGCTGAATTAGAAAAGAAGCCAGGTTTGAAACACTTGTACACAGCTTCACCTAATGGGCCTGCCCCCGATTCCCTTAATGGCGAGAATACCACATTCTCTCCTGACGAGAAAAACAAGAGCACCTCTGACAATGAACAAACGGCCTCACCAGAGGATAATCAAAAGGGGAAACAATCGGGGAAAGCAGGCAGAGTTAACTATAGGTGTCAGGAATGTGGAAAGAGATTTGGCCTGTTATGCGTGTACCAACGCCACTTGCGCTATCACAAAAAGGAACCTAATAAGTGCCCCAGGTGTCCAGCTCAATTCAAGAATTCTTCATCCCTTGAGCTTCACCTTCAAAATCACCCAGGCACTGATGAAACGGGTGGTGATGGACAAATATGTCACGGCACTGGTTCCAATGGGGATGAAACTGCCCTAGAAAAGGGTAATGCAGAGGACATAGAGGATGACTATATGGAACAAACTCAAAATGATCAAGGTAATTCCTCAGAGGTTCTTTATGAATGCACTGAGTGCACAGAGACATTCTCATGCTTGGAGACGTTTCTTCAGCACCAGACTTCCCATGGCTCAGAAAACAATGGGTAACTATAATGTTGGACCCATTAGTTATAACTATTGCCAACAATCACGTTCTCACAAGTGTTTTTGGTGCTTTTGAATGCAAATATTTGAATTACTGTATAGGTTGTGAATTGATGTAAAGTTTGTTACTAATGATTATTTTATACACTTTTTCTTTGGCATGAGGAGAAAAATCTGTTTATTGGTGAACTTTATAAAAAAAAAAAGTATGGTTTAGATTGGAAGCATACCAAATAACTTGAATTAAAAAGACAGAAAAAAAGATAGAAACATGAACACAATTTCCACATATATCTGACATGCATAAAATGCAAGTTTAAATCTAGTGTTCTCCAAATTCCAATGTCTGACTAGCTAGCTTTGTATTTTCTGTGGTGACCCATTCTGTTAATCGATGATGTTGATGCATTATTCCTATGTTTTACTTGAGAATATGTCATTTTGACATTTTCATCAATATGTGGTATGTGTACTGTATATCTTACTTTTGCAAGGATAGTGTTGTCACTAAATAGCTTTTAAATTGTGCCATTAAAAAATGTACAGAGATATTACTTCATGTGCTATCAGTTTTGCTTTGACTCCCTTTTTGCTGCTAGTAGATTAAATGGTCACTAATTATGGTTTAAAGCAAATGTATTGGCTATTCAATTTGAGGGCAACTTGACAAGTTATAGTAACTTGTGATTTGTGACACCTGGGTACAGTTTGTAAGAAATCATACCTGATATTGGTTAAAAATTAGTTCCTGGGGTGACTCCTAGTGGTAGTATAAAACACACTCATTCTATTAATGAGATTCCATAATGTTGTGTGAAAATAAAATTTCCTATTAATCGGATTGTAGAAGGCTTTTTAGATAGTGTATCCAGTGACATGTAAGGTGAAACATAAGAACTGGGGGAAAAGGTGGGTGTGCATAAGTTGTAAATGTTATTACTAGCATGTAGCTTCCCTTGAAAAGTGCCCTTTTCACTTTAAAACGCTCAAGTGCTAAAACATTATGGTTGTTGAATAAAGTATTACGTTTCAAGACATCTCCATTATACTGCACTTGCCACGTTATGATGAAATGTCAGGTCGTTACCAGAATCATTGGTAAACATGCTCTGGCAACAATGGCCATTCCAAACTTTATGGCAATTTGGCTAGGGGACGGACTGACTGAGCAACTTCTGCAACGGAGGCAAGTGAACGCTTATCAGCCAGTACCTTCTCTAAAAAGAAAAGCAGTTCAGAACTTGATTCTCTCCCTTTCCTCACAGTCACCACAATGCTGTTCAGACAAGAAAATGGTTGCTGTAACACTTCTAGAACCAACCTGCATGTAGAAATACTGGTTCTTTTTTTGTGCAATGCAATTGACCCAGTGTGCCACAGTTCTCAGGAAAGGGTCAATTGTAAATTCTACTTTATATTTTCCAAATGTTTTGCTTGGGTAGACTTTACCAGCTGTCTACAGATAAGGGGACCTGCGTTGGGCATACTAGTGGCAGTGAGCAATACATTTATTTTGAGCCAAAAACGTTTCATAGTGGGTACGGTTGCAGGTCCGCACCAAAATTTTCCAGATCATCTTCTGTATTAAGTTGGCAATTCTTCTATTACTGCTTACCTGGTGCATAAGCCAAAAATAGTTTCTAGATTTTGGGTTGTGGGATAAAAAAAAAAATCATAATAGAAAGTCACAATTCGTCCGAGTTGTCCTGTCAACATTTCCATGGGGAAAATGCTTTTTGGGCCACAAGGGATTTTTTTTTACTGCAATACCACAAGTGGCCACTGCACAAAAGTTGGAATCGAGGCTGAGCAGCACTGCTGTATCCATTCATGGCTGAAATACCTTGTTAACATGTATCCTTTCCTTCCTGGCTGAAAAGCCTACATTACATCTCCTGCCCTGTTACACCTAACATTCCCACTAGGGGAAAAAGAGAATACATTTTAATCAAAAGTGGAGAGAAACAACAATAAATCACTTAAGTCTCTCTGCGGCACAACCATCTGGTCCCTATGGTAACATGCACTGTGGTCACATAGGTCTCCCTTTACTGATTACACGCAGTAGTCTCCAGTGCCTTTCTGTTTGCTCCTTATTGTGTTTACCAACTACTACTTCCCAGGGGACACCATTTCCTCCAGAGGTAGAGCTAGTAGGATTTTCTCAGCTTTCTTGCTCTTTTAATTCCTGGTCCCACCCACTTAGACATCTGTGTAATTAACTGTTGCAAAGCGGTTGTTCTACTTTATGAAGCACAGTTGACAGTGTTCAAAATACTCTGAAATGATCTATGATGACCCTACATCTGATAGAAGGAATAATATGCACACACCCCTGTCTTACCTGGCCAACCACAAGCACTGGCATGAATTGCCTTAGGCTTAAATATGAAATTCAACTGGTTGCTCGGTTACTTAGTTATCCAGCCAAGAAACAAAGCTCACTAACCTTTATATGTTCTCCTTCATAAGACAGGTTTCAAAGCATGACTCACATAGTGGGTGAGTGTGTCCTTGGTCATAGTTGTGCTGTCATTGATCCCTGCAGGGTTGCTTTTTATATTATTGGACCTTGTTGTCATCTGCTCTCTCAAAATAATGTTGTCTTGTCAATCATTTCTTTGACAGCGTGGTCAACAATGACCAACTGGCTAAGTGTGAGCATATATACATGAGATTTTATGACTGGTTGGCAACACTGATAAGATGAGGAGACCAAGACCCAACTATTAATAGAGGTCATTTGGATTTGATCTCTGGGGATGAAGATCTTGAGCAGGGATGTCGTACGTAATTTTGTCATCAATAAAAGGCAACAGAACCACCATAAGGATGGTGTTAAGTGTTAAGGGCTATAAAAAAAAAAAAAAGCTTCGCTTGGACCATCATGATCGCCTGTTTTTATTGTCCTGCCTTGAAGAATAAATTAAAAGGTCTCTAATCAAGACATGCAATTTCCAACAGATGTTGTACTTTGTCCCTTCACATTATTCATTTGGGCATTTACAACATGCTTTGGACTTTTAAAATACAGATAATGTTTCCTGCATTACACCATGGTCAGGAAAAATACACACCTTAGATTGGCCGACAGCAGTTTGTTATCATCATTAAAACTGCCCAACACCTCAGACAGAGTTCAGGTCAATAAATCTTCCAAAGGTCCTCATATACTCCAAAGCACAGCGACAGTGGATGTACAGGCAGTTCTGTATGCTGCACAGGCAGACGTGATCAAATGCACAGTCAGCGTGGTTGGGAAGCATGCAGACTCATATTCAGACTGACCATTGGGAGCACTGAGATAAGTCCCAGTGGGCCAGTCACTCTGTGCTTTAGCAGCCTATTATAAAAAACAAGAGCGAGAGAGATGCGTTGTCAGCCCACTTTGATTATGCAGCACACATCTTCCTCCTCAACCACCCTCCTTCCTCCCAATCCCAGCAGTACGTTCTATGTGGAGTTTGGCTTATCACAATCAGCTGATCTGGGTAAAAACATCCAGGGCAATTTGTTTGTCCCATTTCAACACTTCACAGACTTACGCAAGACACCAAGTGTCTAAGTGTTGAGCCTCATTAGCCCCATTTCCACTCCGCCTCTGTGTGAAAGTTACAGATGTGGAGAGGGGGACAGTTTCTGTCTGATCTGCCTCCGGAGGTAGTATCAGAGCCGCAGCAGATACGGCGATACGGCGCCTGTGTGAATGGGAAAGCCAGAAGCGCAGAACCAGGGTGTGTCGGTCTGATGGTGTTCACAGTCTGACAACTAAACAGATCCTTCACTCATCAAATAAAAGAGAAATGTCCCACACTCCAACCCACAAAGTAGTGTCACAGGACCAAACAACAATAATTTGGGTAACTGGTAGTGTCTTTGGCAACTTATATGAGAACAAAAAATATAGCATCCATACTTGGAAAAGCCTGTTTCATCCTGTCTGTCCTACCGACTCTGTCACATTCCTGCCTGAAGAACAGCGTCTGTCCCCGGCAGCAGAGCCAGGTGGCTCCCACAGTTGAATGGCGATGATTATGTGACATGATTTAGAGCAAAAAACTGCAAACACTTTTCAATATTGGGTTGTTGTGGTTACTGCCTCTGGCAACTTGTATTGAAAAAAATCACTGCGACTGTGAGCCCTCCCGACCGAGTCTTCAGTGAACTTTCCCCCAGAAAACAGCATCCCTCCCTGTGAGAGGGAGCCAGACAAGGTCCTCTATTTACTGATGCCGATTATGTAATTATGTAATTTAGAGCAAAAAACGTAACTTTGTCATTTTCCAGGATGCATGTTGGATCAGGATCTCATCACAACACATTATAACTGTATCCATTTGATTATAAACAGGTGGCCGATAAATGACTACATTAACAGGTGGAAACACATTGGAAAAAAAACACACAGATGTCAATGTCATGATATGTACCGTCATGCCTGTTTTGGTTCCGCAGCTGCTTGGTTCAGTGTGAACAAACAAAGTCAGCATAAAGGCGAGCCTTCGTTGCTGCTCTGTATGAAAAGGGCTATAGACTTGGGCAGATTGCAAAATATGTCACGCACCCTAGAAGATGATGCATAATTCATCTTTAGATTTGTGGTCTGTTGATCAAGAAAGCTTCCTCCACAAAAGGTAGTGTGTAAAACAAAATGTGGACAGTTACAGAAAGCAGTTACTTCATGGTAATTGCATACCATGACATCTGAGTATGGTAGAACCCAAGCAAGTTAGCTAGTTCCTTTGTAGCTTCATCGGGCATGCATGCTCATCATCAGGGGGATGAAGCAATTCGGTCCTTTTTTTTCTGCTTGAAAACAGACCAAGCAACAACCTAACTTGCATGTGTTACACAGCACTATGTTGCGCATTTTGTCGCTCTCATTGGTTCTAGTTCATGTTTGTATCTACCAATTGCATCGAGAGGGTTTTTGGTTTGCACCTGTTGATAACTTCCTTGGTGACAGCAGGGCCGCTGATGGTCTTGTTTGTGTCCAGGGTAAGACGATCTCTAAAGGCCACCAGCACATTTTGAGGCCCTCAAGGTCATGAAGCAATTCTGTAATTTTTTTCTGCTTGAAAACAGACAAAGCACGGCCCCAACTGGCACGTCTTGCTCAGTGCTGTGTTCCGTGTTTCATGACTCCGATTGGTTCAAGGTCATGTTTGTTGGTCTTTGCAATTGCATCAACAGGCATTCTGGTCTGCACCCGTTGATAACACCCCTTGGAAATCAGAAACAAACTGAGAGGCAATGCCATGCTAGTGGCTGGTGGGGGCAAGGCTGCCGATAGTCTTGCTTGTGTCCAGGGCAAGATAATCTCTGAAGGCCCCCCCAGCACATTTCGACCCCTCTTATGACCCATGGCCAGCGACAACTGACCTGGTATCCCCCCTCCATTGGTCACCCTGAGTGGGGATAAAAAGTGAGTTAGGGCCGATGTAAAGGTTGGCCTGACCACTTCGCAAATTCAAGTGCTTCAACCACTACATGATCCCTCAGTTTCCCACCACTGGTGGCAATGTGAATCACTACTGTAGGTCAAGAGGATCAACATGGATGCACTTGCACATTCCTGTGCATGTTAGATTTTATTGTTACTGCCGTAACTTGGGGGTGGGCTGGGGGCTGGGGGGGCCCTCTTGGTCATGAAGCAATTCTACCATTTTTTTTCTGCTTGAAAACAGACGACGCACGGCCCCAACTGGTAAGTCTTGCTCAGTGCTGTGTACTGTGTTTCATACTCACATTGGTTCAAGTTCATGTTTGTTGGTCTTTGCAATCGCATCAAGAGGCATTCCGGTCTGCACCCGTTGATAACCCCCTTTGGAAATCAGAAACGAACTGAGAGGCAATGCCATGCTAGTGGCTGGTGGGGGCAAGGCTGCTGATAGTCTTGCTCGTGTCCAGGGCAAGATAATCTCTGAAGGCCCCCCCAACACATTTCGAGCCCCCTTTTGACCCATGGCCAGCGACAACTGACCTGGTATCCCCCCTCCATTGGTCACCCTGAGTGGGGATAAAAAGCGAGTTGGGGCCGATATAAAGGTTGGCCTGACCACTTCGTAAATTCAAGTGCTTCAACCACTACATGATCCCTCAGTTTCCCACCACTGAACCACTGGTGGCAATGTGAATCACTACTGTAGGTCAATAGGATCAACATGGATGCACTTGCACATTTCTGTGCATGTTAGATTTTATTGTTACTGCCGTAACTTGGGGGTGGGCTTGGGGGGCCCTCTTGGTCATGAAGCAATTCTACCATTTTTTTTCTGCTTGAAAACAGGCGAGGCACGGCCCCAACTGGCACATCTTGCTCAGTGCTGTGTTCCGTGTTTCATTACTCCGATTGGTTCAAGTTCATGTTTGTTGGTCTTTGCAATTGCATCAACAGGCATTCTGGTCTGCACCCATTGATGACATCCCTTGGAGATCCAAAAACAAACTGAGAGGCAATGCCAGGCTAGTGGCTGGTGGGAGCAGGGCCTCCAATAGACTTGCTTGTGTCCAGGGCAATATGATCTCAGAAGGCACCCCCAGCACATTTCAGGCCCTCTTGTGACCCAGGGCCAGGGACAACTCAGCTGGTGCCCTGGTAAGTGGGGGTGAGGAGGGTGAGTTGAGGGGTGATGCAAGGCTACTGTTGATCCTCTTGGTCATGGAACTGGTAGGACAGCTGAACAAATGAACCTGCTGTTCTGCTGCAGTGGGCTCAACCCAATGGTCCTACATATGTTTGGGCATTGTTAGATTTTGGTACCTGCCATGTGAACTGAGAATTAGAGAAGGTAATAGTACAAAGGCAAAAGGAAAGGTAACAGAAAGGAAAGCAGTCATGAGTGACTAAGGGATTATCTGAGGGCCAGTCATTGGATTTCTTACTTTGTCTAGTACATGGCTCTGCATGGGCTCCCTCGGCTCAATATCCACTATCAAGAACGTACTTAAACTGAATAATCAAAAAGAAAGACGACAGAAGAACTCACTTGAGGTCATGGTTACATAATCTACTTAAAGCACCATGATAGGACAAAGAGTGAAATCATAATATGAAAGGGAGCTGAGTGCCCACTCTTACATATTAATGTATTAAGAAAATCTGCATACCATGTTTCAAGATGGTGCCCCATTCATTCTGTGGAAAGCTCATCACTGGGCGCACACACCGCAAACATCATCAAGGCCTCTGAACATGAGCACTAGTGTCCTTCTCCCACTTACTATGGATGAGACTATCCTTTGGTTTTCTGCATGCATTAATGACATTCAGTAATATAATGACAATAGACAATGATTTTTCTACACTACAAATTTGACTGGACCCGTTAGATCAAATTAAATTATCATAAATAGTAATTTTGGCAAGACTGTGATGTTCCTCTTCCAATGATTGTGTAAGGGGAAGAAAAAAAGTGTTGTAAAGAAGTGTGTCATATGATGCTGCAATACTGAGTAGAGCCACTACAACAAAATTCTAGTGCTGTTCCCAGGGGCTTGCTCTTCACCAAATTCGACTAAAATTCTCATGGTACCTAATCACTGATCAATAGCTGTTCACTGACCTATAACATGCATCCAAGCAGGATGTTTTATTGGAAGTTCTGGGCTTAAGGTGTCAGCATGCTTGTCAGATTGTCGAGAAACATCAGGAGAGTCCAATGCCTTGATTCCACCAGGCACATCTCTGTGATCTGTGTGCAACGCGGTTTTGTTGCATCCTCCATGCGGCATCATACCCCACCGGGAGCTGCCTGATATTGTTGACTTGCTCAAATTGTGTTTATTTCATAATTTTTCCTTGATGTTTGTACCTCTATCATGGGTGAGTAGGTTACGTAGTTAAATAGTTTTGTTGTTTGCCTGTTTGAAGTGTTTATTGGGTTTGCACAGGGTGTTTTATTTTGAAAATTTACTGGATTTTATATGCAGTTCCTGTGTCTGATTTCATGCCTGACTCAATCTGCTCTGTGCAGCTAAATTCAGCTGCTGTCCACTTCTATCAAAAATAGACTATTTCTCTATGGAGCAGAGCAGAGAGTTACTTCTGGGATGCTTCTGAAATGTGCCGTGGCGCAGCTGGTGGAACCATGAGCATTGGCTAGAACGGCTACGATCAGCTCTGGTGGCCATTCCACGGCTGGAACATGGCGCAGATACACTCAGTGGAATCTGGGGCTAAAAGTGGGTAAAATGATCTTACTCCTCTCTATGACAGCTAGGTTTTTATCTTGCGTACAAGTGTAGTTTTTTGGAACAGCTGTAAACAGGGCCGCCAATGGGGGGGGGGGCACCAGGTCAGTTGTCCCTCTACAAACAGCCTGGTGGAAAACATTGGCTTGCCATCAGCAAGTTGTCCAAGCTTGGTGTATATGGAGAGGCAGCTCTCACTATGGCTCCCTCGAGATTTGGTTGGCGGAGCATGCAACCCATGTGCAGAGGCTGTCTCCTCACTGCAGCAGCCCAGGGTTCAGGTCTGACCTGTGGCACTTTGCTGCGTGTCATCCCCTCTCTCTCATCCCATTTCCTGTCATATTTCTAAACTGTCTTATCAATAAAACCATGAAAAGGCCCAAAAATACATTTAAAAAAAAAAAGAGGCGGCCCTCTGCAGTCACTTTGCCTGTTCACTCTGCGTAACCCAGAGGAGATCATGTCCCGGACACAAACAGGACTTTCTCTGGCCCTGGCAGGAACTTCTTCTTTCAAATACCTCTGGTGTCATTTGGGAAGTGCCCAGTACAGTCACAGTTGATTGTTAAATTGTTTGTTTTTAATTGTATATTTTTGGCTAGTGTTGGGGCAGTAATGTATTGTAGGGGGAGGGTTCACTTGAAGATATGAAATGAGATGAAATATGTTTCCCTCTTTGTCCCAACTGGGCATTTAAACCTGTAACGGGCCACAAGCACAGTGACAGCAGGCTAGTGCTGTAGTGCAGGGAAAATTGGTGTCTCTGCCATCTCTTGGGGTTACAGGCAAGTTCAGTGTACAGCTTGTAGAATGGATCTTAACTTCAATGCTTGGTTTTGGCAGTAGTGAATAACTATATGAAAAAAATATTCCCAACAGGTCACACAATCATTCAGACTAAATATTTAGTAAACCAATAGTAAAACTGATACTAAGGATACAGGCTGAACTTGTCAGATGATCCAGAACTGTGTTTTTTCTCCTTTCTTTTTTTTTTGCAAACGTAACACAACTCCAGCAAGCAAGGCAGTTATCTAACCTGTTCTTGTATACCATTGGACCTCTTTTGCTCCTCTGGGTGACAGGCTGAAAATCAGAGCTCCTTCTCACTTGCAGTTTTAAAGCTGTTCCATGTTTAATTTAACATCTTTCTGTACATTGATGATTGATGACCTAGGACATCAGTGATCTGCTAATTCAGAGGTAAAAAGCGAAGTAAACCTGATGGGTTCATTATTCTACTGGTAAAGTAATTGCCTGATCACAGACATAGTCAGAAGATCCCGTTTACAGGAGAAAATAGGTTCTGAGTATTTTTTCCTCCAGAACAATGTTTTTTTCCCCTCTGTGAAGTGGTTCTCATGTGCCTCTTCAGTCAAAGGAGTTTCAGACGTACTAGACCCGCACGAGTGGGGGAGGCGCCATTTTGTAGCAGATCTTACCACAAAATGGTTGCGTGATACTTGTTAACCCTTTAAGGACCAACCAGTCCAGTCCAGCAGACAAGGAACCAGCTCTGGTTGAGTTCCCCAGTAGCTTTGATCATACACATACAACATGAACACAGTGGTACTGAAACTTCACATGGATGCAGCCAAACCCCACGGAGGACTTCAGTGATCAGCGTAGTTGCTGTCAGCACAAGTAATACTGCCTGTGTGCCACAGCACGTAGGGAGTGCAGGAGCAGCTGCAGCAGCAGCAAGGAGGCAACCGCGGTGCAGTCGCCCGGAAGGAGTCGTGCTACCGCCCCGTCAGGGTCCAAGTCACAGCCATAGAGCAAGGAGGGGCGGGCTCTGTCGGATTCCCCGCACCTTGTCATTGGTTGTTATTAGACAGTTGTATAACGTACGCACAATCCTGGGCACATTGTCTGAAAATGCGCAAATACAGATAATGGAGGCGGATCTGGATGTAGTGCCGCTAACCGCAGCACGACAAGACGTGTAACGTTAGCTCACATCGTGCGGGGGGGGAAAACACGACGGTTTTGGACTGAATGACCCTCGTCGACTCACAGTCCAGAAAGAAAAAAAGGTCTCCTGACTGTGTTTCCCCAGGAAAGACAGAAGACATCGTCAAGGAGGATAGCGGCTTTCTCCGTGTGCTGGCAAAGAAAAACGGGCTGTAATGTCTGTCACCCCGGAGTCTGCTGAGTGATTATCGCAGAACGGACAATGTAGCCGATAAACCACAAAGGAAATCTGGCGGTGAAGCAAGCAGGAGCAACACAGAGCGCTGATCTGGTAAGAGGTCCTGCTAGAGACCAGCTGCAGAGAAGCCATTAGCTGTTTGTTATCAGTGCTAGCTTGTATTGTGCTAGTCACTGAGGTAGCTAGCTAAGGCTAGTTTCACCCACAATATCAACCAACGTCAGTGTAAAATGATTTAACACGTGACTTGAGTTACTAACCTCGCAGCTGCTTTGGATGTTGCAAGGTTTTGTTGAGCTGATAGCATCTTACCGTTTCTCTTTTGTCTGCTGTCCTCCGTCTAGGCTGGCTAAAAGTACAGCATCTTATATTAACACAATCAAGAATAGAGAAACACAGCTTCCAGGTGCTCATACACCGTAAAACAACATTATGGAATACATTTTTTTTAAAAAGCTCATCTCTGTCCAAATTATATAAATTAACAAACAATAAGAACATAAGTTTACAAGATAAAGTTTTGGTAATGTCTTGTATACACTTGCCAGTAATAATTCATAAGTACCTGGCTTGTGGCAGCTCTGATGATGTGTCACCTAATTGCTTTAAAGCACAGTAATTCCTACAACAAGTGAAGAAAGTTGTCATCCATGAGTAAATAAAATCCACTGATTTCCAGTATAATCTCAGTCCCATCATTTTGGGTGATTGATCTGTTATTAATCCAGTAGTCCATAGTCCTCTGGTGAAATCATAACTGTGAGGAGTGCAGTTGCATGGGTAAACCATTTCTGTGACTTAACACAGTATTTACACTTTAGTCAAAGAGATTTGCGTTCCAGGTAGCCCAGCAGGTAGAGATCTGTATACTTAATTAGGTACACCAATACAATCCAGGATCATAGCCTCTCCATGTATTGTTCCTCTTAATAAAGCGTGTGTGTGTGTGTGTGTGTGTGTGTGTGTGTGTATATATATATATATATATATATATATATATATATATATATATGAGTTGTGTTAATTGTTAAAAGTGTTAATTCAATCATATCTTTATTACTGGAGGGTCACAGTTGTGGTGTAGTGCTGGACTACATGATATTGTACAGAGCCAAACACTTTTCTACAAGTACTCCTGAAACCAATAATTCACCTGTACCCAGATACACCTAAAACCTAGATCTGTTTTGTGTTTCCACCACAGCCAGTACACTTACATGAAGGCCTGCTTGTTACCAGGGCTTGAGAAGTTGTAGCATTTATTTATTGACCCACTGTAACATCTACTTTACTGCTAGATTGACAACAAGGAGACAAGCTTTGCTCAAGAAAAGGCTGCAGGCTGCTAGGCAAATGAAAGAAACCAGATAGTTTGGTAAATCCTGTATCAAGCACAGGCGAAGAGACTACTCTGGTTGCTCCAATTCTCTTACCAATAAGTGGTCTGCTTTTTTGTAACTCCACCTTTTTAGTATCAGCTCAGCCAATGGAAATGCAAAAATAACAGATCTAAAGTAAATGATCTAAACTGAACTGCTTGTTAGGATTGAGGCTCAATTTTCTTCCCCTGTGTGTTGGTTGATGTTATGAAGATTTGAAATTTCTTGGATAAATTGCTTAAAATTGTGACTACATTACTTTCATAATAAATTGCTGACTGAATAGTTGGCTTTGTAGAGAAATAACTACATAAGTCTAGCTCAGCCTTGCTTGTCATTCTGTGTGTGTCTATGCTTGTGTGATCTGATCCGTCAGTCTATTGACATGTGCTCACTGATGGAACTGTGAGTGGGAGGCTAACAGATGACAACATGCCAGGAGGTTGAAACAAGGATGAAATATTTGCGCTTTTGAGACATGGAAAACGGAATTTTTGATTAGGCGAACAATTGCACATAAAGCCGGCTATAAGTTTGTTTGCTCATAGCTAGGTTAAAAAGTCCCAGCGCACCTCCGGCCATCTCTCCTGCATGTCTGCTGACAGCACTGTCAGCCAAGAGTCAGTCACAGTGGTCAGCAGTAGAGGATGTTGTACCACCGTCTGGCTCAATAGTATTTTTGGCAACTTCACTAACATTTACAAGTCCCCTCCAAAACTATTGGAACAGCAAGGCCAATTCTTTTATTTAGGCTGTACACTGAAAACATTTGGGTTTGACATCCAAAGATGAATATGAGACAAGAGATCAGCATTTCAGCTTTCATTTCCAGGTACTTAAATATAGATCTGTTACAGAACTTAGAAAATGGCATCATTTGTAACGGAACACCACATTTTTAGGTGTGCAAAAATATAGGAACAGGTAGACTTCAAATAGATTAGATAATATTTAGTTGCAAATCCTTTGCTTGCAATAACTGCATCAAGCCTGCGACCCGCTGACCTCTCCAAACCTTTGCATTCTTCTTTTGTGATGCTTTTCCAGGCTTTCACTGCAGCCTCTTTCAGTTGTTGTTTGTTTCAGGGGGGTTTCTCCCTTCAGTCTCCTCTTTAGCAGGTAAATTGCATGCTCAATAGGATTTAAGTCTGGAGATTGACTTGGCCAGTCTAAAACCTTCCATTTTTTCCCCCTGATGAACTCGTTGGTTGTTTTGGTAGTGTGTTTTGGGTTGTTTTCTTTAAATTGGCAGACAACAAGTTTATTTTGCTGCTGCCATCATGTGTTACATCATCAATGAAAATCAATGAACCCATCCCAGAAGAAGCCATGCAAGCCCAAGCCATGATATTTCCTCCACCTTGTTTCACAGATGAGCTTGTGTGTTTGGGATCATGAGCAGATACTTTCTTTCTCCACACATTAGCCTTTCCATCACTTTGGTAAAGGTTAAAATTTGTCTCATCAGTCCATAAAACTTTTTCCCAGAATTTATGAGCCTTGTCTCTGTACTTTTTGGCAAATTCCAATCTGGCCTTCCTATCTCCTGGTGTGGACTCGTCTTCTGCAAACGGTGCATTGCGATACCTTCGCTCCTGCCCTCTGGAGGTTGTTGGTGATGTCACTGACAGTTGTTTTAGGGTTTTTCTTTACAGCTCTCACAATGTTTTGTCATCAACTGCTGATGTTTTCTTTCGTCTACCAGTTCATTATCTGTTGCTGAGTGCACCAGTGGTTTCTTTCTTCTTCAGGACATTCCAAATGGTTGTACTGGCTATGGCCAATGTTTGTGCAATAGCTCTGATTGATTTTCAACCTTCTCTCAGCTTCAAAATTGCTTGCTTTTCTCCCATAGACAGCTCTCTGGTCTTCATGTTGGTTACACCTTTTTTAACTATAAATGCAGTCTGCAAAGGATAAACCCAAAGCTGAAACTGAGAGTAGACATTCAGCGCTATTTTTGAATAATCAATGTAAGACACACCTGGGCAGCAAAAAAACACCTGTCAGTCACATGTTCCAATAAATTTGCTCGCTTGAAAAATGAGTGGGTTCAAACAAATGGTGCTATATTCTAAGTTTTTTAACAGATCTAGATGTAAATACCTGGAAATGGATGCTGACATACTGATGGTCTCATATTAATCTTTTGGTGTCAAACCCAAACGTTTTCAGTGTACAGCAAAACTAAAGGAATTGGCCTTCCAATAGTTTTGGAGGGGACTGTATAACCAGAGCAGAGAGTGTCAGAACGGTCAACAGACTGGCCCTGCCCCACGCTGTCCTGCATCACACTACAGTCACACTTAGATTTGTGGTTATTCAGAGACTTGTTTTGTAAAGTTTACAGCCTGCTTTGCTTGGCTCCTACACTGCTCGGTGTACAATGACGCACCTAAAAGCACAAGTGGAGAATATATGGCCAAGCTGCTTTTTGCTTTGTTTAAATTGCATGTTTAAGGGGTACAAAGCTAACAAAATAACGTGCAGTATCAATTTTCAGTTTTCCTGAATGAATAAAAAATGCCATCTAAAGAAAGAGATCAATGAAAAGTAGTGAAAGATGAGCTATTGGTATCAGAGACTGAAATAGTCAGCCAATCGTAGGCTTATGCAAACAGTCAACATTTTGCGAGTCAGACTAATTAACCTGTAACAGGGGCAGGGCTTTGACCCTCTTTGTTAGAAAAACATTACAGACAATATCACTACCAGATAGGACAACCTACTATGTGGAAGCAAATGTTTGCACCTGTAATAATCACCATTTAGTAGGTAATCTATGTGTGGTGTGATTTGCCTTGTCTTTGGCTGATGTTGGGCTAGGTTACGTTAGTTGTGCTGTCCTAAATTTATTTTTCATTGTGTTCACCTAGGAAGCTGCGTTTTACTCTTTTCTCCTTGCAGAAAAAACGACTGCACCAGTATCGTATGGGTACACGTTAAGTTTAAAGCCGTTATAGTTCACTATTTTGATAGACAAAACAAAAAGTGGTGCATATGTCATAGTAGCTGTATTACAAACCCCTCACAGTGATTATAAAGGCTATGTTGTTTGTGTGGCCGTTGCTGATTTTCACAGCTAGGTACTGTGACTACTAGAGAGATTTTGTTTGCTGTAAACGTTATCCATCGATATTTGTTATCTGGGTATTTGCTTTGCCTTGTTTACATTACCATAGTCATTAGAGTGAATCAGTGATTAAGATTTCAAATATATTAGGCCTTGCATCACAGAGTCATTTCTAGTGAACAATTGTGATATGAAGTGGATTTGCATCAGCCTTCCACAATACTCTGTGGAGAGTAGGTCTCACTTGCCCAGTAGCATTCTAAGAATGGAGGTAGCATACCACAGTCCAACAGCAACGAGCAAGGGCATAGGGAAGGACACACAGAACTCCTCTGTGTTTACCCAGGAGATCGCCTTAGTGAGGGATCATATTTTCTGCAAGACAGTATTAGCTTTAAATGCATTTCTCTCCTCGTATGCCTGTGCTGTGTTGTACACCATGTAAACATAGTTGCTTGTTGTAAATTGTCAAATCAAAATTAAGTGTTCCTCTTGGGGATTTACAATTTTATGTCCTATACATGCATATACTATTGGCTTACATGATTTTTCACATTATTCTGTTTGCTGGTGTGTTAGACACCACTGCTAGGTGTCAAAGGCACTCTTTTAGCAGCTGCCTGTGCCACTCCTGTAATCCATGTAAGTTACTAATGCAGGTGTAGATGGCAGTCATTAATGGAAAGGATGTGTAGATTGTATGGTGCTCTTGCCACTTTATTTTATTTTTTTTATACTTTATTTTTTCAAAACAACATTGAACTACAATATAACAACAACAACAAAAAACTGCAGAACCTACAGTTCCACCAACAGTTGCTCACCTTTGTATTTAGACAAGCAATTGCATTGATGGATAAGTCAGTTCATATGGTAAATATTCAGTGATCATTTTGTGAGGTCACATACACAATCCATTTTTCCCAGTACGGCAGGAATGTATCAGTCTGTAAATTTAATAAAAAGGTTTTCTCTCCATCCCTTGAATGGTAGTAACAATATCTATCTAGTCGGTCTTTGTTGGAGGTTTGGCCTGTAACCCCTCATGCCCCTTTAAACTGGAAGCAGGAGGCTCTGCCACAATGGCAACCAGTGCTGACCTTGCCTCGTCAACTGTTATGTCATGTGCTGAATAGGGTTGGCCTATTGTTTCTATTTTCATAACGTACAATCATGGTTACTTGAGATTGCCAATAGGTTGTTCCTAGAATGGATGGGCTTGAGTGATGGGGGAGGGACATTCTGCTGTGCTCTCTGCAGTGATAGGTTGATTCGCAAGCTTATGAGATATCAGTTTGAGTCACGCGTAGAGACTGTAACATGTAATTTTATGTGTAGTTTTGCTTGCGGTTGGAACAAACAGCCAGCAGCAGTCCCTCCTGACCGACCTGCTGCTGCTCTTCTCTGGTTACACTTCTCCGGAGCTGCTCTTCACTGCCAGAGTGTCTCTGGGCTAGAGAATACAGACAGGCTACGTGTCTGTGCGAGCTACCCCTCCACGAATAGCCCGGTGGCAAAACCTGCCTTTCCAAAACCAAGTAATGTTTCCTGTGTTCGAGCTCAGTGGGTGTGGAGGGGCAATCCGCCATGTGTTGTATCACTGTACCCTACTGACGAGGTAACAACCAAAGCAGAATGCTCTGCAGAGTGTCCCACCGCATCCCTCTGGCCCATCCATTCTAGCATCAACCTTGCCCAGTTGCTTGGGTGCAGTGGGAGTAGGTGAAAGGGTAGGTGAGCTGCAGTGTTGGAGTGTCTTTCCATGGCCTGTTTGTGTGACAAACTGTTGGGGGGGGAGTGCGTTAAACTGGGGCACAAGGCCAAATTGAGTGAATACACATGAAACACTATGTAACATGCCATTGTGTTTCTGGTCTGATCACAGGCTTATTGACCCGTTGCAGACACGTCACAATGATTACGTGACACGGGAGGCGACGCCATGACGGACGGCAAAAGAACACTGGACTCAATAGAAAGACAAGGAGGCTCGTTATTGTTCCTGACATTTTGTAGTTTTCTATCGGTTTTAACTTAATTTTGCTGGCACCCCCAGTAGTATACATCTGATCTAAGACCACCAGCTAATACAAACAGAGTCCTGAGAAGGACTAGCCAGCTAGCATCGCTAGTAGCTTAGTAAACAAACCCTACTTGAGTTTATTAGCTAACGGTAGCTATGTGAGCTAACTACATTGAATTTGTTTTGACTGACTCTAACATAACTTTGATAACGTTTTAAAATGAAACTTACCTTGTACAAAATGCTCGCTGCAGATCCTCGAGTATTTTGAGGGCTGCCAGCCCTTGCGATTAATTGCAGCTATCCATAGCTGTCTTCTGTCCTTCTCAAAGGGAATTCTGTAAAAGGCTAGATCAGGTTTGCAGCCTTGTCTTTTGGTACACTGCTCGGCACAGCAGGAAATACCCATTTTAACAACATAAAATTAAGTTAAAACCGATAGAAAACCACAAAATGTCAGGAACAATAACGAGCCTCCTTGTCTTTCTATTGAGTCCAGTGTTGGCGTCCGTATCTCGCGCGAGTGGAACGTGACGTCACGTCCAAAGGGTCAATATGATTGCCCGGCACTACATGTTTTGTTGCATTTCTCCAAAAGCTGAATATGTTTCAACAGTGCTGCCAGCTGCGCTTTTTGTTTCTTTGTTTGTGCGTTGCAATGAACATGTAAGTGCAAGACCCCTCCGGCTATGCTGTAGAGTGTACGTCTTTAAAGCGTGTATCACATGCTGGATGTGTCATACTGTCGGAAAGAGTAGTCAAAAGAACATGAGCTCTGAAGTGCATTTTTTTTTTGTTTTGGCCTTTATCACATACCACTGTGTTCTTTCAGTACAAAGTGTCCTCATTGTGTTTCTGTCCCTCCACAGCAGCTCAAGCATAGGAGGGACTTCTGGCACAACTTAACCCACTTCCACATGCATTGCAGTATATAGAACCACTTCATTGTTGGACTGCATTTCAGCTTGTGGCCTTCGTCAGGGTCATCCAAGTAGCTCAACGAGGGGTGGAAGAGTGTCTGTGGAAACAGGATGAACTTTCGTAGTAAAAAGACTGTAACCTTGGAACATAACCTCTTGATTTGTGTGATTCAGACTGCTAATGCCTCATGTAGCCTTTGGTCCTAAAGAATTTCATGGTCTTTTCCCAACAATCAGGACCTGAAGAACACCTGTTCTTCTCTGGTGTCCATTTGAATGTCACCACTTTGACAACATCTTTAAGGCCTAGATTATACTCCCAAATGCATTTGTGCATATACAGCTGCGGAGACCATCTAAGCATAGTAGTTACGATTACTGGAGTCCACTTGGAGGATGTTTTCCACACATGCGCAGATGCATTCCTTAGCCTGTAGTAGTGCAGAGGCGATGCGGGCAAGTCCGAGCGGGCCCAACAAATTAGTGATGTTTGCACATAGCCTAAACGTGCACCCTCATCACATGAACGTGTGTGCACTCAAAGTATAATTTTGGCTCAAGTTAAATTTCATGTTGCACTGGCCCCATATCCTTGCTGCTAAGGACTCTCTGCATGGTGTGCGTAGATATAATTCTGGGACAAGCAACAGGATGACTGCCATTCACTCAATAGCCAGTGATGCAATTGAGAGTTTTAATGTGAGTTACACAGAGCCCCTTTAAAGAAGAGTAGTCCAACACCCCATCCGTTTTCTAGTTTTTACCCCAACCCCTCGTTTTCAAATGTCCCCTTGCCCCTTACAACAGAGTAGGGCTGGTGCACCGCATCAACATTATCGATTACTTAAATATCTCGTACGATTTTTGGCTGGATTCATATCGGGTGCGGCAATGCAGTGTTGCGGGAGTCAATTCATGGTCCGTATAACGCGTTGGGAACTCCTGTGGATCAGTTTGCTGGAAGATGAAGGTGCTATGTTGTTATGCTACTGTCATGCTGGTCCTACTACTGATTGTTGTGTTTGTCCTTATTGATGGATTAAAATAACAATAAACAACCAAGATGAGGCAGATCATTGCTGTGGTTTAAACTGAGAGACAAGGCCAAACCGAAGTGAAACGTTACGCTACAGAGAAATGTCTGTTGTGTCCCCTCTGTAGTATTTATCCATGTTTTAAATAACATGTCCTACCACTGACCCATTTTACTCTGTTTATGACCTCCGGTCATGCCTTTGCCACAAAAGGTTATGCATGCTGGTTACTAGTTACTACTGCTACTAGTTACTCTTTGTCCCCACAGAAACTTAATATATTAGGATTACACAGATTACCAGTTAAGACTGGGCTATTTTTTGTTGGGGAATAATGCCCTGCCGTGCATACTTTGTCATATTTATTTGCTGATGATTGAAGATGATTGAATCAAATATTGAAATATAAATGACATGTTCTAAAATGTTATTTTGGGTGAACGTGTTGCTATATTAATCAAGTTAAAAAAAATGATAGATTTATCAAAAAATAATCGATAAAAACATAATCGTACAGCCCTACAACAGAGGTAGGTGGTGGTCAAACCTACGCAAAAACAACATTCAAAACAAATCCGCATCTTGGCTTTGAGTGGGGAGACGCTTCGACTGGTGAAATCATGGCACCAGCCGGTTCCAAAGACATGCTTGTTTGGTCACCCATTCAAGCGGACAACAAAGCAACAAACTGAGTTCTGTGCTCTTCACATCTTGCACTGCCCACATTCAGCACTTTTCATTCACATGCATCCGTGTATGTGCGACCCTGACCTTACAAGGGGTAGTCATAAGAATATCCCCCTATGAAATGGGAGAACCCTTCAAGACCCTCATAAGTCATCAGTTGTGTTGATAGCATAAAAACTGATGTGACCAGACATTTACAATACGCTGTAGTGATTTTTCTTGCGACACAGAAAAGTATGGACACTTGCAATTCATGCACAATTTCATGCTATCAGTCAAGTCATCAAATAAAAAAAGAGCACTGCTTCATTACCTGGCCACCAACGTTAGCGATGGGTTATAGGCTAACAATAGCAACCTATGCTCCTAGCCTGCCAGTCTGCACTGATATTAGAGGAGCAACAACTTCCCTGCTGGACTTCATCAAAAAGGGGAATTCAACATTACAATACATCACAATGCGCGACTGTCATGCACAAAGTGGCAATAACAATGTAACGTTAGCTAGGTAGTTAGCTTCTGAGACATCAACAAATGAGATCTCTCATAGCACTCGGTTTGAAGTGTGCCTCAGTTTGGAGGGCCATGTAGCCCTCAAACTTTGTCCTACCCCTCCAACCCAACAAGAATTGGGAAACTCTCCCCCGAGACGTGAATGCGCTAAACAGAGGGGTAGGGCAATCGGAGTGTATTGGGATTGGGCCTTAAGCTGCACAGAGTGCCCCTCGTTTTACACAAAAATGCTGTCATTATGAGAAATGCCAATGGTTTCATTCCATTTGTTGGAGTCGGTTGGGCTGAAGGAGTGTATTGTTTTACAGTTCAAGCTTTGGTTCCCTTATTGGTACAGTACTGTAGCGTCTTGCTTGATCATTCTGGCTTTGTGTCATACTTGTGCTTGGCTATGCTATGGAGCAGGCTATGTTACGGAGCAGGCTAAGTTGCCCTCTATTTTTGCTGCCACAGACACCTGTACGTTACTATGCAGGCGGAAGTTGTACTTATTAAGCAGTGTGGTGGCAATAAGCCAACACACAAACTCATGCCCTCGGGTTTACGGTGACAACCATTAAATGCAATGTTCCTCATCTTTCTCCCCTCAATTCCTTTGATCACTCTATTCTTGTGTTAATGATATAGAATGCCTCGAAATACTTCTTCAAAAATCCCGTTTTTGGTTTTGTGATCTACACGTGTAATACATTCAGAACGGTTATGTTTTCCACATTTGGCATGTGACCCAGCACTTTCCAGTTTGTAGAGGAAGTTTGGTACCTACAATGAGGATGGTGCAAGGAAAAAGGGTAATATGAAACAAGAAAAAGCTGTTGCTTACCTTTACTCGTCTATGCATAAAAGTTGGCCCAAATTGCAGTAAGCACAAGTGTAGACTTAATTGTAACATCTATTTCTGACAGTTGCATTTCTCCTAGATTGATGATGATGCAGTGCAGCTTCAAGCAAATGTATTTTTATGAAGGACAATGAAAGTAAATTAATACTACCACTTCTGGCTCCCCAACTCCAAATTAAATTCATAATCAAATTGATTGATGATCTGCTGGGTAGATTAGCATTAGTTTTAGTTTGGTCTGACAAAAAACAAATGAAGAAAATATCCAATTACGGATCCATAGTGCTTGTAGTTAAAGCTAAAATACCAGTTGCTAATGGTAAAAATGCATTTCACAAACAAGCTCTTTTGCCAAATTGGCAAGCATTGGTTTGGAGTCTGCCAGTATTTGAAGCTTTCTCATGTGGCTTGGCGTACAGGTACTAGCATTTTAATCCTACTGCTTTTCTGCTGTTGCAAGTGCAGCTGTCATGTCATGTTAACACACAGTTCATTTTTTATTTCATTATCAAAGGGTGCAAAATCACTGCTAGTCTGAGAGTTTGATCTGAGTTTTGTTAGCCTGGTGCTTTACACTGGACAGACCTGCTGACATTTAGATTAGATAGACAACCAATTAAAGCAGCAAAATGTGTGATTGACGGGTGGCGCACTTTTGTCAGTTATCGTATCAAACCTGCCCCTTATTAGATAAACTGTTCTAATTTGCCCATCACAAACCAGGATGTAGGGAAATCTGTTGGAATGTAGGGTGGCCAGATGTGTGTGCCAGAGAAAAAATGAAAGGTGAGCTTGCAGATTTGTCTGGTTCCCAGGCTGGTTGCTGCTGGTAGCTTCAAATTGATGTGCACCTGTAGCTAGCAGTATTTCATCCAATCAGTTCACTGTTACTGCAGATCCGGAATGTAATTATTACCATTAACTTAAACCCTTAAAGTGTTATTTGGCCTAGTGTGAAGAGAAAAATGAAGCACTTATTTTTAGTTAGCTGAACAGGATGATTTGAAAGGTATAGGCAAGTATGAACAGGCACTGGGTATGGGGTCTTTTTATGCACCTTCTCCAATACTTTCTTTTTGATTAAAAACGTGCACACAGTAGGATCTCAGTTTTTGCAAATTATTTATTTGAAGCAGGAGCCATGGGAAGGCAGACAAGGAGTTTTTGCTGTTGTTAACATTTGTCTGTCAGGGGCTCACTAAGCAGCTGGCCACTATGGCTGTTCATGATGAGGGCTGAGTGATGAGTAATTTTTAGCAGTTAGACAATATTTTTTCTAGAGCGTTGATCAGTCACATTTCTCCAAGTGTGGAATTGGAAGTCTTTCTGTCTTGTCTGGTGTGATGGCTGCTGATGACATTTATTATCTTGCTAAAACAAAATGGAAAACTGCAAACAACAGTACTAATATTAATTGCATTTATTTCCCTTTTACAGACGATTTGGATACCAGCAGATATTTTAACACCAGGTACAGAATGTATTTAATATAAAGCGATTATGTTCTCTTTCATGGTTTTGAGAAATGCTTGTCTAAAAAGGATATCACATACTGATATATTGTAAGGATTCCATTCCAATGAATTATAAAAAAATATGATTTGAAATTAATGATTGTCGCTACTATTGCTTTGACTAACCCTGAAAACGTTTATTTAATTGACTTAAACAACTACAAAATAAGTTCCAGGATGCAGTGATGCAGGGGAGGGTCAGGGGTGAGGTGGTGGAATGGGGTGGATCTGCTTGTACGATGTCCAAGTCAGAATGGGTGAATGGTGAGAACGTTGAATAATCAAACTACAGTAAAACACTTAAAGGTTGTCGGCCAGTTGATGGTTCTCAGTTTGTGGTGATGCTTAACTGTAGCTGGTGATGCACTGCTGGCCTCCACACAGTGATACAGGGTTGTTGGCTGAAAACCTGTTTATTAGTTTTCATTGTAGCTTCTCTGTGGTATTCTGATATCATTTGTAAGTGTGTTTATGGCCTAGTCACCCCAACTTCTGTAGGCCTCCCCTTGGCCTGATGAAGCCGCCTGAGTTTAGTTGTATTTCTTTTTATCTTATTGTAATCATTACCCCTTTCAATACTGACAAGTTCAGCCAAAGCCAGCTTTGACGGTCTATTTTAGTCTAATAAAGTGGGTATTTTTGTTTGTTTTGGTGTCTATTTGTGTTACCCTCAACTGTATTTTCTTACTGAGCTGTAACTTTGGAACATACCCACTTACTAGAGCTGAGGCTTATATCCAAGTTAGGGTCACAGTGGTACCATGTAAAGCAATGTAGCCCAGAGGCCCCATTCCCTAGCTAAGTCCTCAGCACTTCCTGGGGATCCCAGTGCCTTCCCAGGCATACTGGGACAATCGGAATGTTTTACCCTGAGGTCTGCTGCCAGTTGGAATGGGGCAGCCTGAGCTGAGTCCCACCCATGCAAGAGAGATGAGTAAGCAGGCATTGAGACTGAAGTCAGCCCTGCGTTAAAAGAAAGCACTGCATTTTTGCCAGAGCCCTCTGCATAGCTTAAATTTGTCCGAACACGGCCATGGGCTATACATGTTTTGATGCTTCCTCCTCCAAAAACAAGGCGTGGGATTAGAAGATCTTAAAAGTTGTCGCTCTCGCTTCTTCAGACAAGTCTAAAAAGGGAAAGGTCTGTCTAATACTCTTCCCTGCCACCTGATCCAACAAACCACCTGATGTTGATCAGTTGCCAAGGTGTTGTATTACCAAGTACCTTCGTGAACTACTTTATAACTCTAACATGGGGTTTTGGGCAGTCCATAATTAGCAAAAGAGTCAATTTATATGAAACCACTCTGGTTCAGATCAGGCAGGCCTTTTCTCCAAATTACTCCTAGTGATATTTTTCTGTTTTTGCCCAGTGTTAAAGTTGTCCAGTTTTGTAGCTTTGGTCTTCAAGCAGTGCCTTCTCCAGTACCCTCGCCATAGACAGTAATGCTTTTCCATAGGCACTTTTGGCCATGCTGAGTCAAACTGCACTATGCTGATTTGCGTTTCCATTACCAGTTTCAGCACACCGAGTTGTGTTGAGATCCAAGCAAGATCGAGTGACATCTAATGCTGTATTTCCATTACATCTGCCGGCCTGGCTCTACTCGGCTTGACTTGGCGTGGCAGCCACGTCATTCACTCAGGTTTCCTTTCCACAGACATGAGTTGAGTTTTAGGGGGAGACTGGTGCTTGTCACAGGTTGTCACAGTTGCAAGTCGTCACCGTGGTCCAATTGGAGGCAGGGCGAGTGGGGCCTGGCCCTACTCCGGAGCAGGTGCAGTGCTAGCTCAGCTCAACTCAGCGCAGTAAAACTTGTGATGGAAATGCAAATCAGCGTATCTAGGTTTGACACAGCAAAGCAAAAAAGTGGGAGCGAAAAACGCCATTACAATCATGGCCACCCCATGACAATCCCCCTTCTCTCCTTGAAACAAGCTTGTGTACGATTACGAGACTCATGTCTGTGCAAGAGATCAGACTGAAAAGTGTTTTTAAAAGTGTCTGGGTTCAGCTCGCAGTAGTTTTGTAGCTTCTAACTGAATCGCTATAGTTTGAAGTTTAGTTCTCTCTTGGACCTCTTTTTGTATTTTCAGACATCTTGTTTATTTCACTATTACATCATGCCTTTCTTTAGCTGTTTCCTGGGTTGCTAAGTTGATGTTAAGTTACTGCTTTTGAAAACCCAACATTTCCTGATTTTGTAATTTTGTTTTTTTTAAATGCCAAATAACAAGGGACTTTCGTGAAGAATTAATAAGAAATGAAACTTGTTTATCACTGAATTAGCAGAGCTTATTGGGGACCACTTTGACCACTATTCAGGACAAGCACATCATTTGTCGTCAGCTGGGCTACCTTCAAGGAGGTAATGGAAATGAGAATCCCTGTGATGCTGGGCTGACATGCCGAGTCAAACCAAGTTAAGCCAGGCCAGCACATGAGTATGGAAAAGCCTCATGAGCCTGGTGACATGCAATCACAACTATCCAACCCTATCATTCCTCTGGGAAGATTCTGTACACAGTCAGACAAGGGTTCTGAGTTTGAATCCCAGCCAGGGCAGGGCCTTTTTATGTGGAGTTTGAAATTTCTCTGTGTGCGCAGGTTTCTTTCCAGTGCAGCAGTTTCCCCCAACATCAAAAACATGGATGTTGGGTTAATTGTCATGTCAGTGTCCTTGCCCTGTCTTAGAACTAGAGTTGTTCCCCGGGCGCTGCGCAGAGGCTGCCCATTGCCTGCACACTGCTACTTAAGATGGGTTAAATGTTGAGATTGAATGACCCACTGGCATCAACTTAAACCCAGAGCCAGAGCTTGCAGATATCCCTATACTTGCCCCTTTGCAACTCTGACAAAGGAAAGAGTCAAAAATATAATTTAATTTGCTTTGGGTACACCCGCTAAAAATCACCTATTGACCCCATTCCCACTTCTGGCAGGCAAGGTAGCCCGTTTGTGATTGTTATCTGAAGCACTACTTTGTACGTCACTGACGCCATGTTTCACATCACAAATGCACCGGAAATGGTCGTAATAGCCATTCAGTCCAGTAACTTTTGGAAAGTCTATAAGTGCCGCACAATTGAATTATTTTATCCCCCTTCAAGTTAGCTGGGCACTAAACTGGAAATAAGCTGGCTCAATCGGCGATCCAGGTTTTTTCATAGCTTCAAAACACCACTGAGCAGCTTTCATAGGAGTTAATGGGACTCCACCTCCAACGCTGTGTCCAGTAAAAAAAAACTGTCCATGAATAGACTGCATCCCGAATTCCTTCCTAATTTACATGCCAACACCTGATGTGGATAATGCGTCAGAATTTGGCGTGTTCACCCAGAGTCTTCGTTTAAATCAAACTACTGCAGAGTCAATTGACCCGAGTGCAAATGGCAAGTTTACACATTCCCATTGCACACAAAAGCCCAGTGGAAACAGGGTGATATTTTGACTAACCAACAGTTCAAAACCCAAAGAAAATAAATTAAACATAAAAAAGAGTAAGATAAATTAAAATGTGACAATTTGTTAATCCTTATTGTTATATCTTCCATTCAAAACAGTACAAAGACCATATATTTCAACTTCATTGATTTTCCTATATTGCCCAACAGCTGCAACATTAAAACCCCTGACAGGTGAGGTGAATAACATTGGTCATTTCATTACAATGCAATGCTCTGCTGGGAAATCTTGTTTCCTGGCATTCATGTGGATGCCACTTGACACGAACAGAGTTTCAGATCAAGTAGCTCCATGGTGTGAATGCAGAATGCATCGTCCTGCTGGGGAGGCCCCTGCCATAGAGGAGTACCGTTGCCATGATGGGTTGTACTTGGTCTACAACGGTGTTTGGGTGGGTGGTGCATGTCAAGTGGCATTCATGTGAATGCCAGGACGCATGCTTGTCTGCAGAAAATTTGAGTGTAATGGGATGATCAGTATTAATTCCTTCATTCGTCAGTGGTTTTATATTGTGGCCTTAGCCCACTACCTGGCTGGCATCAAACCCTTATGCTTCTGTTTTTGGGTGGTGAACCCATATGGCATGTTGCAACCAACCACATAGCTGTGAGATTTATGAGGACAAACAAACCCTATTTACTGTGATATGGTGTCAATTCCATCTGTAAAATCTTCCCCGGGCACAGATTTTTAGTGGCGTATAAAATGTTCACAATAATAATGTCCATTAATTTTTTTTTATTTTTTTTCAGGTTTCCATTCTGATGCCACCCACATCTTCCTAGAGATTCCTAGTCCTTGTATATCCAAGAAAAGGTCAGACTTTTCTTTCAACATGAACTGTGTAAATGTTTAATCTGCTAATAGTTGGAGTTTGTCTTTTTATAATTCTATGCTTCTTTGTATTTTCAGGAGGGTGTAAAATATAAGCCCCAGCTTCCAGTCCTTGCAGAGGATGGCTAATGGGTGGGATTCATACTTCCCAAACCTCCCACCTCTGTCATCGGATCCAAGCACTTTGAGAAGAACAGCAGAGTCAGAGGGAAGTCTTTCACAGCATCTAGAGAACTTCATTGGTCATCATGACTTTCCTGGGACAGTGGCTTCACATGAAGCCCCTGCAACAAACTCGAACTTCAACACAAACTATTACTCAAATCCAAGTGTTGGAAATTCCAACTCAGACTGTGTATATCAAACATACTACAAAGAAACGCCATGGCAAGCTGATGGAGAACAAATGGAAAAAGATTACTTGCCAAGATGTGGAAATGGTGATATAGATTTTACCACCGATGAATTACAGACTTCGGAAACTTTTCCTGCATCATTTGCAACAGATTTACAGGGACTTAAGCAAGACTGTGGAATGCTAGCTACTTCATTTCTTGAGGACTATTCAGATGTCAGCAGCTGCTCTGATGCAGATGCTGGCGAAACAAGGCCCTCTTGTAAATTTATGTCAAGTAATTTAGTTTCAAAACCTAAAAAAGATGATCCTATAAAACACAGCTCATCGGAATGGCTGTTCGCTCATACCGGAAATATGATGTTTCCGACTGAGAGTCCATGCCCTAATATGTCAGAGACTAATGTAACTTTGCCAAGTTCATTAAACGCTACGGCAGGACAAAACAAAGCTGAATGTGCACAAGTCAAGATTGAAAGTCAAGAAAACCCTGTCAAATCTTACGCTGGACACAGTCAGTCCTCTACTACTTCTAACATGGTGACAACTACAGGGAGTGAGACTGTAGAGGAAAGAAATGTGTATGATGGTTGTGAAGATCAGACACAAAAGGAAGATGTGGAGAAAGATCTCACTCAAGGAATTTATTCAAACATCTCTGCAAGTCGGCATGAAAACTTGACTGGTGATGCAATAGAGAAGTATCCAGACGGCAATGAGGAGGAGCAGATCCCCATCACTGCTCCGAATGTCAAGGCCATATTTGACAATAAGCAAGATCACTTGGATAAAAAAGTCCTAAGAAAGGAAAAAGAGGGATTTGATAATACCAACTCTACAGATGGTCAAGATAGAAATCTGAGAGAGGATGAGCAGGACAAAAGTGAAGTCCTAAAGGGGGGAAAAAAAGACTCAGGCTCATTAAAAAATGAGAATTTGGATAAGCAGACATCCCCAAATCCTACTTCCACTGATTTGCAAGATGAAAATAGGGACACTGACTGTCAGGAGAAAGAAACTCAGTCAAATATCTCTCAATCTTCAGATCCACCAGGTATTAAGGTGTCTGATTGTAAAGATGTTACTCATGAAATGAGGGAATGCACAAATACCTTGAAAAGCAACAGTCATGATGCTGAATCCTGTTTGCAGTTATCTGGGCATCAATCTTACGAAAGTGTAGCTCGGGACAATATTTGTTCAAGCCCTGCTGTGAAGACTGATGGTCTTGTCAGTGATAACTGTGACAAGAATGAGCAAAGTGCTGCAAGTCATTCAGATTTGTGCTTGGAGCAAAATAGCTCCAACACAGATCCAAGTTGTAATGGGCCTACTGTCACTAGTGACAGTGTGTCTGTTGATACTGGAGATGAGCAAGGTATTGCTAGCTCTGTAGACTCCTGCTTACTGCAAAATACTTCCAGCACAGACATAATTACCTGTCTTGAAAATGAAATGACAAGTGCAGAAGAGAAGACTAGTACCACTTCTTCAAGTCCACTAGAAAAGGAAACCACAACCTTGCCTACAGATCCAGCCGGGACCAGTGACGGTACAGAGCAAAGTCTTGACAGTTTAGTATTGTGCTTACAGTCAAACGCCACAAGCATGGACATAAATCCCTGTCCAGAAAAGAAATGGACAAGACCAGCAGAGGATACAAATTCAACCTCCTGTCCAGATCAGCAACAGTCACTATATGAAAGTCCATTGGCCCTAGAACCACAAAGTCTGACTGAAGATGTTGCTGAAAATGCTAGAGAGTCGTTTGAAGAGCTTGCCCCATATACAGAGGAACCATCAGTGCCTGGCGTGCTGTATGGTGAACCTCTGTCAAGAGAAGACTCATCATGTGACACTGATGAAACAACACTTGATGCAAGTCAATGTAAAGACACTTCTTTGGCTAGACTTGACACTAACAGCATGATTCACTCAGAAGGACAAGCATCTCATCTAAAATCTTCTATAAAAATGAGAAAACGCCTACAGCCTGTTGTTATACTGCAAACCGAGGCAATAAATGGAATGAGTAACTCATATCACTGCACAGGTTGCCAACATACAACCCACAATGTAGATCATCTGATTGAACATCACCATTGCTGTCATTCAATGCCCAATTTCCAGTTTTGCAAGACTTGTAATCTCTACCTGATGATAAGCAATGAAAAAGCTGAAAAACATTTGTGCGGTGTAACCAAGAAAAAGCCTCGGCTCCCTTCTAATCCCGGCCTTAAGAAGAAAAAACACTATGGTGGCCGCAAGTGCATTAAGTGCAGACTCGTATTTTCAAAACGATATCAATATATCGGGCATATGCGGACACACACTGGAAAAACACCCTATAAGTGCGATGGATGTGGATTGTATTTTGCGCAGGGTAGTACCCTGCAAAGACACAAGGTAACACCTGGAAGATGCAAGCAGCCTAAATTGCCAGTTACAAATTCTGATGCTGTTAAAAGTGAAACTAAACCACCAACACAAAAGGACTTGGTACAGACCAAACCATCTGCAAATTTGCCACAAAAGGACTTGGTACAGACCAAACCATCTGCAAATCTGCGACAAAAGGACTTGGTACAGACCAAACCATCTGCAAATCTGCGACAAAAGGACTTGGTACAGACCAAACCATCTGCAAATCTGCGACAAAAGGATTTGGTACAGAACAAACAATCTGCAAATCGGCCACAAAAGGATTTGGTACAAAACAAACAATCTACAAATCTGCCGCAAAAGGACTTGGTACAAAACAAACCATCTACAAATCTGCCGCAAAAGGACTTGGTACAGAATAAACCATCTGCAGATATGCCTGAATGTTTCGTGAAGCTTGTTGACATCTGCAAAAACAATTTGTGCAGTGTATGTGGTAAAGGCTTCTCGTCTTCAGTGAAGGCCAAAAAGCATTTCTACAACGTACACAAGGGAAAGAAATTGGCAGTTTTGCAGAGTCCGTCCACCACAAAACTAAGTTGTGAGAAAAGTCAAACAGGAGAGAATGAGAGAAGAGCAAAATATAAATGTCCTCTTTGTCCACGGCTTTTCAAATACTCATACAACAGGGCTCGACATTTGCGTGACTGTGTCAAAGAGGCAGTATTTGGTGGCAAGGAAAAAGTTGGCGGTAAATATCGGTGTCCCTTGTGTCACACTACCTTCACTTTATCATCCAACAGATATAGACATATTAACACATTTTGCCTCAGAGAGAGTGTTAATCGTCTTGCGAAGGAGGCACAATCAAGGCCAAAGTCTGAACAGAAAACACTGTCAAAGGAAAATGAACACAAAGTACAGGCACTCCCAGCTTTGGCATCCTCCAAGACTGCACCACGTTACAAATGCCAACAATGTCCAGCTGTTTTTTATCATCCTTCAGGAAAGTACAGACATATGAAGAAGCATGAGTTGTTCAAACTCACTGGCTCAACTCAAATGATCAGGTACAGGAATTCAGTTTACTCTACCATGTCTAAGCCAGCTGCTTTAAGTAGTACAAAGACTGAAGAGAGTAAGAATAGCTTAACATCAACTGAAGCAAATAACGGTCTTTCCCTAAGCTGTCATTTTTGTGGAAAACGTTTCGCCACCACACAGTCACTGAAGAAACATGAGCGTAATCACAAAGGTGAAAAACCTTACCGCTGTCTGGAATGTGGAAAAGGATTTAAGAGACGTGCCTATCTGATTGGTCATAAAATCGTTCACCAGAGGAGGATACAGTGCACTGTCTGCAGAAAGATTCTTCCGACTGTTAGAGAACTGATCCAGCACAGAAGTACACATCTTAAAAGGGGAATGCTTCAATGCCCAGACTGCCATCAGCAGTTCCAGTATCCTGCACACCTCCTCCGGCATCTTGACCGCCACAAAACAAGAGAAAACAAGGCACCTCAGCTTGAAGAGAAAGCACGATTAAAACCCCAGCAATCCTTGGAATCTGTGAAAGAGGAGAGTGAACTAAAACAGCTACAGTGTTCCTTATGCAAAGAGGTGTTTAATGATGCCCAAGTACTAAGAAAACATTGTCTTACACATATATCTGGGTCCTCATCGCACCAGTGTCCATTTTGCAAACGTAATTTCAATAATCGCCGGTATTTGCTGCGCCACATGATCAAACATACTGGAGACAAACCCTTTTCCTGCACTAACTGTGGAAAACAGTTTTACCGTAACTTGTACCTTAAACTTCACAGTGAGCACTGTTTGCCTGCCCAAACCACACATCCTGTTAAAATGGAGTCCAAGCCAAAGGGATCACATCAGTGTTCCTACTGTCCACGGGTGTTTACCAAGAAACTCCGCCTGAAAAACCATCACCGTGGGCACAAGGCAAACTCTCTGGTATTGTGTGAAAAATGTGGGCAGTACTTTGGATATACAAAACTAAACCAACATCGAAAGAACTGTGAGGGGACAGAGCTCAACACTGGCGCATCTTCTAATGGCAATTTCAGTTCCAGCAGTTCTCAGACAAGCCAGAATGTCCGTAAAATGCCTTTACAATCCAATGCAACAAAGATGCTTCAGTTTAAATGCCCTCACTGTACACAGAAGTTCCGGTTCAAGTCTTTACTCATGAGGCATCTTGTTTCACATACTGGTGTGCAGCCTTATGCATGTGTACACTGTGGCCACAGATATAGAACTCAGACAGCGTGTTTGCAGCATGAAGCTTTCTGTGATGGTGTTTACAAAGAACGGCAGTCAAAAATCAAAAGTGATTCGGCAAAACAATTGTCAAACATGCCTACTCTCAGAGACACAGCGCAAAAGCCCCAAGCAGAAGGTGTTGCTGAGTACAAGTGCAAATTCTGCACCAAGACTTTCATGAAGCCACGAAACCTGAGACGTCATATTTTGACACATAACGAAGTGAAGCCTTATCGCTGCAAGGCTTGTGACTGCTGCTTTTCAAGGTATGATCATTTAAAAGTACATCAGGGTCGTTGTAAAGGGAAAAGATCACGATTGGAAGTCTGCATTCCCAAAATCAGTTTAGAGGATGTTGGCAAGGGTTGGCAAAGTAAGTTTGGCATTGAGACTGCTGAAAAGCAAGAGACCTTTGAGTGTGAAGTCTGTTCAAGGAGCTTCCCAACTCAGTCTAAACTTTCTCGACATAACACTTTGTTCCATGTCGCAAAATTATTCAAGTGTCATAGCTGTGGCTCATCATTCTCTCATGAAAAAACTCTGAAAAAGCATAGGAAGATGAGAAAGTGCAGAAAGGTCTCCAAAGAGACAAATGCTTCTCTACCACCTAGAACTAATCCACCAACAGAAAATGCGACAAAATCTATTGATGTGGTGAGAAATCGAATTCTTCAGAGAATCCAGCCTCACTTTAACAAAAAGTACAAATACGTATGCAGTTATTGCCCCCGTGCTTTTGGAAACAGCCATCAATTAGGCGTGCACATCCGCCTGCACACAGGCGAGAGGCCATTTGCCTGTGATTATTGTGGTCTGAGATTTATTAGGAAGGATTATGTGCAGCGTCATCTCCCAAAATGCACCGAAAAACCTAAGCAAAATAAAGTGCTTTGTGACAGATGTGGAGGGTTTTTCCCACATGTCAAGATTGCAAATCACAAAAAAAGTTGCACTTTACCACCAAGCTCATCCAAGTCAACAGTTGGCCAAGACCAGCAGTCAACCTCACAAAGCCCACCAAAAGGCTTTTCTTGTGCATACTGTAGTTCCCGTTTTTTGCTATTTTCACAGCTCCAAGAGCATTTTTTAAATGCACACAAGATGGAAACAATGGTTCCACCAGTGTCTACTGCTCCCCTCCAACACCATCTGTCAAATATACCAGACATCAAAGAAGAGCCTGCTGATGAGAGTTGTGACAAACAAGTTAGTGATGGTGCTAATTTAATCTGTAAACTAGATGCAGCTTCTGACAGACCCAAACGGTTTCCCTGCCCAGAGTGCAATTTGTCCTTTGTAAGCAAAGCTGGACTAATTGGTCATATGCGTGTGCACACAACAGAGCCTCCGTTTAAATGTAAAACATGCAAAAGAGGTTTCTGGAATAAAAGTCTCCTCCGTAATCACTACAGGAAATGTAGATTTAGGAGTATTTCAAAGAAGAATACAAGCAAACAGTTGGAGGCCCCTTTGAAAGCAGAAATTGATTTTGCGCTGACTGACAATGTTTTGTTGTTCAAAGAAGGCTCCAAAACAACTGGCACTGGGGTTTTGCAGACCAACTTCTCCTGCAAAGAGGAAGTTATAGATGAATCCTCACAAAATTCAGAAGGAAATGAGGTGCAAGGCAGCTCAAGCAAAGAGAAGAAAGCTGTGCAGTACCAATGTTCAGAATGTGATAAGAGCTTCACAGATGGCTTAATGCTCATTAGTCATCTTGAAGACCATGGAAGACAGGAACAAGAGAAAAAGCGCAGTACATGTCCTAAGTGTGGGCGGGTGTGCACTAGTCCAGGAAATCTTGTAAAACACATGAGAACACATGGAATTGAGAGGAAACGGTCTTGCCCTGTTTGCAACAAGATATTTGAGAAATACTCTGATTTTGAAAGTCACAAATCATGCCATGACCCAAATAGACCTTATGCTTGTAAACTTTGCTGTCAAAGGTTTTCGGCAAGACCATCTTTATGTGATCATTACAAAGACGACCATCCAGATGATGTATTTACTTGTCAATTCTGTAACAAAGCCTATTCAGTCAAAAAATCACTGGCAAGACACATTAGAAAATGGCATCAAAAAGAGAAGAAGAATCTTGTGAGTAATGTACAGGAAAAGAGGAGTGCAGAGCAACAATCCAGTAGTAAAATCAGTACAACTGGTGAAAGTGATGAGGAGGAAAATAATGGCAGTGGGGACAGTGACTCAGACTCTGCACCATACTTCCCGTGCCACGTGTGTGGCAAGACATTCCCAACATCAGAAAGTCTTGAGGATCATCAGCTCTGTCACCTGGGCGAAAAACCACATGAATGTGCAGAATGCGGCAGATGCTTTTTCCAGGCATCCCAGTTGCAGCAGCACCAACGAATGCACAAGTCTGAATTTCAGTGTCAGGCATGTGGCAGGGGTTTTGTCTCTCTCTTTGCACTTCGTAAACACAAGCATACTCATGGAAAGAGCCGTCCATACCGTTGTCCCAAGTGTGACTTCAGTTTCACAGGACCGTCACAGTTAGCAGAACACATGTCCTCCCACCGTGAAGAAAGCTTCCCATGTGACATATGCAGTCGTGTGTTTCGCTCCAAGAGTAGCAGAGCTGAGCATCGGAAAAGCCACTCCAAGTCAAGTGACCATCACCCGCGTTCAGTTTCAAAGGAAAAACATAAACAATCTGCATCACTCTCTGAAAGCTCATCAGTATCGTACAAAGAACTGAAATATCGTTGCGGCGTTTGCGGTGAGCGTTTCAGAGACCCAGAGAAACTCTCAGAGCATGGTTGCATGGCAGCCAAAGAGCGACCATACTCGTGCTCCGACTGCGATAAACATTTTCTGCATGCATCTCACCTGAAAAAGCACAGGGCCACTCATCAGCGATCATGGTCTAGTAGTGAATATCCATGTAATCAATGTAACAATAGTTTCTCCTCCTCTCAGCAGTTCCTCAGCCATCTTAACAGCCATGTTGATACTGTAGCAGGGATTGAATGTAGGACTGAAGATGGTGGTCCATCACATGGTTTCATATGTCCAGTTTGCCATCAGTGTTTTGCCAGTGCCACTGAATTGATTGGTCATTTTCCCATGCATCCTGACGGTACATATGGATGCAAAATTTGTAAAATAACATTTTCATCTGAAAGTAAGCTTAAAGAACACGAGCACTGTCATCTGACATCTGCTACTGAATTTGAATGCACAGAGTGTAGCCAGAGCTTTTTGGGAAGCACTGCTTTCCTCCAGCACAGCTGTTCCCGTCAACGACAGTCAAAAACGGAGAATGAATACTCAAATCCATCAGCTAAGACTTCCCTTCCATCTTATCGTCAAGCACCGGGAGAGGAGGAAGAGATTGATGTTACAGGCGAGGACTTTTTCTATTGCCCTGTTTGCTCAATGCAGTTCTCCTCAAAAAGTGGCCTCTTGGAGCATCAAAATAAACAGCACCCAAATGAGAAGCCATTCAAATGTGAGCTTTGTGGAAAATCATTTGCCGTGAGGCGGTACCTCAGAGAACACGTGCGAAGGCATAGTCAAAAATCTGCTGCTCAATCAGCAGAAATAAAAATCAGATGTACCCAGTGCCACACTGAATTCAATACAGCACAAGAACTGACTTTGCATATGAGAGTGCATCCCACCTTAGCAGTTGGACAGTACCGCTGTGATATGTGCTACAAGTCATTCAGCCAGTTGTCTCTCCTTAAGCAGCACCAAGAAAGTCATGTTGGCCAAGTTGTATACGAATGCGACGAATGTGACAAAGCCTTTGCTTTCCCTCACCTACTGGAAGAACATCAACTGACTCATGCTGGGTCCGCTCAGTAACGGTTGTTATATACCATCTACCTTATCCTCCCTTTGAATAACTAACTAAAGTAACTTGAAATCCCTTTCATGCCTTACATCTGATTGTGTACCTCCACTTGTAATCCCAGTTTAGATCCAATTTGTATTTTTGACCCTTGTTACATACTTAAACAGCTCTTGGCTCATGTCGGTCCGACAGAGAATCTTGTTCTGAGTTGCTATTTACACTGTATATATTTTTAGTTCTAATGTTGGAATTTGTATACCGTAAAATAGTCACATAGTTTCTTGACAGTGTTTGTAAATTTATGACAATGTAAAGCTGTGCAACGTTCATATTAAGTGATATTCTGTGTAATGAACACAGACTAAGCATGAAAGGACAAGATGTTCATGAAGTGTCTTGGATAAAGGCTGAATTTTTTGATCGAACACGATCATGTTTTATGTTTGAGAATTATTTTGAAACTGTTTTTAGTCAGTTTTGTTTACAATATGTAAGATTCAAACTGGTCGTTTTAATCTATTGCTATTTTCTATGACTATACATGTACTATAGATAATTTTGTAATTTTCAGTTTAACATTTCCCTGTGTATATTATGGGTTGCCTTTTTGATATTGATAAGCATCTTGTACAGACATTTGGAAAATGTTCTAATTGAATATTCTTTTCACAACCCAAGGATGTTACTTTTCTTAAGAAATTTGAGTTGAGTTCAGTTATGGAATAAATTCAACTAGAAAATCTCAAATGAGTCTTGTTTAAATTTGTGTTTACTTTGGGGTAACCTAAGGAAAGGTTGGCTGTCTATGAAAAGCCTTACTTCACTTACCAAAACGTTTAAGAAGTTCCAACCTAAGTTAGAGAACATGATAGAAACCTGGTTGTGTGAATCAAGATGTCTGAAGGTACATCACTGACCTGAAAGCAATTACTTGGTATGAGGAATAAATATAGTTTAAAAAATATATATAAATACTACTGCCACAAACAAACCCTGTAAATAGTTTGTGTTATTTTGTACATCTGCAGTGTGGTGTACTAGAGCAAAAATCAAGTAACTATCCTGAATTTGAGACCAGTTGTGTGGTCATTAGAAGTGTTAAAATCATCTTACAGGTTTAACAGCAAATAACATGTAAGCTTTGAACATTTAGTTTATCAAGATGTAAGTGTTTTGCTTGTACAAAACTACCAAAATTGCAGTTCTTGGCTGCTGTGGCCAAAAAATGAAAAAACATGTCCTGTGTCTTTTCATAAACACTTTTCCCTGACTTCGATGGAAAACGTGGAACCGAGAACAGCACCCTGGATTGAATGAAGCATAGACACGTGGTTCTTCTCTTTGTGCAGTTTGCATGTTCTCCTTGGTTGCAGTTTAATAGTCTTTTGCTTAGCAAGGTTCCCCACCGAGTGAAATGACCTGGAGGAATCAAAGTGGCAGTCATGATCAGTGCTAGTCGAATTCTCTAAATTGTAAGGAAAGGTGCTTCAAAGCTTCTTTTTCTCTCCTTAAGTACAGGGTACATTCTCTCCATTTTACTGAATTAATTTTTGGGAACTTTTTTATTTAATTGTATGCTATTTGAAAATAAATTTGATAGTTGAAACTCCCACAGTCAAAGTCTAAGATGATCTTTATATATATTGCAAACGATTCTGTTAAATACATAAATAATATACATTTTTCATGTACAATGATATAAATTAAAATGCTTTGCAAAGATTAACAATTTAAAGCCTGAGCTTTGTATAAGAGGGTAATTCTAACCATTTCAATTTGTGGTCATTTTATTATTAAAAAAATATATATATATATATATATGAATATATCCTGACTCATGACAATGGTGTAATGATGATGGAAGCACCTCAGTCTGTATGGATAATCCAAACTGAAGCAGCAGCTCAACCCTACAGAGGATGCCATGGCAGGTCAGTTGTCATAGTAACAGAGTAATCCTGGTTTCTGTAAAACAGGTATTTCTATGAGCCCTGGTCTTGGACAAGAAAGTACCTGTATAGCAAAGGTTCAGTTAACTGGCTGACACTACTTTACCCCTCGGTATTCATCTCTGTCCTACTACTGAATTTTGAAAGACGGTAGCAGTAACAGAGACTGTGTACTTTCTTTTGCTTGGGCATCATAAGACCAAGGGCTAGTGGCTTGTCTTCAGTGCCAGTTACTTTCAGAATCAATCCATTAGTGCCTACCACTGGCAATCCTGATGCACTGGAGTATATTAGGAAACATGGACCTGAGAGTATCCCTGTGATCATCCCACACTGGAAAAGAACATTTCCCATCTTGTAAGAAAGCAGAGAAACTCAGTTAATGGTTACCTGTTGAAAATTGATTTTGCATGATGTTCCTTAAACATCAGAAGGCTGGGGGATTTGAGGACAGATCGTTTTCCTAGAATGGACAGCTTCTCCCTCTTGTGCCACAACCTGTCCATAGAGTTTCTTTAAGTACATTCAAACAGATGAGGACTGTCCACCAGAGCTAATCAACATAAGTAACAAGCTCATACTCACTGTGCCATGAGATACACTGAGAAGTAACAACTGTGATGTGCCTCAGCTACTGTGTTCTGTTTTTTTCGCAGCTACATATTGTTGGGAAAGTATTTTAAGACCAAGGTTCCACGTCCATGTACGGCTCACACCATCAACAGCAAGTAGTCTAACCTTGAAAAGAACTGGCAGCAATATGACCTAACATTGAATCTTATAATACCTGCCAGATCAGAGGATCCCTGGAGGCTGGCTGAGATGGGGGGGTGGAGTCAGAGGGAGTCCTGTTGCCGATTTCAGAGCACAAATTGCAGTCTTATTTGATCGTAGTAGGAAGCAGGTTGACTTGCACCACATTTATACTGTAAAAAATGCAAAGTTCCCGAATGCTGAAGAGGTACAGTAGCTAGAATTAATGTGGTTACCAGATGTGCATGGACCTAACACACTTCCCACAGGGTGTACCACCACAAGAATCTGTCTGGACTTTGGGAAATGCCTGCCCACCCAGTGTACAAGTGCCAGTTTTAGGACAAGGGCTTATGTCCCAAAAAAGGCCCTGAATCTGACACTGTACTGTACTGTATACAAATACTGCAAATGCTTCCTTCTCTTCTTGGTCAACCTTTTTAGTTGATATAATAAAAATCGTTCCGCCATTAATGTCCTTCATTTTCTTCACCCTAGTGTTACAGGCACCTCCATGGATGTGCTGTGTGCAAGTTCAGTGCATAGTAAAGGCTTAAGTATTTAGAGTAGAATCTGCATATCTACCCGTCTGTGTTTACCTGCATCATCTTTTAAGCTGTTATACAGGCTATTAGTAATCATGAAGTACCGTAGTATATTCCAACCACTCCATAGCACTGTAGTCAGCCAGAAGAGGGCTTTTAGTCAAAAGGTTCCATGGAAACGTGCAAGTCATTCAGCCACTTTTCCTTTCAACAAACAAGAGACAGGAGTTGTACAGTCTTTCAATCTAAAGGAACTATCAATTTTTGGGTCTGTGCTGGTGTTATGTAATTAAGCACAGCTATGTAAGTCATTGCATTATTGTATAAATTTAGAAACATCTCACTTGGGGGTTAAAATTTAAAGTGATTCAATGATTCAATAATAAAAAAGTAATAATCTATTTTTTAACTTCTTCAGAACGTCTTTTCCTTCAACTCAGAGTTGGATTGGACTAGTGAGGACTGATGGAGATAATGGATCAAAGTAGCTACTGATTACATTTTGGCATTTTGGCAAAAATTTTGGCACAGAATGTAACACTGTAAGACTGTAAACGACACCCAACCACCAGGGTGATATTAATGTGGGCTATAGCGTTTCATTTTTATTTCACTGTTTAATATATCTGAAACGTTAGCTCATCATTAAAAATCATTGTTCCACCATTCATTTGACTCTATCTTATGTGAGCTATTTCTATTTTATCTATTGCTATACTCTTATATTTATTTGTTAGATTCATCTTGTTAGACCTGTTCTGGAACGATAGGCACTATTGGCTATTAACAGTGTAAAATGCTAGGTTGCTTTTCAGGTTTCCATCCTTCCTGATTCCTTAGCACAAGGTAGGACTGAACCATTTAATGTCTGGACAGAGGGGTGTGATATGGAAGGCTACCTGGTTGATTTTACAAGTAGGTCTCTTTGCAGACACACAGTAGCCAGGACACGGATACTACCTGATATATCCTCACAATGCTTATGCTTAGGGTAGGTAACATGTGAAATTAACAGTGGCAAATAGTCGCTTTTCTTCTCTTCTGTGCAAGCAAGAATGTGAACAAAACATCCGCTCCCGGTGTCAAAGCAAACCAGTGGTGTGGGTGTGTCACGTAAGAAAGTGGGCGTGTCATGTTGCCTCATCCTTCTGACTTCACAAAGGTCTAATGTTCCTTCTGGTTTACCCCATGGGACCTTGTATTCAGAAAAACTTTGTATGGTGGTGAATGGAGGGAGACAATTTTAGTTAGTGATGTAGTCTAAAAATGGAAAATGGTCCCCAAAACCTGTAACTTAAACATCATAGAGCTTTATGATTCTCATATTTTTTATTACCTTTCTGTGCTGAGTTGGTGGCTGTGTTGGTGTTGAGCGAGACAAGACTTCACTGAGCAATTCCACACAAAACTTGATGAAATTTTACTTTTATTATGATAAAGTGTGACTTTCTTGACTTGGAAAATTATCTTTTAAATTGACAAACAGCATGTGTAGTTTATGACACAATTCAATTGGGATAAAAAAAAAGGATTTGTTTTCTTCATTCACTGCCATACAGGGTTTTTCTGGGGTACAGTCCCATGGGGTCCACCGGGGGGGCGGGACTTTGGCTCTCTATCATCAATGAGAGCGAACACCAGCCAATCAGCGTGTCTTTGCGGAACGCCCCTCTTACGTTGCCCCTGTGTGCGTCAGACGAGAGTTGGTGGAAAAAATTGTTATTGACTGAGGTCTGAAGTTGTCCCCTCTGAGCACCAGAGGCACGCACTGGAGAAATGTTTCAGTCTTTGCAAATGTCGCACCCATAGACCTCAAACGGCAAAAGCAAGTTGATAGGTTCATGTCTGGGACATAACGACTCATACAACACGCAAATTCATTCAACTGTGGCCGCAGCGCTTTATCACCGCGCAGCCATGGAGCGCGGGGAACGGCTTTCCCTACAGGACTTTTCTGCGCATGCGCTGTGTCTACCTACTGTGTTTCCGTTCCGCGCCGCAGCTGCAGCTCTCAGCTTGGTGCTCTTCCTCCTGGCACAGCATCACATTTGTTCACCACAGAGCTGAGCAGACCCGTGTTTCCCTTGAGAGTCCATGGCTTGTGCACGGGCAGATGCCTGCCTAGCTTCTCCCGCCGCCATTGTGGCATCACTTTATGGAATAACCTTAACGCTCCTGTAGCCGGTAAGTGCGTAACGTAAAGAAACGGTTGGTTGTGCAGGAGCTTCTCAGTGGGTCATGGTGGCTAGCTGTCTAATGTTCCTCCTTTATCCGGCCTTCTTCAGGAACGTGGCCGGCCACCTCCCCCAGGTTAGCTTTCACTAGCAACCCTTCTGGGGTTTTTGTACAAGCTACCATTCGTTACACCTAGCTACATCTAAAGGGGTCAGACTCCAAGTTAGCAAGCGTAGCGAATTAATAGTACTAGTGAAAAGCTTGGAGCTCGTTAAAACGATACTGTGCGTCTAACAGAGTGCAATACCCCCAGCAAAAACATCCCTATGGTCGTTAGCAGCGTGTTCAGCATTAGCGAGCTAACGTAGCATGAGATATTCTGTATATTTTCCGAGCACTGGTTCTGTTAGTGAGCACTGTTGTGTTTATGTCTTGCTTATCTTTGGTGGGTAACTTGCCAGTGGTCGAGGTCGTCGACATCTGCTTAGTCAGATAATGCAAGTTGCAAATACTGTAGGGCTTTCCTCCCCATTCATCTGAACTTCAAACGTACAGAGTTACAGGTTCACGTCTGTGCTGTGGTCTGATGTTTTAGCTATTCAAGAAGTTTTTGACTTTTAATGCGTCCTGAATGTTAAAGTAAGGGGTCAAAACACACCCTGAAATGACTGACATCTGAATATTTCCACTCTGGGAAGTACGTTCCCAACATGTTGATGGTCTGAAGCATGTATATTTCGTGTAGCTGTTTCACAATAAAGGTTTTCCCATGCCTTGGCAGTGGATGGCTTCTAAAGGTGCACTATGTAGTTTTGGAGAAGAAATTCAAACTCCGAATTAAAACATGTTCCCCCCCCCCCATGACTGAATAAACAAGCTGTTCTCAGAGGAAAATAAGCTTGCCAGAACACTGTTTTGAAGCTAGAAATGTGACGGGGTCTGCCAAATATAATCAAAGTTAAACAGTATGAAATTGTGTTGTCCTTTCAGGTCAGGTTGTTTATTCAGTCATGAAAATGAAGAGTTTGTTTGTTTAGATTGGTTAGGCATAAAATAAATCAGTCAGTGAAGATCTCTCTCTTCCCATTAACATTTCTTCTCCAAAACTACATAGTGCACCCTTTAATGTTAAGTGGCATGAGCTGTGTCCTAAAATAGTCATTACGTTAGAGATGCATGATATGGATTTGTGTTAGCCAATACTGACAACTGATAATTTCACATTTTTGTATAAAAAACATTTCCTAACTTGTAGTTTATGCACACCTAAGCATAAGCAATTCTTAGATGTAGTGAGCAAATAGGGATAATTTAATACTCCACAGCTCGAATAAGATTTGTGTTAAAATATAGACCACCCCCTCTCTTGCAGAACATGTATTGCAAATTTCAGTTGTCTTCATCTGAACCTGTAAAAAAAACATCCCAGCCAGCGACATGTTTGGCTCTCTAGTCTACACCATGTGACTATGCAGTTGCAGCAGTTTGACATCATGACCACAGTGGGCTGCTGTTCTTCTTCATCTACTCTGCGATCTTTATCAACAATCACAAACCAACTTTGAAGGCGCAAACATCCATCTACTGTATTCGAGTATGTAGAGAGTTGTAGCACTTGTTAGGTCAATGAAAGCACTTTGGCTTGATATTATTGGCAAGAGTACCACTGATTAAGATAAAAAGCTGATAATATAAATTTCCCAATATCAGGCTCATAATTTATTGGTACGATACACATTGGGCATCCCCAGATTACATGTGACACACATGTGTCTGTGTGTATGTATATGTATATATATATATATATATATATATGATGCAGCAAAAATCAGTGGATCAGAAAACGAGGAAGATCTGGTAAAAGAAAATATAAACAGGAATGTAGGAGTGGAAAAAATCTCTAAACCACAGAAAAAAAACACAGAAACTACTAATGCCAGAAATCATTCTTCAGGCACTGGGAGGAGAGCGTAAAATCATCACTATTGTGTAGTTATTTTGTAAAGTATGCTAGAGGCAGACACAGACAGACTTGGCAAGTGACTCTGTGTCAATGTAGATTAATACATTTGGTCAAACAAAAGCAAATCTGTTTCACATATCATACAAAAGGTGTAAATCTGCAGCTGTGCTTTGTGTTGACCATGGGCAGGCAGGGCTGTGGCTCTTCATGTTGCATTCCAGGGCATCCCTCAGGTGCTCTGTCGGGAGGATGCTGGGAGAGAATGCAGGCCAAGGCTGAACTGACTAAGCATGGCCCTTTCTTCATATTATTTGCCAGTCTAAGGGTGCGTTCCAAATCACATTCTTCTTTTTTCTTTAAGTAAGTACTGCAGCTGCCCTTACAAAGTATGTACTGTTGCATGCAGTATGCATACAATTACGAAATACTACTTCAACATGACAGCTCGCCTTGAACTTTACTCCTAAATCCGTCTCAGCCGTAGCACAAAATTTTGGAGAACAAAAAACCTAGTACCTACACTTGAATGTGCTTTCATCTGTCAACACCGTGTCAGTCATTCTGTCAAACGAGCTGTCAAATGTTTGTGCTCTCTCGGCTTTGTTTCTAGTTGCGTGACGCAACGTGACATATCTTCCGCTGGGCAGAGGATTGTGGGTCAGAATAGCCAGAAAAGCATGCTGGCTTGCATACTGCAAAATACAACCATATGTCAAAGGACATCCTGGTATTTTTGACATACTGCATTTTACATACTTTGTATTGGGATATACTAAATCTTTTTCTGGCATACTAAATGGTATGATAGTATGGTTATTGGAACACAGGGCTCTTTTTAAAGACATAGTTTTAGTTATCCCACGTTGGCTCAATCCCCACCAAAAAATGTTTTGTTTATGTGTGAGTAACAGTAAAATGAATGAGAATACACGTATGCTATTAGAATAAGTTGAAATATTTTAGGCTGAAAAATCTATTTTTGCAAATTAGGGCTGCACAATTATCTAACTCACATAAAGCTGCAATTTTCGATAAAGGTATAATGTGGCATAAACAGCATTTTAATGAAGTGCTGCAGAGATGCCATGGCCTATAAATCTGGTTTTCCATATATTAGAAAACATATTTATTTGGTACAGACGGTCGTGATAATATGCAAATTGTTATTGTCCATTTCCACGTGGTGACATCATTCTGTGTATGTTGTGTGTGATTTACAGGAAACATCCTTGCATGAATACATCAACTGCCTTGTGCGTGTGGCTGCCATGATGCTTGGGTTTCAGGGCAGTGCTTCCTCCTCCAAAGTGTATCGTTGTGTGGCATGTTCAGCCACCTTCACTGGATTGGCCTCCTTGCTGGTTCATCAGGCAAGCCATGCTAATGCACTCTCCAAAGTCTCTGCCCCTCCACAGCCAAACATCAGCCCACATGAAACCCTGTTTGCAAGCATGAACTCATCCAGTGAGCACCCCAGTGCACCCACACTCTTGCCTGAGAGCCCTTCACCTTCCTTTTATATTTGTGATTGTGGAGAGGAATTTCAGGACTTCAGTCTGATGCTGGAGCATAAGCGATCACATGTTTCTCAACTACAGCTAATGCCACCTCTGGATAACAATAGCGTTCTCTGTGGAACAGATAACGCTTTTACCACCCAGCATGTATCGTTCTCTCCAACTGTAACCCAGCCAGATTTGGTCCTTAGTTGCCCCTCTACCTCAAAGTCCCCAGCTGTTGAACTGACCACATTAAAAAACCATAAAGCAGTAACCACTCCTCAAGGTCAGTGTTCACTCCCTGAAGATGACAGTGAGAAACAACTCCAGAACATGTCAGCCACGGCAGAGCAGACATCAGAGACTGCAGAGGATATGCATTTCAAAGACAAAAAGCAGTCTGTTCTCAGCAGTGGAAATTGTGAGAATTTACCTAAAAAAAATGATCTAATGAAATTGCTGGCATCAGCGTACATGACGCGCTTTACAGCTCCTCAGAATCAGAACAATGACACCGTTACCCCCAAACAAGAAGTTGTCCCGGTTGACATAACACCAGGAGCAAAAACTGAGGTGGCCCCGATCCAGGATCTCTCTATTGCACAGTTGAGGCGGCTGCTTGCAACACCCAGCGTAAAGACGAAAGCTCCATCCATCAGCAGAGTTCTTGAGTCCAGTAAGAAGAAGGTGGTGTCTCTGACCAAGACTTTCTCACCTGTTGTCGTTCTTGAAACCCGTCAGAAACTCAAAGATCCTGGCAGTAATGGCACATATGGAAGATATCAATGTGGCCGCTGTCGAAGGGTCTTTCAGAACTTGGACAAGCTGACAGAGCATCATTTCTTGCACAAAAAAGAGAGGATTAAATGTTGCCGTCGCTGCAAACAGCTCATCATTGGGCGGATGCCTTTACCTGACAATCATGTATGCCCTCAGTTAGGAAACAAAACCATACAGCTGTCAAACTCATTCAAGAACAAGTTACCATTTGCACCAAAACTAGCGCCATTCCATAGTCTAAACAATACAAGAAAAGTTTTCTTTTGTCCATTGTGCAAGCACAGCTATGCGCGGAGGTGGAACCTCAAAAAGCACAAGTGCCAGGGCCCTCGGGCAGCCATCCTTCAGCAGACCAACCCTTCCATTCAGAGAATGCTAGTATTGAGATCAAACAGTAAAGCCAAATCAAATGAAGAGGTTATAGCTGGATCTCAAAAAAGTGTTGGGGTGGGTACTGAAGTTACTGGTCGTATAAAGGTGGAGGTAACCTCTTCCACTTCAGAGCAGTCTGCAGCTTCACAGTTGGCTTGGACTCGTCCTGCAAATAGCTTTGCACCGTTCTACTCCAAATCCTCCATCGTGGAGCAGCACAAGGATGCCTCTCTTTGTGGGATGTCGCTGCAGCAAGGAGAAGAAAACAGCAGCTGGGATGCAGCAGCAGTCGATGATGGAGACAGTAATGAAGGGCAGTGGACAATGCCCTTGGATGATGAAATGGAGGTGCTTAGCTCTGTAGAGAAAGCTGGTAACGGAACAGAGGTGGAGAAATCTCTGTCAGTCGTACATGCAGAGACTGTACCCTCTAGCCTGCGCTGTTTTGTCAGAGATGGTGTAAAACGTTACCCTTGCAACAGGTGTCAGAAAACCTACAGTCGGCCATCTACTTTGAGGCGTCATCTACGATTGTGTGGGTTCAGGCCACGTGGATCTGGGACCGTAGCACTGAGTGACAGTCAGGGTGCCACCCCACTAAATGCCAACAACATGAGACCAATGTTTCCTTGTTCTGTCTGTGGGAAGACCTTTAACCGCAAAGATAACATGATGGTTCACAGAAACAAGTGTCAGCTGCAACAAACAACAGATGTGGATAGAGGAGCTGCACAGCAGTCAGGCAATGCAACAGATTGTCAAACGCAGGAGGAGGATGGAGGCAACTGGGGCATCATGTCATTGCCATCGGTACTGCCAAGGAGGGTGACATGTGAGTGTGGGGTGGGGTTTACATCTCCAAGGCTCCTCTTGGAGCATCTGCAGAAGCATGCGCAGGAGTCGTACACATGTCCGACTTGTGGAGAGACTGTTAATTCCTGGGCAGACTACGAAGTTCATCTGCAGATCCATATGCATCCTCATCACCAGCTGCTGAAGGGACTACAACCACAGCGGTCACAACCGCTGTTGCTTCGATTTCAGCAACAGCGAGCTCCGCAGCAGCCATCTCCACCAGTGCATCAGCCTCCACAGAAGCAAACCGTCAACACAGAGCAGCTTCCAAATCCAGTAAAAAAGCAGCAGAGGATTGTGTGCACACGGTGTGCCAACACTTTCGCCACTCGCTGTTCCCTTCGAAGGCACATATCCTGGAATCGATGCAAAGGTGCCCGGGTTACAAACCCATCCACAAACCCGCCCAAAACATATCACTGTTCCCATTGCAACTCTGACTTCCCCAACACAATCAGTCTTCTCTTTCACCAGAGGAGCGGGGCTTGCAAGCCTGCCATTAAGCCTGTACGCTGTCCTGTTTGTCTCCGCTGGTTTGGCACTGTGGACGGTTTACAGAAACATCTGCTCACTCACAAACAGTCTGAATCCTATCAGTGTGATGTGTGTCAGGGTAGATATCCGAACCTTAAATCACTCAAAAACCATCGCAGGAGGATTCATCGCATTATGGCTGGAGACACTAAGCCAAAATCACAAGAACAGCTGAGCACTTAATGACAATTCAGTTTTTCTGAAAATGTCTTACATGGGAGTGGTGCATTTAAGATCACTACACATTTCTGTGTTTGCCAGTTGTAATTGACTTGTTTTTCTTTTCTTGTTTTTTCTTTTTTTGTTTTTTTTTTAACTCCAGGAGTTATTCTGACATTGTACAGCCATTTAAGGTGTTTTTATTTTTATTTTTAAAGCAACTCTGAGCGTGTGTTAGAGTAGCTCGCCACTGAAAAAAAAAAAAGCTTTGATAAACTGTAAATTTAGGTTCAGTTATAATAATCACTTTATAACATAGCCTCGTTAGCCTGTAAATGTTTCTTGAGTATTTGTTAATCAGACTTTTAACACTGAGGTTGTTGTGATGTAGCTTGTTGTCCCTGGTGTTAATAAACTACCAGTATGTGAAACATGAACATTACATTATTTTGTGTGATTGTGGGGTCTAATTAAGGCAGAAAAGAGCAGGATTAACACGAGATGTTATTTTAAACCTCGTGTGAGAGCTTGATTTAAGATGACACTCATAATAACAGTGGGATTGTGTTTCTACAGTAAAACCTGAAAGCAAGACAATGAAATTAAATTCATTTTAATTAAAATTATATATATGTGTTCAGATTATTTGATATGTTAACAACATTTTATTGTTCAGTTACTTCCAGAAGGATTCAATTTGCAACTACGGCACAAATTCATGTTATGCAGTTAAGAGTTAATTTGGTATGTTTGCCTATAGATTGTGAGTGGAGAGTGTGCAAACTAATCAATAACTTACAGTGTCTGGGCAAATCATGCAACAGCCCTGTGATCCAAACACTCAGGGGGTAGGCTTACTGTGTCAGCTGATTTGTTTGTTTATAAATGTTCTGGATTATTCAATTAAAATATCACATTAACTGATATGGTAAGGGTTTAAGGGCCTTTGGGATCATAGTTTGTACCTTTGCCAAACAAATCATTTTTAGTCAGTCATGGACCATAACAGTACTGTACGTCGTTGACCATCTGAACAGAGGCCTGATAATTATTTTTTTATTTGATTTGATATCCCAAACGCTTGTGGATGGTTTTTAAGTAAGTTTACTGATAAGTTAATATTTTTCAAATATATCATATTCTCAATGAAAATACCTGAAATGAGATCCATACATTAAATATGCTATATAAAACACTAATTGCTGGAGTCTTAATCAGGCAGAGAAACCCAGGAATAGTCACTGCCTATGTAATGCGCATATAAGGGGAAAAGGTATTATTATAACAAGTATGTTTAACATTGAAAAAAAGGCACAGGTAGGAAAATCTGGACTATTAACTGAGGGAAATGTGATTTAAAAATTCAGCTGTGTAACTTAAGAAAGTCATAGTTCTGGGCTTTTCAGTTTGTGTGCCCATGGAAAATACTATACAATCAACAAGTAGCTCTATGACCTGTGAATTTCAATATACACCACCTGCTAATGTCTTTAAATTTCATTTTTTGTGATCACTTTTTACATTGACTGATAGACAGAAATCAGAATCAGGTTTATTGCCCAAAGTAGGTTTTCACATACAAGGAATTTGTCTTGGTGTTGGTGCATAACAATGAACATAGAGAGAGAAAATATAGGTTTTTAAAATGAAATGAGCTGTGCAAATAAAGAGGATGGAACGTGTAAAATATTAGCCAAAGGGGCGTGTAAATACTCAATAAAATGTAAATAGTGCAAAGAGTAATCCAGAAATGTGCATTCAAGAAATGCATAGAAGTTTTACATTAATGTAACATTGCAGTGTCCATTCGAAATAAGAGCCAGTGTAAGTGTCTCTGGCCTTGTTGATAAGACCAGCTGCAGTTGGTAAGAAACTACTTGTGATGTGGGGTTTTGGTCCTGATGGTGAGCAGCCTCTTGCCGGAGGGGAGTGTTTCAAAAAGGTTTGCCGGGGGGGAAGGTGGGAGGTGTCGACCACAATCCTTCCTGCACCCCTCAGGTCCCTGGAGGCGTACAAGTCCTGAAGGGATGGCAGATTGCAACCAGCCACCCCCTCAGCGGAGCAAATTATACACTTCAGTCTTACCTTGTGCTCGGCTGTAGCAGCACCACAGCAGATGGTGTAAGAGGAGGAGAGGGACTCAATGGAGGTTGAGTCGGCGAGCGCCATCATTGACTTTGGGGGGGTTGAACAGGTTTGCTCTCCTTATTCTTGTACCCTGGGAGAAACCGGGCTCAGTGGTCATTAACAGGCTGTTCTTCAAGGTCAAAATGAACAAGCTCAACTAAAAAGACACTAGAGATGATCTGAATCATGTGAACATCTTTACTAAACATCTATATTTCAGTGACGAGTGACCGAAGGACTGTGCTTCAAGCAAGGAAGTGGACCTTGGGTTGAGAATATTTTGTCAGGACATGAACTGAGCTGATGCTGGTGTTACTGATCTGTCTCTGTTTTATTGGCACTAAAACTCAGCCACTATAAAAGCCGCAGTCGCAGCGTCGATAGTGACCTCCAGTCGATAGATGTCAGTATAGCGAGGCGAACCCTGGACGTTTGGCTGTCGAAGCGCGCCATCCGTAGAAGAAGAGGGTGGGTCTTTCCTCCGGTTTTTTTATATGCTCTGGCTAATGGGCTAGCTGCTACCTGCCCGTCCTAATTACCGGCAAGTTAGTCCGATTCTGAATGTCTCACAGAAAGACAACCAACAAGCGGTTCGCTGTGTTTTGCGAGTTCATGCCTGAATATTGACACAGCGCGACTCTGGTTTAAATGTGAAGGTAAGCCAACGTTATTGTCCCCGAGCTAGCTAGCAGAGGCTAACGTTAGCATGGTAGGTTTGTAACGCTAGCGATTCAAGCGCGCGTTCAACAAAATAAATTGTTAAACGCGACTGAGACAACGTATTCTTTAACAATTAGTTGTATAAAAAAATAGTGTAATAAATGTGCCACAGTTTTATTTGGATGGGTGATACTGTGGTCTGTAAATCACAACCTATGAGGTGTATGGTAGGAAAAATAGGATAAAGAGTTCATTAGCTCGTCTCAGAAGTTTGGAGTTGCTTTGCAGAGACGAGCAAATGACGATGGACGTTTAAATGAAGCTTTAAGTGATTCTGAAAATGTGAAGTCTCCTCATGACTTAGCACGCAGTTAGTTTATTGTGCAATATGTAGCTGTTAGCATACCTCGCTCCTGAGTCAGGTAGCACCAGCCACCATTAAACAATGAACTGTATTGAGAATGTGGCCATTTCAGTTGTTGTCTGTTTCTGTTTGCGTTGACTCTTAACACCTGTCTCCAGCAGGTCAGCAGCTCTGCGGGGGTCCACATCATCAGTGAGCACATCCACAGCCTGATCATGGAGACTGGGAGGCTTAAGCTGCAAAATGTTATGGACGATGGCTTAAGCAGAGACTTGATGAATGCTGGTCGGTTTTGCTTCAGCTGTGAGCAGATATTTGCAAATCGGAGGTGCCTGGAGGAACACATGTGTTCTGCTGCAAGTTTCATCTGCTCCTGTGGGACGGAGTTTACTGAATACACAGACATGCAGGAGCACAGCACAACACATGAACCAGGACACCAGGTGCTGGATCATGAAACAATAAGGAAGCGCAGACTGGAGAAGCGCATGGAAGAGGAGAAGCAGCTGAAAAGACTGCAGACAGGTGAGGTTGTGTGGAAAGCACCTAAAATGGACAATTTGGCATCGATTTCGTTGCCAGTGAAGCCTAGGTTCCAGGCTCCCATGCAGTCTGCACCGATTCCACAAGTGCCGGAGTTGTACCCCTCTCTGTCACAAGAATCTTACCCAAATCCTTTCTCTTCTTCACCAGACATGAAGAATATTTTTGCAAATGTAGGCGCACCGACAGTGGATCTTTGGACACTTTACCAGCCAGTTGTGTTAATTCAAACGGTGCGCAAATTCAACAAGAAAAAGCCTTACACTTGTGGTAAATGTGGGCAGGGTTTTATGACAAGGACCTCTCTCATATCCCATCACAGCATCCATGTCACAGATAAAGTTTCTGGGTGTATAGGATGCGGGCTGCTGCTCTCCAGCAAGAAGTTAGTGCCTCGCTTCCATGTTTGCAACTCACCCAACAATGCTACTAAATTCAGAATCATCACTGCGGATCCATTGAAGCCAAATGAAGTCCAGAGTGAGAATCCAAGTGCATGGGGGCCTCAGGCCACTTCCTTTCTACAGGTGAAAAGCCACAATCTCAGTGCAGCGAATAAAGTCAGTCGGGTATCTCACGTCACTTCCACCCTGCCGCTGAAAAATCAGAATATCAGAACATACAATCAAAGCAATCAGGGGGTCAGTGTCGCTCTGTCCCGGCAGTCAAAGAGCCCGAATCCCATTGCGTCCAGGCTTCATGGTACCGCCTCCTTTCTACCGAAGAGCCAAAGTCCAAATCCTATCAGATCTTATGAAAGCAGCCAGGGGCTTCCTGTCACTCTCTCTGGGATTGTGAAGACGTCCATAAACTCTGCATCGGGTTTAGCGAGCAAACCAACAAAGACATCCTCCGCATCGAATGGATACACATGTCGAGTTTGTCATATTTCTTTTGATTCTGCTCAACTGCTCCAGAGGCACAAGTGCATCAAAGCACAGGAGTTTATGGCACAGCACGGGCGTGCTGGCAAACAGCAATTCAAAATAAGGAGGGTGACACCAGTGGTGAGCTCAAATCTTGCTCAGATGAATGGTGAAAGAAAGCTTGGGGCTCCAGCTTCTGGAAACATCAAGAAAAACCAAATCATGGCCGTCACTCAAGGGAAAACAGGAGCAGACATAGAAGATGATTGTTACATTGTTGAAAGTGGACCAGACAAACCTGCTGAGATGATTTACCAAGTAACCTCCTCTGTCCCTATTAAGACTTGACAAAACTAGACACATCCAATTTGCATGTCACATTTTATGTTGATAATGGACCAAGTGCTTAAAGATAGTAGTCTCCTGGTTGAACAACATCTACTTGTTTAAGTTCATCACACAGGAACGTAATGCCTCCTGGCTTTTTCGCCAAAACTACGCTCAAAGCTAAAGACATGTAAGATGAGTTGTGAAAATGAACACATTTTATTATGCTGGATTTTTTTTTATCCGTAAACAGTCCAATATTGACTTTCCAAGTCTAAAGTTAGTGTCCCTACAACTGTTATAGAACATGTAAATTATAAAGTTTTAATGAAATGTATGTGCATGGTTTACCTATGTTTGGTGGGCTAACCAGGTACTGTAATATAGTTGTTGGTTTTTTTTTAAATATGTTTTTAGTATGACCAGAATGTGTTGTGAGGATGTGGGAGATGGGCCACAATACCATGTGTGTTCTCTCCAGCTTTGTCAGCCTTCAAGAATACAGTATATGTTGTATTAAACTATATTTTCAAACTCATTGTGTGTGTGTGTTCATGGGATAATGCAGCATGTTGTGTTGTCAACAAGGTTATTCACTCGAGAAATGGACTGAACGTAAAGTGCTTTTTAATCTCTGATAAAATGTTTTACATTTCATGTGGACTTTAACTGTTAGTCTAGTTAAATATGGTCTATGGTGTCATAAGCCATTACAAATATAGTAAATCCAAGTATGAATATTACAGAAGTGTTTGTAAAGTGAATTATATTATATTCCTAAATTGAAGATAGACACAAGAAGAGATTAAGTTAACATAAAGAAAGCAGGTGGGGTAAAAATATCATTGTGGCCTTTCAAATCTGTTGTATATGGGCACATTTCCTCCTAACCTTGACCCTCCAGCAGAGGGGGCCATTTCAAATTAAAAGTAGGCGCTGTTGTGCGTCCACTAATGATGAGGTAATATCCAGAACAGAAGAGTGGATGCGGCGTTCAGGTGCTGTTTGTGTACTAGTGTCGCAAAATTATAATTTAACTGGTAATGTTTCATTGAATTATTTGAGAACTATTCAAAACTTTATGTATTATTTTATCAGGATATAATGTACACAGTTGCACTGACCTGTTGCAGGTGGTACATAATTAAGAGACACACCTTTATAAAGTACATGTACGGTTACATCAAAGCTTTGTCAGACTTTGTAGAGAGCATAAAATGACTGTTTTTTAAAAACAGTGTTGACATACATGTAAATATATGTATACTTTACTTTTACCTGTACTTTTGATGCCAGAACCTTTGATACTTAAGTACATTTAATATCAGAGACTTTCACTCAAGTAGTATTCATATCGTGACTTTCACTTTTTTTATTTTTTATTTTTTTTATTTAAATATTTATTATTTAAATAAGATATCTTTACTTTTACTCAAACATGAATTTGGGGTACTTTTTACAACACTGCTGTGAACGATTCCTGATGTGGCCCCTGTGTTTTTGCAGATTTATCTGGTGTACTTGCCTCCCATATCTACTACACTTCTATTCCCAAAATCCTGTGTGAGCATCAAACCAGCCACCTACTGAAATTAGAAGCAAAATAAAGTTACTTCTACACAACAACCTGATTCCCAAACTTCCCACAGCACCTGAAGTATCCGCTGTGTGAGCTCGCCGCGCCGTGATTGACACTGTCGGGCTGCTTTGTGCGTGGATGTCGAGTGGCACACTGCTGCAAACTGCCCTGAGACGAAGAGAAAGCCAGCTCCACACTCACAGCTCAGCTCCCAGACTATTGCACGCTTGTAAAAAAAAAGGGGGGGGGAAGTGCTAAGCAGCCACGTAACGACAGATCATATGTTAGCTTTGAGCTAGCTAGTACTAGCTAGTTGAGCAACGGTCAGTGCATGGCTACGCAGAGACCAGTGTTGACTCTCTCCCACGCAGGCAAGCAGTTTGTGTTTACTACTGCACATTACATTTTGTTACCGGTGCTGTGAAGTGATATCCATACGTGTTTAAATAACTACAAAGGAAGGTATATGAGCTGACATTGTAGTTAGCGGTTAGGTTCGTGTGGCCTGTAACGGTAAATAACCGGAGCTAGCAATCTGGCCTAGCAAAAGATAACGCCTACATTGTTAGTCATGCTGTTGTTAACTGTTAGCTTTTAATGATAACTGGTAGTAGGATGCTGAAGCTGCCAGGTCGCTAATAACTAAGTGTTTGAAAATACGAATTAAGTTTGGACGCGGTTTTGTCCCTGGGTTTATGTCTGAGCTTTGTTAATTACAATCTAAAGCCATTTTCTCCCGAGTGCATCAGAAAGGCTCCCATCAGATGAGTCTGTTCGTGAGATGAAAGGAGAGCTAACATTAGCTAACACTGTCTTATCTATACAGATGTGTCACTTGCATCAAATGAGCTTTGCAAACTGCACCACATACTTTGAGTCTTGGTTTTGAGTTTGTTCCCCAGGTTCAGAAGTGGGACACTAGCATAAAAGTCTGTGTAATCTTTATGGACATAGATGGAAAAGTATTCAGATGCTTCGATTGAGAAAAAGAAGCAGTGTTGCAATGTGAAACTCAATTTCTTGCCTTAAGTATTCATTATGCAGGATAGCACCTTCCTCAATGTTGTGCTGCTTTACTCCAACACATTGTAGCTGGTTTTACAGAATCTCATCGAACTATTTGATGCTGAAGCTGGTGGTGATGGAGCTCCTTTTATATAGTTTGGATTATTTGAGAATGATGCATTATAATTAATAAGATACGTGTTTCTCGGAAAAATGTTGGCCAGTACCTATTGTAACTCATGTTAAAAGTACTATAGTAATACTTACTACGTGAAACTGTAGGTGTCCTTTTGAACAAAAGAAGTAATTTGAAGACGTCAGTTTGGCATCTGGGAAATTGTGACGAGCATTTTTCACAAGTTTTCAACATTATACAGATTTAATGTTAAATGATTATTGGGGGGAAAAATAGGCAGATTAATCGGTATTGAAATCAATTGTTAGTTGCAAGCCTTAATTGCTACCTTTCGAACAAGTTTCTATTGGGAAACTAGGTAAGCAATGCATGTTAATCGAGCATACATTTGCTGTCGGATTAAATGTTGTTGTTTAATCCACAGACTCTTGACATGGGGAGTAAAATGTCCTTCGGCAGAGGAAGCAGTGACCAAAATACTGTCTCTGAGTTAACTTCTGCGGCTTCGCATCCTCGCAATTCCGTTCACGCCCCTTCGGACTGCAAGCAGGTAGCCAGAGAAAAGAGGAATATAGACATATCGGGCCAAAGATAATGCTGTCTTTGAACAGTATACAGCATTTTTTTTTAGCTATTTCTAACTAGCTGAAGCATGCGTGCATTTCTGTTTAAAAACTCCCATACCTGTGAGCTTAGTTATGGACTTTCGTTGCATCGTTTTGTCATGTTTTTGAACATGTAGTGTGTATTGCATCTTGACTATTTAACGATCATTCCCACACAAATTGTGAATCATATTTCGCAGTATCTGTCAAAATAATTGCATGATTTTCTTTTTTACGATAGCGTGCATGCAGCCCTAAAATGCATTAACATGTTTTTTTATATGCCATTATTTTTATACTATTTTAAAAGACTTGCGCAACGATACCATTGCTACATGTATGACAAATGCAGTTTCATTCCTCCACAGATACCTGAAGACAAGAGATGCAGTGAGGAAGATCAGGGCTCCAGATGGGAAAAGGAAGTGAAGGCAACAGAAGTGACTCAACCTGCACCTGAATCCCATTCATTGGGGCACCCGGAGTCTGATGGCCCTGTTATCTCTGAAACAGTGGCTGGAACAAATTGTCAAGACAGTGAGCACATATTGCCACAGGTAGGGATGGAGGGAGAGTCTCAAACGACATCTGCAAGCTTGTGCAGCTCTACGACAGACAGTCATGGACAGCCTGTGGAGAGCCGTAGAAAACGTGGGCGCCCTCGTAAAGTAAAATCATTGTTGACGGAAGACAAAGAGCCTGCTGGTCTTAATGCCGTTCAGGATGAGGAGATCAGCACGACAATACCTTTGCCAACATGCTTAGCGAACCACATCAGTGATAATGTGCCTAACAATGTAGACAGTCCCTTAATCAGTACTTCACCTCATGATGACAGTGTTCCTGTGCCGCCAAAAAGGAAAAGAGGAAGACCAAAAAAATCAGAAATTGAAGCCTTTAAAGCTATGGTTGCTAAGGCTGATGACCCCTCTCCTGCTCCCTCTGCTAATGCTAATAATGTTAGCAGTTTTTCTTGGAGACTGAGAAGCAGAGGTGAACAACAACCACAGGATGGAAAGACTGAATCTGAAAGCAACGAAGACCCCAAGCATACTGAAATCAAGCTTCCAGAAAGTAGTGAGCTTCTAGGTTTTAAAAGAAGAAGGGCTAAACCAGCTGATCAGCAAGTTCCAGCAAAAGTTTCCAGACTGGATGTTTCCCAGGAGGCCTCGTCAGTGTTGAGCAATGACACAGGCTGTGGGGAGAGAGCAGAGATGAATAAGCAGGTGGAGCTGAACACCGACAAAAAAGAGACTGATACAGATGGAAAGAATGATCAACTCGCTCCACAGTCTGGAGAGGGACAGGAGCAGCAGACAGAGTTAAAGGAAGGTGAATTGACACAAAGACGACTTAGCTCCCAGCCAGCAGCTGAGCCTGAAGTTATCCCTCCAGAGAGTTTGAACAGTTTAAACATGGCTAGCCCTACTCAGAATGATGACACTAAAATACACCCATCAGGTCACATGAATAGCAGTGAAGAGTCACAATCAAAAACCAGTCTTGACTCTCCAAAGAACGCAGACTTGCAGAATACAGAGTCTTCTAGTGCAGATGTTGTAACATCCTCTGAAAAACAACCTAAACCTGCTGAGGTCCTCCCTGCTGTCAAAGATGAGAATATAGAGATCGAGCTGGATCATTTAAAACCTGTGTCAGAGTCTGATAGTCCTACATCTTTACAGTATAACAGCAATGCCACAGTTAGATCTGAGGGTCCGCACAGTCAGCGAAGTGTTTTCAGGCGCAAGAGAGGCGGCAAGAGAAGGAGGAGAATAAGTACAGTTCCTTTACAGAAAGCACATCCTGTAGAGGGCCATGAAGGCAGCACTGACACTCAACAAAAAACAGACTGTGTTGACGCGAATCAGGAGGGCAACTCAAATGACAACGTGAATATTGTCTACACTAAAAAAGGGGGTAGAAATCTGTTGAAATGTGGTTACTGTGATCAAACGTTTAAATTTCTGTCTCAGTTCATCATCCATCAACGCGTTCACACAGGAGAAAGACCTTTCAAATGCACTGAATGTGGCAAAGGTTTTAGCAAAAATTCAAATTTAAATCTTCATCTCAAGACGCACAGAAAGAGCAACATTTACCAGAAATGTCAATTTTGCAAGATCAAATTCTCTTGCTCTGAGTACGCCTCGCATATGAAGATACATGAACAGGTGCCGGTGCAGGACTCTAAAAAAAAGATTTCTGAAAAACGCAGCATAGAGAACTACGTTGAAGACCCTCCTCAGCGTCAAAGAACAGTTTCCCCAGAAAAGAAAGAAAGAAAAGAGTGCCAGTACTGTGGTAAAACGTTCCGGTTTCAGTCTGCCCTTGTACGACACGTGCGTGTCCACACTGGAGAGAAGCCTTATAAATGTGATATATGTGGCAAAGCTTTCGGTCAGGCCTATTTCCTCCGTGTTCACGAGCTGACGCACTGGTCCGTGAAGCGCTACAACTGCACACGTTGTGAAAAATCATTCACTCATTATAGCAATGCAAAAAATCACACTTGTAGACCTTCAGAAGGCGATGACGATTTACACCCCAGCAGACGCGTAAGGCCTTCACTTACGTACACGTGCCACATCTGCAAGAATGTTTTTGACCATTTGCAGGAGTTCAACAGCCACATGAGAGACCACACCGGTGCAAAACTTTATCGCTGCTTGTATTGTGACAAGCTGTTTGGCGTACTGGCTGAATTTAGCTCCCATCGCTCTCAGTGCATTGGGGTGAGAAACGCTTCCAGCTCTGATATCAAAGATGAAGAGACCATGTCATTAATAAATTACACAGTGCCTGCACTTAGGTGTTCATCAGGACAGAACTCAACTACTCCCATCTCCGCCACAAATTGTGAGAAACAGAAAAGAACATCGCAAACCAGCCGCAAGAAGCGCTTGGCGAACTTAAATAAACCGTTCCAGTCAACAGTCATACCGGCTCACCCTCTCTCACACCTCGTGTCAAAGCTAAACAAACTAGATAACCGTTCAGATCCCAGGAAGTATTTATGTCCGAGCTGTGGGCGGCTGTTCAGACACATGGGCAGACTGCGAGCCCACATGCTCACTCACGCGCGAGGTCAAAGTTACACCTGTGCCTGTTGTGGAAAGACTCTAGAAAGCTGGAAGAAACTGTGGCATCATCAGAGAGTCCATCGACAGAGACGCGGCCGCTTCACTTGTCCTCAGTGCGGGCAAGGTTTTCGTTTTGTGGAGCTGTACAAGAAACACATGAGCGAGCACCCTGACTTCCAGTGGATTCAGGTCAGGCCCAAGAAAGTGTTTCTGCCTTATCAGTGTGAGCAGTGCAGCAGCAGCTTTAAGACTCTAGATCTGCTGTTCAGCCACCAGCTTTGCCATTCCTCAGCGCAAGACATGCGGAAGGACTCTGATTTTGTTTTATCCACAGATGATCTAACCACACAGCCTAACAAGAAAATGCTTAGCCCTCCCATGAACAACCACATGGCGACTTTACATCCAGAACCTGAGAAAAGCAACTCTCACCTGAGCCCTTTATCCAAATATTCAGACCCAGTTCCTCAAGGGTTGCCTCTAGCACCCGTGATTTCCCTTGTCCACAACCAGGGTCATGATTTGAGTAAAATGTCACATCGCCCGGGCAGCACACACCCGATTCAAGATAGAGAGGTCAAATGTGATAGAATAAATGAAAATACACTTGGAAAACCCATTACGCACTTGCAAACTGTGAAAAGGCACGTCACTGAAACGCCTAGCCTGTCAAATGAAGGGTCTTCAAATGTGGTGAGGTGTGCTGTGTGTAATAAAGCATTTGCTGCCATTTCAGAACTTTATCAACATTATTTGCAGCACGCAAGAGGCCAGGTGTAAGGAATGGAGAGTCTGTGCCCCTTCTACATGTACATCAGCCGTTTTCTTTAACGCAGGGGTCCTGTAGTCCGAGAATAGAACATGTAGAAACATTGCTCGACACTCGCCTGCATCTCAAAGGATTTGGAAGATTTGACAACAATCATGTCTTCAACCACTCGCGTGTCGGTTTTCAGATTGCAAGCAAACACTAAATGTACGAAATATTAGGGACACCTTCTGTTTTCATGACGTTCATTAGAAAACTTGAGGTAGAAGCCACTATCTTTTCTTTAGTTTCTGCAACTACATTTCTGTTTATCAGAAAGAACAGAGGAGATGTTGATAGATAAAAAGTTTTAAATTTGATACAAGTTGTGCCAAATGGGACTGCAAGGCCTCGTCAGAGAGATGCCCCAAATATTTTGTGCTTTTAGTGCATTGATGTCGAACCAGAAGCAGCCCTGGGACAACGTAACCAGCTATTCAACAAAATAAGCAAAGTGAATATATACTGCTGTGTGTAAATGAATATGGAATTATTATCATGGAAAATACGTATAAGAATTTGCAAGCGAAAAAACACCTTTGTTTGAAAAAACAAACATACTTGTGTGTCCTGCAATCTCTTGGCAATTTGATGTTAAACTTTAAAAAGTCCACTACATATTCAGCACTTAGCAAAATCACCATCTGATCGGAGGGTTGAACGAATTAATTTAAAAACTGTATTCTTGTGAAAGAACTGACAAAGATTTTGTTTGTGCAGATTTTCATTCAGATTTTATAACACGTCAGTGAACACAACAGTGAACAGGACGACCAATTAATTATCTGTATAGTTTTACAAATTTCAAACGGTCTCACCTCATCTTGATTCATGTGTTCGCTTTGATATCTCTTGTGCATTTCAAGTCATGCAGGTTGTTTCTTGATGTATGAAGCTGTTCCTCAGAATGTTTCAGAGGAAGTGCTCTACTGACTGTTTTGTTCTGGTCTCCAACAAAGACATGTATCAGCATTTTGTATTTAAAATTTTAAAGTGAATATCGGCTTTTCTCATGCACACGTTTGTCAAAGAGTTGCCTCTTTTTGTGGATTTATGTGTAATATGATGGCTGAAATCAACTTAATTTTCCTCTTCAAAAAACATAACACAAAAAAAAAAGCTGACAAACGCACATTCCCCACCTGTAACACTAAGTGCAACAGGAGTGTTGTTGAACATTCGTTACTGTTTACTTCTTTTGAAAGAGCTGCTTTTTCATGCTTCAGTGTCAGGCTTGATTTTGGTGCAATCATGAAAAAATAACATTTCAAAAGACGTTTCCCATGTGGACACCCTGCTCTGTTGTAAATTACTTTATGCTATAGTTTGTCTTTAAACCAATAAAGGTCACTTTTGTATACATTTGTGATTGTGTCTGTCATTTTTAGGTCAGAATGTGAATAGATTTTACTCTACATTTAAATGTAGAAATATTTCATGTGGTCAGGTGGAGGAAGCGCTCAGATCTTGTTCTTTAAATCCGCGATACCAAAGTGTAGAAATACTGTGTTAAAAATAAAAGCTAGGCAATTAAATATTTAAGTAAATAAAGTGTATTTATTGGATTATAATTATTATTATTGGATTATTAATGTGTTCATCATTTAAATGTTGAAGCTGGTAAAGGTGGTTTAACTACTTTATATAGCTTATCTGCTGGGTAGCTTGTAAATGTCCCCTCCTGCATAATCTATAATATTGCATCAATTTCTTAATGATTATTTATTTTATATTAATTTATATTAATTAACTGTCACTGTGACCCCATCCTAGAACACAGATGGGATAAATGCAGTTGAGTTAGAAGTACAATTTTTGCCTCAGAATTGTAGAGGAGTAGAGTAGAAGAAAGTAAAGTACTTCAAAATTTTACTGAAATACAGCTCTTGATTAAGTGCACTTAGTTACTTTCCACCACTGCTTGTGATTCACGTTTAATACCTGTAGTCTAAAGATGTTTTTTGTCGTTTGTTTACTTGAACGTCAACCACAGAGCTGTTGCAGCCTATTTTAATAGTCCAAAGTGATGATACAAAATGTAATTCTCTGCCAAGAAGTCAAAACGAGGTATCTTTGTTTTGTTTTTTTATTTATTAAAGGGATATACAACTGTCTGTCCAACTTCAAATGACAGTAAGGTGACTTTAGTTGGAGGACATGGTGCTGCGAATCCAGGAGTTGTAGTTGCAGACCTTGGCGTAGACTCCAGGCTTGTTCCTCTGGGCGCAGCCATAACCCCAGGACACCACACCCTGCAGCTGACCGTTGCACACCACGGGGCCACCAGAGTCTCCCTGACAGGACAGACATAGAAAGGACAACATGTGAGCAGAGGCGTTCTGAAGTTTGTTGTGTCCACTTTAAGAAACAGTGATGATGACTGTAGCTGGTACCTGGCAGGAGTCCTTGCCTCCCTCGAGGAATCCAGCGCAGAACATGTTGGAGGTGATCTGTCCAGGGTAGGCGGACCTGCAGCTGCTGTCGCTCAGGATGGGGGCATCCAGGCACCTCAGACGATCAGGGTAGTAGTCTGAAGAAGAAAAAGACATTGCAGTAAACTTTGATGCCACGTCATGTACCAAAAATACTTCCCAGTCATATTTGCAATCTTTTACTGACTTCCAGAGCTGCTGGTGTTGCCCCATCCAGAGATCAGACAGCGGGTGCCAGAGCTGGCACAGCTGGAGGGCAGGGACACGGTGCGGACGTAGTTGTTCAGGGTGGCGGGCTTGCTCAGCTTGATCAGCATGATGTCATTGTCCAGGTTGCGGCTGTTGTAGTGGGGGTGACGGATGACCTTAGCAGAGCTGATGAACTGCTCTGTGCCCTCATTGACCTCAATGTTGTGCTCACCAAGACGCAGCTGGACGCGGCTGAAGAGAGACAACAGCATTCAATCACATGTAAGTAGTGTGATATTGCACCTATACAGTATCTCTGATTTCATTACATTTTGTGTTTTTGGAAGTTGCAGGTTTGGATTAGATCTGGCATAAAATCAGTTGTCTGCACTTACGACTTGTAGCAGTGAGCAGCAGACACCACCCAGGTGCTGGAGATGAGGGAGCCTCCACAGAAGTGGTAGCCAGAGTTCAGAGAGACCTGGTAGGGCACAGAGTTCTTCCTGCACTCGTAGCCTCCAACAATCTTGTCATCGTCATCATCAATGGGAGCAGCGTCTGACAGGAGGAGAGAGTTACCACAATTAACCTTTTGCAAGATGGTCAAATGTATTTGAAAAGTAAGTTTCATACTCACATGCCACTGCGAACAGAGCCAGAAGAATGAAAGCCTTCATCTTGATTCCTGTCGGAGCCTCAGTGTCAACTCGGTGCAATCCAGACCCTTTTATACCCACTCTGTCCCGCTGTTATCTGTCCGGCCAAGAACATGTATTTCCGTTTTTGTCTTACCTTTATCTTGTTGAGTAATATGTGTGAAAACACATCTGGGAGTTGAGAGCCAACATATTGATAATGTGAGCTTTAGTCCCAGGACCACCTCGACCACATGCATATGCACAAGCATTAAACACAGGAGGCTTGATTTCATGTACTTATTTAGAAATGTATCTCACTAACATCATTACCTCCTGACTGTGTGATTTCTTTTTACTGTTATTCAAAGAAAAGTATTTGTACTTTAAATGTCTGTTTCTTTCTCAGTGTATTTTTCCAAACCATACTCAGGCACAATAGTTTTCCTTTATTCCTAAATAAAACAAGAGCTTCCAAAAACATGCTGCATCAAATGTCTGTATTATATTTTAGATTGTGATAAATACAACGGATCCAAGTCACCTCTTGTCTCTGATTAACATCCATAAAGAGAGTCCACAAGAAGATTTACAACAGATTACATCAAAAATGACACTAATATGATAGTTCCTATTTAAAAGGAGATGCATTTTGGAGATTCAATGTGTATTAAAGACTAAAATTTGATTTTACAAGTTGTTTATTTGATTACATTTTACACTAAACTTTCTCAATATGTTCTATTAATAAATAGAATATTCTTAACCTCAAGTAAACTTATATATTTTGAAATAGATTTTTTTTAACTTTGTTAAAATTGTCGTCATAAAGTCTGTCAGAAAATAGATGTAATGTGTCTTATACACATCATAAATTGAAAACAGACTACATGTTTGTCCTTAAACGAATGACAATAACAGTGTTATACCATTTCATGGTGCTGTAATTTATATACATTGAAATCAAAAAGTAGATGACAGAGCAGTGAAGTAATAAAAAAAAAAGTTTTCTGTTAGAGCCATGTTCATATAACAAAGTTCTCCTCATGTTTTCGATATATTTCAAGTTTTATTTATGGAGTAAGAAATCTTGAATATTCATTCTCTCAGTCAAGAGGAGCAGATGCATTGGGGTTATATGTTACGTTATGTAACTCTCAAGGATTCTGCCATGCACCTTTCACAATGTTTAAACATTATCCTACCTGGGAAACTGCAGTGTGGTCAAAGAGAAAAACATGGATTTCCATGAGTCAGTCAGTTTTACGGTGAGTTACAGTTGCAGCCCTCCTGCCTTTATTTTAGCATCTATAAGATAAATACTGAAGGAAAACAGAAAAGGTTTGACGGCTGAATATAAATGATTTGTCTATTTTTAAATAAGGCATATATGAATTAAATTAATTATATAAATGTTAAGAAAATAAATGCAGTCACATTAGACATAAATAGGTAATTGATTATTAGGAGGATGTGCCAAGATCCTTATCTATAACCTCTTTGATTTTTTGTAGGATTTATTCTTAATAATTTCCCAGAATGTTTTCTAAAAGACACTAAGTAAAATGGTACAGATCAGGGATAGAAACAAAATACTGAGATTGTTGTTGGATTTTGCCAGTATTGAGTTTATAGTTCATTACCAGTGGAATTTCATGGGAAGAACTGCTATATATTTTAAGCCAATCAAATATTAATTATACGTTCAGCTGTTCTGCTTTGCACTGACTGAAGATTCTCTATTAAAAAGTTATTGCTTAGGGCTGCACAATTAATTGACATATAATTGAAACAGCAATATGGCCAAGTGAAATATCCAAATTGCAGAAGCTGAACATTTTGATAAAGGTAAAATGTGTGAAGAACAACATTATAATGAAGTTCTGTAGAGCTGCAGAGATGCCCTGACATACAGGTGTTGTTCTGCAGATGTTACATTATAGTGATTTTGATAGTTGTTTTTTTCAGTGAAAATAATTATAGTGATGCAAAAATGTCCATCCCTACTAACTGTGAATCTATCGCAATTGCAATATATGTAAAATAATAATAATAATAATAATAAAAATAAAACAATCGCAATAGCCTTTGATTTTTTATTTTTTTATTTTTTTATTTTTACCATGCTCTGCAGCCCTTTAATTATTAATACTATTATTCAATAGTTAGGAAACAAGTTAGCCTTAAAATCCTCTATTTGATAGGACTGGGGAAGATAAACCTTGTTGTTATTTGTAATTTGTATGATTCATTAAATAAAGAAAATAAACAAATACAAACTAATATGATAAATAATCAGGTCACAAAGACTCTGTTTACTGTTACTGTTTACAATCTGAGGACCTACAGGACCTGTAAAATAAACACACATACATTTGCTCAACATTTCCAAACTTTGATTGGTCCTGAACATGCCCCCCTCGGTGACGTCAACAGTACGCGACGCTCTCCGGTTTGTGTATCGGCTGCTGAGCTAACAGCTGCACCAATTGTGTTTTGGTTTTGTTTTGCCTCCCATGTGCTGTTATCATGAGGTAAGACATACAACAGCGTCAGCTTTCTCAACATGTCTGCTCAGCTGTCGCTGCTCGCCGCTTTACCTGAGACGGCGCTAGCCTGTTAGCTTCCAGCTAGCTCCATTGCAAGATCAGCACCTAATGTATGCGGAATGCGCAACCAGTGCGGATGTGGTGCAGAAAAAAATGCGCATCGATGCGACAGAATAGAGCAGTCAACATCACTGAGAAAGACCAACATAACCATCTTAACATGCTACATAGTTGTAAGCAGTGTTATGTTTTGTTGTTGTATTTCAGCTCTGAAGGAGATTCTCTGCCTGGATGATGCATCTCACTGTAGAGCAGCTGGACGTGTAGATGTAGCTCTGTTCCAGGTGTTTCTACACAGTGTGTGTATGTTTTCAATAACATATGAATTAAAATGATAGAAAAGGATTAAGAGGCTGCAGAAGTCTGTGGACTTCATGCTCTAATCAGACAATATGATTGTACCTCTCACCAAGCTGCAGCAATGACATGATTCATCTGAACAACAGTGTTAAGACAGTATTCAAGGATACTCTTACTCTATATTTCCTATGTAATCACCCTTCAGTGTGTGTGGCAGCTGTGCCCAAAGCAGATTCATAATTATCTGATCCAGTAAACTGAAGAATGTCTTTAGCAGTAGGTTCAGTTAAACCTTGAGTTGGTGTTAATGGGGCAGCAGCTGCCGGTATCAGAATTGGCCCGCCAGTCAGTTCTGCTGTAAATCAGCTGTGACCCATGACTGAGTACTACGAGGAGGGGGGGCTGCTGTACGAGCAATCACCTCCCATGCACATCAAAGTGGAGTCTCCGGAGGGACCCTTTGGAGGGGGAGCCTCAGAAAACGGCTTCCCCAGGGAGGATGAGGACTCGGAGGGAAGCTGTGACCAGAACAGTGGATTACCTGGCGGACTCCCCTTCAACGTGGTAGTTGTGCATCCTAACATCATGGCACCCGGCATGTCCTCAGACGACCTCTTGTCCATTGAACAAAGTAAGCATTATTGAGATTAAGTTTATTTGCATGTGTAAAAAAAACGTGTGGACAGAATTATTTGATAAAATAATTTCACCATCAGCGTACCAAAGCACAGCCAGGGCATTTCGTTTTGCTAAGAGAACATATTGCTTCAATATAATCCACTCAAGGCAGAGACTGTAATGTAAAATTGAGATAAATGTTACTCATAATGCTCTGTGCCTTGCCAGAAGTAGTTACAGCTGAATATGCTTTGGCACCATTAAAGCACATTTCTCTTCCTCACACAGTATATTTAGCTTCACTTGATACTTTTTACTTTCCCTTTTTGGCTCTCTTCTCACCTCTGTCTCTACAGACAGAGCTATGTCAGCCGCACTGGCTGCTGGTGGCGCCGGAAAAAGAAAGAGTCGTTTCAGCGGAGCAGAGCTGGAGGTGTTGGTGTCAGAAGTCACCCGGTGTGAAGGAGAGCTCTTCGGTCCTGCGGGGAGGCTCCGGCGGCGGGAGAGGGAGCGTATCTGGGCGGGAATCCTTGAGAGAGTCAACGCTGTGTCCAGAGTTCCACGCACCCTTCGAGAGGTGAAGAAGCGGTGGGACGATTTGAAGAGACGCAACGGAGGCAGGCTAGCAGATGCTCGCCACCGCAGCTGTTACCTGCCGTCCAGCAGAGGGGCCTCGATGCTTGGGCGTCCTTCTCAGACAAGCCCCAGACTTCAACAAGCCAGGCAAAAGCAAAGCACGAGACCAAAGCCCAGTTTCACATGCTTCCCTGACTCTGATCCAGGTAAAAAGAAAAAGGCCTTATTACTTTGATGCTTTACTCTCTAGAGTCCATAGATGCAACTAATACCCGTTTGTGTCCACTTACAATACTTCCTTACATGTGTAGGTGTGGAAGGATCAGAGAGAGATGGTTTGGAGAAAGATGAGGATAATCCAGAGCGTGAGAGAGACATCGGAGATCCTGAGTGCGAACCTGAGAACAGCATGGAGGACAAATTGGGATTAGGACTGGGTCTGGGCATAGGACCACCCCCTCCGTCAGAGCGATGGCTGCCTCCTTCCCCGCTCTACAGCGCTCCTTTCCTCAATGGCAGCCCTCAGCCCAGCAGTCCTCAGCCGTCACTTGGAGCACAACAGGGTCCTCTTGAAGCCCCTCTGCGCAGCTCCTGGCTTGAAGATGAGCTTCGAGGGTTAGGCGAAGCGGCAATTCAACTGGGAAATCGGGTAGAAAAGAGTCTGCGGGAGTTTAGCGATGGTTTCAGACAGGACATGAGAACACTTGTCGCATCACAAGAGACATTAGCAGTCAGTCTACAACAAAACAACGTCCTCTTGCAAAGGCTTTTAGGGGTGCTTGAGGCGCAGCAACAACCGCAGCCACAGCAACATCGTGTACAACAAGCACACCAATCACAAACATCTCAACAGCACTTACAGCCACAGCCAGCTCAGCAGCAGCAGCAGCAGCTACAACATATAGAACCACAGCAGCAGCAGCAACAGCAGAGGATCGAAGCACCACTGCAAACACAACTCCACCATCAGCAGCAGCCACATGCAGTACAACAGCAGCAAACACAAATACAGCAGCAGCCACCGGTCACCCAGCAGTTAAATAATCAGTCAGCTGTGGCGGTGGTACCTGCACCATCGTCCCCTGACGTACACAAGACTTTTCCCTCTGATCCACCCACAGACACAAATGGAAGTGTGCAGAAGCCACGGCGAGGACGAGCTGTCGATCACAGGCGCAGAAGACGGCGCTGAGGAGAAAGTACTTAGAAACTCAAAGTACACATTGTGCATATTTGATGTTTCAAAATGTGACAAGAAATAATGCTCTTTTTCTATTGACAGTATTTCTGTAAACATAAATTGAGTCATTTGGAGTTTTATTCCCCACTCCAAATCAGTAATCAACCTAGCACTTAAGTTTGTCTTCAGAGAGGACTGACATGGATATGAAATCAGAAACATGAGATAATAGGGTGGCCTTAACATAAGCTTGGTTCCTCAGACATACATTCATACTGTTGTGCTTAAAGACTTGAAAAACACTTGCTCCTTGGAGTGACAACTTCTCTCATGAGACTTTTAATACCCGGACAACAACATACTGTAGGTGCTGATGTTTAATATGCATGTCACAGTACATGCTTTGCAGCAGAGCTGTTCATGATGCTCTTACTAGTTCAGTGCTGTCTCAACTCTCCTGATACACTAACTACATTGTCATAAAGTACTTGTAATCTGCAGTTGTTACCATATATTGTAGTTTTACAGCTATAGTAATTACATGCGAATGTATGCTAGTGCTTTTTAACAGTTTCATGGTACATACTTTCCAGCTTTGGTTGGACAATAAAGTTGTTCTGTTCAGTGTGTTTTGAGACAAAAATGTTACATTTTAAAGAATTGACAGGACATTTTACATCACAGTAGGCTTCAGACTTTAACCTGTATGTTTCTGGTGGAATTTTAAAGCATACATGAGTATGTAGGGGCTATTTATTCTAATCTTGCATGCAGTATGATGGATGTGTTTGTAGATAGTTGCAAAGAAACAGCATATGGCCATCATCTACGTAGTTTTGCACAACTTATATTTTGTAGATAGCTACTGTTCCGATGAAATGTAACTAAACTTTAATAAAAGTCAGACATGGACTGCAAATAAATCCAGCTGATCACTTGTGGATTTGTCACAGGGCAAAAAAAAGAGTTAATGTAATATTAATGGTTCTGTTGAAAAGTTTATTTGTGTTCAGTTAATTAAGTTGTGAAGAGAGTGTGTGGTGCGTACAACAACAAAATCGCACTAGTGGAAGCAGATCAGGAATTTTTAATTTAAGGCTCCAGATGATCTTTTCTGAAAGTATGAAATACAGCTGGTTGTCAGTAATGCGGGTTTTATTTTGAAAGTTTCGACCGGATATATCATTCCTTGTTCAGTGCTGGCTAGCATGATCCTTGTGTGTTCTGGACAAGGGGGTGCATGGGGGAAACATGGCCGCCGTAGACCCATCGGAGTCTCCGAAACGACAGAAATCCCCTGCGGAGGAGGTGGAAACATCTGGGGAGAAGAAAGAGGCGGAGGAGTCGGGATGCAGCTTAAATCAGAAAGATGAAACAACACCCAATAAAACCGCGGAGAGCCCCGACTGTGAGCGGAGAGCCGATGCTGGCAACGACGGCGGTTGTATTGCCAGCCATTCCGAGGTTAGTGTCGAGTCCGGTGCTGGAACCGACAAAACGACATGCAATTCACCGGACGACCTAACATCGGCTGAAAAAATGGCCGAGGCTCCTGGGAGCGAGCAGCGGGCTTTCGACTGGTCCGAAACTGAAGACGACGACGAAGAGGCGAAAACACACGAGCAGGAAAATGACAAGTGTGGTATGCTAACGTTGTTAATGTATTTTACAGTTAGCTTTAGCCTATGGGCTAACCTGAGCTGTAGCTCTCACTACCGGTCCAGTACACACTGTAAACTCTGCTAACGTTAATTACCATAACAAAATCAAGCTAGCATCCTGCACTGTAGATTGTGGTCTGTACTTAAAGTGAGCACCTGTGTGACCTGCATTCTGGTAGAGATGTTTGTTTGTTTGTTGATTGTTGATTTTTTGTTTGTTAAGTTGTTATTATGATCTGCTCTTCTCTTGCAGACGACAGTGATGTTACAAAGAGTGCTGAGAAGGTGCAGCAGGCTGTTGATAACATTACAGCTGCAGCAGAGGAGACTCACGAGGAGGAAAACTCACATTCAGAAAAGAAGAGCACAGAGAGGGAGCAGGCTGAGGAGCCAGTGGGTGAAGAGGACGTGGTCGAAGATGATGAAGTCAAAGAGCAGGATGCTGATATGACAGTGAAGCCAAAAAAGTGCCGTTTGGTGTGCAAGGAGTGCGGGAAGACCTTCAACCGCCGCGAGACGTTCAACCTTCACCGGCACTTTCACGCACACGAGGATGAGCTCACGCCCCTCACCTGTAAAGAATGCGGCCTTACTTTTCAGCACCGCAGCAGCCTCATTAAACACAGAAATGAACATAAAGAGAAGGAGGAGCAACTCCTTACTCCAAAGAAGGAGATTGAAACACCGGAGGATGGTCGTTTTCAATGTGCTGAATGTGAGACGATCTTCTCCACAGTGGATAAGCTGAGGGACCACAACTGCTCCAATGCAGTAGATAAGCCTTACCACTGCCCCCTGTGCCGCCAAGAGTTCCAGTTTAAGGTGTCTGTCACTAAGCACATGATGCACCACTCCCAGGAGAGCAGCTTCACATGCCAAGAATGCAGTCAGACTTTCCCAAACACCATGGCTCTGCACTTCCACCAGCGATGTCACACCGCCCTGAAGCCCTACAAATGCCCAGAGTGCGGCATGGTTTTCAAACACTACTCCGTCATGGAGGATCACCGCCGCAAGCACACGGACAGCACACGCTCTCACCTGTGCAACATCTGTGGTAAGACCTTCAAGTATAGCAGCCTCCTCCATCAGCATCAGTACCTGCACACCGGTCAGAAGCCCTTCCGCTGCCCTGAATGTGGTAAAAAATTTGCCTTCGCCCAGAACATGAAGGCACACTGCCGCCAGCACAGACTGCGTGAAACCAACTCATCAGCTGAGCAGCTCAGCAAGCAGGCCCCCCAGGCCGCACAAGAGGAAGTCAGGGAGCCAGTAAAAGAGAACACACACCAGAGCGAGGATCCGAAACGCACATTCAAATGCCCACTTTGTCCCCAGACCTACTGGGCACCAGCTAACCTGAGAGCCCACATGCTTATTCATGAGGCCGAGTATGAGATGAATGACAGACCAGCCAAACCCCCTGGTGAGATCAACAAGAACTGGGAGAAAGGACACTGTTGTCCCCACTGCCCATGTGTTTATCGCGATGAATCCAGTTTAAATATACATCTGTTGAGTGTCCACAAGTCTGTAGCACAATATCTAGAAAAGGTGACAGCAGCACCGGCACTGGCACCGGCACCGCCACCTAAAACACAATTCACTCCGTTAAACACTGATAATGTGCAGGGGAAATGGAAAAGTGATAGCTTGAGTGTGAAGTCATACAAGTGTTCTGAGTGTGGAAAAACTTTCCGCCACCGCTCAGTGTTAGAGCTGCATATGCGCATACATTCCAAGGACAAGCCTTACCAGTGCAAAGTGTGTGGCAAGGGCTTTAGATTCAGTAGCTATTTACAACAGCATCTCATCATACATACAGGCAAGAAGCCATACAAATGCCCCGACTGTGGGAAGGACTTTGCCTTCCTGCAGAACATGAGAACACATCAAAAGCTGCATCAGGAAAAACCGTTCCGCTGCACCAGCTGCCGTAAAGGCTACAGCGATGAAACCCAACTGCAGCACCATATGTTATCACACAATGGTGACAAGCCTCATAAGTGCGACCTGTGTGATAAGAGCTTTGGTTTAGCGTATCTGCTCCGTGATCACATGAACACACACACAGGAGAGAGACCTCATCGCTGCGATGAGTGTAACAAAACCTTTTCCTGGTTTAGCAGCCTGCTAGTGCACCAGAAGATCCACGCTCGCAAGCGACAGAGTTTCAGCCAGTATAATTCTTTCCCGATGGGTGCTAGGATGAGAGGCAGGGGTAGTCGGGGGAGGAGAGGGGGAAGGCCCATGTGGGGCTTTTCGAGACTGTTAGGAAGCTCAGGGATGGTTAGCTCTCAGCCGTCTCCGTATCCAGTTTCTGCACTGAGAGATGCTGAGTTGCACAGAAGGGCAATCCAGTCACAGTCTTCCATGCTCTCATCCCGCATGGATTTACAAGGCAGGCAGCAGAAGGAGCCGTGGCTGGCTGAGCTACACCCTCAACCAGTGCAGTGGAAGGTGGATGGTGGAGAGGTAATGCCTGTCCCATCGTCACAGCAGACACTGTTTGACAGCCCACCACAGCCAGGTCTACAGCAGCAACATCTGAGAAGTCCAAGTTGGGCAGACAGCCCTTCGATAACTCAGTCAGGTTCCACATCTGCTCAGAATTCAGATTCATCACACATGAAAGAGAGTGTCAACTCCCACCTGGCAGCTGTGCCAAAAAAATCCAGCCCATCATCAGTGAGCGAGATGGAGCAGCTCAGGCTGCTCAAGCCTGTCACTTGGAGTAGTGCACCCACATCCACCGTGCTAGCTTCCACAAGCTCCCTGCATGATTTCTGTATTCCATCCTACGGAGATGGAGCAGCTCTGTGGAGTATCAGACCTGCTCTACCAGCAAATTCAAGGGGCTCTCCTAATAAGCTCGGTCAGGAGCTGCAGATGCCAAGATGGCCAGGTGCCCCAGTGTCAACTCAAAAGGAGCCATCCACACACTCTAAGAAAGAGGACACTAGAGGGTGGGACCTGAGTAATCCTCAAGTTATACCGTCGACTGTTAGCCAGCCAGAGAAGCCATGGAACGGCTGTGATCTGCAAAAGCAGTGGGCTTCAGGCTTAGCAGGTGCATCCACCTCGGCTCAAATAGACCAAAGCAGTGCTATGCCAATTTCAACTCCTGTTTCTCATGGGGTAGGTAGCACCTTGTGGGACATACAGACACCAGGAATCCCAAAGACTATGAACTCTCCTGAGAAATTAGTAAATAATCAAGATTTTCAGCTGCAGCAGAAGCAGGTGTCATCTGGCTGGGTCACTCAGACATCGACACAGAAGGTTCCTATCTCCATTCAATACGAGCCGCATCGTTTTGGCCAGGGGATGGGGACGCCAGTATGGGGCTTCCAAAATACCGTGGGTCCTCAAACGCTGCTCACCGGGCAACTCAAACCAGGGAATGGACAGGAGCTGCAGCAACCAATGGTAACAGGCACTCAAATAATCATAAATCAGCCTTCTCCTTTTTTCTCACCTCCACTTGCTCCGCTCCCTCCTCTTGCTTTGCCAGGCCCTCACCCTCTTCACTCTGTCGCAGTTGGTGCACTCTCAAGACCTCCACACCCAAATATTTTTTTCACACCACAGGCAGTCATGAGCGAGAGGCCACACATGCCACAGACCCTGCCCCTACCTCAGCTTGCCCCACGGACAGAACCTCACAAACTTGGACCCCGTTTGCCTTTTGCTCCAGAACGACTTCTCCAGTGCATGATATGCGGGTGCTCTCTTCCTCGGGAGCTGGATCTACAAATGCATTACTTGCAACATGCACAAGGAGAGATTTGACATTTCTACACTAGCAACAAGACTTAGTTATGTTTGTTATAATTTTTTCTTCCGGTGGAACCTCATTTATTTGACCCTCAGGTGTGCAGTTTGACAGTTGAGTGGGCATTAGAAATAAAAAGATAAAAGTGAAACTTGATTTAGTATGCACATTTTAAATCTTTCAGCTCCAAATGAGACTGTTACAGAGGATGTATAGATGTGCCATTAAATAACTTTCGTTGTCTTTTTAAATGCATTTAAGTTATCCAAATACTTAACTTGTTTAAACAACTTCTGAGGAGTGCAGATTAATGAGGTTCTGTGGCCTACATTTCATTTATTGCCAATTACCTTTTAGATTTAGATAATATTAGTACTTTTATAGTTCTGTTCATATGTCCTGAACCATTTGAACTGTGTTTCTCCATGTACAGTATACTGTGTGCCTTTTATGAGTACAGTCTGCATGTCTGCTGTCTTGGTATTCTAGGCCTAGTTTGTGCTTAAGGTAGACTCAACAATGTGACCTCACTCCCAAAACACAGAGCAACTCTTTCTAAGATACTGTAAAGAAATGTAAGGTTTTGCTTTTGAGGAGAGGAGGGGCGGGTTGTTGTTTCCAGTGTATGCTCTGACACATGTAATCTGTCAGAGCATACATGTGACTACACACATTTTAAACCCCGTTAGGAAGCATTTGTATTCACAGGGCCATCAACTCGGTCCGAATATCTCATTACAGAGTCAACATCATACAAATTTTGTCAAAGCGAAAGTATTTGTAAACAAAATGTGACAGTTACATGTAAAGGTCATTTCATAGTGAGAGTTTTCTGTAAATTTAACTCTTGCATAATTATTGGGAAGGGTGAAAGTAGTGTCATAACACAACTATTGATGATACTGTCGTCAAATAGTAAATTTTGTAATAAATTAAGCTGGGAGTTATGCTCCAAACAGTCCAGTCAAGTGTCATGACTGATATACTTAATAATAAGATTTTAAACTGATTCTGGGTGGCACTAATTATCACCAACTGTAAGCTGATGTGTGCCACGTGACGTGCATCTCGTACCAGAATAACTATTTCAGATTGGAATGTACCCGTATTTATGAAATTATGTCCACTCTTGAGTACAATTTAATGTATTTTCTGTGAATACTGAATGATTTCATTCCATAACTGTAGATTTAGCTAAGTGAAGAATTTCATCTCCTCCGTTATGATAATGGGCATTTAAGTAGCTATGGTGGCCCTATACTGTAAGTGACTGAAAACCTTCATTACTGCTGTAAAATATACACACAGTCCATTTGTATGAAAAAAACAAACAAAACAAACAACAAAAAACTGTCCCTGTTTGTCTTTAACATTCATTGTCTTAAGATTCAAAAACACATGTGCCCTTCTACCTCTATCCACTGTTTTAGCATGGAAAGAAATAGAAATTTCCCATGATGTCTACATATTGGATTAAATAAAACTTGCCTTTGATTATAATGATGTCTCCTATTGTACTTGTTGGGTATATCTTAATAAGGGTTTAGAATTTGTCTGGAAAATTAAAAGCATTAAAAGCAAGTATGCATCAGGATCGATGACGGAAGAAAATATGATTAATAATTCAGCATTTTTTCTGTGAATATTTGCCTGGGGAAGAACACAAATGCTCTGCTTAGAGGCACTTTCATTAATCTGGTAAATTGGTACTGAAATCCTCCATTTAAAATCCTACTTATTGACAACATGAGCAATTTTTAGAACACTCAATATAACGTGCTGTATCGTAGTATAGTGTTGTTAAAAGTACTCAAAAGTCACACTTGAGTAAAAGTAAATATGTGGTGTTAGAATAATACTTTGGTAAAAGTGAACGTGAAATTCAAGTGGAAAAGAGTAAATCCTGCACACACACTTATCACCTCTGCATTGATTTGTTAAAAATGGGTCAATGTTTCGATCACAAAGACGTTTCTCCATAGGTGATAAGTGTGTGAGGGAATTACTCTTTGTCATAGGAAATTGGTTTTTGGGGGGATTTGATTCCCAGCACCACAAATGTGATAAGACAAGTCGTGTGCATGTTGCCTTAGACTTATAAAGTGAAAGTCACCCATACAAATACTTGAGTACAAGTCTTTAGGATATTAAATGTACTTAAGTGTCAAAAGTACAAGAAAAAACAGAATTATACTTATATTTACATGTGAATGTACTGTATTCTGTGGGTTGACAGATTATCGACCTGGTTGATTAATAGACCTGACATAGCATTTTTCAGATTATCAGAGGTGTTTTTATCTGATTGTTGAATATATATATATATATATATATATGAAATAAGAATTAATTATAAAATGTTCTACCTTGGTTTGGCAGTGTATAATCTGCAAAATAACTGGTAACTGGAGTTCTAAAATTAATGAACAGTTCACTATTTGCCCTCAAAATGTAGAGTGTAAGTATAAAGTAGCAGAAATGTACCTCAAAATTGCACTTGAGCACAGTATTTGAGTAAATGTATTTGGTTAAATTCCATCACTGCTGTATCAACTCCGTGTATTTCATACTAGTAAAAAAACTAAATGGTCCTCACTGTTAGAAACAGATTAAATGTCAATGTTAAATTCCTTTCTGCATCTTATTTATTTACCAACCAACTCAAATGTCCCACAAGAAGTGGCAGTCAACATAACTCATAAATGCTCAGTGTTGGTGTGGGGACAGATAACACTGGTCTATGATATTAATAGGTTAATAATTTCCAAACAAATGAAATCGAACAGTAAAATAAAAAGGTTTCCAAAAAACAAGGTCAAAACAAAATAATGAAAAATGATGGAACAAACAGCCTATACAACATGTTCAATAGTTATTCTCAAGATGTTTGACAAGGAGTATAAACTCATTAAATCCTACCCCTTTATGTAGTAGACGTAGTAGTAATAATCACAATAATCATAATAAAAGTAATAATAATCTTTATTTAGATAGCACCTTTTTGTAACAAGGTTACAGAGTACTTTTACAAATAAAATACTATACAGATAAGTTCAAAGACAATCAAAACAATGAACAAAATAAAATACAGATAAAGTTCAGTTAAAAAGCATTATCTGAATAGACAGATATAAATTCACATGTAATACATTCATACATATACATTAAAGTTAGAATCTCAGCCTGTTACTGTACTTGTAATGTTTACACTGCTGCAGTCTGACTGCTCCTCATCGTCAGTGTCGCCTGAAGGAAACACAACACACGAAGAAGAATCACTTCCGCCCATGGACGCACCGCCGCGCGCACATCGCAGGTGTGTGTATGTGTGTGAGAGGGAGCTAGCTGTGCTGCTCATCATCACTCGCATTGCTAAAAACATTACAAAATGCTGCTTGTTTATGTGGTAACGGACTAGGTTAGCATACTCTATTATTTGATTCCTTCTCACCCGGCTCTGTGCGGAGCGACTTCGGTTAAGAAAATACATTTTTATGACAGCGCTGGCGCTGTTAAGCTAACGAGCGCTAGCTAGAGTAAGCTAGCACTGCCAAACAGAGCCACGCCAAGATGGACGAAGCTGCTGCTTCCGCGGCGGTCGCAGAGGACGGAGCTGAAAAGAGAGCCCACGATGGGAATGAAGCATCTGAAAACAACGTCGGTTCATCGACTGAAGACACCGCTGATGGTGAGTATCCAGTTGCTGTCATTTAAACGTTTGCATAACTAACAATGCATCAGCTATATGTTCAGGATTAACGCCAGTGACCTCTTAGACCAACTTCAGCGTAGGGACATGAAATAACATCAATATTGCGCCAAATGCACAACGATTACAGTCCATGTCTGTATGTCCATGTCTGGTCTTTTAGCTATTTCATGTTCATGTTTTTTTGCTCAGTGCTGTTCATTGAACAAATGCAGCCCTACACAAGGCTGACTCAACCATATGGTAATAGGCTTAAAAGTTAATGGTATAGATATATCGGCTTTGATCTAACATGACTGTATTTAAGAATGATATAAGGAGTCCATTGTGAGCAGTATACCTAAAATAGTGGTTTAGAAGAAGTTATTACTTCTGAAGTCCTGTTGAACGATTTTATTATGAGGCCAGGCCATGCTGAGAAACCAGAGAAATAAAAAGGTGCCCTTCATTTGCTAGTATTTTATGAGCCACAGAATATTTGGTGAGTTAAAGCACAGTCTTACTATAATACAGAGCTAAATATGATGCACATCACACAGAATAGACGTGGGACAAAAATTGTAATGCATGGTTATCCAGTGTTATCCAGATAACCATCAAAATATTCTTAAAATGCACTAAAACATATTGTAATCACTTTTACATTACATTTTGCGAGGAAACATGTTTTTTGCTGCATCACAGATAGGACAAAACAATTCATCTTAAATAAGAAACACATCAAATTTTACTTGTTTTTGTGGGGGATACAATGTGCAAGTCATGCCTTAAACCACAGTGACAGACTTGGGCAATTCAAAATTATTCAGAAAACCTACATAGGACTGTAAATCAGTGAGCTAGACAGCTTTTTCAAGTCATTCATGTGTTTGGATATTCATGATAATCTCGATTCACGATAATCCCGACAATAAGAATTGAACACGATCAATTTATTGTTATTGTTGTTTATTCGATTCGCGATAAAAAAAACACAAAAGCACAGTCTTACTCTCTGATACAGAGAGTATAATGCACAGAATACAGAAGTTTTATTATACGTTTACTAACATTTGTGTGGGTTGCTGCTCAGTAGTAGAGCATATTTGCTTCACATGTACAGCATCTCCACTTTTGACTCAACCTTGGACAACGACCAGTTGTTAAGTACACTGACCTAAATGATGAAGGCAGGGGAGGCAGTAATGTTTGTTTGTCCTTGGCATAGCAGTGCAGAAACAAAAAAGCAGTCATCGTTGTTGAAAGGAGTGCTAAAGGTTTTTGGCATCTATTTCTGTCGTCAGGCACAGACAACTATTTTAACAGCTTGCACTCCAAACATATTATTGACTTACCTTTCAGTGTCAAAAACATGACTGCCATGCGCCACATGAGGGCAGCATCAGAATATCTTGAATCTTGTTGCTTCATCCTCTACTTGTGTGTGTGATACCAGACTTAAGGTCCAACCTTTCTAGATGCGTGCTGGTCATCACCTGGCAATAAAATACAGCTTTAATCGGCATGCATAGGTATGGTTGCTTGAACTAGATGTTTGAGCTATTAACAGTACTTTACAGATCAACTTTTATCAACAAAAAGACAATTGAAATAATTTTATATTTTTAAAATGGAATCAATTTGGATATAATAATCGAATCTGTTGTTGTCACAACATGGTCATTAATATTTGATGTAATTCTGTATCCTTTTAAATTACAAATGGAGTAGTGCCATTACATTTGATTGCGATAGTACAGTCTATTAGTAACATTTGCGCATTTGAAAATACAACATGTTCTGCAGCAATCCTGTTGAATCACTGGATGATTGAACCTGACAGAGGTCATTCGGCTTAAGCACTTTTTCAGCCCCTCTGTAATTTAATGACATAGTGTATTTTGAGTATTTTGTTCTTTATGGCTAATGTTGTATTTCCAGATCCAAATGTGTGTGGCTGTACTGTAAACTCTATTGACCTTTGAAATAAAGACATGATGTGCACCTGTGTTTTTGTGAATTTTTTTTTTCTTTTTCTGACTTTCTTTCTCTGGAAACAGGAGTGGCTTTGACCTCCTATTTTCCCCTTTCTATTTCTAGGGGTTGGGGTTTTCTGCTGTCAAGATTGTGGAGAAGCCTTCAGAGAGGAGGCTGCCTACATGGAGCATCGCCATCAGCACTCACAAGAAAGGGTGTTTTTAGATGACCAGTTGGATGGTTTAAAGGATGCAGAAACGGACAGTGACACAGCTCATTTCTGTACTTTATGTTCACTCTCATTTGTTGAACAAAGTGAGTTCCACTCGCACATGGAGAAGAACCACGGGCAATCCTCCCAAAAGGAGTTGGCTAATCCTGGGACAACAAAGCAGCACACCTATGAATGTCCAGACTGTGGGAAATGTTACGGTGTGATCGGACACTTTCTCAACCACCAGCGCTCACACAGACAAGCCTCCAAATCAGTTTTTCATGACCTTGAACATTTGAAAAAGAAGTCATTTCAATGTGAGGCTTGTGGACGGAATTATTCTCGCGCTTCAGCTCTCGATGCACATCGTCGTTGTCATGAGGGAAAACTAGTTAAATCACGAAACAGGGGTTCAGGAAATGCATGTCACTCTGAGGAGTCAATAGTTGAAGCCAAGCCCAGTGAAAACCCAGCAGATAATACTCCTGAAAAACTTTTTAAGTGTGCATGTGGTAAAGCTTTTACTGCCATGATGCGACTTAAAACACATCAGCGATTTAGCCGTAACAGTCAGTGCACTCCAGCAGAAGTAATTGAAAAACCAAAGAAAACCTCCAGTGATTTTTACTGTAGTGAGTGTAACAAGGCTTTCAGTGGCCATATTGCCCTCTTCAACCATCAGCGATGGCATGCTAATCAAGCAAGTGATGCAGCAAAAAGGTTCCCATGTGAGGAATGTGGAAAAGTATTTATGACTCTAACATTTTACTACAGGCATCAGCGTTTGGTGCACAGTGATGAGACCCCGGCAAAGTCGTTTCTTCATCAAGTGTGTCAGCTACAGAAGAAGGCATTTGAATGTAAGGATTGTGGGCTCAAGTTTTCCAGGGCTTCAGCACTCCAGTCACATCAACTTCACCATACAGATGTTTTCAGAGAAACAGAGAAGGAAGCCCAAATGCGCACCTCTCTGCTGCCTCAACAGGAAACTTCAGTAAGCGAAACAAAAGAGACGGAGCAGATTCAAGTGGAATCTGTAAATCTTCTTCCTCCCAGTACAACTGAAGAAGACTCGCATGTAAATGACACTGATGACGACATGGAGAGTTATGAACCTGGGGACTTTAATGTACAGGTGATCAGTGCAAGTGAATCTGAGGACGAGCCTGTCCAAGACTTGAATCCTGATCTTGAGCTGCTCTGTGAATCCGATCAGGAAGTAAGAGATGACAATGACACTGGAGTTTCCCCTGGTGGCGCTGGTACTATTTCAAAACCAGAGATGGATTTAAAAATTGTACAAATTGACTTTGAGGTAGCTGACGCGCAGTGTGCACCGATAGAGAGGGAAGCCGAGAATACAACAGAGGAAAGATTTGATTGTCCCGAGTGTTACCGTTGGTTTTCTAGTGCTTCATCACTGCGTGTTCACAGAATGTGGCATGGCATTCATAAGAGGAGACAACAGACTCAAGGTCAGTCAGAGGCAGTTTACACATGTGACACACGTGAGCACGAAGCCAGTACTTATGCAGCACACGAGCAACACAAGAGTGAAAACACAAGCGATGATGTGGTAAACGAGGCAGATGGATTAGAGAAGAAAATTTTGACATGCAATGAGTGTGGTAAATCCTTCTCACGTTTGTCTGCTTTAGTCTGTCATCAGTTGCATCATCCCAAAAAAAAGCAATTCCAGTGCCCAGATTGCATGATGTCTTATTCGCATGCAGCTACCTTGTTTAACCATATAAAAATCTGCTCTGCACAAAAGAAAGAGAATATTTCCGTTGCTAAGAAAGAATACAATCCAAAGAAAACCCTTCTAGGCCCAAAGATTTATCATTGTGAACAGTGTGGGAAGGGTTTCTGGTCTCTCGGAGCTTACTCCCACCACAAGCAAAGTCAGACTCAATGTGCAGATTTGATGCTAAGAAAAGGGGTCACAGGATCTGTCAATGGACATCAACGCTCCAGTATTAAGGTTGCATGTCCAGTGTGTGGTAGAAAGTTCCGACACAAGGGCATTATGGCAATGCACAAGCGAAAACATGAAAATGGAAATCATAAATGTGAACTGTGCAACAGGTCGTTCCGTCTTTTTTCCAGCCTCCTCAGACACCAGGTCGTGCATAGTGACCAGTTGCTCCCACCGCCCGTTAAGTCTTTTCAACATCAGGTTGAGCAGTTGAAAAAGAACACGTACAGCTGCCCCGACTGCGGCAAGCTGTTTTCACGGGCCAAAGCGCTTCAGTTTCACATGAAAAGCCACGGGTACGAGACTGGGCACTCAACATCATCACCAAGATCTTCTGTCAAGCTGGAGGATCTCCAATGTGCAACATGCCTCGCACATTTCAACAGCAAGGCCTCTTTGAGGGCTCATCAAAAACTTTGCCGCAAAAAAGACCCTCAAGCAGTCGATTGTAAGACAGAACCCTCTGAAAATTCTGATACACTGATATCACACGAGGATAGTATGGATGTCAGTACACAAGAAAGCTCTGAGCAAATAACAGTCAATGCTGAAGTAAATGAAACAGACATCAGGGAGCTAAAGATGGAAAATCCAATGAGTGTCGACAATTTAGAAAACCCAAGTAGAACTGATTTGAAATACAAATGCAAAAAGTGTGACAGAAGCTTTTCAGTGGTCGGAGCTTTGAATTTTCATAAAAGAATTCATGCTGAGGGTTACAAATCTGTAACAAAAGCAAAATTGTCCATGTCTGTAATGCTTAAGAAACCCAAACAGGAAGAGTCAACTAAAGGACTGTTTCACTGCTCAGATTGTGGGAGGCGGTTCATTTCCAACTCAGCTCTCGGCTCCCATAAAAGATGGCATAAAGAAAAGAAGTTTTCACGCTCCTTGCTAAAAGATGAGGATTCGCTGTCTCTTAGCCACAAGACAGAGGGCGGGCCTTTTCAGTGCCACAAATGCAGCAAACAGTTTTTTAACCTTTGTGTTCTCCAGCGCCACCAGACTTTTAATCCTCAGTGCCAAACCAAAACTGAGCCAGATTCAAACAAAAGTGTGGAGAGCAACAGCACACAGAGTTCACATATTTCAGAGTTTTCATGTCCACTGTGTCACAAAACATTTGTGCAAGGTTCACTTCTGGCTGCTCACTATGAAAATCAGCACAGTGGCACTTTGGAAGCTGCAGATCATCATGGAGACGGGCTCGCCTCGGTTGATCCAGCCGCACAACAGGTTGAAGTCAACTTCAGTGGGAGAGAGTCCATTTCAAAGACACTGAAGCCGAAAGCTCACCAGTGTCCCCTCTGCTCTATGACCTTTGCCAAAGCAAGAGGTCTGCGTGCCCACAAATGGCAGGCCCACTCGAAGAGGACTAAAGGCAAAAATCGGCTGCCTTTGGGTGCTAAAAAGGAGTCAATTGCCTCAAGCAGTGAAGTAAAAAAGACAGCAGATTCACCGGGTGTACTCAGCACTGCAGTGATGAAAAATATCCCTGATGGCAGAGGAAAGAAGAATATCAGTTCAGACCCCCCGCCTGTGAAATCTGTCACATGCCTTGACTGCGGGGAGCAGTTCAGTTCTGCAGGTGCCCTCCTCGACCATAAGAAAGTATGCCTGGGGGTTATGAAGTCTAAACAGGAGCCCCAGACTCCTGAAACCATGGCTGAGGTTTCCCCGCCTCTTAGCCGTCTGTTGGAGCATACAGCTAAATGCCTCTTCAAGTGTGATAAGTGTGGGAAAGCTTTCCAAACAGAGGAACAATTAGGAACCCACAAGACCAAGGCGAAGAGCCGGCCTTATTGTTGCGCCCTGTGCTGCCACGGCTTTTGGACTGAGATTCAGCTGCAGCAGCACCTCGCCTGGCACGACGAAGTCCGATGTCGTCTTCCCACTGAGCTTCGCTACAGGCTCAGTGCTGCAATGCCCTCAAAGCCTCTAAAACCCAATGTTGCCTCTGCCGACAGCAGAGGGAAGTCCTTTCCATCCTCCATGAACGAACCTGTGCTCAACCCAGACATCCAGTCACAAAGTAGCCATAAGTGCCAACATTGTGGCAAAGCCTTTCTTTCGCCATCTGCATTACAAAAACATGAAACTCAGCACTGTAACAATGACTCGTATCATTGCTCTATTTGCCCTCGGACCTTCAGTGAAATACAGGACCTTATCGATCATCACCAGGAATGTATCGGTGATTTCAGAAATGCAGAGTGATGCCCCTGCTGCTGTCTCATCAGGAGATACTAATGGCCTTACATGCCTTGAATGTGGAACTACTTTTTGTCAAGAAGAAACTGATTTGCACCAGCACTACAGTATATGAAACATGCCAGTGGAGTGTATTATACTAAACAACCTGAAAAGGATTAAAAATGAAGACACTGTAGATTGTAGATTTTGTTTGTTAGTTTTGCTTTTGTTTTTATAGAGGGAACTACTTAAATGTGTTGAGCTAAAACAGTCCTTGTTAGACTTTTGTTTAGGCTAAGTGTAAAAGTGCTTTCCCTATTTGGTTCTATATTATTTGAGATCCTTTATATATTTTTTTCTTTTGTTATGTTCCTATTCTCAGGCTTTCCTTTACACTGGATTAGAATATGTACAAACGATGGAGAAAAAACACTTTAGATGACACAAATGTATGGTTTTGCTTTGTTCTCGTTTTGAATAGACCTATCAATTGAGCCTTCCTGATCTCTTTGGTGATCGCAAGTTGAAATATATATCTAGGTATATGACAAAAGCTCAGAAACATTTATGCATGTTTGTCCTCATGCATTTAAACATTCACTGAAAAATGAGAAGTGCTGCTGACACTATTTTTGAGAGGACATTAAAATAATTCTGCACAAGAAGTATATACAATTATGCTGGTCGTTCAATTTTGCTTGGACTCAGCAAGGTCCTATTTGCAGAAAAGCTATATCAAAGTTATGAATGTACACTGTTTATTTCAAGTCCTGCTGTTAACCTTTACAACCAGCTAATACCATAAAAAAATGTTCACTATCAAATACTTGTATTTACGTACAATTCGCTCTGCATTAATTGATGTATAAGCTCCCATGTTCTTTCCTTTTCAGTGTTTCTAAGCTGTTAAAGGTTATATTTACTACTTAAGCTAAAGTAGGTTTATGTTGATGTAAGATAGTTGTTAGTTTACTCTACCACTTATGCAGTGGGAAAAAGTATTTGTTTTGTACAAGAGGTGGTACTTTGCTAGATTAATTTATGAAAATCTTTTTTTTTCTTTCCTCTAGATGACCAATAAACCTTTTTGACTACTTGTTTAACTTGCTGTTTCTGTAACGATGAAGAAAAGCTTCTCTAAAACGTTAAAAATAAACTGATCAACTTTTGTGTGAATTATTGAGTTGTGTCATTAATTCAGCCTCAGTTTCATTGATCTGTGTGTGTCATCACTCTGATTCTGTTTCTTCTGGCTTGCATCTTCTGACGAATTAGTACTGGTCGTGTATTTGGTTATTATCAGGGCATGTTGATTGAAGCAGAATTGCATTTAAAAACTAAGTTTGACCCTAAATGTAATTTTTTGATTGAAATCTTCATGGAAAATATTTTGTGCAACCAGAATAGTAATATTCAGACTTTTATATTGTGTTACATTTTAATCAAATTTATACATTTTATTTATAATTTATTAAATAAAATTGCTGAATTATTGTAACAAGATTTAAGCCAAATTATTCATTTTTCCACCTACTATTGTGTTCTCATCATTAATAATCATAAAAGTCATCCGTTTCCTTCTTTTAAGATTAAAAATGTTAATTTTGTTATTGCTTTTAGACACTTTTTCTTAATTTAAAATAAATATGTAAGCATTGTGCTTTCTATCAAATCCAACCCACAGAGCTGTCGCAGTAACAGTATTGTATGAGAGGTACACGTCAGCTTCCATGGATAATTTTCTTGCTTCCTAGACATGATCAAACAGACTATACAGAAATGTTTTAGTCTGCAATTCTGAGATTTAAATAATTTAATGAATGACACAGTTGTAATTGTCCCCCATCTGTGAACGAAGAGAAGAGCCACGACTCAATCTTGTAAGTTTCACCTGCTGCAATTAAACATTTGTTGCATTATCAGTAATGACCAGGATTTTTTTTTTTTTTTTTTTAAATCTGTAACCAGACTGCACAATTTTAGCTGGAACATCATATAGATTCATTTTTAAAATCAGAAGATTCCCAATTTCCCCTCAGGATTAATAAAGTTATCTATCTATCTAGATATCTGCTAGTTTGTTTCTGTATAATAACAAAAATTATGTTAATTGTTAATATTTTTAATCTTAAAAAATCTAAACTTTTCCCTTTTCTTCTTTTGTAGTCAATGAGTCCAGCCATGCGTGCAAGGATTGTGGACTGAAATTTACAAACCGTGAAGTCTTTGAGACTCACCTGCACCAGCATGCCCTGGACGAGGACGAGGAGGAGGAGGAGGAGGAGGAGGAGGAGGAAGAAGAAGCACAGTTGGAAGACAACAGGAATCCTGAAGCAGAGCTGGACTGCTGGGGCGGAGACGATGGAGATGAAGACACGGGTGGTGATGCAGAAGACGACTGTGACGAGAGCAGTTCAATGCAAACGACTCCCTCAGGCTCTGTACAAGATGTTGGAGTTGGCTCAGTGAAGAAACTTCCGAGGGGCTATGCTTGCTCGATCTGCGGTAAGGTTTATACATACATGGTTTCATTCAAAAAACACCAACTAACGCATGAAAACCAGTCGTCCACAACAAAAAGTCAGGGTGAGCAGAATCTGCATAAATATGAGTGCCCACACTGCGGAATGAAGTTTATCAGGTCAGCACGGCTGCGAGGTCACATGAGAGTTCACATGCCGCCATCAGTCCAATCCAAGGCTGATAAATCTAAACCTCCCAGATGTGATCAGTGTAACAGAGACTTCACTTCTACACAGTCATGGCAGGTTCACGTTGAGCTCCATAAACGGAATCCATTTTGGTGTTTAAGTTGTGCCAGAGGCTTCAATGATGAAATATCACTGGATAAACACCTGCAGAGTCACATTGAGAAGCCACTTATATGTAATGTCTGCCACAAGGGCTTCCAGGTGGCCAAACAGCTTATTAATCACTACAAGTCCCACATTGGCGCAAAACCTTACCAGTGCAACCTCTATGGGAAGAGCTTTACTTTTGCTGGAAATCTAATGACACACCGACAAAGGCATCACAGAGTTTCTGTTGGATCCAGCGGGAAGCAAGCTTTTAAAAGTGTTGAAGTGAAGACAGAAATGGATACAAACATGCTGGGAGAGGAAGAACGCATGGAGAAAAGTGAAACTCAAAAGCCATGCGAGGATGCTGAGATTGAGGATTATACTGACTCTGATGAGTCGGACTGCGGAGAACCTGGGCATCACCTCGGGCCTTCAGACCCGCCTGGCTCGGCTCGATCTCATCCAACTGATGAGTCGAAATCAAGAACAGTAGAGCCACGGGCAGGACAGGAGCTGAACAAGAGTGTGTCGCAGGAGAGACACATGCACAGAGAGCATAAGTATTGGGAATGGGAGTGTTGTGAATGTGATATGGGATTTGATGAAGTAGAGAAGCTGCGTTCACATTATATAAAACATGCTACAGGGGAGCTGCCTATGCCACTGCATAATTTTTAGGGTTGATAGCTTACAGAAACATTTATTATCTCACTCTGGTGACCACAACAATGACTCTCTGTGCAGCTGATACACATCGGGACAGTCAATAGCTTTTATCCTTTTTATTTTTACGTTTCTTACTCTTAAGGATGGAATGTTTAGGGATAAGAAACAAAGGCAGGCAATTATTGTTGATGACTCTATGTGTATACTGTGCTTAGACTGTTTGCTGACTGTTACTGTTACACTACATCAAGGACAAATATTCATGACATTGATTATGTACAAGTATCTACAAGCCTCAACGGTTCATGCCTGATGCTATGAGATTATACTACAGGTTTTTAATGTGTATTTGTGATGTATGAACTGACGTGAAAACTAGTTGCAAAACATTGTTGTGAACCGAATGGAAAAAAAATGTGGAGAAAATGCAAAAATGAAATAAAAATTCTGACCTCTACTTGTGGAACTGAATAAAATGAAATTAATTCAAAATGTTTGTAGTGTTTGTCTTTATGTGCATGGGGGAGATAATGTTTTATAGACTTCTTACACAATGCAGTGTATGTACTGATGACTCTAATCTGAGTTGTGATTGGAATAATGTCAAGCTAAAAGTCTGAATTCAGATTTGCTATTAGGCACTGCCTTTTTCTAGCATGCTTTACCAATGTTACTTATTCGGAGAGTTTATTGAAACATTTATATAAGAATTATATTTTTTTATTTTTTTAACATGTTCTTCAAATCAATATAAACTAACTTTTTAATGTTATACCTTTTTAAAACTACCACCTGTGGCAAACTAAAATGAAAACAGACAAGATCTGAACATTTCATTAAATAACTAATGAACAACTCCATGCTTAAAAAAACAAACAAGTAAAACTAAACTAGAAATTATATCAAAACAAACAAAAAAAAGCCTTTTGAAAAACTTTTCTTTCTTTGAAGAATGTGTTAAATGTTTATGTTCTAACTTGCTTGTCATTGACAGTCATATTAGGAGCTGAAGCATAATTAAGATATAATAACAGATTTGAAAGTGGTTATACTTCATATTTAATAATGAATGACAGTCATAGTAAGAGAGGGAACTTCCATGCATTTTACAGCTCATATCAAAGTCATTGCTATAAGCTCACATTGTATGGTTCATCAGTCCACCACAATCAGCACTTAGTAAATTTGAGTTTGTACTGTATGTAATGGCCGAGTTATTAATACAGTGAGCTAATGGAGCTCAAGAGACTTACACGCAATCTCATTATTATAATCCTGTCATTATAAGCTTATACACAGTTGATCAGCTTCCCTTACTGAGCAGTTTTTAATTCTAATGTTGTTTCTACAACACTCAATGTTATGGATGAATTACATAACAGAAAAGAGTTACACATTTAAGCAATACACTAGCAGGCATTTAGCTAATTAAATATGTAAATTTTAATACAACATATTGAAACATCAACAGTTGTAGCATTTTTGGTGCATCATAGTGTGCAAATAGACATATTATTATTATTATTATTATTATTGTTCTATTATTAAAAGTTGAGGTGGGATTTTCCAATGGGTCCATCCCTGTGAGGAGCATCACATGCTGCAATATCACCACCAATTAGCTGAACTTTTTCACAATGACCTTAGTTGTTAAAAAATTAACTTGAACAGTTAATAACATCCCATTTCTGCTGTATATAGCACTAAATGTATTCTAAAAAATGTGAAGCAGGATTACTGGCTGTGTTTTGTCGTCTGGTTGTGTTGTAGTTTTAGCAGAGTGGACAAACCCGTTGGACGAGTGGAGGACTGACCCGGAAAAACCACAACTCCCATGACCCCTCTGCGCATCTTCTCCGACGTGACGTCACGATGTCTGCAGCTTCTCTGTGCGTTTGCTTTGTGCGGAACGACGCGGAGATGTTTGGGCGGACGAGAGAGCCCAGGTAACCTTAAATCTACATCCTCCTACAATCATACAGCAGCGATACGAGTGTCTGTGTACCAGAGGGAGTGGACGTAGAGACTCAGGTAGCATCTTTGGCGCAGCAACAAGCCAGAGATGCTAACATTTAAAACCCGATTTTTACCGCAAATCGGTGAATTTAAGCTAACCGGGCTACCATTATCTGTGTATCTGTGGCTAATGTGGAGGTGTTGTTTAAGGGAATCCTCAGCATGTTACAGCACTGTGTTTATACACATTCAAGCGTTGGATTTGGGTCATACTACAGCCCCAAACGACTGCCCTCCATGTCCGTCGGTCCTCTTTTGTGATACAAATGTTGTAAGCCCATTCATTCTTCGGTCTCCCAGCTGTCGCCATGTAGATAACAAAGCTGCTGCTCACTGCCTTCAAGAAAATCAACTTGTGTAAACAGCAGTTCAGTAAGTTTGAATGATTCAAAGATATTGTGTAGTTGTTATGTTCAGTGAGTATGTGTTGGTATACCTGTGAAATTAACAGTCACTGTTTCTTTGTGGCACCTGGTTTCATAGAAACACATAAAAAAAGGGCACTGGAGAAGCCAAGAGGCAGGGAGCCATGCAGAGTCCGACCCAGTTGAACAAGGGGCCAAACCCTGTGACCACAGCAACCACAGAGAAACCACTGGACAACGAGACTGAAGCTCAGCCAGCACAAAGTGAACCAGATGCACAAAAAGTGGAGAATAAATCAGCTGCTCCTGCTGAGACTGACACACCGGTCACACCACAGGAAAATGGGACGCGGGCAGAAGCACCTGCGAGTGTGGCGGGCGTACAGACAGTGGAGAATGAGCCACTGACTGAGCCCTCAGATAACACTGCAGGGATGGAGCTGGACTCTGCTTCAAAGCCAAATGCCTCCACTGAACCGGTACCTGATGCGAATACAAATCCTGGGTGTGATGGACAAAAGGAAAAGAAACAGGATGAAGGTGTACGTGATGGTAGGAAATATGTTCCTTCCAAGAAGGCGATGGTAGATCCTCTGAAGATGGACATGTCAAAACATCTGGCTATGCCTCTCACATGTGAGTATTACTGTGTATATGTGTTGTTCTATGTTATATCCCTCTGAATGGGGCTTGGGTCCGCACAGTAAATGGGTACTACACCGTAAGAAATCTACTGTGATTTTTGACAGTAGTGTGGTGATTACTGCGATTTACTGTGTTAGTTACTGTATATTTTTTTACAGTAGCATGGTGGTTACTTTGTTTTTCAACAGTAGTTTGATGATTACTGTGATTTCTACAGTAGCTGCTGTTTTTGGTTAAATACACAATACTTCTGCAGTAATTACTTGTGCACAATCATTATTGTGGAATTCATTTTTACAGTTTCCTTTTACAAGACAAGAAGTGTGCTTTTGAAATAATACTGATGTTTTGTTTTACCATGCTTACACATTATCAAGTTGGGCTAAACCTGTACACTAATAGCTTCTGGTGTTCAGTAGCAGCCAAACAAAGCACTGCAGGTTAGAGCTGGACTAATATTTTGGTTGGGCTGCCCCTGAGCAGTGATCACAATTCCTCAAAATAAACCAATTAAAAGAGCTGCCATCAAAATGTTATTTCTTTATGCATTTATAAAGACAATTGGTTTCTATATTATTATCATATTTTTAAACTCATATATCTATACTAGTGTCTGCCTCAAAAGTCCAGTTTTGGTCAGGCTTTACTGCAGGTGTCCATGTTCTTCCCCTTTGATAGCTCCAGTTTTGACAATTTTGGGACCAATATTCACCATTTTTTTCCCGGTATCTGTGTTTTTTTTTGTGTCAGATTGCTGATAAAATACATTAATTTAAAAATGCAATACTTTGGTTCTGATGCAACATTCTGTCTCTGTAGTCACAACTCTGTGGTCTCTCTTAATGTCCCGCCCACAATGCTATCTGATTGGTTACATGTCACAAGTAATAGCCTATCAGCACTGGAAAATCTGAATCTGCAAAGTAACTCAAGTTATCAAATAAATGTTGATAATGTTGACACTATTTTATTTTTAGTGCCTATGTACAGTATATTGGTTCCAAATATCAGTCATTGGTCTCCTTGATTACAAATTATCTGTAACATATCAATCAATCCCTGTCTTGCTGGTAAGAGGAAGTTGTAGAAGTGGTGTGGTCTCCTTTTGCTAATGGTTTTGTGTGTTTACTTTATGAAGGTGCCTATCTGTTTCTAAAGCCACCATATTTACCCTCCATTTTTCTTTGCGCAAGCCTTTATACTTTTCTACGAATACTTTCCTTTATACTAAGAATATGGATGTATGTAAATAATGTGTAAAAATAATTCCCCTCCTGTCCTGTTTCCCTCCAGCATCTCAGCTCTCCCTGCAGTGCATAGAATGCCACATAATCTTCAGTGATCACAAGAGCAAAGAGCGTCATCTCAAGTTGAGCCACCCGGCAGAATATGAACATAGCATACTGAGAAATGCCCTTTTTGCTTGCTATGTCTGTGACCGCCACTTCACAAACTCCACAGAGCTCATGGCCCACCAGAAAGCCCACACAGAGAAGAAACCCTTTAAGTGTCCAATCTGCAGCCAGGCCTTCAACAAATCATCTGAGCTCACCTCTCATAAAAAGATTCATTTTGGCTTGGATGGGTATGCCTGCACCGACTGTGGCAAACCCTGCAAAACCATGACATTGCTGAAGTATCACCGCCGCACACACACTGGAGAGAGGCCGTATGTTTGCAAGGAGTGTGGAAAGAGGTTCACCATGTCCAAAGCTCTGCAGAAACATATGGTGTCACACTTGCCAGAGGGAGCTGAAGGAAATGGGGGAGACACCACAGTTAAAGCACAACTGAAGAAAGATGATGGTAAGTCCACCACTTTGGTTCAGACTGAAATATCTCAACAACTACCCGGTAGATTTCCATGAGAGATTGACATGGTAATGAATCATAATGATTTTGTTGATCTCCTACCGTTTCTTCCAGCACAGACATGAGGTTCACATTTGTGGTTCTGAGCACAATATCTAGATGAATTTTAACCACATTATTGAGCCCATAACTTGTCATGGCAACATATTTGCAAAACTAATAACATTCCCGTCATCCACAGCTGGACTTAGTGTGTAAGCAAATGTAAACATGCTAACACACTTAACTAAGATATGAAGATGAAAAAATATTGTTATACCTACAGACTCGCATTAAGAGTAAAGCACCGCTGTGCCTTTGTACAGCCAAACATGACTGCTAGTTTGGCTCTTATTCTTTGGCCCATTTTCTGATCCAAAATCATAAAATGATTAGGGATGCATGATATATCTGGGACCAATAAATTATTCACTAGTAAGAAGAATTTAATTAGTGGTAATGGTGTATTAGAAAAATAAACGTGTGAATCTAAAAATATTGTTGTCCTCTTCACATTTTGCACATTCTAAGATTAATATCATCAGTTATCGCATTGGCATCTGCCAAAACAAACTGATAATTATTGGTTATCATCATTGGCCCTGAAATTCCTTATTGTTGCATCCCTAAACATGATAACATTCAAGGAAACAAACTGTATCTGTCAGCTTGCAGGAAATATACCACAATGCATAACTTTCTTCCTTTATTGTTTTTAGGTTCTTCTCCAAAGTATCCTTGTTCTGTATGCAAGGCCACCTTCAAGAGTACCAAGACACGGCTACATCACATGAAAACTAAGCACAAAGCGTTGCCTGCTGCAGTCAGTAATGCCCCCCTAAGTACACCCATCATAACTCCAATATCCATTTGCCAGCCAGCACTACTACAGGTGGAGCCCAATGGACCTCTGCAAAAAGTTGATGCTAATATTGACACAGAGCAGATTCGCAGACTTATTGAATCTTTAGGAAATGTGCAGAAAGTGAACCAAGTTGTCATACTGGGGCAATTGCCACCTCATGCCCCACCACTGGAAGTGCAACAGATATCACAGCTGGCAGAACCAGTGAATATGAATCTCAATCCACCACAAATAGATTTTATGGGACTGAACAGACAATTTAAGACAGTTGAATTGGACCCTTCAAACAACACATGTGATCCGATGGAACAAACAATTATACTGGAACCTATTACCCCAGATGGACAGTTGGAAAACCCCTCATTCTCAGAGCTAGGTTCCCAGATAGCAGCAGGTGAAAATATAGAGCTAACACTTGTTCAGACTGAGCAAACAGAGAGACCTGGGGAAGAGGTGATGCATCAAATTCTTCAACAGCCCGATATTGGTGTGATTCAGTCTGATCCTATGGATCAAATGGCTTGTCAGAACGAGGAAGATATCCTCAAACAAAACCTTGAGCAAACAGTCATATTAGAACTTACCCCCGCTTTGATACCAACTGACGAGCTGGAACAATCCCAAACTATGCCACAAAGCGAAATCCCGTCCTCTCCTGTAGCAGCCACTGATCATGCTCCATATCAGACTGCAATAGTTGAGCAGGAGACAAGCCTGTCAGTCCAACCACTTTCACATACAGTTGAGTTGGAGCTGACACCTTTATGTAAAGAACAACAGGACCTTCCTCCTTATCCATTTGTTCCACCAGACACACTTACACGAACTCCAAATGAATCCAAAACTAATCGCAAAGAAGAGGTTGATTCACAGATGCAAACAGTAAGTCTGGATCAGCTTCACCATGTGATGGAAGGAGCCACACCACAAGAGACACAGGAAAGGGCTGAACAAGAGCCACTTGAACAAGACCCATCTGAGAAATTGTTTGTAGATAGCAGGGAGGGTCAGAAGCAGGTGGAGAACCAGTCCAAAGTAGAGGACCATTCTGCTAAAGACGAGGCTCCATCAGAACTAGAGACAAAGCAGGTGCCACAGATCTCAGAATTACCTGTAAATGTGATGTCAGCTCAAGAACTGGTGAAAGTGCGGAAAAGAAAGCCAGCCAGGACGTTTATCTTTCAAGGATATATGCAAGAACTGGTGCGATCCAAACGCAAGGATGATTTACAAATTGATGCGCAGCCTGCCAAACGCCAAAGAACCAAAAAGTCTCATCTTGTCGTTAAATTTGGTCCACAAAGCAAAGACAAGAAAAACAAGAAACAGAAGAAGCCATCACAGCAGCGTCAACCAATGCAGGAAGATGTGATGAGAGGTAAAACACCAACAAGAAATCTCTCAGAAAAAAAACTGCCATCGCAGAAAAAAAAGAGGGGAAAAAAGGACAAGAAAGCAGGACATTTGATATCTACGGCTGAAATAAAATCACCATCGACACTGGAGCCTGCCCAACAAATCAAAGAGGATACAAGGAAAAATAAATTGAAAAAGCAAAAAGAAGTGGCGACAAAGGGTGTTACTCATACAAGTGAGAACAAAACTGAAGCCTCGCCTGTTTTGAAAAAGCAAAAACAAGCAAAAATAATGCAAAAAGATCAGCCTAAGAATGCAAAGGATGGGAAGCAAAAGAAAAACCTGGCAAGACTGGAAAAAGAAAAGACTAACACAGCTTCCGCAGACATACCTGGCCCAAACACAACACAAGACGCTCTACTTTTACTGAAAGGTCATAAACAGCCCCAGCTAAAAGTTTACAAGTTGGACACTTCAAAGGCATCAGCCCAGACACAGGACACTACGGCTCATGAGTCCCAAACAATGTCCCAGCAGAGCAAAGACAACAGACTAAAACATCCAACAAGTGAGTCTACAAATTATCTCACAGCAGGAGGTAAGAAAAAAGGAGGAAGACCCAAAAAAACCCAGAAAGCGCTTTCAATGTTGTCCTCACTACAGGTTCCCTGTCAACCACCCGAGACACTGCCCACCAAGACAAAGACCACTAGAAAACGAAAAGCCTCCTTGAAAGTGGAGACTGAAGGTGTGATAACCTCTCATTCCAAGCGTGCCTTAGAGTGTAAGGACTGTGGGGAAAGATTTGGTGAAGTCTCGTCCCTGCAGAAGCACAAGGCAATGGTCCATATCGTAGAGAGTCCCGGTCTCACTTATACCAATGGGAACGTCTTTGAAGGTGTCTCCAGTTTGGATCTTTACCAGCTTCCAAAACAGCATGATAAGGTTGTTGGGGTGATTAACACGGCTACTGACTGGGATACTGAGCCTGAGATAGGAGAGATGGCATTAGATGACAGAGAGCGAAATGTTTCTTTTCCATCTTTGATTCCATCCCCATCTTTACCCATTCCTCCTTCAGATGTTGAAATGAGTGCCTATGAAGATAAGGGTGGAAGTAAAACAGGAACAGATGATCAACATCATACCTCTCCAGAGGTACACTCACCATCTGATCAAAGGAAAAGCAGTGAGACTCCAAATTTCATATCTGAATATCCTTTAAATACTACCAGTAAGACAGAGATTTCAGAGACAGGAGAGCTTTTGACATCAGATAAGGACACGCGAGAAGAAGGTACTCAGAAGAATGCCAGCTCTGAGGCTGATGTTCAGGGTTCAACGAATGAAGACATGAAAGAGGATTTACTTCTTGACGTAAATTTAGTAACTGTTGGGGAGCAGAATGAGAGAGATGATCCAACTTCTCATGAAGATACTGTTTCCCAAAATGAATCAAGTGAAACCTGCAATTTCAAGGGTGGAATCACTGGGCGAGTAAGTGATGAAACTGAAACGAGTCTTACTTCACAGACTGTGTCATGCTCCACTCATGAAGTTGAGATCAAAGAAGAAGAGGAAGAAATCTTAGTCCAGAAGAAAAAAGGAGGGAAAGTAGCTCTTGCAAGGAATTCTACAAAGGGTAGGAAAAAAGGAGCAGGTCGTCAAAATAGGGACGTGATATCAAAGACAGTTTCAGTTGGAGATCCTGTCAGAGGAACAGAATTAGAGAAAGACCAGGAAGACTGTCGGGTAGTTTACGAAAAAAATCCTGTCACTTCTGATTCAGAAATTAATGATGCAGGTGAGAACAGGACAAAGACTTCAAGAGTTCAAGAGACTATTGAAGTTGAGGCCAACATAGCTACTGCTCCTGCCTCGTCTTTGGCTTCTATGACGTCTACATTAGAGGAATCTCCTGAAGTGCAAGGCCTGTTTGCGCTGGAGTCAGTTACCACTAGTGTTGAGGAGGTAATGAATAAAAGAGGGCTGCAGGGAGGAGAGGAACAAGACAGGGACCAGTCCCCAGGCATCATACTTGAGAAGATACTCCCCTCTAGACAAAGAGCGACTGCTGACAAGGAGCTTTGCCTGATGACAGCTGAGGTCAATCAACAACAGGTGAGATGCTGATTGTACCAACAGATGGCTTGCATTAACAACAAATAATGAATTCAACATGCAAACTTACATTTGTTTTCATTGTAGAGTTTGGACAGCATCGCTGAAAATGAGGTACAAGTCCTTGCGAGCCAGGAGATCAAGGTTGAAGAGAATATCTCAGATCCACTGCTGCCTGCAGCCACCTGTCAAAATAGACAGAGTGCAGTCGTGCAGCCACAGCACCATCGTGATATAAGGACTGTTTTGGTGAAGGAGGAGACCACTCTCATGCTGAATGAAGTTCAGGCTGAGGAGGGCAGCGGGCACATCCGATGGAACGTGGAGCCAGTCAATGAAAACACCTCAAGTCCATGTGAGTGTTTGCCCACACTGTTGGTACATTTATATTGAACCATTTCTCCATTTGGGGAAATATGATTACTCTTTCTTTCTGGGAGTTAGATAAGAAAATCAATACCACTCACATGTCTGTGACGTACTGTATGTATGGAGCTACAGCCAGGAGGTGACAAGGTTAGCTTAGCATGAAGACCTAAAGATTTTGCTTGTGGCTATTTTCCAGCTGCCGTCCCTGGGCAGGTAGACGTAAACATGGAATAGAAGTAAGGGTAAACAGCTGACTTGGCTCTTCCCAGAATTTAAAAATAATCCTTCTAACACCCAATAATTTCTTATTAACGCACTTGTTTAATACGTACACAATAAGAGCTGTAAATATGACAATTTTAGTCTTAAACAGGAACTTTGCAAGGGCCATCTTTCCAATGGTAAAATACTTTGGGTTGAGTTCCTTGCGATGACAGTTGAGTGCAGTGACTTCCCGAGTCTTGCTGTCACTGACAAGTAAACAGGAAACATGCTGCAAACAAGTACCAGGCACATGGATAAACTGTTGTTACTCCCGTTTGAAACCACAAATTAATTGTTTTTTACATTACTATGTAAGGAAACAGGCCAATTACTAAGCTACAGTGGTGTTGGTTGGTGTATTTTTGAACCAGTGCCTCATCTTCTTGCTTAGCTAAGCTAATCACCTCCTAGCTCTAGCTTTGAATGGAGATGATTAAATAAGCCTTAGTGGTGGTAAATCTCTCTCTGCATTAACAGTCTGTAAGCCTTTGAGGTCTTTATGAATTCAAAGGTGGATGTTTTTGGCTTTGTCCTTTAAGTCATAGATAGTGGAGAAACAACAAGGGACTGTCATGTCACCTCTGAATTCAACACCAGCCAGTGTATCTTCTACCCAGTGAAGGAGGAGGAGAGGGAGGTGCTACTGGGAGCTGCTCAGACCAACAGTGGGGACTTAACCACTGGGACATCCACTGATTCTATGCAGACAGAACATCAAGCAACAGAAAGTAATTTAGGTGAGTCATTGTCTTTTCCAGTTATAATCCCCCTTTTTTTATGAAAGATGAAAGGAAGACCACTATTTAAATGTTGAATCTTTTCACAGCAGATGAAGGGAGCCATTCTGACTACCAGGAAATGAGAGTAAGAGGACTATTATCAGAACCAGGGGTCAGTGACTTTCCAGATGGACAAGGTTTGTTTTTCTATTTTTAAATGACCAATATTTGTAGCTTCTTAATTTACATGCTGAAGCTATTGATGAGAAATGATCATCATACTTAAAAAGACCCTGTCTCCATATAATAATTGATCTTTCAGCAGAGGTAGAGCATCTACCAGACATCCAAGAGTTTCTCCTCCAGAGTTCAGATGAAGAGGACGTGGGTGGTTTTGAATTGTCTGATCCTCAGCTTGACTCAGAAGCAGAAGTGATGGCCTTTTTCTACAAGAACCAAACAAACGGCACAAGTCAACCAGATGAAACGTCTCAAAAGTACCATACATCTTACTTTTTTGCAGTTTTATCATAACTTGAAATATATGTAAAAACCTTGGTCAGTGCTAGCCTTTGTACTATATGTGGTTCTCACTCGTGTTGTGCTCATGATCTTTTTTACATTTTCTCCCTTAGTTTGCCAACTTCAACGAGTCAGCTTCAAATACCAATAGAAGAAAACAGGACAAAGGAGCCCATTGATTACTTCTCCGAGTATTTTGGTTGGGATACCTGGGTAGAAATTGGCAGTTGCACAAATAAATTGAGCAACATGCCCAGACCTGTCACAGCCAGAGAGGTTGCACAGTTTGTTGGGATCCACATTGCAATGGGAACCTTAAAGGTTTGTGCTCAGTTGTGAGCCCTCTCTTGAAGGTTGGCTCTGTTAGTTTGACAAAAGACCACTAAAAGCTTGTTTTCTTTCTTGATATTTTTCAGTTTCCCAGTGCGAGGCTCTACTGGGAGGACTTGACTAAGGTGCCCTTGATTGCTGACACCATGCCACTGTCCCGTTTCTTGGAGCTATCTCGTAGGTTGAAGCTTGCTTCTCCTGTGAAGGATCCAGTCAACAGTAATGCTCTGGAAGGAATCCATGACAGTGACTTTCAAAATGTACAGCAGGGTAAAAATCTCTCAAGCAGTCACTGTGACATTTCTCAGCATAATGATGGGCAAGGTCAAGGGGACACGCCAGATGACCTGAACAGTTCAAAAACACAGACTGATCCCCTGTGGAAGGCTCAGCCATTATTGCGCCGTTTCAAAGAGGGATGCCAGTCACTAAGACGAGACGGTCATTATGCAGTTGACCAGTATCAACTTCCTTTGACTGGGAAAATACACAATAAGAAACCTTCTCTCCACTGTACTACGTTAGTTGGATTTAGTGGTTTGCTCTTACATGTGGATCTTAAAATGGGTCTGGCCAGCAAAGAAGATGCTGTAGAAAAAATGGTCCCCAAAGGTAGCATGGTATTTCTTTGCAAACAGGAACTCTCCACTCCTGCTATGCTCGAGCGCCTGTTAGTTGCTGGAGTTCATGGTGCGGGTAGGGTGGGAGGAGCCCGAGGACAGATCGGAGATGAGTTTGTAAGCTCCGATGGGAAGCTGATGTTACGCAGGTCACACTGTGGCTTCATACTTTCTACCGCTGGGGACGGCCAGAGGAACATGGCTTCACTCATTGACAACTTTGAGAAGGCCCAGATGTCGGCTCAACTCAACAGAGAGCTGCTGAATCTTTACACCATCCCTCTCACTGCCTCGGCCCCAACCTGCTGGCCTCAAGCGGTGCTCTGGTACCTAACAGATCTGGCCTTGGTCAACTCCTGGCTCCTGTACAGACAGGATCACAGTGCAGCATCTGCACCTTTCACTCTCATGGCCTTTAGACTGGAGGTGTCCAAGGCTTTGATCCTCTCCAGCGGCTCTGACACCCAGGACTCAATCCCCCCTCAACCCCCCTCAGAGAAGGCCAATACAACAAATGAAACACCCAATCCAAAGCTGGTGGAGGAAAGTCCTCTGCCGGATGCAGCCACACGGTACGATGGTTCGGGCCACTGGCCTGAGCAGCTTGGGGAAGGAGAGGGGGGCAGGTGTCGTTTTGGGGACTGTCAAAGAACATCTCGAGTGCTATGCCTTAAGTGCTGTGTCTTTCTTTGTATCTCTCGCAACCACAACTGTTTTTTAAATTTCCATAATCAAGGGAGTTTGGGGAAAGACTAGTGTCCACTACAGTCTACTGCACCCTTATTATTCAACATTTTGCACTCTAGTTGTTCTAGAATGTAACTGTGCTTTTGGTGTAAGTAAACCCAGCTAATCAAAAAATCTAAGTATCTGCTCTGTCCTTAGAACTTTTCCATGATGCCTTTGCTGTGTTGTTGTTCTTTTGTAGGATTATTGTGCTGCAGTTGTAAAGAAAAAAAACAACCCAAATGCTTTGTGATGTGGCTTACAATGACATTGAGCACGTGTAAAAATGTATTTGCCTTCAAAAGGAAATGTAAAAAAAATACTCATAGCCATACATGATTTTTGACATTGAAGTCACCACGATGTTTTTTACTATTTATTTTAAACTGAACTCATTCACATTCTATAATGAGCTTGTTTTGGATTTTGAATTTGACATTATTTAATTTCAGAAAACAATAAAAGAGAAAAGAAAGAAATACACGCATTGTTTTTGTTGTTTGTTTTTTTTTATTTGAAGACGTTGACACAATACACTTTTTTGACAGCTGACATTTTTATATAGAGTAGTTGATATATAGTCCCATTGCACAAAGGCAGTATCACACATAGGATGTAAAAATATAGAACACACATACACTATACAGAGACATGTTATTCTACAGAGACATGAGCTAATAGCTTAATAACAGAGCTTGGTACAACAAGTGTGTAATGGTGCACATAAGTTAGAAATGGTGTTGGAGTTTGTGTTTTTTGGTCTAAACATTTCATATTAAGGTGATTTAATATAAAACGATGCATGGGACTATGACAGAGGGAGGTAAACAGAAATGTTACAGCACTGACTGAAAATAACAAAATCTCACTAAGTTGTTTTGGGTCACGTGACAGAGATCAACCATAGATTCGGACTGGATAGAAAGGGGGTAAGTTCAAATCCATGGTTATAACGATGTAGCTGTCCGGTTAAGATGTGTAATAGAGCAGATTTTAGAGTAAACAGTTAATATGCGAACAAGTGTGGTAATATTTTAAAAACAGAATATTTCATCATAAGGCCCTGTAGAACTTTTGAAGTCACGCGCTTCGTTTTCATTAAAGGTTTACGATTATTCCCGCAGTCAGCACGATACAAATCGCTCCTCTGTGTCAGCGACGGAACACTTTGCCTTCAGTATATTTCACATTTGGATGTTTTTTCATGTCTGAACATTAGCAACGAGGACTCCTCCGGCGGCAGCCATCTTAGTTGTACCAACGGCTACCACAACCATACACCAGGAAGTGTCCGATCTATGCGTTCTACTTCTGTGGGGTCAACTCTCCCAGTCAAACTACCTTCAAAGAGCGGTTAGAGGTAACGTGAACGTCTTCTCAATTTTGTGTTTGTATTTTAACTCGTTTGCTATAGGTACATATACTGACTTACTCCGTATCGATACACAGCAAATGCACGCAAGCGCCAAAATATTAGTTAAAACTTGGTGTGTGAAAAGGCAGGAAAAGTCTTCGATCCTCTTTGAATGGCAGCCAGTGTTGTTAGCGCTAACGGGTAGCTAGCTAGCAATAGCCCGCTCGGCAGCCTGATACTTTATTTTTAGCGTTAGCTACGTGCACAGACATTAAACTGAAGCAGTTCTGTTTTCTGAAAGCGGTTCCAGTTCATCATCTAGACTCGTTAAGTATTTCTAATCAGCGGGGTGTTTGTCGGATGCTTGCAGGCTTGCATGGAGCTAGTTAGCTTAGCGCGCGGCCTTAAAGGCAGCAGCGTAACGTTAGCCAGGATGAGCTGAAACTTGAGTGATTCCTGTGGGGAAACTGGGCTAATAGATAAACAACCCGTAGGCTAAGTACGTTGTGGTTTCTACAAACACATTTGTTTTTACAGCTCCCTCAACCTGACTAGTAGGGGGAATTATTTGTATAGTGTCATCTGCTGAACATGATTCTATGCGTATTTAACGATATTTATGGGTTTATAGCAATGTTATCTCACCGCTGTCAACCAAACTGCTGCTGTTTCCACCTGATATGTAACTGGACTTTAATTCTGACTTTGTTTCTGCGCTGTTTAATTGAATCCAGGAAGGTTGTTGTGAGTGCCTGTTAAGACCACCCAGTATATCACGATGGACTCTGAGATTTTGAACATAGAGGAGATAGTGATGGGAAGGGGACTACCAGATCCACCTCCGGAAGTTCCCCCTGAAAAACCAGCAGAACCATATAAACCCATCACTTTGAATGGACCTCCTGCACCCCCTGTTCAGCCCTGTAAGTTGCACAGTGGTCACAACTTTATCTCATTTCGCTGAAAGCAATTTAAAGATGATCTTTGTCTTTGTACGACCTCATTGATCTCCTCCTGTCCTTCCAGACCAGCATGAAAATCTGCAGTGTTTCCAGTGCTTCATCACGTTCTGCAGTGCCAAAGCCAAGGAGAGGCATATGAAGAAGAGCCACCGGGAAGAGTATAAGCAACAGCTTCAGCAGGTAAGCCTCTCAATATCAGCTCATGCAATTTAGTAGAAATGGTGACCGATGGTGTCAAACTAAAAGAAACTATCCTGATATATGCATAGGATAATTTACTCTGCTTCTTATGACAGGTTTTTATAAACACAATCTGTTCTTAACCCTTTATGCTGACACTGAATGTTTCGTAATCCGATTGATGTGTCATCAGTGTCTGTTCCTTCTCTCCCCTTTCCAATTTTCTGTGAAAGTACTCAGATACTTAATGAAGCAGGTTTCTTATGTTTAAGGTACTCATTAGTTTCTGTTAATTTGCCCACACTGGGTTAAAGGTACAATCTGTCAAATTGTGCGATCTTTTATCCTATAAATTATTGTGAAGTTTATTTCATTACAATGCAAAAAATGTGGTCATAAAGAGCCCTTCATGCATTTACTTGTGGCTTGTTTTTGAGTCAATTATGAATTTTAGAGTTTTATTTTGTGAGTGTATTCAAGATAAGGCACACTGTATTAGGGCTGCAACAATTCAGTAGTAACTTCAATATACTTGGGTTGTGGACAAAACAAGACATTGGATCATCTTGGGCTTTGAAACACTGATCGACGTCATTTCACCATTTTCTGACATTTTATAAACCAAACAACTAATCAATCAAGACAATAGTTGTCAGCTCAATTAATGAAGAATAAAGCTGTTAGTTGCAGCCCTTCACTGTCTATACATTTTTACTGTGTTAGTTTTTTATTCACCAATGCAGTTTCTGTCCTTGGTGAATAAAGTGAATCTGATCAAATTGGGTTTCACTTCAAGAAGTAGTTCTTGCTCTGGAATTGTTCTAACTTTGGCTCCTCTTGTTTATGTCTTCCCAGGGAAACACACTGTTCACGTGCTATGTGTGTGACCGCACATTTCTGTCATCTGAGGAACTGACACAGCACCAGCCAACACACAGCAAGGACGACAAGCCCTTCAAATGCGTTCACTGCAAGGAGAGCTTTAAGACCTTCTCTGAAGTGAGTATAAAGTAAAAGTATTTTTAGAAAATTGAAGGCATTGGCAGAATTCAAACTTAGTAACACCATGAATGCCAAAGTAGAAATATTAAAAACATTCTAGCTTTTACTAAATGTCTCTTTTTAACTTCTCATCCTCACAGCTCACAGCCCATAGAAGACAGGTGTGTCCAGAGAAACAGTTGGTATGTAAAGATTGCAATGAAACCTTCCGGAGTGCTGGACTGCTGCGTACTCATCGCCTGACCCAACATCCTCGCCCAGACGTAGAGACTGCAGAACAGCCTGAGGACCCTTCGAAAACCCACCGCTGTAAGAAGTGTGGTCAGGGCTTTGAAACAGAATCGGAGCTGATAGTGCACCAGGAGTCCCCCGAAGGTCAGCAATGCAACGGCAACGCTTCATCCAACAAGAAACGCGGAAGGCCTACCAAAGTTGAAGATGCGGCAGCTGCTGAGAAAAAGGGAAAGCGGAAAAAGAAGGATGAAGCAGAAGTGCCTGAGGAGGCAGTGAAGGCTAGCAGCACAGCAGAGTCGGAGGCAGCACCTCCAGCAGAGGAAAAGGGAAAAGCAGGTATAGCAAAGCGTGGTCGTCCTTCTAAAGCTGCAGCAAATTCAGAAACGGAAGATAAGAAGAGTCCCGAGGATGATGGTCAATCTCCGGGAAAGGAGAAGAAACCTAAAGCAGATCCTGCCACGTCCCGTCAGCACCCCTGTCCCGAGTGTGACCTCATGTTCCCTGGCCTGATTCAGCTTCGCGCTCACAAGAAGGAGAAACACACCCCGCGGAAAGCCCATCCCTGCGAGGAATGTGAAGAGAGCTTTGCCCGTCCAGAGCAGCTGGAAGCCCACATGTCACGTGCTCACGCTGTGGGCCGCTTCGCCTGTCAAACCTGCGGGAAGAGCTTTGGTCGTGAGCGCACCTTGAAAGCTCACGAGAAAAGCCACCCAGAGGAAAAGCCTGAAAACCCAAGTGCAAAGAGATAATTGAGACATGGGGACTTTGGAGAAAGTGTATGGTTTTTGAAGATTTTAGTCAGGAATTGTCCTTTTTCTTTTAACATTGGAGATCTGATGGAGATCTGATGCTCCCGAATATGGTTTCAGATGAGTTTGGAATGGTTTTTGAGAATGACATTTTAGCAAGTCTTGGATTTAAAGTTGAGTTTTGATTTTGAGCTGTTGAAATTTTGGACAAACAGACACATCTCCTTAATTGACTAACCAAATGTTGTTAAATCGATGTATTACACCCTTTGTCAAAAACATAGTTTATTTGTAAAAACAAACTGTTTTGATTAACTTTTTAAATGATTTGTTTCAGTTTTTTTAAGCTTGAAATGCGTGTGGTGTGAATTTATTACTTTGTCTTTGAGTTGTTCAACTCACTTTGTGGTTTAAACAAAATGTTTTTTATGGTTTTTTTTTTTCCTCTTGTTTTTTCAAAACTGATTGGGTAAGTACATACTTTGAAGCATAATAGATGCCTAGTAGAGATACTATGTTTTGAATGTTTAGACAGTTTGTCAAAAGAAATGTGTAATGTACAGCTTCTGGTTCATATTTTTGCATTTTTTACACTTAATATTTTGATTATGTTCCTTTCTAAATTAAGTCTCATTGAGGAAGAATTTTAAAATAACCCAATTATGTTCTGCTAAAAATGTTTTTTTGGCTAAGTGCTCCAGATTCAATGTGGAGTGTTTGGCATGTGGGCAGAAATGATCCACTATAATCCTGATTTATCTTTTCACTTACTAGAATAATATTTCATGTCTTAGACATTTCTTAAATGGAACTCATGGCTCTTTAATGCGATAGAGTCCCATAAGGAACTGTGTATATCATGTGTTATTCACTGATTGGATTGTTTCTCTCCCCCACTGCAATGTGTCTTGACACTGCAAAAATGTAATAAAACATGCTGTCCCAAGGGAGGCTGCTGAAGAAATAACCTGCCTTTTTGTCTTTGTTCTAACTTCTAATGCAGGAACCTGACAAATCCATGATTTGTAGCCTTAACATTGGCTATATATCAGATATCGTAAGGTTATAACATTAGTGCCTCATTGAATTGTTTAATACTTAGATTTGTCAAGTACTTCAGTTATGTGTTATTCAAATGTGAAAACAATTCTTGCATACTTTATGTAACAGAAATTGATAATGGATTTTTTATGCTCACTTGAATGAAAGTTGAAGTAAAATTAATGTGTGCATAGGGTTTCTAACACCCTTTCGAAAAAATAGACTAAAATAGGAAAAATTCAAAATGTTACTGTTTTATTCCACAGTGAATATTTAACTAAACTAGATATGTTTAATAGCTATAGTTACATTGCAGATAAGTATTTAAGCCAATATATTGCACGTATGAAAAGTGTTGAAAATACTGTGAAAACACTAATATACAGTATAAAGTAATCAGAACTGAGACTACTGTAATAACAATAATAGCCATTAGCAATAATAAATAATGCATTGAACTCAGGAGGATCTTCAATAAACAGCATATCACGGTTCACTTCAAACCCAGCAACACCCTAAGGACAAAACACCCAGGCATAAACAGAGTCATCTAGTTTATGTTGTTCAATGCAGCCAGGACTGCACAGATTTGTACATTGAGGAAACAAAACAACCTCTCCATAAATGAATGGCACAACACAGGAGGGACAACTCCTCAGGTCAAGACTTTGCTGTCCACTTACATCTGATGGAGAAAATAATTCCTTTGAGGACAACAATGTGAACATCTTGGCCAGAGAAGACACATGGTTTTAAAGAAGAGTAAAATAGTCCATCTACGTCACAGTGGATGGCCGTCTTTGAACAGAGGAGGTGGCTTACGACATTAATTATCACCCACCTACCGTGCAGTACTGAGTCCCCCCGAGACAGCTTAACAACCATTCACACCTGGGCTCACCAAGCCCTAAGATCCCACATGAAGGCCGGTTGGCTCACACATGTCCTTAATGAGGGTTTAAAACCCTACAACTCCCCTTAGTTAGAACCGAAGAAGCCTCTTGGATGAGAGGTGAAACATCTTCAAGACACTGAAACAAGTCCAGTTGTCTACGATACAGCACTTAGAAGTACCGTGACCTGGATGACTGGGAACATTCATCAACAAGCTCATGTAAAAAAAAAATCTTTATCAGCAAAAGTAGGGTACAGTATCTGACCTGTACTGAACTGGTGGTGTAAACTCATCCACTTGGTGAAACACTTCTTCCACATGTGCAGCTATGATTGTTGTAATACCGCTCCAGGACACTAGGGGCGCTCACGCATGCGCAGGTATTTCCTCGCGTTGTGTCGCTTCAGTTGTTTCCCTCTTTTTCAGCTCCCCTCTATCATCCACTGGGGTTGCGCCAGTCTGTGGGTCTGCTGCTAGCTAAACTGCTAATTGTTAACTCTCTACCTTCACGTCGTGTTGGCGAACCTTGTTTCTTTTTCCTATAAGATACGCGTCTCGTTTGCTTCGGGATAATAAAAAAAAGAAAGCAAACAAAGAGGGTGAAGCCTTGTGTGGTTTTGTGGTGAAGCGTCGCATTACCATCACGAGCTCCTCCTGCCAGGTGAGCAACGTTAAGGTGTGTCGACCATGGATATTTGCGAGGAAGGTGTTCGTCAAGCTCCATAAAAGAAACAAGGAAGAAGACAAAGACCGAGGACAGCAGCCACACATGTAGTCCCTCGACAGGTAAGCCAAAATAAGCATTTATTACAATACTATCTTTTAAGTTTATTAATAAGCATAACCCTCAACTAGTGTCGTGAATTTCAACCCGTGGCTGTTGTTGTAAAAGTAAAATGCTGTCCCTCTCTGCGTGTCATGACTCCTGCAGCCTTCTCAGCCAGCCAGCAGTCATGTCCATTGAATACACCATTGATATCCAGCTGACAGAGTTGGGATTTCCAGACATCCTGCCGACCTCAAATATAGAGACGGTACGTTGCAAACCCTTAAACCCCGCGCAAAGTCTGCAAGATGAGCAGGATGACAAAGAGACGGCACATGTTGAGCCGTCGGAGCCCTCAGCCAATGATCTGACTGTTGGACCTGACACCATAGACCCTCCACAGCTGATTACTGGACAGGTTAACAAAGGAAAGAAACATGGTGACACTGCACAAGAGGAGGAGGATGACTCGGATGACAGCGACGTGTCAGAGATGTATGAGGAAGAAGAGGTCGATGAGGATGATGAGGACGAGGAAGGAGTCAACAATGGTATGACTCATTCTCTTAGACTCATAACAATGCAGTAGTGTGTTGTTATAGAGCCTGTAACTATAGTTTGTTTGTTTCTGTAATTGAATATGTTTTTAATATATTTTCTTACGTCAACACAAAAAGATAGAAACCATCAATGAATTGATCCTACTGACAGGCACTGTCTGTGCAGCTAAACCCTGACACCTACACCTGGTGTCTCTTTGCCATTGACCACCACTTTGACCAAAAACTCCTACCATAACACAAATGCACCACGCTGTTGCACTGGGTGACATGTTCCTTCATTACGATGAACCTGGGCACTGTAAAACTATCCCTTTTTAAAAATTCATGTGTGAGTGTATGAGTGCTGATAAATCATTCACACATTTATTTTATTTATAAAATCATGATCTTTTTTTCTCTTGCTCAATCATGATCTAACTTTAATAAGTTGTCACATTGGTGTAAATCCTCTTGCACAGGAGTCCAAACCTTTTTCCTTAGAGGGCTAAAACTAAAACTTATTGGTGGGCCACAGGCCAAAGACACCTATTGTATTGTATTGTATTGTATTGTATTGTATTATTATAATGGAAAATGGTCCTCGGATCCCAATTATGTTTGTGCAAAGCATCCGTCATTAACAGATTCTCTTTGTTCGTTCACACAAAAGTTAATGATTTCTACTTAAATTCTTTTTCTCTTAAAACCTCTGGCAGTCCGAATTGAACCTTATGGCAGGCCAGCTTTGTTCCACAGGCCCCACTTTGGGCAGCCCTGCGCTTGCAGCACTTTTAAACCATCACAGTATATGCTGTATATTTATTTGCATTACCCGTTTAAATCCTGTCTATAACAGGTTCTCATTAAGCTTATACATTTACTACGTTACTGCACAACCTGTTTACATTACAGTTAAACCATTTCACTACTGTACACCAGTCCAGCATAGTATTATATTTTATGACATATTTGATTTCATTCTATATAATATATTAAAAGTTGTTCCTACACACACTTTTTTGTGTTATGTCTATATTCTTTTTCTTATTTACTTGTGTCATTTTCTTTTGATATGTATTGTATGAGCATTGTTGGAGGAAACCTGACAACAAGAATGTTATTGAAACTAATTTCCTTCTCTTTTCCACAGAGTCGGGCGACTACCGCTGCAGTGTCTGTGATCTCCAGTTGACCTCCAAATTCAAGCTTCAGGACCACATGAATCTGCACACTGGAGCTCGCCCGTACTGCTGTGCCGAATGTGGAAAGCGCTTCTGCCAGATTTACAACTACCGAGTCCACCTGCGCACGCACGCCCAGATCAAACAGGATCGTCTCCGGTGCCGTGTCTGTCTGAAGAGCTTTGCATCACAGGACGATCTCAACAACCACTTGTCAAGAACTCACCTTGAGGATGAGTTTTACGAGTGTGACCTGTGCAAACGTGTGTTTACTAACCTGAAGGAGTGTGAATATCATGTGCAGTTACATAAAGGTCTAATGTATATTGCATGTGATAAATGTGGCCGCAATTTCTCCTGTCAAAAATCCCTCATACGCCATCAGAAGAAGACGTGCTTCAGCAGTTTTAAATGCACAGACTGCGCAAAGATCTTCACTAAGAAGAATGCTCTCCTGAAACACAGCTTCTCCCATCTCGGTTTGTTGCCTTACACCTGCATACGATGCAACCGCCATTTCCGCCTGGCAAAACTGTATCGGCAACACAAGTGTGAACCCCAGCGCATTCACTGCGTGGCATGTCTGAGAGAGTTTCTCAGTCAGGAGGACTTCCAGCAGCACAAAAAGGACACCGGCTGCTGGGGCAATCAGGAGCCTAAAGGGGATGAGATCCGATGTTTGGAGTGTGGACAGAGATTTGTCACTACAGAAGAGCTGAAGAAACATGCCGGGGCTCATCAGAGGGTGCTGAAATGCGCCGAATGTGGAAAGGGGTTCCGCTCAGCCTTGCTTTTAATGTCCCACATGGGCGGTCATGCAGGGAATGCCCCCTGCCTTTGTCAGAGCTGTGGACTGGGCTTTCCCCACCAGCAGAGCTATGACAGCCACCTGAAGACCTGTGGACAAACACCACAGCCTGCGGTGAGTGTGAGCCAATAGGGTGATGTAAAGTTTGAAAGGAAAAATATTTTTGTTTGCCCATTTAATACAAACAGTACTTAAGACTACTGGCAGCCAAGAGTAACTTGATACCAGGCTGAAAAACTGTTTCACTTCTTCCTCTGGTAAATTGTTAAACCCGTTACACTTCTGACCACACCCAGCAAGAAGGGCATGGTGGGGTGTGGTCCGAAGCATGCTTCGTTGCACATGTAACGTACTGTGTTCCAGAGAACACTTGTACATTTTTGCACCAAGACAACAGGTTAAACTACTGGAGGCCATCAAAAACAAGATTTAGCAGTGGCGTTAAGTTACTCTTTAAAGAACACATTTTTAAACTTATCCTTCCAGACAGTAGTTGGTTTCAGTTCAGCCTAATAAAAATAGACTTTGAATGAGTCAACCTCATATGAAAATGAAATTGTAGTGATATGAAAATTGCTTCAGTCAGGTAATCATTAACTGTGCATTTGTCATCTTGAAGCTGAAAGTAAGAGCAGAAACTCTTAAGACCCAGAATTTGGAAGTTTGCTTCTGCAAAGCAACATCTTGATACAAGAAATTACAAGAAATTGGCAGCCAACTCTCAAAGGTCCCCCTAGATATCTTTTAAGACATAACATTTCCACCAAGAAAGTCCAATTACCTCATTATAATTTCTTAAGATACATCCATTCCTACTTCCTCCAGTTCCACTGGACACAAGATGTCTCGCACTTCATTCAAAAGTTAATTCTCTGCAGTGTAAACTGCATATTAGACAAGGATTGGCTTCCAAACTAGATGTCACAAAATCCTGCGCACATGTACTCCTCTTATATTTGAGACTGAAGGTGAGCACAGAGAAACTTTTGTCCTCGGTAGATGACTTCACAATGAAGTTCAAACATCCAAGTGAAGTAACAATAAGCAAAAAATATTTTGAAGGTAGGTGGACGTTGGATATAGGAGCTAAATCACTAACAACAAAAAGGATCACAAAACGGGTCCTTTTGGAGATTCACTGTGTTTTGATGTTACAACTTAAACTCCGACTGAAACCTCAAGTTACGTGTCTCTCTTGATTCTACTGACATGTTACACTTGTATGTTGTATAATTCATTATGTCCCTGGGTTTTTTTGTTGCATTTCTCATTTTAGAGTGCACCCAAAAAACGCCCGGCCCCGAAGAGCTCTCCACCTGAGGCAAAAAGACCAAAACCGGACTCTTCGACTCCAACAAACGCAGTCACTAAGCCGGCTGCACCGGTGAATGATTCTAGTAGTCCAGGACCTGTGACAGAGGCTGAGTCTGCAGGTTCCAGTCCAGCAGATGGATTATGGAAGCTAACCCTCGACAAACAGCCGCCTCCAGGTGTCAATCTTGTTTTATTTGTTCCCATCTGTCCGACTCAATCCAACGGCCTGACCCTCCCATCTGCACTCTCTCCAACACTACCAGGTTCAGCTGTGCAGTTCCAGCCGCAACACCTCGGAGCAAATGCTGCTCTCGGAGCGCCACTCGATGCACCCCTGGATTTGGTAACTGCGATCAAACGGGATCCAGAATACGATGCACCTCTGGATTTGTCTAAGAAGTGTAACTCATCAAAGTCTGCTGTGGGTGACATTCCTCTTCTTCCTGTTAAAAGTGAGCCAGAAGACTTTGAGATCTCAGGAGGCACTGAAAGACAGGAAATGAAAAGCAGTGACAACAATGCGAATGCTGAACCAAATCCAGGAGAGACAGATGCATGTACTGAAGTGAAGAGGTTTGGCATGGATCCAATAGATCTCTCCTCTAAACTAATAATAGACATTAAGGATGAGCCTCAGTCTTGATTTGTGGTCATCCAGATCTTGACAGCTGACAGAGAAAGAAATTAAGATGGAGGTTGACGTTTAAAGGTCTCCTGCTTATGCTGATAGAGATAAGTTAACATTTTCAATGAGGCCAAACAAAAAAGAGAATAATAACACGTTTGTAAGCACATTCCCCACTAGAGGATGCGTCTAAATCTTGCAAAGGACACACCTTCTGTTTTTACTGTACCTGTCACTACGTAACCAAATAAAGAGGTGTTCCCCTACAGCCAGAATGACAGGCGCCGCGTCCGAAATCACATACTATGCACTACATTCTCGATACTTATACTACTAATCACTTCATCAGTCACTTTCTGAGAGCCACCTTGCTGGTTGAAGATATGTAACCGTGGTAACCCGTACCAACAATAAACTAAAATAAAGTGTGTTGCACCTAGCAAAATGCAATATTACAATTACATGGAAGCATTATTGACGTTATGCCAGAGCTGCCTTGGACGCTTGATCTGTTTTGTAGTAGATGTTTTCATCACCCTTGCATTGCATTGTGGGATATTTATGCCGGTTCAGTGTACAGTGTTTGCATACAGTAATACTTCCTCAGAAGTAGTATGCACTTTCAGACATACTAAAAAAAAATCTCATACTGAATAGAATGTAAGTGTTGAATTTCAGACGCAGCCATACTATTCAATATTGTATATAATATGTCTGTCTTATCAGTATCTACCATCATACTCTTCTATGACAAAGCAATTTTTCTACTTTTTCCACTATCATAACTACACTTTTGAAGAAATCCAGTGTCTTTCTCACACTTAACTGTGTCGTTTAGCCTAAGAAAGATTTGTTTTTTCTGTAATTTACATTCCAAGTTGATAAGCTCATTATTGCGTTTGTTTTCCTTATCTTGGGTAACACTAACGGCTTGGGCTACGGGAGCAAAGTGGTACTGTAACAATCATGAAGCCTATGCAATATTGTGCAGGATTTCACGCTTCATTAAAATATATCCCTGTTTATTACCTTTTATGCACTGGTTTTTGTGTGTGTTGGGGAGGGGGATCTTTAGGTTTATTAATGTGTATTAAGTTGAATGAAAACACTGGATTTCATAGTATTCTGCTGAAAACTTGAAATATTGTGTGTATATTGGAACTTGACCTTTATTACTACTGTTGAATGAATGTAAATAAATGGTACTGATCAATAATTCTGTCATTGCTGAATCTTTACAGTCTGCAGGTGTCTTTGGACGTTTTTTTTCCTCAAGGCAAAATAAACAGTTGTTCTTCATGTAAGATCAGTCATTCTTAGTCGCCTTGTGTGTGTTGTGTGTGCATGAGACGAGACTGAGAGCAACATAATGAGCTGGAGGTTCACTCTTAAGAGGTAGTTTGGGTGGGAAATTAACTCTTTAAAAATGTGAACGCATACCAGCCACTGACAGGTACATGTTTGAAATCACTAACCACTCAATAGTTACTCATTTTGTTTTTTAAATCTATCAGCCACTTTCGTATTTAATCAGCATTTGGCTGAAGGCTGGTGCTAATTTCCCAGCCTGGTTAAACTAGACAAACATTTAAAATGTCTGAGCATCCTGTTTTTATATATTTGAGAACATTATCACAATACAGAAAATCATAATAGAAAGCTCCAGCATAGTTCCCATGGGGATTTATGGGATAAGACTTGTGACTAGGGATGCACGACAAGGATCTTTAAGTCAATACTGATAACTGGAATAACCTGCTCGTCATGGCTGATACAGATGAGTGATGATTTCATTTTCCTTTTTTTGTATTTTACAAAGTTTATAACTAAAGTTTATACACATCTGTTAAGAAAGGCTGAGATGTAGTGAACAAAGATTTATTATTCCAGTGCTCCAATAAGATTTGTTGTGTTAAAGCTTGCAGTCTTTTTCCTCTATGAGCCCTCGCTGAACATGTGCTGTGTGCTGTGCTCGTTCTCGTTTCCCTCTTTTCTCCCTCTGTGTTTATTGGTGCACAAACAAACTGGAAAGGTGCGTATCACTACTGACTGTATCGGCGTGAATAGATGTCATGCTTGTTAAGTCCGTTACAGCACAGTAATGGTTTCTATATTCATCAGCTATAATTTTTACGGTTCAATAACCTATAAATAGCCGATAATAAAAAAAACAACCACATTGGACTGATATCCTATTGTGCATCTATACTTTAATTAGTGAGTCATAATAATAATAATCCAACTGTGATGATTAGTTAGGAGTTATATGGAGATTAATTTGGGGAATTAGTTGTTCTTAAAAGGTGCGGACATAGTTTTGGTGAAGAAATTCAAACTCTGAATTTTTAAAGTTACAGTGTTAATGAGGTAATAATACAAACTCAGAATTATTTATTAATAAGTAAATAAACAAGCTGTTCTCAGAGGAAAATAAGGTTTGAAGCTAGAAAGGTGGCAGGGTCCACCACATATAAACAAAGTAAAACAGTATGAAGCTGTGTTTTCCTTTAGGGTCAGTTTGTTTATTCAGTTTATCAGTCATTAAACAAAGATAAGTTGTTTATCTAGTTTTTTTTAGACATAAAAAAAGTCAGTGAAGCTCTTAATTTTCTGATTAACATTTCTTCGCCAAAACGACATAGTGTACCTTTAATTAGCTAAAACAAAGTTCTTGTTGTTTTTCTCACACAGTAAATTAACAATTGTTTTTTATCATATTTATGATAATTATTGCAATTTCTCTCTGTATTCCTGTAATATGCTGTTTGGAGTTTTTCCTCAATCTAAACCACACTTCCAACTTTACATTTCTGGCTAACTACTATTAAAAACACAAAACAAAAAAAGGTTTTATTTTAATTTTTAAAATATTAAATGTTTCTTTGTATATTTCGTTTAGATACATTTTTCGGGTGAATTTTGTATTTTTAAGTGAAAAGAAGAAAAAAGAACTCAGATTCATGTCACGTGATCACACAACCCGGAAATACAATGTCCGCTGGGTGACGAGATGTTTTAACGGGAGCAGCTACAAGAAGAGACGTGATCATGTCATAAATAACATGTGTATTATTGTGTTGCTCTCATTGTTTTGAACTCTGCCACGTTAAAATCGCTGCAATCAAAAATAATCCGCGGATCTGTCGGCGGCACCAGCGCTGGTTTAAATCCATGGACAAAGACAAGTGCAGCGACATTGTGAGTAGACGACCCAGTTATTTAAAATCAGAGAGGAGCCAATGTTTTCAGCTGAAGGCGTGAAGCTTCTACACGTTTTATGCGTTCAGACTCTCTAACTGTGCCTTACTTCCTGCAGCATGCTCAGTGCTCCTGGATGGAGATGCATCAGTTCATTGGAGAGCTTATCACATCTGGAAACACCTCCAAGGATCAGCCAGATGTGCTGAGCACAGCGTGGGGCGTGACTGCTGCTGCTGGTGCTGCTGGTGGTGGTGCGTCACTTGAAGCCCTGCAACAGCCTCGACCTGCCCGAGACAAGTCTGAGGCAGAGCCTGGCAGACGGATGCAGCCTGGGGCATCACAGAGGAAGGGAGAGGCCAGAGACAGGAGGGAAGGTGAGAGCTCAGAATGATCATTACTCATTTTGTTGTGTATATTCTTCATGTCATTGTAATCCCTGACTCTTTTGTGCCTAGATGTGCATTATGCCTGCACCTGCCCTGGCTGCCCTTACTCCACTTCTCCACCTTCCTTTGACATTTTAAAACTAAGACGTACGGACGCAGTATGCCACCACTTATCAGACACGGAGCCGAGCAGCAGCACCACCACGCCTGAGCTAGAGATCAGAACGTCCGGCCGACCGCAGAGGGAGGAGGCAGACAGAGGGACTCAGAGCCCAGACCACAACTCAGACGCTCCTCCCTCCAGAGCGTCCTTGTCCCACCTCTCCATGTTTCCCTGCTTGTGTTGCCATCGCAGCCTCCAAGCCTGCACCCAGATCCTGAGCCACCAGGAGGGCACAGACTCCCCGTTTTCTCACACCCACGCCCATCATCACTTCCATCACCACCACTGTCCTATAACCTCGTGTTTACCCTGCCCTCAGCTCGCCCGCTCTCATGCTGCACAGCTCCCTGGCCCTTTTCCCTGCTTGTCTTGCCAGCACTCCTTACCTGCCTGTACTCAGGAGTGCCACCACCAGCACAGACAAACTCAGCAACCCGAGGAGAGAGGCAGGCTGAACATGTTGTCGCTACACCCCTGCATGCACTGCTCCGCCTCTTTTCCCAGACCGTCCCAGCTGCTGCAGCACCAGCGCTCCGAGCACGCCCACAAACCGTTGGGCTTCCTCTGCACGGAGTGCGGCAGGGCCTTCAACTCGCACAGCAACCTCCGCATCCACCTCAACGTGCACACCGGCGCCCGGCCCTACTCCTGCTCCGACTGCGGGAAGAGTTTCAGCCAGTCTGGGGCTCTGAAGATCCACAGGCGCATTCACACAGGAGAAAGGCCGTATTCCTGTGGGTTTTGTGGCAGAGGGTTTCCACATCTGGCAGGGGTCAGGGCCCATCAGAGGACCCACACAGGAGAGAAACCCTACCGCTGCAGCCAGTGTGGGAAATGTTTCACCCAGTCAGGAGCTCTGAAGATCCACACCCGCATCCACACAGGAGAGAGGCCCTTTATCTGCAGCCTCTGTGGGAAAGGCTTCTCCAACCGCTCCGGGATCCGTTTCCACTACCGCACAGTCCACGGACTGAACCCTGAACACGTTGGAGAAGCAGGGGCTGGGGGTGCATCTCAGGGACCAGCAGGCCGTGGTTATCCTCTCGGGCGTCCCAGGACTTTTCCTCCAGCAGGCGCTGGGTTAAACACACCCAACAGCCCAGAAAGTAACTCACACACAGCTCTAAATGTCAGAGATTCTCCTGCGTCATCCTCCTTGGCTCTGCTTGAGAGCAAATCTCAGTCAGAGGGCACAAACCCAGGCGGCAACAGAGAGGGGCTTCTGTATGCATGTGAAGACTGTGGGCTGCGTTTTAAGGACGCTCCGTCCAGGAACAGACACCAGACTCTGATGCACTACTCCTCTGAGGGGAGAGAGGAGGAGGAAGAGGGGCAGAGTAAAGAGTTAAGCACAAATGAGAGGGTCGGAAAAAGCAGTCTATGAATACATTACAACATGAAAAACATCGAAACACCAGAGCAAATAGAGGTCAAAAACATTTAGTGTTATTACCGTATTATTACTCGTTTCAATTTGAAAAGTCTTTGATATTGCACCACTTTTTTATAGACTTAAATCAAGTGTTGCAGTTACAAATTTGTGACTTCTTAAAAGGATTTCAAGAGGGGATTCTTCATATTTTATATTCTGAAACTAAACTATGCCTGTTTTTCAGATTAATGATTAGATAAAACTTGCACGGAAGCCCATTTCTGCCAAAAATGTTATATAAAATGATAAAGGAATTAAAATAATGTTTTCTCTTTAACTGGCAGATAGGAGCTTCCATGAACTTCAGATTGGTTGACACTTTTTTGTAATTGAGGTATCCAGTTGCCTGTTTGTGCAGATTCATCACTGCTACAGGTCAACCTTTAAATAACCTTAAACACACACCAGGCCAACTCCTCAAGTATTTTTTCTGAATACAGTTGTTTTATTGTGCCTTACTCAGCGGAGGAAGAGGTTAGCGAATTCATCGCCAAATGTGACACCACAAAAGTATTTCTAGAAAATTACATTTCTGAGGGTCTTTTAGTAACATTTTCATATATAATGGAGGACTATCACTGCCACCTGACCCATGTAACAGGAAAAAGTACAATTTTCTATTTTCAGTCAGTGTTAACAACAAATTAAGATCTTTAGTAATTTAATTTGTTTAAGACCTGTATCTCCCATACAAAATCTGAGACAATCCAAAGGAGTTTGCATAGCATGGAGCATGAAGTGAGTAGGTTTGGAGTACAGAGGTAATTTTACTTTAAGTGTTTTCTCACTTATGGGAAAGTTGCTGCACCGTAGCAAAGACTTACAAAAAACAAGAAGGCCTTATACTGGAATTGTTTTATAATGTCAAGGTTGTGATACTCAGCCAACCAACATGACAACAGCTCTGGAGTTTGGTTGAGGTATGTGTTTTCCTTCTCAAGGACACTGCAGTAGGCTGATCCTCCTTCCTAATCACAGCAGCACCTTACCTGTTGTGCCTTTTTGTGTTACACTACTGTAATCCAATCATTTTTTAAACCACTGTTTGTTACTTTAGTACGTATGTTAGAAATGGATGGTAATTATCTGAGGAAAGTGAACCAGCAGACAAACATTACATTGTTGTTAGATGTTCAAAGCTCAAGAGAGCCACCTAGTGGTTACACACAATCATAGCATCAACCGTAACCATTTGTTTCAGTGTCCCTTTATAGTGCTTATTAAATGTTGGGTTTTTGTTTGTTTCTTTAAAAAAAAAACATGTTGAACTTAAACATTGTGAACACAAATTTCACACGATATTTTTTTTTGCGTTAACCTGTTAAATAGACATACACTGCTGTATGTGTTTTCTGAAAGTGCAGTTTGTGATTAAACATTTCAATAAACAGTATCTCTGAGACACTGATGACTGAACCTGCATTCTCTCTGTGCATCACATGACATTTCCACTGTACATCTACAAACTTCCTAGAAGGAAATATTTGCATCCACATCCACTCTGAGTTGTGTACCCTCATTTATGCATAGTTGTCCAAAGTGTCTGCTCAACTCTGGGTACATCACTCGCTGGACGTTCAGCTCTGTCAGTATACTCTGGGCGACACTGTCCAGCTTAGTGTCCACTGAAGATCATACCATGTGGTCCTCTGGTCCCAACTCACATTTTAGTTCAGGAGTCTTTTTCTCCATGTCTGCTGTGTTCACAACGGCTGCTCATACGTGTGCTTATGTAGTAAAGAGTCACATGACTTGGGCTCAGCGTAAACAACACTGATTGGTCGTGGGCCGCTGGCGTGTAGAGCAGGAGTGCAGTAGCCATTGGATAGCATCCTGTGTGAGGGGCAGTCATACTGAGTGTGGCTGGATTTTGTCCTGGTACCAGCGTTAGGGGCTGGAAGAGGAGGTCCGTGTGATTCAGAGAGCTGCTCACTGAACGGAGTGGCGTACTCAGGCTCCGGGGGAAGAGGCTCAGCGTACTCTGGCAGGTTTCCAGGAGTGTCATAGTGGCTGAAGGTGAAGGGGGTGGTGTAGCCCTCGTCTGAAGAGGGTCTGAATGTTGAACCAACTTTCTGTCCAACAGCAGGCTCGGCATAGTCTGGAAAAAATTGAAAAAATGCGTCAAAACCAGTTTGAGATTTAATTTTATTTCATTTGGGATGCAACAAATACTGGCATGGGTATCAGCTAAAATCAACACAAATGCCAGATCAGTTTCAGTCCAATATTAATATTAGATTTATATATATTTTCAATCTGTAGTACGGTCAGTTCTGTGGGTACTGTCAGCAATGAGCAGTTGCCAGGCAACCAGCAGAGACTCCAGAAAGTTACTCGTCCCGGCCAAGAAGAAGTGCAGCACGTGATCGCTCGTAAAAGTAGTGCAGCACGTGATCCCCGTAAAAGTGGCAAATAGTCGTTTTAACACGTCAGTTTTAGTGCAGATTAAACAAACAAGAAAATAAAGCGTTATTTGGAGAGCTTTATAGGTGCTGGTAGGCGGATTTTGTTGCAGATGGCCAGAGGCTGTTTCCCCCCTGTTGCCAGTCTTTGTTCTAAGATACTGGCTGAACAGACGGATATGAGAGTGGCATCAATCTTCTCATTGAAGTCTCATTAAACATTTAATATTCTTGGACTTTGCACAATCTGTACAGGTTTCACACAGTTTGCCTCAATCACTGTGACATTAACAGCTGGTGAGACTATTTTAACAGAGATCTTTGTCCTTGTTTTCATGTGTTACGTTGCAGCCACCACTTTGGGTGTTTTATCATGTAGCTTATCATGTAAACTTTTATTAGTATACCCCAGCTGACGGGTCCTGATTGTGCACATAGTTTTTTAAAACAATTTTACATGGCAGACTGCAAGCTCTGAACCTTAACTTTCTTTTGAATTGCAAATGTCCTGAGTAGGTGTAGGCTACATCCTGTATATACTGTATTTCAATTAAAAGACGACTACACCTAATCGGTTCCTTTTGATCAGATTTTGCTGATTTTTTTGCCATCCAATATAAATGTCCTAAAGATATGGGATTTTAATCTTTATATTAATGAAACTAAGTGTAATATTGATAACAATGAGAATGCTAAAGTACGTACTAACACAATGATTTGGTCTGTCAGACCTTCAACAGTTATCTGAACAGATCGAACCGTGTAAATACATTTAAGCAGTAAGCAAGACATTGTGCGTGGGTTCTTCTCATTCGCATCAAGTTGCACCGTCCTCCAATGGACCTGTCGCACATTCAGGTGTGCAGAGATTCTTTAAAATAATATGACTGACTCCTTGAATTTTAAGACACATATACCTGGCTCTGCACACACGGCTGGCCACACTCTGGACCTTGTTTTTACAAACTGAAGTTGTTGGCTCTTAGGATCTATGTGTCAGTGGCCACAACTGTATTTTATTTGCCTTTTGCTTTACATTGGAGTCTCAACCTTCTTGCCAGATGAGGTTGCAGCTGTCATTTCCTCTGTGTGACAGCAATTTTGTTTTAAAGGATGGAAACAGGAACTCTTTAATCTTTCACTGCTCCTCTGTGCAGGATTAACAGGCTCCTGTTAAACTTAGAAAGAGCCCTTATTCCTAGTGAGCTTCCCCAGTAATTTATAAATACATCACAGTAATGTAATATAACTCTTGAATTAACCAGAAATAAAGTGTCTTCTTAAAAAACATTTGCATACCTTAAAAAACACCTATAAACTATAATTATAGCGTATTGCTAAAAGCTGCAAAATAAGTGAACCTTGAGTTTAGATTTCTTTTTACGTTATATACCATTCCAAGCTGAAGAATAGACCTCTATGCACGTTTCAAACAAGCATGTTAGAAAAGCTTAAGCAGTTTAAGTTCTGTATCTTTAAGACTTCAAGACATACAAAATCTGAGTCTAAATCAGGTTTGATGCCAGATAAGTTTTCACATACAAGAATTGACCATGGCAAAATGCATATTAGCATCTGGATCAGCCAATATGGGAATATGGAAAGGAAATAACAGGCATTTTTTTTGCTTTTCTAATACTCCATTACTGTAATGAAAAAATGTCATTAAATGGGGAGCAGAGCAGCATCCTTTCACCAGCAGGAAAAAACTCTTTTAGGATCAATTGCTAATTTGCATCTTGTGCTGCAATTTCTGGGAAATGCTTCTCTTCTACTCAATAGCAGTCTCATACCAGGCCAACGTGGAACCCTGCATGAGCTGCTTGGCCACCAACAATGTCTTCTCTAATCACGGGGACGGGGGCCGACAGTGTTGCACTCATATCCGACCAGCCTCTACTGTTCGCCCCCGCAGAAGAGGCTGTGGTGTGGGAGGCCTAGACCTTACTCAAGAGCCCACGGGGAGCCTCAGAGCCAGAGCTATTTTAATTAGACGGGCTTTAGTGAGGGCTTTGATTGTCTTAGCTTTGACCCGCTGTCCTGTTTATCACTGGACCTCTCAGTGAAGGGCCTCCTCGCTGGGGGAGGGGATGGAGGAGGCTGAGAGGGGGACTGGTGGTGGTGGTGGGGCGGGGGGAGTAGGCTGAGCGCCCTTTATCGAGCTCCAATTAAAGGGTCTCTTTCAGACAGGCTCTGTGGACCAAAGAAAGGAATGTTTATACTGCTACTGGGTGATGGGCTGAGCCAGGGCAAAGAATGGACAGCCCGTGGAGAGAGCTGTTTGCCTGTCAGGCCTGGCATGAGCTCCTCAAACTGACCACTGAAGCCAGACACTGTTAGAGCAGGAAACATGGAGGAGGGCAGGCAGAGCTCACAACTTGAGATCACCAGTAAACTCTGAATAGGCAATGAAAAGCTATTAAAAAGGCAGCAGCTCATAGTAACAGCAGTATCACGGAGGTGCAGCAGTGTTCTGTTATAAAAGCTTTTTTTTCTATGAATTCTCACCATTAAGAGGAGGGCTAGGTAGAGCATCATGGACATTTCGCTCCAGAGGGTAGGAGATGAGCTCTGATTGTGGGCAGGGGAGACTTTTTGCCTGGAAACTCTGACAACCTACTTGACACACAGACACACACACAGTCAGAGGCATTTTAACTGAAGATTGAAAAACACTGGAAAACAGTCAAAGAGCACTTGACTTACTTGTGGGTAAGGAGTACTTCAGTTGTGAATCTTTTTTTCTGTATGGAGAAAAGGATGAACACTGAGTGTTAAAGTATTGTATATACTGTGAAGTGTGCTATGACTACTGGAGTATCACCACTAGAGCTGAAAGAACTAGTTGGAGAAACCAAGTAAGCAAAAATAAAATTTTGAAGTTATCCAAACAAAAGAAATCCCTACTCCTCCTTTCAGGTCACCCTCAGAGGCTGCTCCCCCATGAGGAGCTTAGTGCATCGCTGTCATCGCTAACTGCCTAATGTCTTAATCATATGTAAGAAGACACCTCACATTATCATAATGAACATAGTTATTGTTAGTACTTACAGCTGTCAAGCTAACATGTTAGTATTGTGCAAGTTTAGCTGCACTTCCTCTTTGAATCTTGTGTGACTTGCACGCTAAAGGCTTTAGCAATGTATCCTCCTAGTCTGGTGGTCATACACAATGAGTGCATGTGCAGTCGACATGGACAGGCAGGTGGTCCGTCCAATCATTTAATTCTGGCATTACATTTTTGTCAGAGAGCATTTGTTTGATTGATTGCTGGCTGGATGTTAGGAGAATTTCAACAAATATAACCTAAAAAATGCTTCTAAAATACACAAACTACTCTAGTTTTAACTGGTCTTCAGAAACCTAATAGGCAACTATTTTTGTAATGGATTAATCATTTCAGTCTTTTTATAGGCAAAAAAAAAAGAAAAAAAAAAAAGCCAAAAAATCAAAATTAATCAAAAAGAATAATCAGCAAACAAATCAATAATAAAAATAGTTGTTAGTCACAGCCCTAATCATCATCAACCTCAGTATCAGTCCCCAAAAGTATTCAAGTGTGGACAGTGACGGTACTTCATGTGTAATGAATCATCTGTACCTAGTAAATAAATACATTCAGTGCAGTACTAACATGCAGTACCTTCGCTTCCACCAGACTCCAGCTAACAAACAACTGCCGCACATCAACAGCGCCAGCACCACTCCCACTGCCACTATAACTGGCTGACTGGAACCTGCAGGAGAACAAGTGTCTGAGTGAGTAAACACTTGTACAAGCGTGAGGAAGGAATGCAGTTTATTGCAATGTACACAATGCTGAACGAGAGAAGGCTATACTACACTGTTTTCACTGATTTTAAATGTATTCTTCCTCATTGTACACATTTGAAATTAGAAGGTGACACAAGTACATACTCAGTCTTGTTTCCACCAACACTGGGCCCTCTGTGGGGGTGGGAGTGGGACTCAGGCGTGGTGTGCCCATTTTCACTTTGATGGATGGAGATTCTGTCGTAACATCATAATATCAGTCCAGACCTGAATTCACACTGTCAACAGATCAGGTTAATTCCTGATGAGTAGTGAGAATACCTACCAGCAGGTGAGCGTGACCTTGGTGTGACCTTGGCAACAGGACAGCCCAAAATTTGGACCTGAACTGAGGCTCGGCCATGCCAGCTCAGTGGCTGAAGCCGGACAAACCGAGCCACCACAGGAGGAAAAAAGCTGTTGTGAACCCTGAGGTGGCCATCGGTGTAGGCCTCAAACACCTGGGGACCATAATGACCCAGTTAATCATTTACAAAGAAGACCAGGAAGCCTACAGTGTAAATTCAGCGGTCGCATCAGCTTTGTTTGCCTCAGTAGGAACCATCAAGTGAACATCCGTGAGTATAGTACAATGCATACCTTTTTTTCTTTGCTGAGGGCACCTTTGTAAAGCTTCCAACTCTTTCTGTCCTTGCTGAAAAGAAGAATGTATGATTCTATGTAGTACTCGTTTGATCCCGTTGTTATAATCCCTGAAAAAAGAGCATGTTTGATACATTCAGCCAAGTGAAACAGGGTAAATCTGGTGATATTCAAAATGTTTCTTATTGTCCGGCTTTTTAAAGTATATTAAAAACAAGCATATTTGAAACCTTGTAATTTTGACATTCTTACCTGTGATAGTGCTTCTGTCACTCAGCTCCAGCTCCACCCATGGGTTCGGATCATTACTGCCTGCTGCCCATGGTATGTTTCTGGAGGACCAGACCACTGAGTTCTCCTGACTGCTTTTATCCCAGAACGATGAGGCATTTAAGCCAGAAACACTCAGGATGTTGTTGCATTCTGTTCAGGGTCAAGAGGAAAGGATGGACCGATGACCGAAGTGTTTTTATAAACAGAAAATCCTGTTTACTTTATTGCCCACAACTTTACAGCCATATGATGAAATGCATTATTAAAGAAACTGATTTTTAAATACCATAATGAAAGGAATGGAAGCCTAAGGATTTCAGACATGCAAGTAATGTGTTACTTGTAGTGAATGGGTTAAAACCTGCAATAACGCTGGGTATGCCCTTTGAAAATGACATGCAGTGATTAACATCATGTCTTGCTCATACCTTTGCTGAAGAGTAGCTTCTTTTCAGATAATGATCCCCTGTCAAGCAGAAGACAGTTAAAAGGTTGTTGCATAGTCTACATCATGTCTTCTCTGTAAATCAAATATCTGCTGATTGAATTTTTGAGTACAATAACAGCAGACACACGTTTTTGAAAGGATTCCATTGGCAAAGGTGGATTCGTAGAGTGTGAGACTTCTCCCACGATTCACAGTGACGTCACCTCCCAGACTATCAGACGCAGCTCCAGCGTGGACTGCAGACTTGCACAAGACTGAGGTCTGTAGCAGAGGGGATATTCAACTCATAACTTCAGCCCATCAGTCCAAAAGTCTAATACAACTGTATGAAATGAAACGTGTTTACTTACATCTCTGTAACCTTGTTCAGAGTTTCCCCAAACATCCCCTGTGACGTTCTTACATCCAGCAGGGCAGTAAACACTGAGAAACAGCAGAATAACAAGTGAGAAACACTCACTGTTGTAGGGAAACAGATTCTATAGAGGGAAATGTAGAGGTCAACCACTTACCTCAAATGCTGCGAGCTAAAATGAGATCCTCGTTGTAAACATGAAATGAGATCTGCAAAAGCAACACAGACATTTATACACATGTATGTATATACTTAAATCAACACAGCCAAAAAACCTTTCAAACTCTTAAACAGTATGTATCAGGGATACATCGATTGTGAAATTCTGGGCTACCAATGTTTTCATTAACAATCTGTCTGACTGCAGATGTTTTCTTTCATGTTTTTTGTTGTATATTTCGTTTTTGTTGTTATTGATTCTCCCTTTTGTGTCAGGGAAACAAAGAAATCTTCATTTAAAAAAAATAACTGAACCCTTTAAAAATCATTCAGCCTTCATTACAGTACATCTGAAAGAGGACAGATTTGATCATACAAATTTATGAAACAACCTGAAAATATGACCTTCTTTCACACGGAAAAAATAAATAAATCTTTATTTAAAACAACTACTTCAAAAACCCTTTAAGCAGGCTATACAACCATCTACTAAATAATAAGCGTTTTTCTGTACTTGCACAGCCTAATAAACTGATGGCAGGAAAGTCACAAGACAATCAGTCATGAATGTGCCAGTGCATAATTGATTAATGTGACACGACAGATATCTGCCACTGCCATCAGTTAATGTAATCTTATTTCCTGATAGAAGTCAATAAGGTGAATATCAACCGATATCGATGTTTGGCTAAACCGATAAAGCCATGCATCCCTAGTATGTATTGGTGGACTTGAATAGCACAGTGTTGGTCAGTATCTCAGGCTTACATAATACCCCCCGCCATTCTCTCAACCACACACAAACAGATTCTGTGTGAGACATGTTCTAAGTGTGCTATATTAGGGGATGAGCGCTCATCACTGTTGTTGATGTGACTGAGTCCTTTGTTACTGTGACTTTGTCACAGTTCACGAGTACAGCGAATGGTCCTCGTGTGATCACAGTTAACAGACAGCGGTTTGTATGTCTGAACATGGGCTTAGCTCCAGACACTGCCAGATTTCAACAACTTGGTAAAAAACAGGAAACTATGATACATACTGCAGAAAAGGGATGACTTCACCCAGAGAAAAGGAAACTATCTCTAAGTATAGACTAGCATTCAGACTAAACATGTCTACATAGTTATTATGATGATACACAGGAAGACCTGACCTTTGCATCACTTGAATCCACACAATCCAGAAACATTAAATTTGGATTTTAATCCTTTAATAAATGTCCCTATACACATGTTACAGTCTGTTGTTGCATGGGTAGAGAGAGTTAAAGTGTAGTTTGTGGGCTTGCAGTGGTTAACTGGCTGATGAAGAGGCGGGGGAGTGAAAAAGAAATGCAGCCACTCCAAGCGACAGACTGAAGCCTGAGGCCTCACTCCATTCAGCCTGAGAGGAGACTTTCTGAGCAAACACGCCAGAGCAAAGATAGCGATGGAGGTTGAATGCCAATAAGAAGTGAGTCATTCACTCACGACCACACATACACACAACATGAGTACACACACACACACACACACACACACACACACACACACACACAAGAACAAATATTCACACAGACGTTGGTGTTAAAATTACACCAGTTTACACTTGTAAATGAGCAAATTTTAGAAATTGAATTCAAACAATGAATCAGAAAAGCTGAGCTACGTGCTCGGCTACAATAACAACAGTAATAACTCAACAGCAGTGTGACCACGGACAACAACATTCATATTATTATTATAACCATGTAGGCCCTTCACAAATAGTAATCAACTGGTCACAAATATCATACCTGGATACTGGTCCGTGGCGTAGGACAGTAGAAACCCTCGTCCAGAGCGGTGAGGGCCTGACCTGAAGATTATTATTACTTCACTACTTTTAAGTGTCACATTCTTCTGTGATGCATCAAGCTTCCCACACACTGGACCTGGACATAAACACAAATACATGTTTTTTCCAAATATACAATGTAAACAGACGCCTACACAAACCACAAATTACATTCTTGAATAGTGGAATATCGTCAGTCGCTTTGTCAGTATTTATCATCAGACGTAAGATTATTTAAGTCTGTCTAACACTGCTAGTGGTTTCCTGCCATGTTTGTATCCCATACCTACAGCTTGACTGTCACATGGGAAATCGACATGTAAGAACACCTCCCCATCAGACACAATAAAAAAGAGTTATGAGCAGGTACTGTGGAATCTGATTATAAACACAAATGCAGCCTAGCACATTTTGGTGTGCTGTCAATTTTTTATGCCCTCAAGACACGATTTGAAATTTCTGGTTGGAAGATGTGCATGTGTCGATTGTGAAACTGGGATTGCCTCTTCAGCCAGTGTGTCAATGGAATGGCATCCTGTGTGTATTCCACAATCATTGCTGAGGAAACATCAGTAATGACAGAGCACATAAAGTCTATCAGCAGGTATTCCAGTAAAGAATAAATCGAAGAGACACAAGACCACTTCTGAACAAGCTTACCCAGACTGGGTTCTCCGTTCTTGTCTGTGATCACGAGAGAGCCGTTGCTGCAGCCTGGACTGCTCTCAATGTCAAAATCCCCAAACAGCAGTCGCAGCGTACGTCCCTCTGCCACGCGGAGCCTCCATTTACACCAGGTGTTACTGGGGTAGGTGCCTGGGTAGTTCTGCGACGCCAGTGTGCCAGACTCTGTGCCCAGCACTGTGTGTCCACAGCCATTACCTGAAATAATACAAGGACCATTAGGAGGCTGAGATCGCAGAAAGCCATTATTTCACAAGGTAAATCCAACACTGGTACATGTTTTCATGTTTCTCATTTCAGAATAAGATCCTGACCACTTGCTTATGAAGAGGCTCTTTAAAAATGATCACAGCAGTCAGCCTTCAGGTTTCATGATGTTTCACTTGTTAACTTTTTTACCAAAAAAGGGACTGAACCGTTTTCAGGTTTTCAGTTTTTCAGTTTTTCAGCGCTGGCTGAAAATGTGACAGTAGCAAAAGTTCAAAGTTATTTGTGTTTTTAAATAATGTAATTAATGAAATTCTTAACAAAATTCTTAAGTACAAACAAGTATTCATTAATTAAATTTCACCTTTTGAAGTGTATGAGGGCTGTGCTTTTGTTTATCTTTTTAATTAATGGATTACTATTTTCGACAAATTTATCATTAGGTCGCTGGTTAAATATCAGGAAAAATAGTGAAACATGGCAATCACATATTTCAAACATGGCCCAACTTTGAGTATTCACACTCCTTGTTCTGTCTGAAAGATGATGTTCAGTTGAAAATTAAAGAAGACTAAAGAAACCAGCAAATATTCACATTCGACAAGCTGGAACTAGTGAATTATTGGAATCTTTCTCATTTTAATAAAATGACGAAAAAATAAATTAACCAAAATTATCAAAATGTTTGCCTTTTGATCTTGTGTTAATTGACAAATCGATTATCTCATCGTTTCAGTTGTCAATCCTGAATAACAAGAAATATTTATTTCTGTCACAGCTGATGGTTATCAAAGTATAAATAGTAAGCTTCACTTCCAAAATATCAATGCCAGGAGAAGAGTTACCAGCTGAGCTCCTCAAGCTCAAATTAAGCCAAATTAACACAACCGCAAACAGTTTCGTCATTAATTCTCTCAATGAAATCCACAGAATATTAAGGGCTTTGTTGATGCACCATTTTAGGACGGATGAGTAATAAATTGCTTCTGAACACGTTAAACAGACGAGGGCATGTTTATACTCCTCTGATCATAACTGCGAGCTGACACAACTGCTGATGAAGAAAGCACTCAGCTCCACAGACCTGTACACTGGATATACTGCGAAAGATGCTCTCCTATATATTTTTTTATTGTATCTAAAAAGATTCTGATCCTGAGAAAGAAAGGCGAGAAACTGAATGAAAAGTTTGCTTTTTTAAATGTATTTATGCACTACTTTCCATGTAAATAATAACTTCGTAAGTGTTGATTCATTACTTCCTCTGACCTGCGGTGGCTGTGACTAACACTTCAACTGGAACGGGAAACACAAATATTTAGACCCTCTAACATCCCTGTGGGGCGCAGAAAATAAATGACTCAATTCCCACAGTGGTCACACACAGATAAGTGCTGTGGGGGTGGCTGTCTCAAAACCAGTGACCAAAATGTCAAATGGTGACGTGTTCCAAGAATGGTCAAAACTTGAAAAAGGCACCAGGGGTCCGTCTGAGCCTACACACCATCCCAGTCCCTGTCTTCCATATAAGGCTCCTGGAGATTTGTTTGAGGGGAAACAGGAGGATAACCTTCCGCTCACCCTCTGTCACACACATCCTGCATCGCACCAGCCGTTCCCCCTACTTCCCGACAGCTCCGCAGCTCCTAATACCATAAACCTTTGGATGTTATTGCCCCTCCTCAAGCCCCCAAAGGATTCCCTGGAAATGCCAAAGCTACATACTGTAACTGTGGGCAACAGAGCGTGGATCTGTCACCTTCCGGTGGGAGGCCACAGAGGCTGCAGTGCTGAGGAAGTTCTGGGTGGCCGGTAATCTTCCTCTGCTCACTGAACCCTTTCACCTAAGTCTGTCTCCTGGCCAGTCTGTTTCGAGTTTTACACAGACAAGAATATGTATTCAGCCTGTTCTGACCAGTTGGTGTATTCCAGAAAACTGGAGTCGAACTGGGTGGCAGGATAGCAGACAATCAAAAGCAGCCCAGCGACATTGTTTTTCACTTGAGGCTTTTCTGGCAGGCCCTTACAGGTCCACACTGGCAGACAGGATGTTCACCTGTGCTACCTGTCACTACATCGCCTTACCCTGTCTTGTGTGTCAATCACAGCGTTACAACACCCAGGTTGAAATGTTTCCCCCGTTCACTGGCCCCACCAAAGCTCTTTGCATACTTGCCAGCAAGTACAATATGATTCAGAATAACTAATTGACCCTGGACTTAATCATCTTCCGATGTGAGGAAACCAAAGACAGACAAAAAAAACAACAAAAAGGATTAGTGGTATGGGTGAGTGTTCCAGCCAGTGTCTGCGGGGCAATAAATTGCTTTTCTGTTTGTCTGTGTATATGTGTAGTCACTGTGATTCATACTGCATGTGGACTTGAGTGCTGTTTTGAAAGAAACTTGTGGGAAAGGAAAGGAAAGCTGAGAGCAGGGATCAGTAGGTAAACATGCAGTAAGGGAAGAGTATGTAAAGAATGCTAGCATGACATCACATGCTCGACCTGAACACACACTTCAACATGAAAATTAAGGTATTTGCCACCAAACAAAACACGTAAAGTAAAGTTAGAGAAATGTAAATGTCTTGTGGTTCATGACATAAAAGTGGAATTGACAGCAGAACATGTCAAAAACTGTCAGGACGTGTGCATACAGAGAACCGACCCGTGTTATTAAGGTGAAATCAGTTAACAGCTAATAAGTTGCTTATGAAAAATATAGTAAACAACAGGAGGACGTTTGTATGATACTCATTAGTTTATGTAGGATGCAAAGGAAGGTTAAAAGCCTGTTGCTTACTGGTGCTCGTCACAGTTCAGCTTTAAAAATCACGCCACTACATACAAAAACACACCATTAAGTAAAATAAATAAACTTTCAATTAATGTGTTTAAGCAGCTCGTAGAGGTAGCAGTTAGCTAGCAAGACGTTTGAAATAAACGCTCGCGTCACATTCGTTATCTTATCAAGAAGCGTCAATAAAACAGTGTTTTTCTTACCCTCCTGGCCGTCAACACCAACGGAACAGACGCTAAAAGTGATCCAGAAAGCGGCAATAAGGGACTTCACAGCATCCTGGATGTTTTCGCACTTTGCAGGCATGTTTTCCAGAGCTCAGTGTGGAAAAGTAAGGTGCAAGCCCGGATGGCTCGAGCTTCTGGCTTCAGTAAAAAGTTCGAGCACAAAGTAGTGAATATTTACTATTGGCCACGAGCGGCAAGCTCGGCCTCTCATTGGTTCTCCGGGAGTGTCAATCAAACAATCCCAGGCATTCCATTCCCAAATAGGGGTGGGCTGATTTGTAGGTGTGTGCTGATCTCAGACCAGCCGTTAGTCATAATGTTAATGATTACCCTGTTGCTAAAATGGCAACACTGAACCTGAATATATGATTGGCCGGTTCTTTTATAGAGAATATCTTATAATTTCAAAAAGGTGAAATGATGCGTTCAAACGTCATAAACATTTTTTAGATCCTTTCTCTGTGTGACTTACCGACACAATGGCTGTCCTTAAACTAAGTGCAAACCCTGCCACCTCCTGGCGAAACACCGGCAACAACAAAAACACAGCGAGCAACTCCGCTGAGCGTTCATTGCATGACAAACCAACTAAATTAGGCCACACAAGTGGCAACTGAAACAACGTGGTGTTGTTGAGCCTACACAACCCATAAATATACAAATAAATAAAAAAACATTTCCAGCGCTTCCTTTAGGGTGGAAACATGTTTCTTAAGCTTCACATCTTTCAGCATGTGCGGTGTCGTGGCTCAGAGGTGCTCAGACAAAGCCGCGCGCTCGCACATAAGAGCAGTTTGACCGATTTACACATCGCGTGCGAACTAACCGCTTCTCGTGACAGCGGGACAGATGCTTCTCAGGCAAACGCTGCCTTCACTGCAGGAAGTGTAGCGGGGCAGCACGGCGCATGCTCTTGTGCTTCTCCGACGAGCGGAGGATGAATTATCCCCTGCTGTAACACGGTAGGTAAAAACTATGACAATATGCTTTAAAAGTAGCAGGTGGCGTGTGTGTCAGACTTCTCAGGTGGACCCTGTGTGGAAGAGGAGCGCGCGCCGTCGCACCCGTTGTTGGCCGGGGTGTGCGTGCTGCCGCACCAACAGACGTCAGCTCGAGTGGGTGAAGGAGGGTGAGAAAGGCACGCAACTGTCCGTGTAGGAGTTGGTGATCCACCAAGGGCTACTTGATACAGTGTGTGGAATATGTTGGTCAGCTTATTGAAGGCTGCTCTTCACTGAAAGGTTTCCTGTTGTGTTTCTCTGCCATGGAAGAATCCTAACAGACAGTTTGTGAATTAATTTCTCCTCCATCTCTCTCTGTGCTTTTGATTTCGTCGCCCAGACTATCTAACGCCTTAGCTGCTGCTTGTGTAGGGAAAGAAAATTAGAGACAGAATCATACTAGAATTAATGCTGTGAGTATTTATTATGTGTGTTAGTGTAACTACTTACCAAAGAGGGACGTTACACTCCCCCCCGTTTCTTTGACCACAGTGGACAGTTTAATCACATTTGTGTTTATATGCTGTGTATTTCTCACCAACTACATTACCAGTTACTATTATAGACATGTAATTACCTTGTCTTTCCTAATTTAACTGTAACTTTTTCAGAAATTATGTAGGATAGACTACACAATACTTTAACATATAACTGTCTGTCTTGGGAGACTGATGATAACTGGAATTTGATGATCTGATTGTCATGACTTGGTAACAACAATCCTGCAGATTGAATTTGTTCTTGCTCAACAGGTCTTTTATTGGTGTGATATTTGTGGCCAAAGTGGTGACCTAAACACAACAAGGTTGCATAACACAGCATTGACATGATTTGATCGAAGTGTTTCTCTCTAAATAGATTAAAAAACATTTATGACAGAACATTTCACCTGTTGAGTCCAATGTGGTGATTAAATTGCAGTGACATTTTTATAATTCAGGCCTTATAACCCAGGATTTAGAGAAGAATTTAAGCTTTTGTCCCATCCTCTAGAATATTCATGCACATTCTCAACAGCATATATGAAGCGAGGCCCGCCTATGTGAGGATTATGTCTTTTAAAACCCAGCATTGATTCATTTCTGTGACAGTTGCATGACAGTTGCATGCCAGAAAAGTCTGTCGGGGGAGGCTTTCATTGGCTTGTGTATGCATTAAATAGCATCAGTGCATGCGTGTGTGTGTGATCTGGATGTTAACATGCGTGCTCGGCCCTCTGTGCGTGCAGCTCTGCGGGGAAGGGTGATGGCGGGTGCTGAGGTCGTTGTGTCTTCAGGGGATCTCATGATGGTGAAAGAAGAGGAGGGGGAGTCCAGTGGCAACAACCATAAGACTCAAGTCATCCTGCACCTGCAGCCCATCCTGCACGGGTAACATGGCTTATATATCATTATGGGCCCAGTAGATGATTTGCATCTGCTGTTTGATAACATTGAGAGGCAAATGTAACTGAGACAGATTTTTGCATAAATGTATACGCAGATTTTCAGTATGATGAAAGCTTTTTTTCTCTAAGCCTCTTGCTCATGTTAGGCAAATCTTACATTATCATTCAAAATCAGTGCTGTTTGTGATCAGTTCAACGCAGGCTTAAGTTACAGAATACAACAATAGGCCATGCAGAGAAAAAGAACAGAACTCAAATTAAATTTTAAGTAATTGTAAGACGTCCAGTAACTAGTTAACACATATTTTGCTGTTACATTCAGAATTGTTCAACTCTCAGCTAGCATTAAATGATTCAACTGTTTAATATGAGAATCTGTCGCCCTCTGCAGGATAAACGATGACATTGCTGACACTGGCACCACCGTCTTGGCCATAGAGACACACCATGGTATGTGACAGAGACATTTCCCTCCCCAGAGTCATATAAAATCAATAACCTTATTGTTCAATATGATGAATTTATTATTGATCCATTACGGTTTACTTCAAGCTGCTGTTATTCAACAAATATAAGAATATTGCTAAAACTCGAGGGAAGTTGCACACTGTTGCTGTGAGTGGTTATGTTTTTGGTTCTTCATATTTAGAAGACAGTAAAGCAGAAGGAGAGGAGGTTGAGTACGGCTACCCCATCACCTGTGGAGACAGCAGGGCGGTTCTGCTTTTCAAGAAGTTTGTGTGCCCTGGAATTAATGTCAGATGTGTCAAAGTAAGTTGATCATTTTTAGTTTATCAATAATATAGAATTACTCCGTTAAAGGGACAGTTCAACTCAAAACCCAACATACACATTTTTCCTCTTACCTGTAGTGCTGTTTATCTATCGATACTGTTTTGGTGTGAATTGCCAAGTTTTGGAGATATTGGCTGTAAGGATTAATAAAATGCAACTAGATGGCACTCAGCTTGTGATGAAGAAATCAACAGCTACGTCTCTTTCCAGAAATCATAAGCTCAAGATAATCCACAAAACTTGTTGGGAGAAATTCCATGAAGGGACTTTTCCTTCAAACAGAACTACACCTGCTTCACCATAGCACCGCAGAAGGAAGCGTGCAACTGCTCATGGACAAGAGGCTCGTGCTTTGGAAAGCACAGCATGTAAATATTAATGCCATCCTCCTCGGCTTAGCTAATTTAGTTATCTTTGTTAACTAGCCTCTCGTCCATGAGTGGATGCTCGCTTCCTTCTGCATTATGATACGGTAGAAAGTAAATAGTTCCCACACGAAACTTCTCACAACAAGGTCTGTTGATAATCCTGCGTAACTGGGTCGTGAGTGCCATCTAGTTCCATTATATTCAAGAGAAGGCAGGCAGCTCTTCGGCCGATATCTCCAAAATTCAACAACTCACACCAAAAAATCTCGATGGATAAATATCACTACAGGTAAGAGGTTAAATATGCATTTTTGATGTTGACGTGACTTTAAACCTTCCTCACTCAGCTGGATATTATAATCTTCACATCTTGTCTGTCATGTGTATTAATCTTCTCTCCATATACTTTTAATAGTTCTTATAAACATTGTGTTGTCTCCTTGTTCTCTGCAGTTCAACGACCAGCTCATCAGTCCTAAGCAGTTTGTACACCTGGCAGGGAAAGCCACTCTGAAGGACTGGAAGAGAGCCATCAGACTGGGAGGAGTAATGCTCAGGTAGACTTATAAAAATATAGAAAAATAAATATTTGTCTGTCTAACCTTTTCCTGCTGTGGAAACACATGCATGCTAACTGCATGCAAGGAGTCCTTCCATTACTTTGTGGCGTTGGGGTTAAAGTGTCAGACTTTAAACACCTCAATCTAATGCAGTTAGAGCGTATCTCACTCATATAATTTGCACTTGTGTCGAGTCTGTCTGTGTTGGGCTTTGCCAGCACATTCCAGAGGCAGTCGGTAAGCAGCTTTATTATGATAACAGGATCAAATAACACGCCAGCAAGCTGCTGAATGATACTTCTCACCCCTGTATCGTGTTAGCACTTGTTCTTGGTGTTACAGTGAGTCAATATTACCAACTCAATGGGCAATATCTGCTCTTTTCATCTTCAGTCTTCAGAGGTCAGATCAATGGGCCTTGAGCCAAGCAAACCTCTGGGATAGTTATCGGGATTGTTAAACAAATTCAGTCCATACTTTAACACCCCTCTGCAGCTGTGTGGCAAAAATACTTTCTTGGATATTCTGTAGTGTTGTTTGTTTTTAACCTGCCTCTCCCCACGCAGGAAAATGATGGACTCCGGCCAGATAGATTTCTACCAGCATGACACAGTGTGCAGCAACACCTGCCGCAGCACTAAATTTGATGTGCTGATCAACAGCACGCGGCTTCCTCCAGGGACCTTGGTGCAGCCGAGCCCGTCGTGTCTGGCTCTCGACCCTCTTGGAGGACAGGTGCCTCCCCTGACAGGTAGATTTCAGTTGGCATTCACAGTTCATGCTTTTCCTCCCACATATGCTTTGGCTGCTGTTTTGTTTTTTATCACTGAGATGATGCTGACAGAAACTTTTGATGCCACCTGGTTATATTTTACTGCATCTGCAGTGATGAATGAACAATTCTAACACTCAAGGGCAATAAGGAATTAGGAACTTATAACATGAACATTAACAACAGTCATTTACCTTCAATAATGCACCACTCTCCTTACTGCGCAGAGAAAATATAAAAAACTGGGAAAAAACTGGTGAATTTCCTTGGCAGTCTTCCCTCTGCCTACTCACCTTCAATGATAATAAGAGATGTTTATGCACTCTATTTACAGTACATCCCTTTTTGTGGTGATTTCAGGAGAGGTTGCACATGATGCAGTAGAGATGGAGGAGCCTTTGGAGGAGAAGTTCAGCCCAGCAGCAGAGTGGAGCCCCGGTCCAGCTCGGCCTGGACATCCCACGACAGCCAATGGACACGCTGCAAAGAGAAAGAGGGCTGACACACCTGGTAAATATAAGAAAATGGGTGTACAGGTGCTTGTTATACAGTCTGAACAGGGTGTGGAGAAAAAGACTATTTTGACAGATATTATAACTGCAGTATGATTCACCATTTGTGGAAATGATCGTCAAAATCATTGTGATGTGACCTTTGTTGGTGTCTGTACAAACAAACATGTTTTCTCACATCTGGAGAACAAGATTCATAGGTCAGGATCTCAGCAGCACTACAGCACTTCATTATAATCTGGTATTAACCACTTTGTCAGCTGACCAAGGGCAATGTCCTGGAGTTAAATTTGGAAAGTTACTGTTTTATCATAGTCGGAGCACAGATTGAAAACCCACTGACCTTCAGTCCCACAGAGGCCACGCACTAAGCAGCCGTGTCCTTTAAAGGGTAACTTTTGAAAAGGAAGAAGAATGCGTGGAATGGAAAAGGTGATGTCTCTGCTCCTGCGGTATCGATTTTTATCATTTGTTTTTAAACTGTCTATAATGAGTCCAACGGTGTTATAGGACTGCGATGATAGACCAGTGGGCTGCTTTTCAAAACCTGGAGCCTAGATTACCCACAATGCGACGTATGATGGAGTGGAGGCAATTTATGAGATTGCATGCAGCTTCCTCTGGAACCACAAAAGGCTTTATACTATTGTTTTTCCCACATGTTAAGTACTACCCCCCAAGACCTGTGAGCACACTTTAAAGGTTCCCTCAAATAAAGAAAATGTAGTTATTATCTGCTCAAACACAAGTCGATGGAAAGTCAGGTAAAGCTTCGTAGTCCACAAACAGTTTCTGGAGCTTCACAGCAAAAGAGCACTGTAGCAATCTCCTAAACAACTGTAGATGGGAACTTTAAATTATAACGCAGAATGGCTCCATACAGCTCATCTGGTCTAATCCAGATCGCCGGGAGCCCTGAGATCCCAAAATGATTTGAAAAGATGTTATTTACACCCTCGATGCACAGTCGAGCTTGTGTACCCACTTCGAAAGGTGTGCATGCTGACGTTTATTGGCTTGGCAGCTACAGAAGGGATTTCTGCTTTCGAAAGGGTGTACTTCAGTTGTTTAGGAGAATGCTGCAGCGCTGTTTTGCTGTGAAGATCCAGAAATGTTTTGTGGACTATGAAACTTCATCCATCTTTCCATCGGAATGGGGCTGAGTAGATGATGAAATTTCACTTTTTGGGTGAACATATCCTTTAATGTGTAAAATTGGTGGACTTATCCTTTAAAGGACTTACTTGCAACCCTGTGTCACTGATGGATATAATTGCTAAGTGATGAGGAAAGGAGATGCAACATTCAAATTTGAACTGTCCTTGCATGAATAATAAATGAGCAGACACCAGAAAAACAGTGACATCTGTGAATATTACCATCAGTCCACCTACGGGCCCGTCAGTCCCTGGTGTCACGCCTCTTGCAGCCGCTGCTGTTTGACACCTTTGATACACTGAGCCAATGAACCTCTGAATCTGCAGCTGTGGGATGTTCTGCCATTCCTGCAGACTGGCCTTAAAAAGTTGCTGACCACTTGCAGGCGGAGTCGTGTCCTTTTATATTACCATTGACGGCATCATTTCCTAGCGTGGCTTTTTCTTGCAGGGACCTAATCTTTGATTTAAGGCCTTTTAAAGGTGAGCTGATTAGGCATTCTTCCAGCTGGACCACAGTTGGCATCATAGCCTCAAGTAATCTTTCGTGAGAATGGTAAATTGCAGCGCCTCACTGCACAAGCGATATTACTTGTCACAGAGCTTAAAACAAATTGACAACTTTCAGCAAACGTACTCAGCCCGTAGCTGTATGCTCCTCTATCTCCAGAGGTGTGTTTCTTTCCATTAGTGTACATTCCCGACGCGGGGAGAGATAGATGAATTTAGCTTCAGATAGCTGTAAATGGGATTTGGAATATTTTCCGCAGGCATATTGCATTTATCTTGACAGACATTTAAGGAAATGTGAAAGTGGAAGCATTTCTCGCAAGATAAGATATCAAGCACTTCTGACATTTTATCACTCCAATGTACTCAACTTGTATTTTGCTCAGTTTTGTACAGCTCCCCAGTCATTTTTCAGCGTCCCTCCAATCTGCCCTGTCCTCCTTTCTCACCACTCAGTACCTTATTTCTAACCCATTTTCCTACTCTTTCCTCTCTTACCGCTATCACCCATTTAACATCCTCTCTCCAAGTGCCGCACCTCTCCCATTTCCCCTATCTCCGTATATCTTTTTTTCATTGTTTCTCCAACCCTGACACTTCTTCCTACGTTTCTCTCCCCAATTTATTACTCTCTTTTCAATTCTTTAACTCTCACCAGATCTCACTTCCAGGCATTTCCCTGCCTCCATCTAATTTATCCCCCATTTCTTATTTATTTTGCTTTGCTTTTTCTTCCCATTGAGTCCAATTTATTTTTCTGCCCACATAGGAAATGAAATCACTTCACCATAATTGCGCCTATACCTCTTTTTCTCCTATTTGGCTGTGGCACTTTTTTTTTGTTTTTAAATGTGACGACAAACAAACACACACACAAACACACACACAGAGAGTTCCCTACAGTTCATAATAATGTCCCACCTTCTCCAGACGGTGTGTTGAGCCTGTGGAAGGGTGTGGCAGACTCGGGGCTGATGGGGGAGGTTCTGTCCAGTCTGCAGACTGAATTATTAGCCACATTCAAAGGAGTGGAGGTTCGCAGTGAGAAGGCCAACCTGCAGGAGACAGGTGAGTTCCCACAGGGAGACCAGGTTTATCTGATATCGTCGTGTTGGTGTTCCAACAACGTTGTAATTAATGTTACTGTAGGATCATCATTGCAATTGACCAAAAAGTGACAAAGTCCACATAGCGAGCAGGTCATAGTGGATGAATGGGTGATTGAAATTAATGTATCGTCAATCAGATAGAAAAAAGTGCTGATGATAATCGGTTGACCCAGAGTATTCAGTATAAACACACATGTAAATACACATGTAATTTAATATATACTTTAGGGCCTTTACTCAAGTACTATTTGTATGGGTAATGTTCACTTTTACAAAAGTAATATTTGAACACAAACAATACTTTTACTCAAGTATGGCTTTAAAGGACAACTACTGTTTTTTACAACCTGGACCTTATTTCTAGCAAAATATATGATCATTTACTCACCCAGATAACTTTTGTGTCATTTGAAGTCGTTCGGACGAAATTAGATCCAGTGTAGCGCCGGTATATCCATATAATGCGAGTGACGGGGCACCGAAACACAGCCTCTATATAACGCATTATCTGCCACGAAACTAGTTCATTTCACCAATATTTTGTCATGATATGCTAGTGCTATTCCCCTCTGAGTCCGGGCTCGTCTGTTATCAACATCCGGGGTCAAACTAGCAGTAGCAGCTACTGGTAAACAAGCCGGCTGTCGTGGGTACCAGCGCAGCTCAGAGATGACATCTTCCAGGTCAGAGGTAGTAGGTCAACCTACAGACGCCGGATGTTGACAACAGACAAGCCCGGACTCAGAGGGGAATAGCACTAGCGTATCATAACAAAACATTGGTGAAATTAACTAGTTTCGTGGCAGATAATGCTCATAGAGGCTGCGCTTCGGTGCCCGGATCACTCGCATTATATGGATATACGCGGCGCTCCACTGGATCTAATTTCGTCCGAACGACGCCAAATGACACCAAAGTTATCTGGGTGAGTAAATTATCATATATTTTGCTAGAAATAAGGTCCAGGTTGTAAAAAACGGTAGTTATCCTTTAAGGTACTTTTTACAACACTGTATAATGCTGACTTATTGTTTTTAGACTGAGGTGACTCATTATTTTCCTTTTTTATTTTCAGTGTAGAAAGGCTGAACATCTCACACAAGCCCTATTTTTCCGGTCTATTTCTCGAGTCGCAAAGCTATTACCTCACAAAAATGTGCTTAGTCAGTTAATGCCAAGTCCTGCAGCAACACGGCGAAGTCAGACTAATTTATGGACATTTTTTAATTTCACATTTCTAAAAGTGATTTGATGTGGACAAGCTGACTCCTGCTGTTTTTGTTTTGTCAGATGCCGTCATACTCAATTCCCTGTGTAAGATGTTTGGGCTTTTAGACTCAGTGAAGCAAGCTCTGGACCTGAAGCGCAGCCAGGATGAAGAGAACAAAATCCATAACAATGATTATGGTGAGAAAGCTGTTGCAGGCAGACGTACAGTGATAAACCAACAGAGAGACCAAGTACCCCAATATGACATTTGTCAGTATGAGACTATGAAAATACATAATTAGAAAGACAACACACCCAATAGACGCATATTTGACGTCATTTCTAACTACAAAACCCATAACTGAAACCTTGTAGAGCCTCACATGCTAGCTCTCAATTCACACTGGATCAAAAAATTATTTGTCTCTGGCCAGTGACTATACCGAATGGGGAGAGACTTTGCCTTTCTATGGATTGAAAGAACTAACATGCTGTTTCTTTTTAGTGTTGGATGACATCTTGGAGGAACAGAGGAAGCAGAGTTGTGATAAAAGCACCTACAAAATGAAATCCTTGAAACACCTACGACCTCAATGTCACAACCCATCGAACAGCCAAACCCACAACATTCTGTCCCCTGTCCAGTCCAGGCCAGTGATCCAGCCTCTCTCTGTTACTGGTTTATCTGCTGCATCTTACGCTCAGCTCACCATCAACCCTCAGCTCTTCACCCATTTCTCTCATCACCATGCCAGAGCTGGCAGGATGGACAGAGACGGCCATAGCAGCATGCTAGAGAGGGAGCATGAGCTCAGTGAGAACCAGGAGAAGCTTCACAGGCTCAGACAGGAAGTCGTGGACAAAGAGGACGCCTCAGGGATCCACAGAGAGCTTGGACAGAGGACTGTTCAGTTTCAACCAGACCCTCACTTTAGAAGTGAGGAAGTGGAGGAGACAGAGGGCTTGCATGACATTGAAAAGGTGGTTATAGGAAGAAAGGCATCAAAGAAACATAAAATCAAGTGAGGGAGAGAGACAATCCGAAAGGGACGCTGGAATAGATGAGGGAATGTGCCTGAGGCCTGAAGACTGAAAGGGGAAAAGATTTAAAAAACAGCGTTCTGTCGTCAAACTACTTTTTTTCTTGTGATCTCATTTATATATTGTGGTTACTTCAGTTGTGGTTACTTCAGCGATGTTACTGGCACTGATTTGTTAACGGAGAGATTTTGGACATTGTTTTCATACATTATATCAACTTTAAACACAGTAGAGGTGAAATGATTATTTGATTCATTAATTATTTGACAGAGAGAAGATTAATTTGCAAGGATTTTGATAATCGATGAATTGCTTAATTTAAGCAAAAATGCCAAAAATGCACTGGTCCCAGCTTCTCAAATGTGAATACTATTTTACAAGACGCAAGTTTGGGGAAATTAATATAAACATTTTTCACTATTTTCAGATTTTTAAAGACCAGAAGCGATTCATCATTTAAAGGAGACCTATTATGCTTTTTTTCATTTTTTTCTTGTGCATTTAAAAGATCTTGAAAATTTAAAAGGTCAAAGTCCGCACCAACAGAAGCTCCTCTCTCCCACAGAAAACACTGCTCCTGAAACGCCTCGTCAGTAGCCCCACCTTTAATTCCGTGACTTTGTTCATCACAGTGAACCTGAAAATGAGCATACTAAGTCTCCTTTAACCAAAAAATAATCAACAATTTAATTAAGATTTAAATCTTGAGTTGCAGCCCTAATACACAGACTTATTTTCTCTTCATTTATTGTATATAGTATTAACACCAGGTATGTGTGAGAGTATATCTAAAATTTTAAGATGCCTTTAAGATTTCTGTAAATATATTTACGTTGCTAAAAGTAATCTGCAACTTTTTCAGGTATTTGTGACCTCGTACTTTTCTAATTAATTTCTAATACTATTTGTAATTGAAAACATGTATTTTGTGAGTGACACTTGTGTGTTGAATTTTATATAATTTTGAATTTGTGAAATACTGTATAACTCACTCAGGCTTGTATTTATAATGCCTCAGATCTATGCACCAGACACTCACTGTCTGAAGAATAACATCATTCTTGACAGTGAAAACTACGTATAAAGTAAGTATTGTGACTCTTGACGTGCTGTTGCTTCAAACAGGGTACTGTGCTTCATACACATACTCTTGTACATTTACTTTCTACTTCTCTTTATCACAGAAAAGACCTAAAAGAGAAAAAATTGTGATGCACGAGAGGATGATGAAAGAACACTGATGATTTATGTGAGAGATGAACACATTTTAAAATAAAAGCGTTTGTTTGATTTTTAACAGCAATGTTTTCAAGAGCTAAACTCACTCTTGTTGATGAGAACTGTCAAATGTTGGTAGTTCACTGACTCTGACAGTACAGATAAGAAAAGTGCTCACTGCAGGAAGCTAATATATTTGTTTTTTTGAGTTTGTTTTAATTCCTCTACTGACACACCTGTTGGTGTTAATCTAATCTTTTCTCTAGTCAGCAGGGGTGCCCTTAGAAATTTTTTTTATAAGGGGGCCAGAAGGGGCCACTGAAAATCTTGGGGTGGGCAACAAAAGGTGGGGTGGTGGGTGTTGGCATTTACGGATGGTCAAATATGGATGGCTGATCTATGCATTTGTTATTTTCATTTTTTATTAACTGTAAATAAAGTGTACCTCTTTTTAAATATCAGATGGAAGCATAATATGCAAAGAGCACTCATTACTGAGAAGCATATTATGCATATGCTGCTCACTAACTCTTGCAAACTTCTGACGTAAATACCTGTTGCTTTGGTTCCATTCATCAGAACAAAAGTTAAAGGGTAATCCAGCAGCTCTGTGGGTTAACACACAATAATAACTGGTGTCAAACAAAAATGTGTGGTGTGTCGCCAGATGTGCACCAAGCTTCAAAGTTTACCTCACAGATAGCAGTGTAGCAGCAGTTTTATGTGATTCACTGTTCATTTACCTCTGAAGCACCCTTTTGCATGCCGAGCCAGTGTGATAGATAGTGATAGTTTGATAGCCAGCCTTTGACAGCTCCCTTCAGAACTGTAATGGTATGTTATTATAAATTCATGCACAACACTGCGTGTGCAGATGTAGTTGTGTTTTGCAGGGTCATGATTGGCAGCTGATAAAATGACTTTCATCATAGTGCAGCTGTCAGCATCCCAAACTAACGCCTGTGCTGTTGTTGGTGTTTTGCAACATCCTGTTAGGTTTACTGCAAATTAAACTATCATGCAGTTGAACAGATTCGGGCCAAAATACTTCTGAGTTTAAATGAATTGCCACTCTGTGCCTCGAATACCAGGGTGCAAAATGGCTGCCATGCATCAAGCAGGTGTAATTACAGGTGTTAGCCTGACATACGCTGTGCTCCTTTGGTTAAATTAAGTAATTTGCTGAGCAATCCATCGCTCATCTGTCATTCAGGGCTAACAACATTAGAGGCGAGATGTGTACTCGTGTTGGAAGCCTTAGATGTGTCTGTTGGCCCCCCCTTTAATTTAATCCACAGCTTTAACGTTTGCACACGACAACAAAATGAGTGATGAATAGGCTGCATAATGGCACGTTGATCCAATTGGGATTCCTGGAGCCGCAGCTAAACGTGTCAGCCCAGCCATGTTTCAACTCCAGCTTGGTTCATGCAGAGCAGAGGCTGCAGCATCAGCACTTGTGCAAGATGTTTAATTTCAAAGGTGAATCTCAGGGCTTGGTAATGTAGTGATGATATACGAGAGGACACCTTGCAGCATATGACTAGTGTCAAATAACTCATCATCAAACACACAACTTTAAAGCTTTTAAAGGAGCAATGCGCTAGAATTTTGATTTATAATATTCAAATGTTGTAAAAATTATCAATAGAATGAAATAATAACCCTTTGACGTTACGTGAAAGACATCTAAGTATTGTGTTTCAGAGATATATACTGAAGTTAGCATGCAAACAAGTTAACCCTGGCTTGTCCTGTCTCGTGATACCACTTTGTACCTCAAGAGGCGATAGTAGTGAGTCACTGTAGTGCCCAGTCTGTCCAAGAACACCAAGGTCATTATTTCAATGGGCTTGGCCCCTGGCACCCTGTGGATGACCTAAACGTAAAACCAATGCAGTCCTACGAAGGTGGGCGCTGACTGATGCCGAACTTCCCTCTCGTTCAGGTCCCCTTTCACGCCTCAACCCGCCATGTCTTCGTCGTCAGAGTCAAAGTCTTGGTCGGAGCGACTGTAAATCACCTCTGTACCCATCATCAAACTGGCCTCTGACAGTCTTGGAGGCTGCGTTGTGTCTTAAACATTGCACCACCATGTATTTAAACAGTATGTGTCACAGTCACAGTTTTTCTACACAGATTTACAGATTTACACACTGGATTAAATCCAAGAGTGAAGTGAAGAGTGAGTCAAGCTTTCCTCAACAAACATGTAAACAAAAAGATGTAACCTCATTAAATGAAATGAAAACACATTCATTATGGAGATCAGGGGGTGTGACCACATGCTTAAAACTGTTTGTTTTGTGAAAACATGACAAACCTCAGCTGGAAAACAGCAGCCTTTTCCAGTAAAGGTGAGATGTAGCTCAGAGAGCTGATGTGATATTAAAACATGAGAATGATGATATGATTGTTTAATGAAGGCACATACTGATATTCAATGCAAGGGTAAAATAGTGATGATTTTCTCAACCTGCTGTTGTTTCATCCATTAGGAGCGGCTGGGCAGTAAAGATTAAGAGACGTCCCATTAAAATTAAGCCAAATGACTGAAAAAGCATAAAAACATCAGCACCTTGTCCCTGTCTCTAGAGATACGCACATAAACACTTGTTTTGTCACTTAGAAGAGGACTGAGAAGGACATTGCATGGACTTAGCTAACTCTCAGCCATAACCACTACATGCTTAACCCCAACTCTTATTCTCTCTGATTCAAACAAAAAACAAATCTTAATCCTAAAATATGTTGAGGATATTGTCCATAAACTGAGTCCCCATACAGTATGTGACTGCGAACAGATGTTTTGTCCCTTTGTCATTAAAAGAAGTGCACATGCACAAACACACATGCACACACACGCACACACACACACGCTTCTACAATTGCCAGGACTCTAGTTTGGACCCTAATAATCATAACTACATACTTAACCCAGATCCCAAACCTCACCCTATAACCTAAACCTAATTTTGATCTTAACCTTAAAGGAACAGTTCACCCCAAAAAAGAAAATTCAGTTATTATCTACCCCCATTGCTGATAGCAAGTTGCGTGGAGTTTTCATCATCGACAAAACATTTGTGTAGCCTCACAGTGAAAGCAACATTCTCCATAACAACTGAAGTAGGTGGGGACTTGTTTTAAAAGTTGAAAAAAACAACAGAAAAAAACATAAAATGGCTCCATATAGCTCATCTGGCAAGATCCCATACTAATTTTTGTTACGTCATTTTAAGCAAGCTGAAATTTTCACTGTAGCTGCTAAGCTAAAAGCATTAGCACTGTCTGAGGTGGGTGCACCAGCTCGACTATGCATCAAGGGTGTAAATAACATCTTTTCAAATCAATTTGAGATCTTGGCGCTTACAGAGACTTGCTAGACGTACTGTATGCAGCGTTTTCTTTTTGGTTTTTTTTTTTGACGTTTTAAAACAAGTCCCTATCTACTCCAGTTGTTTAGGAGAATGCTGCAGCAGTCAATGAATGGTCATTTTTTAGGTGAACTTACCCTTTAAAGTGGACTTTAGTCTGCTGCACATGTGAAAAAGTCTAGCAAAAAGCCTTTTGTGGCTCCAGAGGACGCTGCGTGTAATCTGATAACTTACCTCCGGTGATGTCACAACAAGGCAAACACGTCCGCACTTTCCAGAAATGTCCTCAACTCATCTCGGTCCCCACAAATATACCAAGGACGGAGCACATACACTCACAGACTAGGGGGGTTTTGCTTGGCCGACGTTTGAGCACCACAGTGTCGTTGGCGGACTCCGCCACTTGGAGGCGCCCGGCTCATACTTTGTGTGCGCGGGGAAGTGGAGGCAGGGAAGGAAAGTGGGCTTGAGAAAGAAATCTCTTCCCTGAACTGTTTACCCTGACGTCAGTTTGCAGAACTAGCTCTGCCCTGTCTCCCTCAGTGTCTCTGAAACTCCACTCAGTGAGAATTGGGGGAGTAGATGGGCTCGGCTCCGCTACATGCGCGCCCGGACCTGACGGAGTGAATGAAATGATTTCTCCTGCACATTTAAAGTGGACTAAAACAGCTACACGATGAACACCTGCGCCTTTCTCTTGATTTTGACTGTTCAGATCTACGCCGATGGCATTGAGGGGCCAACAGGTAAGCCTCACATTCATCTCTATCTCCTCAAACGCAGTTGGGAAGTTTTAACATGTGGACGAAACTCTACTTGAAGCAAAAGCAGAGCGAGTCTGGCGAAGGTGCCAACTTTGTGCCCCCTTCCCCTAACACGCTGCTGCGTTTATCTGCGGCTCACCGATGCTTCACATGACTTAAGAAGCGGACAGTGTCAGCAACCCCGAGCGGAAAATAAAATTGTATTAGCTCACAAGTTTATAAACTGATGTGTTAAGTTTGGTGAGTGCCAGACTCCTGCAAAAATGTTGGGTATTTAAGGGGGCTGCGGCTGGGTGTTCAGGGGGGAAGCTCCCATTTCCCAAAACAGCACAATCCTCTGCGCTACGCTGCCTCTGCTCTCTTGTTATGGCTCAAGCTTAATTTAAAGGCGCCAGGTAGCCTGAGAGGTGTTTGCCTTTGTGATTTAAAGTTAGATATCAGCTCATTCAGAGCGGGGAATTTCTCTTAACACTGAGTCAACGACACTCCCACGACCTACAGGCAATTTACTCAATATCTGTAAGCATGAATCTCCCAAATCCCAGCAGCCTGTGATGACAGCCAGAGACCAGAATCTGGAGCTGCTCCATACTGGCGCATTGTGCTTTACTGTGACTCCTTTAAAGTTTACATTTTAATGAGGTATGAGGCGTTTTCATGCCAACTTTGATATAATAATATACCAACATCCACTGTGGGGAGACAGTCAGATTCATTCTCAAAGCTGCCGGATGTTTCTCCTGATGTGATGCGGTCTCTTGGTTTGTCTGGCTGTGGACATATTTATCTCTTATGAAAATATTCCCAAAGACGAGGAAAAATGATGCTTGCTCAAATGTTAAATGGTTGTCAGAGGAGGCTTTCACTTCTTACAAAGTCGTCCTTTCTATTTTGTGTGTGCAAACAAGCTGGATTGGAACATGGCGAGAGTGTGTTTTTCAGATAAAAGGATCAAAATTATGCAATTTCTCGAAATTGTTCCCCAGAAATACACTCTGACTTTTTCTCGTTTCATTCTCGCAGCAGTGTTCCAGCAGGATAAATACATTTGAAAACCGGCCACATATCAGAGAGGCTGAAAGAGAAAGGAGACAGAGTGGCAAAAATAAACGTCTTTTATAGGAATCTGACACGGACCTTTTCATATTCATCACATTTGTGTTTTCAAAATCTGCTTTTATTCTCTGATTTCTATTAGGCATTCATGCAGTGTAATTACAGAGCTGTGTTTTGGATGCTTTTTTGTCTAAAGGCTGAAATGGCTTGGGCCTGTTTGAGTGTCTTTGTCACACACACACACACACACACACACATGCATAATTTCACCCCTGTAGAACATAAACACATGGTAATAAGGCAGTAATATTAATAACATTTAGACTGCAGGCTGCTTCAACACTGTATAACAATGCGTCACAGTGTTTGTCACATGCATTTTGAAAGAAAAAGCTTAATTATGTCGAGATCACAGGGAGATTTGACATGTTCTTTTTAATAGAAACGTGGCTAACGTTTGTATTTCTCACCAACGAAACGCTGTGAGAATAACTCGTCGGAAAAGCAGCAACCGCGGCGACAAAAAAACAAAACCATGCAAGCAGAATGTGTATTGTCAAGAGCTGAATGGAGCAAATCATTAAGAGGAATGAGCTGAGACATATGAAGGATTAAATCACACACAGGTAATTAAAAAGAGCTGAATGGAACGGTGACGCTTCACTACGGCTGTGTGAGAGTGCCTGTCAACAAATATCTACATGGTGTCGCTTTTTTAGTTTGTTAACTCGAGTGTTGCAAGCCTCGCCATCTGCACTTTTACCTCCCCTAGTAGTTTCTGTGGCGTCTCCTCTATGTGACTATAATCCCCTGCTTGGCCTGGCTCCCGTCATGCCCTCATCCAGTAGGAGGAGAAATTAAAGAGCATAAATGCAGCCTTGGCTCCAACAATCTTTGATTAACACTCTGCCTTCTTTGCTGTGATTGTGTGAAGACCACGCCTCAACCTTGGATGCTTAATAACAGTTAAGTCTTTGCACTCCTCTGGGGATTTCTCGCCTTTCTCGATCTAATCCATATTTTCCATAACTCTTTCGCGCTCATGGCACGGCCGGTCCAAGCTGTCAGTTCAGGGGAGGTGAAATTATTAGAGGCTATGAAATATGGACGCTCTCTGCTGCACTGCACTGACTGTGCTGAGGTTGATAAGAGGAGAAAAATATCACATCCGAATCATATTTTCTCCGACACAAAGAGGTGATGAACACGAAAGTCCAGTTCCTGGGTTTTGGTCTGTGTGTGTTTTTTCAGTCCTGGTGTGAAGCCCAATATGACACTTTCACTCCTCTGATGCCTCTTATGGGAATTGAATGGTTGTTCACTTACCATCTGTCTCCTCTATTAGCAGCAAATGTTGTCAACTGAGTGGTGTAATTATCCCGCGTCTCATGACTCATTTCCCAGTTTGATCTAAAGTTAAGACAGAAGATCCTTTTTGCTTATTTCAGTGAATAAGATAACACTTGGATCGAGATGAAAAGTGCTGTCGAGTTAAAGCATGGCATGGAATGAATAATACTCAAGGCTTCAAGTTTGAACTGCGTGAACACCAGCAGCAGCGCAACATAGGACGACTACCACATATAAGCATGAAGGGATTAGAGCTGCAGCAATATTTTGATTATCAAATAATCTTCTTAGTCATTTTTGAAGCAAAAATGCCAAACATTTGCAGGTGTCACCTTCTTAAATCTGAATATTTTGCTTATCTTTGTCACACATGATGGTAAACTGAATATCTTTTGGTTTGGACTCGTGGTCAGACAAAATAAAGACATTTAAAGAGCATCCTTCGCTATTTTCTGACATTTTATAGATAAAAGCTGCTCAGATATACAGATATGAACAGGTGAATGGATACACAGCAGATTAAACATTATATAAAGAAGGCTCTGCTTAAAGGGGCACTATGTAGTTTTGGAGAAGAAATTCATACTGAGAATTTTAATATTGACAATATTAATGAGGTAATAATACAAACTCAGAAATATTTATTTTTTGCATAACTTAATAAACAAGCTGTTCTCGGAGGAAAATAAGGTCCCCAGATCACTGTTTGAAGCTAGAAAGGTGGCAGGGTCCGCCACATATAAACAAAATAAAACAGTATGAAATTGTGTTGTCCTGTAAGGTCAGTTTGCTTATTCAGTTTATTCAAACACGTGAAGGGAGAGAGTTTGTTTATTTATTTTGTTTAGGCATTAAACAAATCAATCAATGAAGATCTTTCTCTTCTGATTTCATTTTTTCCCCCAAAACTACATAGTGACCTTTTAAAAGGGGACTAATCTATTTAGTACGTGATCAAATTTCTTTAAATTTCTCAAACAATTGTCTTGACGCAATTTAAATGTGCTCGCTGTACCAATTTAAATGTTCTTTTTTATTGCAAATGTTCATTACTGTTACATTATTCATCTCACAGCGCCTACTTGTGTATTTGAAGGTTCTTGAGAGTCCATTAAATGTGTTTCGCTATAATAGTAGGTATCTAACTGAATGAGGGGAGAAAAAAAAAGCTTGCTGCATTTGTGAATTATTGTAGGAAAGAAAAAATGTCACCACCATTTAGAAAATGCTGCCTCACGCACCACAGAGTTGCAACGGATCCACAAAGTGGAAGTGCTCCCTGCAGGAGCCAGGCCACCATCTGTGGGTAGAGGGTGAGGGGAGGCAGGGATTGGGCCTACATCAGCCTCCTGAAAAGACTGGTTGATTTCCATCTTTGCGGGATCACGGGCAGCAATTCAGAGAGCAGATGGAAAACTTTGCAACAAGGAGGGAGGGGACTAGAGGGGAAGAAGAAGGGGATTCTCAGAGAGGGAAGCTGTGAATGATAAAGGGATTTATTCAGATAGTTTGTCACGATGCTTTGTTTGCGCAGCAGGACTTTTGCTGGGCTCGGCCATTTTGCCGTCAGCACTTGTGATTAAACAGGGCGCTTACGAGACGAGTCCTCTGCTCTGCAGTGCGTCTCCTCCAGTCCCTGTCTCTGATCTATTGTAATGTGGGGCTATGTGGAGGAGAGCCAGCCCCCTTCGATTGGCTCACTCATCTCACAAGACTGGAAGATGAAACATGTCCATCTATTGTATGTGCTCAATAGACTCTTCTTAATGCCGAGTGCCATGACTGGTACTCCTCCGAACTGGGGCCTCCTCCGTCTTGAGCTGGTCTCTCAGTTCTTTGTGATGCATCTCACCTTTGCTTGTTCCCTCATGCTAGACTGCAGCTCTTGTACATCTTGTGATTGTTGTGCTTAATTAATCCTGCTTAGCATTTTGTTGTTGGTTTAATTATCACATGTTACGGTTCTGTTTGCTATCAGTCCCAGTTTTTTATCTTTTCTTTTCCTTTTTTTCCTTGTGAGTTGTGGCCCACTCGGGCGGAGGATTGTTTGCTCCTCGAAAAGGTCAAGTACAAGTTGGGAGTCTTGTGCAGAGAAAGAGCGGGTCGTTGCCTTTGAGAAGAGGGCAGCGTCCAAAAGCAGGGTTGTTCCTGCTGGGTGCCACTTCTGCCATTTAGCCCGGCCCTCCTCCATGTGCTCGAGCTTTCTCTTATCAAGCTCGCTGACCAGTTCTGCAGACTAACAAAGAGCTCTGAATGGACCCACTCAGAGGGAATTGTTATTATTATAAATTTGAAACTTGCACTCTGCGTTGTGTGCTATGAATATTTTAACATATTGATTAAAATACTGTATATGAACGCATGTGTGGGTGTTGCTTTTACACTTTTGTGTGCATACATCTGCTACGTCCTTGTTTAAGAGCTGGAAATCAGGCGCCAAAGATCACAGTTTCACCATGTTGGAAATGCGTCAGCCTCTTCACCCAGCGCTCTTTTTAGAGCACTGTGTCTGTGCTTCATGTTCAAATCCACTCGAAAATTTCCAAATCAGTGAAATACCTTACCACGGTTTCACTGCTACGTTGCACTCAGGCAGATTGAGGCATGGGCATACACAAAGATACACACAAACACGCCACTCACCTTAAGTGGTCAATGTTCCCTGGATGCAAGGCAGCTGAGTTCAGGTGGGTCAGACACTGTCACCACAAAAGGCCTCGACTACAGAGAGTATGCTAGGTGGGAAGAAGGGAAACATGACAGGAAAGAGGAAAGTAAGATGGCAAATTTGACTAAAAGGGAGAGAAAGAAAGGAATGAAAAGGAAAAGAAGGAACAAATGAATGCTCAGCCCCGACACGGATGCAAGCACGGGCTGGATCTGCCGTCACTGTGAGCTCTTCACAGGTTACAGTGAGACCTTCCAGCACCCTGGAAGAGGTGCCAAGATGGAGAGATTTACAGTCAGCTGCCCTGCCTCCTCCTTTCCGCTCCACAGCGACAGCCAGAGTGCCGGCTCCTCAGCGCCCTCAGCCAGGTGTTATTAATGTGGTATTGATCTTTCAAACTCCGGCAAGTCCATTTTACTTAAATTTGATCAAAGTGGCATCCCGCCTGTGGCCTGTAAGTTTGATGTAGGAGTGGGAATCAGCCAGCCCAGCCAGGACTCGCATGATGTAAGCGCATACAAGGAGCCAGGGTGTGCAGCAGAGGAACGTTCGCAGCATTGTGTAGACCAAAGGACAGGAAAAAAAGTAGAAATCCTCTCAGACATCAAAAGAGGGAGCCTCATTTCCATAAGAAGGCCGTATATATTACAAATAAGCTCCAGAATATCCTGTTGATGTACTGGTCTAAAATGACAGGGCCATTATGCTCATTATCACTAAAAAGCATATGTTTTACTTGAATAATGGACAGGGAAATTTATCATTCAACACAGATGGGCCAGTGTTTATAGCCTGGATGTGAAGGAGAGTGAGAGCACACTCACACATTCGCACACACAGATGTGTAATTATCCAACGAAGGAATAAGCAGGGCTGTGAGTTGCAGCCGTTTCACTCCTTGTGTTTTCTTCCCCCGGGGTAGCGAGCTCCAGACTGCAAAAAGTGGGTCTGCAAGACTGATGCTGCGAGTGCTGCTCCTTATCCTCCACCCAGAGGAAAGAGAGCCTCCTGAGCAGTTTATATTTAGCCCACTGGCCGTGTTTCAGTTCTTTACCTTTCTCCTGTGTCAACAAAGTTGCAGCCAGATTCTCCAGGCCCTCTGTTGTGGTTTATATAGTACTGTAATGAGTGCTCAGGTCGCTGGAGTCAGGGTTAAGGATTGGGCCAGGATTGCAGTGTCAAGTTCTGACCTGTTGTTGAGCTGCCTGTAGTCCTCTGCATATGAGCCCCCCCAGTGAAATCTGAACTGCTGACACTCCTCTAAAAGTCAAAACACTCTCTTCAGGACATTTCTCTCCCTGGTGGTGTAATGGATGCAGGCTTTAGTTGTCTTTGTGCCGTGATGCCTGCTCTCTGAGGGGAAGTGGTATTTCTGGTCTGGCCAGTCCCTTTAGGCAAAGAAATATCCTCAGAGACCCAACCATGAACCCACACACTTATCACCCTGATGTATCTCACACTTATTAGACTGACAGTCTTTCACATAAACTTTATTAGGACAGTGGAAATTGAAGAGCAGTAAAGTGCAACGGAGCATGGATAATGTCTAGTGTGCTGATTTAAACGGGCGTAGTGTTTGGGGCCTTCACAGCATGAAATATAACTAAAACTGAGCTCTTTTGAAGAAACGCCATATGTGCTCAGTTGTATCTGATCTAGGTTGCGTTACTCATCCCTGTTTGCTTTTGAATTGAACGCATTTTGTTCATCTTTCCATGCAGCACAGGCGCATGGCACAGTGGTGACACTCAGCTGTGACAGCTGCTGTTGCTGGTGGGTTATGGGCAGGTCATGGAAGCTGTGGTAGTGCAGGTGCCAGCTGGCGGTGAATCAGTCAAGGGACTGATTCCAAACCTGTTGCCCACATATATCATGTACACGGATCAGCCACAACATTAAAACCACTGACAGGTGATGTGAGTGACATTGATCATCCAGCACAATGCAATGTTCTGCTGGTATACCTAGGGTCCTGGCATTCATGTGGATGCCAGTTGACACAGACCACCCATCTCAACACCGATATGGACCACCCCCACATGGCAACGGTAGTCCCCGATGGCAGTGGCCCCCCTAGCAAGACAGTGCACCATGCCACACCGGAAAAACTGCTCAGGAATGACCCGAGGAAATGACAAAGAGCCCAATGCATCAGGCTGGCCCCCAAATTCCCCAGATCCCAATTTGATCGAGCATCTCTGGGAACAAGTCCGATCCATGGAGGCCCCATCCCCCAACCCACAGGACCCAAAGGATCCACTGCCAACACCCCAATGCCAGACACCACAGGACACCCTCACAGGTCTTATGTCAACGCATTGATCGATCAGAGCTGTCCTGTTTGCACAAGAGGGACTTGCAGAATGTAAAGCAGGTGGTTTTAATGTTGTGGCTGATCGGTGTATACTTGATTTACAATCTTATTAACAAGACTGTGACGTTAAATCACGTCGTTTTTGGCTGGACGACATTAACAGGGTTTCATCTAGAAGTCCGTGAAATCTTTAGTTGAAGTGAAAACATCAGACTCACCCAATGAAGTCAGTGAATGTTGCATGCAATTTCATCACAGTTTCATGCAGGGAAAAATCCACAATAGTCTGCCGGATTTGTGAGAAATAAAAGCTTTGTAATTTTTGTTGTTATTGCAGAATCCTTATTCTACTCTGAACTAAAAGGGCATTTAATTGGTATCTTCTATCTAAATAGAAACAGTGGATATGCGAGGTACGGCAGCACGCTATGATATGATATGATATGATATGCCAACAGCACACTGGCTTCTGACAGCCAGTCGGGTTGAAAAGCTTTTGCACAGTGATTTTAGCAAAGAGAGTTCAAGAGCTCGGCCAGCCTTGGACGCTTTGTTCTGATTCAGGTGTTGAAGTGAGAGGCAGAACAAAAGCAGAGCCTATTGATTTCTCAAACACAGCCTGTCACAGTCAGCTTATTGTCTTCTTCCTCTTGAAACTCTCCTTTCGATCCTACATGACCTCCCATCACAATCCCCCTCACTATGACTTGCCGCATTTGCTCAGGGGATTGCGACTTCCTTTTTCATAAAAACACACCCCTATCCCTCCTTGAGGCTGCACTTTGTGTAGCTGCGAGACAAACTCAGGGGCGAGCAGTTCAGGATTTGCCCCTTTTTACCATTTCCCTCATGTCACAGTATTTTGTATGCAACACTCAAGTCACTCATTAACAGCTGATTTGTGGAAAACAGTGTCTATTATTCATTTCTTTTGACAAGGTGGTTTAATTGCCTGAGGGCAAAAATAATCTCTATGTGCTGCCCAGTGTGATAGAAAGTGTGTGAGTCAGTTCTGCAGGGATGCTAATGATGAGAGATAGCTCCTGACCAAGAAAATATGTGCCCTTTATCTTCAGATCACTGCGTTGTTACTGTGTTGCTCAGAAACGGGGACAACACACAGTTAATAATAATGCCTGCATATGTGCTTTGATGTGTAGGTCAGTTTACACACGCCCAGAGAGGTGATCTTCCATTCGACTGGGGTAGGCTTGATGAACCTTCCTTCAGGGCACTTCACAGCCCTCCAGTGTCCTTCACTGTCCTTCCGGGCTGGTGATTGCTAAGCCCCTCTCCATTCTTGAAAGACAGTTTGTCAAACAGTTTGAAAGACCATTGTTTGTCCCTGTGCTGGCTGCCCAACTCAAAAGACTGGGAATGGGGAGGTGATTGCTCCATGAGATGAGGGGCTTGTGGGTCGATTGAAGTAGATACCAACATGACCTCCTCTAAGGAACCTTTCAAGTCTCCCTCTACAGTCAGACGAAGACCATGTCAACACTCATGTGGATATGTTTGAAAATGCTTTTGTTATCAGCCTGCCGTCTTCAGTAAGCTGGCACTGAAAATTGACCTTATTGAAAATTCTTCCCGTGGATGATTCCTAAAACGCTGGTCTCACATTGTCAAGTGAGCCGGGGGAAAAGAGGAGCTTTTGAAAAACGCTGACACCACCATCGTGATGTGATCTACTGTAAAGCTGCTGGCTCAGAGAGGCGTCGCGCATGCCCACTGGAGAGGATTTTTGCGCTTGTGTATTGGTTTTGGCATTTTGATATGAATGGCAAACTATTTGAGAACGGCTTGGAAACGCTAATGTGGACTGAAAGCTTTCATGCCATTTTCAAATAGCGTGGACCTTCTGCAGCCAAAGGCAGTGCATGGTTAGCGTGTCTCACATTAGCACAAAAAACAGAAATATGCAAGAATGTCCAGGGAGCCCACGGGGTGTAGTTAACAAAGAGCTTAATTCAAAACCACAAACAGAAGATTAGAATAATTGCTCTTCCCTTCTGTGTGTGTGTGTGTGTGTGGGTGGGTGTTTGGGTGTTTGTATGCACGCTGGCGAGTGCCCGACTGACTGTTTTGTATATGTGGAAGGAGCAGATTGGTGATTGTTCCTACCTGATTATATGTAAATATTTGCTGAACTCCGTTGGCCATTGTGGACTTCCATAAATCACAGCCATGTGGATTATTATGGAGCTTTTGTTTGCTTTATTCCTCCATGGTGTGAAAATGCTAATGAAAAAAATTAGCATACTGTGCTTAGGACATGTTCTTTTGATGATAAATATGTTGCACTGCAAAGATCAAGAAGTCAGCGTTTGGAATAGAAACTGACTTCGGAGCCGTTGTGTGTTTGGAGAGTAGCTGAGTGTCAGGGACCTCTGAGCAGGTCGGCCGTGGCCTTTGTCTGCCTGGACAGCCAGGGTAATTAAGAATGAGCTTAGGCCGGGATTATGGCTGGAAGTAGGCTGATCACAGGGGACAGGAGAAAAGGCATTAGGAGAATGGTGGTTAATATGGGTATTACTCTGCTTAGCAGTGGTATCATGTGACAATGGGACAACTGACAATGGAACCCTGTTGATGCTGCGATCCCTCGCTCTCTGCTAATAGGCTTTACAGCAGATAGCTTTGTTTACCTACAGTGTGCACTCCACCTTCGTACTTTATCTTCCTTCCTCACACATTCAAACTTTTTCTAATTTGTCTCAGCCTAATTAGAAAATGGTAATATTTTGCTGTACACCTCCCTGGGGCATTTTAGCAGTGTTCAGATGTATTTGCCTTACACCAGCACCTTTGAAACGAAACATGCATGATTTCTCATCTCTCTTGTGAATGCACACACACACATTCTTGCTGTTTTTGAGAGATTTTTTGCAGAATGTAATTAATGTTCTCATTAACTGAGTGAACGAGCTGCAAGGCAGAACTAAAAGCCTGATACCCTCGGGTCCTTGCCCTCCTCTGCTGTAGGAACTGAAACTTATAGCCTGTGTTTAGCATGTGAAAACAGAGATAGCTACTACTCTTGTTAGTCCTGCCTTTTATTGTGATCTGCATGCAGAGGTAACCTGATGCCTGTAGCCTGTGCACCACAAGTGAAGCCATTTGCTGCCCTTTAGAAGGATATGGAAGCATGCCAGTATGAATAATAACAATGTAGGGAGGGTTTATCCAAACACAGAAAGGTCAGATCAAATGGCCCACCTAATTCGTGGCATTACTCTTATTTACAATGAACCTTTGCACTTATTCCTGGTATCAGCAGCCATGTATTAGAAAACATTCCTGCAGGTGGATATTTGGCAGACTTATCAGCGCATGACGTGACACAGCAATGCTTTGTTTTGACCTTGTTGAGAGGGAGCAGGGAATTGTTTTCCACAGTCTTTAAGAGCTAATCCCATCAGAGGGACTGCGCAGCATGGAGGGCTAACTCAGTCACGTCTGAGGTAGTGCTGCCAGAATAAGAGGCAGACAGGAATGTGTTTGTCTGGCTAACTTGGCTTTATTCACTCCTGACTGGAAAAGCAAAGGAGGAAAACGCCTCCCAGACAACTTGACTTCTTAATTCCTTTCTCTGAGCCAGGGTTAGCAGTGAGTGTCTGGTTCTGTGATCCTCCATGTGTTAGTGAGAGCAGGAGGCAACTTTTGATTTGGATTCAGCAGTGGATTGGAGAGATGCGATGGTGACTCAGACTGTCATTACCGCAGATGAATTAACTAGGTTTTACCTCTGAGAGGAGGGTTCCTCGCTTCACTGGTTGTCTTTTGGCTTGGTTAGGCACATGTGCTCCTGGGGGAATGGACTCATTCAGTGCTTAGGCCATGGAACCGAGGATTTATCCCAGTCCAGTGAGTCCCTGTGGCGCCACAAACTCCTGCTGAAGGATTTAGGACCGGCCTGTCCGTCTGTCGGCTTTCTCTACAGAGATTGAGAAGGCAGATTTTTCTTTCCAAGAAACATTTGTGTCTGCATCTGTGGTGGATATGTTCTAGTTGAAATCAATCATGTGAAGTGTGGGTGAAAGGTGAAATTTGGAGCAGCTATTAAGGCAAAAGTGTGGTTTCCATAAGGGGTGACAGTATTGTGTGCTCTTACTCTGCTGTATGAAATAGGTTTAGATATCTTAGTACCACTCTCTAGGGGGTGGGGAAAATAGATACAACACAATTCTATCTTGACAGATAATGTTCATATGCAGAAAGGTCAAAATTTGGAAATTTCAAACGGACTTCCTGACATTATGATCACCTGTAACTTTGTAAGCTGTTCTGTACATAAACAAGCGTTGTGTTACGTCAAAGATACTACTTCTACTGCTACTTCTTCAGTTTTGGTGATCATGGCTGAGTATGAGCAAAGATAATTAAAGGTGCACTATGCAACTTTTTTCCGGGCCTATAAACAAACAGAGACAGCGCTCTTGTTCTTGTTTTAGTGTCAGACGACCTTTAAGCCATATGTTTACATTTTTATTTGCAAACATTAGAGCAAAACAGGCTTGTAGGACTAAATAACAAAATTACTAAAACAATTACACAGTGCACCTTGAGAGCAAATTCATCTGTTTATTTTAATTGTGGATATTTATAAATATGCTATATTTAAAAAGCAGTAGGTAGTCTCAAATTTAGAAAAGATAATCATGTACAGAAATCCAAAATTTTGATGCATCGATGAACATTTGATAATCACATTGTAGCCCTTTGAATTGGTTCCCCCCATTTCCTGTCCTTTTTTTATAAAACCTTTATAAATTGTTACAAATGTCTTAAAAATGGTTAATTAACTATTTAGTAATACTTTGTAGTCCAGTTAGAAACCATTAATACACCAAATGTTTGGGTGCCAAGATGTGAAAAAGTCCTATGGCTAACTAACCTGTCTACAGTTACAAATCCTCGTAAAGCATTGCTGAAGAGTTTTTAATTTTATTAAGTTGTTAATAGATGGATTTTATGCCCGCAGCTCTCCTCCAGAAGCCCAGAGGTCAAACAGTCCATTAAAGCGGGGTTCCTAAAGTCTTTAATAACTAAAAAGACAAAGCGAGTATGCTGCTTAAGGAGGATAAAAGCCAACCAGAGAGAGAAGAACCCCTGCGAGATACTTCACACAGATCTTGTCTTCACAAATTTTCCCTGGCTTAACATGAAGCCAGCGCAGCCAGGGCTGAATACAGTCCAAAGGTAGCTTTAGCCCAACATCCAAGCTAATTTTAGCGAGTGTAGCTCAACACTTGATACAGTTGCTTCACAGTAATCAGTCGCCATCTGTTTTGTTTTTCTTGAAGGCTTTTATTGCGAAGCAGCTGAAGTGAGTCTGAATTACCGCAAGACAAACATGGAAAGCATCTGCTTTCTCACAGCTGTTGTCTGCTGCTCTAGTTCTTCAGCCAAATTTAGTCATTGTGATGAATTGTGCCTCACTTTTTTTTGTCTCGATCATAAAATGTAATTTGAGCTTATATGTGGTTGATACTTGCAAACTGAAAAAATGTCTTGATTTGGACAGCAACTTACGATTATTTTCATCAGCGACTAATGGGCAGATTGTTTTCACGATTCATCGTCTAATCTATGAAAAGCCAAAAAATCGTGAAAAATGCGCCATTAACCAGAGCCGGAAGTGACGTCTTCAAATTGCTTCTTTTGTTCAACCACGAGTCAAAAACCCAAAGACTCTTAATTTACCATCACAAATAAAACAGAAAAGCAACAAATCCTCACATGTAAGAAGCTGGAACCAACAAGTGTTTGACATTTTTGACAGAACTTTTTTTAAAAACATAGCACACACAACAAGAGACTTCAGTAACAAAGATATATTTATATACATTTTTTTTTATCTGATCTGCTGAATTTTAAGCGCACTGCCACAACCAATGAAAAGTCCCACTTGACAGAACTTCGAGCGTATGTGCGACCAAAATGGTCGTACCCTGGAGCCTTGGCCTCAACTAAATGATATCTCACATGTGTAAAATGCCAAATATGTCATAATGTATTTCATAAAATTGTCAGTCATTTTAAAAATATCTATGAAATACTCTCTAGCAATCCCCCACGTTGAGCTGTGAAACTGGACATGTAGTAAAGCCAGATAGCACCGAGCTTTCTAAAACTATATCCGTCACACTGTGTTCCTGTGTCAAGGTGCTTTTCTGTTCTTAATTTCTCCGTCTTCACTGCTCCATCATTCTCTCCGCGTGTCGCGCCAGGCTCCGTGTTTCCTCTCCATCTTTGTCCTTGTCCTCTCAGCCTTAGGGCTTCTCGGGGATCTACAGTACGCTCTGTGTTTCTGGGGAGGGTTCAGTATTCCAGGCAGGGGTGAGCACGAGCTCAAAGCAGACCTGTCTATGAGTGTGTGTGTCTGCCTGCCTCCCCAGGCACTCATTAAGCTGGTGTGTGAAGGTGTGTGTTTCCGGAGGCAGTGGGGGGAAACATGCGCGCATGCGGAGGTTAAAAGGCCCCCGACAGAGACATAATTTCCCAGCCTGGGGCGATGGGAGAAGGTAACTTCATTAGCCAGTTCCCGCTGTACAGATTAACTTGATTATACTAACCAAGTCTCGATGGCGACAGCACTGCAGAGTGCAAATGTCACACCTGGAACCAAAATCTGTGTATCTTTTTTTTTTTTTCTAGAAGTATCCTTGTGTGTGTGTGTGGTGGGTGGGTGTGTGCAGTGAAGGAAGGGAAGGAGGGTCAGATGATACACCTGGGACATTTGGCTGCTCTGTAATTTGCAAAGTGACTCATCTTCAGGTAATGAGCAGGTACCGGTCGAGAAACTCCTTTCTATAATTTGGTTGATGGAAGTCGCACTTAATGTAAGACCGAACGTGTGCACACTCGCACACACATTTCGCAGCCTGTCTTTAAGACTTTAGGCGCACACTACCCATTGTCTCAGCCTCGTGCCTTTTTTTTTTCCTTCAAACATTCCTGCCGCAGCACCGCAAAGCATGACTATCAGCTTTTTCCACTTAGACTGTATCTGTCAAGATATCTTTTCCTCGTAATATGCACAAAGATTCGCGGTCATGCGTAGTCACGCACTTGCCCTTTCATTACTCCCGGGCAAACAGTATTAACCTCTTTTAACCTGCATTGATCCACAGCACCTCTTGACTTCCACTCTCCACATTAGGTGATAGGATTGGTTTTGGCTTGCAGACATCTGTGGACCTGAGGTGCGTCCTGGGTCAGAGAATTAACAAGATAAGTTTGTATCGTTCACGGGAAGCCGTTCATTGACACAATCGCTTTCCATATCTTCATGGATATTTTTTGCAGTCCCGCTGCTTTCCCTCTCGAAGACTTTATTGACCAGAAAATAGAGGAATTTAGTTTCCTCGGGCCTGTTAGATTAGAACTGTGTAAGCCTTCTGCACGGCGCTGCGTGCTTCAGATTAAACACTTTAAATCTCTTGAGGGAGTTGTCGTGAAGGCCACTTTCATGAATAGTCTTGCCTCTTATCCTGTAATGCATTGTTATGGCTTTGTGTCTGTGCTCACCTGTTGAAACAGAACATTTTTTTTTACTCTTTGCGTCTGCACATTCTGTATTCTTCACACACACACACACACACACACACACACACACACACACACACACACACACTGCTATAATATTACATTCATAGGCAAGGCTTTAGCGCCGGTCCTGAAAAAAATATTCCTAAGCCTTCTGTCAGACTCCCAGCGAGGCTATTTTTTTTCTGACCTACAAATGCTTCAGAAAACATCCACACACACACATACACACACACACAGACACGTTTGTGCTTGTCAAGTCCCCAGTCGTGTATCCTGGCCAAGGTGAAGGAGTGTGAAGGGAGACAGGTCAAGCCGGAGAAATGCAGACACATGGAGATGAGAGGAGGGATGGCAAACGCTGCCTCTCGCACGTCCTGCCGACAGCCGCCCTGTTGTTGTCACTCTCTGGCTGACGGGCCAGATTCAGTGGGATTCAGCCGAGCTGCCGCTTTGATAAAATGTTTGCAGGAAATGAGGAAAACTGAGCCGACTGCAACCTCTGGCTTTAAAACATGCCGCTCATGAAAATGAAGTTGTCTTGGCGATGATTGCTGGAAGAGCGCTCCGGGGCTCATTTTTCTTTCCGCGGTCACTGCTCAGCCGAGGTAGCGGTAACAGATTTTGACACTGCAGGCTAAATGAGCACACGGACACGTATATGTTTACGAGGGCAGATTATAATTTCAGGAAATTACAGCTTTCGAATTCCTCCAGTCATCTCCGTTATCATACACGCTGTGTGTGGTATGGGTTTACAGTAGAGCCACCAGGCACCAATACACCCAGACAAAGGCAGCCACTCAGGTAGATCATTAGTGGTTATATGAACATGAAAGCTCATAACACAACATGGTATGCTATTATCTCAGCAGCCACAGCGCTCACATTGTTTTGGCCTCCAGCAGAACACAGGGCGGAGAGCTTCCTGTCACAGGTGTGGTTTTTCCGTGCCACCTTTTTCAGGGCTGCCTGTGTGGAGAAACACTGCCCTCTCTCCACGGCCTTTGATTATCTACATGAAATATGACTAGGATGGGTCACATGGTAAGGATTGGCTGCAAACAGGGTCATATTAGCAGAGCAGGGCAGGCGTACAGAGAGGGTTTCTACAGCAGACTGGACAAATGGCCTTTTGGCCTGTCATGCTGCATCTCTGGCAGGGATGTGATATTAGTGTTGGGCAATGTGACCGTTTACTGTACACTGTTTCTGTACATGTCTTTGTGATGTCTAGTTCTACTGTAACATTTCAGGTCCTTCAGCCGAGGGCCAAGGACAATATTATATTATATCGTTATCGTGATGTGAGACTATATGTCATCTTGGATGTCATTATGTTGTAATATTGAATGTTGTCTTTGCCTGGTTTTGAAAGCTCCATTGCATTGATTAGTATTTATTTTTCCGACAACTGTTTACTCTTATTCCCTACATTTTAACACAAATATCTGTACTCTCTACTCCTAACAGAGGGGAACTATTGATCATTTTCATTATGTGTCATTGCACGCTGTCTTCCCAACATCACATTGACAATGACTTCGGCTTGCATTTAAAATGTTAAATTTAGCTGGTTGTCTTCTTTTAAAGATGTTTTAATCTGAATACCTTCAGAATAAAACTAAAAAAGTCAATGCCTCTGGTACACTTGTGATGGGTGTCGAGTTTTGTGTAGAGAAAATTTTTGTTTTATTTATACAGAGATCAGTGTTGCATCACAACAAACAAACAAACAAACAAACACAGACGCTGTTTATTATTAAAATCAAAATAATCACCAGGTGAGGCCCTATATTTGTTCCGCTGGATTAAACAGTTATGTTTTTCATCAGGCTTCTCAGCTGCTTGTCAGATACTGAAACTGTCTGTCCTTGGTGTGATATAAAATTACATGTACAGTGATATACAGTACATCATAGCCTATGGGAAGAACATCATAAAACACACCATGACACACACCGCTGTTAACAAACACACCTTTTTCACCTTTTTTTCTTTTACACACTATAGTAGTTAGAAAGAAAGCCGTTATCTCAGTGATGGTGTAGCTCTCAGGCAGAGTGGTGCACTGAGTTTGTGCCTGAAGGAGCAGGATTAGTATGAAGACATGGTGGAGGGCTCCTTTAGTATCTGCCAGAGGTTTCCCAGTTGCACTGTGCGTTCTCCAACTGGGTCTCTTAGCTTCTTTTAACTCCTCCTTTCGCTCAGAAGAAGCCGTTCTTACCTGGAGGAGGAATGAGCTCAGGGGGTTAGAAGAGGTGGTAATGCTATTATGACTCGTCAGGCTTTGGCTCCGTTTGTCATACTTTCTTTTCACACCGTGCTCCATTCACATCTCCATCGACCTGATCCATTCATTTGACACTATCGCACCGCTCCACACCCCGAGGCTACTTGTTCACAGGGGGCCTCTATTTACACGGCCGCCTCCTTTTTTGTGCATTATTTTCAGATGTGCTATGGCATGTTCTTGGCAGCGGCGAGAACTTTGCATGTCTTTAGCGCCCACGGCTCAGGGCGCTAGGAGTTGAAAATGTTTCATTTTTCTCTACAAAACAGCGCCACGCTTCAGACGAGTTTTCAGGGGTCTCACAGCAATAACCACAACCAACGCTTTTCATATGCATGTGTTTAGTGCTGCTGGAGCTGAAAAAGAGGTGCTCGGTGGGCACGAGTGTTTATCCCAGATCCCTCTCTCGTCTCGCTCTGTCTCTCCCACGGTTTTTCTTTCCCTTCACTCCTTCTCTCCTCTCTTGCTGTCTTTCCTTCTCCTCCTTCCCTCTCTGTTTCTCTCTATCTCACCCTCTATTTCGTACATTTCCAGCCCTTTCTCTGTGGGATCTCATGCCGTCCTGTGTGAAGCCTCAAATCAACACCAGCAGCAAGACTGGGCAGCGCCCGTGTCGTCCCGCAGCAAGGCCACACAGCAGTGTGAGATTGACGGCTGTGTAGCCAGATGCGTTCTGCTTCACTGCACTTTGTGTGTGTCTCAGGCTGTGTGTTTGTGATTTGTGGGATGGAGGGATGGATGTAGGGGAAGGGAACGAGAGAGGGAGGGGGAGGAAAACAGAGGCCGGTGGGACCAGCTTTGCTTTTGTTGAGTTTACATAATTAATGCTTTGTTAAACAGAACTGTGTCTACACACAGTATCAGCTCTGATCACAAATGCAAATATTGTCACGAGGATAAGGGTGGAAAACTCTCAAAATGCTTCGCAATTGGCCAAACAAAGCCTCCATATACATTCATTACTCTGGTGGTTGTAGGTAATTAAATTCCAGGTAATGAAAAGCTGAACACTCATTACTTTTTCTCAGAGTCGTTCAGATGCTTTTGAATCCCACCGTAAATGTTTCACCGACTGTAAGGATTTTTCGTGACTGCACCGCATGATCAAAGTGACTCTTTCTCACCTTTCTTGTGATAAACCTGTTTGTTAAAGGGCTTTCCACAAATTTGATGTGACCTAACTCGATCATTAACGTCTGGGACAGTTGAAATGAAATCATCGCCATGAGTGTGTCAATGTCTGTGTGTTTTTCTCCTGGCTGGAGGTTACAGTTGTTTGTCATTCAGAGGCAGAAAGGCTCCAGAGGAACCACTGTGATTAGCCCTCCGGCCCCTGGGACCATATAGCTTTCCAGGACCTGCTCCGTCAGCACCAAGCAGGACATTTATCACAAACCACCTAAATCCTGCAACCCCGCGCAGCACGGACGCAAGCCCATACTGTATCTCTGAATATGAGCTGCATGCAAACACGGAAAGACAAACACAGATGTACAGATAATGCCTACGTGAATCCAACAGACAAACAAGAAAAGCAGAGTTGGAGGTGATCAAACACACTTATGTGCAGCTAACAATTCGAATTACAGCATGTGTGTAAATTAATATTTTAGTCTGCATTGATTTTTTTGGCCACTGTTTTGAAAACGCAACAAGCTGTAAACAACACTAACATATAAAGTTGTTATTGTCATTAGCAAACAGTAAATTATTTACACACCCAGCATGAACACAGTACTGTATCTAGCTACCTAATGAATATGAGCCCAGTATTCACTCTCCTTTTAGCTCTCTTTGGTCTCAACCAAATGCTAAGGGAAATATATAAATCCTTAGCTAACTTAGTTGCTAACTTTGTATTTCTGCCATTTGATACTGGCACTTGGTATGATACTTGGTTTTTAGAGCATTTTCATTGAGAACAGCTGACTTATTGAGCTAATTTAACCAGCTAACATGTAGCAACAGTAGCTTCATTTGTAGACATCTTTCTTGTCACCTAGCTAAGATAAGCCCAACATTAATCCTCCTTTTACCTCTGTTTTGGTCTCCACCAACTCTGAAAACATCTGTAAACCAGAGCAAGATGCTAAAAAGTGGCGGACAAAGTTAGCCGGTGAACCGTGTATAGTATTTAGCAGCTAAAGGGCCAAACTTTTTCTCTCAGGAGTCGGTGGAGACCAAAAACAAAGCTAAAAGAGAGTGAATATCAGCAGGTGGACAGAAACAAGACTCCACATGATGATGCTAATGTTGTTCTGTGTCTGCTAGATGGTCTGCTGAAGTTCACCATGTCAGCTCTTCGAGGTTATAATGTGTAAGTGTTTGTTTCCACTGCCAGATCAGTTTGTGTAGGTTTTATACAAACACATCGATTACTACAGCTTACCCTATAGTCCATATGCCTAATGGGCACCGTGCTAGTACTTGTGTCACACTTCTACTTGCTAATTTAAGTTAAATAAACACAAGGCCACAAGTGTTTACCCAGCAGTACTTTAAATTAATCTCATTATCCAGTCTGTGCAGACACAGCATTTATTTCTTCCTTTCTGTGAAGAGACTTAAGTACACATTTAAGGTAGTGATGCTGAACTGAAGAACAGGGAAACACATTTTGGAGCAAGAAATTAATGACAGAGATAAATGACAATCTGTACTTTTTCTGCTTAATTAGACCAACACAACATCTTAACATAGGAGAAGTACAGCCGGGCCCATTGCAGTCCGACTCGATGGACTCTGTGGCATCCGACTGTAATTTAGCCTCAGAGCTCTATAAGTCATATCCATAATGCACCGCATGCAACTGCATAGCCGTAGTTAATATTACTGAATCATTTTGATGAATAACTGCAGATGAAATGGCTTTAATGTGGTCCTGACTTATTGTTCGTTCGTGATAACCCTCTCAGAAGCACTACACATACAGTAGATAATGCACTTTGCGATTCTATTTGGAGCCAACGCATTAATAATCTATCTGGAAGCAATTTTTCCATTTTGTCTTCATTATGTGTAACTCATTTAAGTATACATTTATAGACTACAACAGCACTCATTAAATCAGTGTTATTTATATTCACGAAGAAGATGTTTCAGTCAGCAGGAGCTGAAATGATCAGTTGATGGACAGAAAAGTAATTGACAGATGTTCTGATAATTGTTTAAACGTGCAGTTCTTCCGTTAGAAGTCTCTCAATAAAAACAAAAGATGCGAGTAGCATGGGAGTTGCTGTTGTCATTGTTAAAAAAAAAAAACCACTGCTATTAATTATCTATCTGTGTGACAAAGTATTCTGTTTACAGACGAGGAAATATTTTACAGTTTTATTCATCTTATGTTTCGTCTCGCTCACTGACTTCCTTCCTCACTTTCTCCCAGACGTTATAGTGACATGTAACCAAAAAAAATGCACCTTGATGCATGTTATCTTGAGCAATATTACGAATTTGAACATTGTTGGAAACGTTAGGATAATCTAAATACACAAGTCAATTATATATAACAAAGGTCTCATCATTTTTATGATTTTTTTTAATGAAGAGATGTTACATATTATATATTTAAAGGGTAACTCCACCAATTTTACACATTAAAGTCTGTTTACAGGTCTTGGAGAGTACCACTGCTTATATGAGAGGAGTAGTAAAAAGCCTTTTGTGGCTCCAGAGGAAGCTGAATGTAATCTGATAAATATCCTCCAGTGATGTCACTCAGTGGCTAAGTTGCATTGTGGGTAATGAAGGCGCCATGTTTGAAGAGCTGTACTATAACACTGTTGAAGTCAATATGGACAGTTTACAAACGAATTATCAAAATTGACAAACAGCAGGACTAGAGAGATCAACTTTTTTATTCCACACATTCATCCATTTCAGAACCTGATGCCTACATTACCCACAATGCAATTTAGCCACTGATTGTCACTGGAGGCAATTTGTCAGAATACATGCAACCTCCTCTGGAGCCGAAAAAAGGCTCAATACTTTCTTACATATGCACTTATATTCTCAAGACCTCTAAACACACTCTAATGTGTAAAATTGATTTATTTACCCTTTGATGTCTTTTTTTTAACAAACATTTGTTGGTTTCCAGCTTCTAAAATGTGAGGATTTTCTGCATTTACTTATCTAAATTGAACTGACTGATGTGGGGCTTTGAATTGTTGGTCGGACTAAACAAGACATTTGAAGACGTGACCTTGAGGACCAGGAAATTGCAGTAGACACTTAATAAGCAATACTGAAAACAGTATGAGTTCTTCTGTGCTGGCTGAGCAGCATCCTGGATTCAATAAATACAAGCACACAAAAGAGTGGCATAAATAGCCTGCTATGACAATTGATTTTCCATTGTGTAAAACATTGGACTGTTTGCAATTGTATTTTCGGTTATTAGGAACTTCGCTCATACAAATCTCATCCATCTGTAGGTTCAATAGCTCTAATGATTCCTCCACTGCTGTCATGCTGTTGTGTGTCAATTATGTCCTCCTCGTCATTAACTAGAGGGTACATACAGGACTGTGTGATCGATACGTTAACCCGCTGCAGCAGCCTCTCACGTCTCATCTCTCACACTCATCTCAGAAACAGAGTGTGTTTCTATGACTGGCTGGCTGTGTGAAGTCAATAATACATTTGTTAGAAGCAGGCCTGGCCCCCACAAGAGGGACCACTCCGGGGTTCATCATTGGCCTATTAGACATATGTTTGTCTCCCATCGACCTGTTAGGCCTGCCGCATGATCCACAACGCTTCCTCTCCAGCCTCTCTCAGTTTTTTATCTCCACCCGTCCCGCTGACAGCTCGCTGTTCATACATAAAAGTGGCACGGCGACTGACAGCAAATTTGTCTCGCTGAGGTTTTGGCTGTAATTGTGCCTGGAGATATGATGACCCAGTTAAAGGCAGCGAAGTGATAACTGACTCAATGCAAACTGTGAATCAGTTTTATGGGAAGCAAGAAAATATGCAAATGGTGAGACATAAAAGATTCCAACATTTTGAGGGGAATCCGGACCTGCTTTGACATGGTAATGGCTTAATTTAGTGTGCAAATAATTGTACTAAACTGTTTCCCATTAATTATTTTTGTATATTTCAGCTCTCATTAGCAGTAGGTAGAGTTGTCACTCCCACGTATGCATCAACATGCTGTCTGTCCCCAGCGTTGGGTCAGATTACATTGAAATGTTGGCAGCTACTGAATACAAATTACATGACAATTTTTTCTCATGTAATATTTTGTATTATAAAAGAATGTAATGAAATCCAACATTTTTGAGGATTTTTTTTGGATTCCTTCAAAATTGAGCATTGAACTATTCATTAAACCAGCATCCTTTACTAAAAGATGGATGCAGCCGCAAAAAAATGAGTATTCTTTGTTCTCTTTAAACTTCAATGCAAATAAAAAGCACTTTGTCTATTCAACATTTTCAGTTGGTAATATTAAAATTACACTTACAAAAGCAGGCACAAACAACAGGTGTACTGAGCTGTACAACATTTGGGAGGCTGTTTCTTTTATGTAAATTGTTATTGCTGCTGATTTTAATGAAAGGCAACATGAAGGACTTTGCTCTTCTAAGTTAAGAGGAGCACTTTCTCAAAGTGTTCAGACGTCTAAGAAATCCCATATGTCAGATGCACTTTTCATGGCATTGGTAACCATGAAAAAAATTATGAAATAATCATATTTTAAAGACTTAATCAAACATGTAGTCAGGAAATCCTTGACAACGTCACTTATATCTAAGCACACAGTATTTTCAAATGTAATCTGGGCCGATTATGGTAATTTGTTTTAAATATCTGATTACGTAGTCATGCATGTCATCTGTTCCTACCCAGCACTTTCGTCGGTACGATATGTATGTGTATTTTTCAACACATTCTCATACCTAAACAACTGAATAGGTCAATTGTTCGCGACTCCCAAAATGATTGTTGCAGCATAACAGCAACACACATACTGGACCTTTGTTAAACGATATCAATTTGGTTAAGTTTAGACAAGAAAACTACTTGTTTAGGTTTCGGAAAACATCAGGGTTTGGGCTAAAATTACTACGCTACTTCTGTAACTGCCATACTGACATTACTTAAGTCACTAACGTTAAATGATGTATGTGATATAACTTCACTACGTTGGTAAGTGAACAACCAGTTAAAGTCACCGTTGACTTCTGCTCTCACACTGGACACGAACAGCGGTCTCCTGAATGAAAGTCCGGATCTTGTTTAACCCGACAATCCATCACCACCACTATACCACTTCTCATCACTTCCTCCTTTGCAGCTGTAATGATGACTAAATCCACTAGAGGTCGCTGCCTAACAACAAACATAAATATGGGTCATAATAACCTGCATTCACTTTCGACCAATATGGAATTTTTTTCTGTGAAACTTGTGTCTGGATGTCTCCTTTTCAGTCCAGTCCTGCCCCAAAAGGAATCTCTATATTCTCTTTCTCTTTCATGCTTGGACTGGCAACACTCCTGAGATTGCAGAAATATACAGCTACATATATAAAACAAGTCAACAATCCAGAGTTATTGCAACTGTATGGAAGTACTTTTTATTGGCTGTGTTTTTCAGAACTGATGGGTCTATTAATGGCAGCCTGTCATTTTCGTACATGGTGAGATGCTGCTCTCAAGATGGTGTTCATAAATGCCTCTCTCAAAGTAGAACAGACCTTAATGTCGGGACAAATATCAGGCATAATGCCGTCAATGCGACTGTTATTTTTTCATATTGAAAAGCATGACTAAATCGCTGTTAGGCTCTGCAGTAATTTCTCCAGGGCTCTGTAATTTTGATAGCTACTCCTAAAATTACAGACAAGAAAAGAAAAGAAAAGCTCTTCAGTACTAATTGCCTCTGGAGAAAGCTCCCCCTTTAATGTGCAGTTAGCTGAGTTGTTATTACTGTTCCTCTGTGGGCCTGAGATGGGCTCAGGTCTCAGGTGAGTGGCTACAGTGGCTCTTTGTTGAAGAAAGGGATTACTCGCTGGCTATCTGTGGTTGGCAGGGAACTAGTCAGGGTTAGTGGCGCTTGCAAGGCCCTGTTCCACCCAGTAGGCTTCTTCATTGCCCGACTGGGCCTGGAAATAATGCTAATCATCTCTGATAATGGGTAGGAAGGGGAAGGAGGCAAAATACAAGCCAATCAAGAGTGGAAAGTGTCAAATGGGCGTACATAAATTTACATTTGTGAAGAATTCTGTCTCCCTCTCGAACAGACTGCCAAGTGACTGTGTTTATAGTGAGCTGAAACTGCCACAGGCAAGATGGTAGCTGTTATTTATGTTCAAAGACTTTGGCTGTGATTGAAAAGGCACCACGCTCTTTGATTTACCACTGTGTATCAATCAATCAATCGTGAGTGTGTGCGTTTGAGTGAGCTCGCCTCAGACGGCTGTTCTTCATCGTTTTACAGCACTCACATCATTAGAGTTCACATAAGAAGACAGGCCACATATGCCAAAGGTAGAGCTCCATCTGCAGATATATAACTTGAAGATGTCTCAGTCGACTCCTTCAGCTAACAAAAAGCAAAACTTTAGTAGTGATTGCACGCTAATGAGACATGACTGTTGCATTTGATTGGAAAAATGAGACATCCGAGGTTACTGTTGTTTGACTTTGCTCTGCTTGTGTAAAATGAATCCTGCTGTTCGTTCCTGCGGTGTGATTTTCTCTCATAAAAATCTTACGACTCGCTGCTTTAAACACCTTCGTTTTTTTTTGTTTTGTTTTCATGTTCTCTTCCATTCGCAGACAGACGGGAGGCACTCGCACCGGCAAGAGCAAAGGTGCAACTGAAAGCAAAGTTAAATAGGTCAAGGGAAAAAAAGTCTTTTACGCTTATAAATAGTTGTAATATATTTAAATTCAGACAGCTCCACTTCCTGGCTAACAACCTGAGGTGCAGAGGGGAGCAATTTCAAAACTCTCTAAATTGATTGGATAAAGTATCTTGTTCCAGCAAATCATACAATGTTTTTGGCCTATTAAACAGCTCAATTTGCATTTGAATGTGATAATTTGGTTTGCGTATTGTAAAAGCAACAGCTCCGGAGGATGAATATGCATAAAGGTGAAGTTGTGCTGCATCTTTTTGCTTTTTTGTACATTTTTATGGAAGCATCAAGCTTTCTCGCCCAACATTTTGCTCCCACTCTCTTGGACACCATTGCAGTCGAACCGGTCTGCTGATAGGCAAGCATGTGCTCGCCCGTGACTGACAAACATCCCCTCCTTGGTCCCCTAAGGGTTCCGGTTGAATAGTAATACCCAAGGACACATTTACTCCTCATTTGAATACAGCAATGGGGTGTTCTTTTTGATCTTGATTATGAAACAGTGGCAGATTTTTTCTTTTTTATGAAAACGCAATGTTTATGCTAATCCGAAGTGAAGTTTTGGACAGGCTGTTTATTGGGTGAAGTTAAGATCGGAGTGTTGCTAAAGGACCGACTTTGTCGATTAACTCTCAGCAGGAACATCAAGCGTTCAACCTTCCAGAGTAGAAAGATTCAAAGCAGTGACCAAACTGATTACCCTTGTGTTCACCTTGACATCTGATAGCTCTGTGAAGAACAGTGAAGGAGCGCAGGGAACGGCAGTAATCTCTGACGAAAGACTGATACTTTTTATGCAGATTGGATGCGGAGTATTTTTAACCATGCAAACTCTGGTGGATAACAAATTGTTTGTTTTCGGGCCTTGACAGTTGGTTTGAATATGTAAATGTTGCAGAGGGAAGGGAGTGAGGGGAGGCAGGCAGAGATAACGCTGCTCATTTGCAATCACGTCGTGAGATTAGATGACACTTGTTGGTAACGGTTTAATAGCCTGAGTTCACAGCCTTTTAATAACCCCTTAACATCCAGCTTTTCCTTTTATTTCCCTTGAGTGGCTTTAACTTCGGAAAAAATCATCACATTGTGTGACAGTACAACGTGTAAGCCTTTTCTAACTCTTAACTGTAGCTGTTGTTGATGTTTACACAGTTACAGTGCCAACATTTTTAAGTAAGTGTGAAACCACTGGATATTTTCAGCGAGTGACCATGGCGTGTCAACAGTTGTAAAAAAAACACCACTGGATATTTTTAAGGCGACCTCAGGACAATTTCTTGTTGTGTTTGTGGCGACAAAAAAGTGATATTTTGACAGGAATTTAGGTCAACTCCAGCCGGGTGTGTGGTGATAAACCGGTTGTTTTTAAGGAGATCCCGTGACATCTCGAGCTGTGTTTGTGGCATCCATAACAGGCCAGGACAGCGTTGCCACAACAGAACACTGATTAAAGTAACATAAATTTGCAACATAACTTAATGTTTCAACATATCTGTGGTTTGCAGAAACCTACATTGCTAACATTTATGAGCTTTGGGAAATGACCAAAAAAAGGATGACGCTGCTTTTGCACCTCCTCCAGAATGAGAACAAGAATGAGAAGAATGAGCAGTTTTGGCTGCTTGTTGTGTGTTCAGTTTTCCCACAAGTTTCTGTTGCTGTTAGAGATTTTTGATAGTAAACACAACACAAGGGAAATGGAAGAAAGTAGTGGCACTTCTCTTTCAGTAATAAATACCTAGCAGAGCCATCTCCACTGCAAGCCCTCTGCTTCCTGTGATCACTGCTGTCCATCACAGTTAATTGCAGTGTAAGTCCAGACTGATACACATAAGTACATGTGTTGCCAAGTTGTTATGTTACATCCGTCAAGTGTTGCTGTGGTGATATCATATTTATGGCATGACACCTCCTGGCCCTTAATAGTAACTGGTTTAAAGAGAGGGTCAGGAAGAATGTCCTTGTTATCTGTGTACGTAAGTAGTGTGAGATTTTCTTTAGTGCATATTTCATTTGTGTATCAGCCTTGAGATTGTGTCCCCCATCTGGTTCTGGGAGCACTTCAGTATCCCAAAGAAGAGCTGGAGGACATGGACAACCATACTCCTAATACCAGACTCCCCAGCTGGATAAGTGGCAGAAAATGGATGGATTCCGGACCAGCTCCAATTAATTTGATGCAGAGGTTATGCACATCCAACCCCCTATATCCTCCCCTCACACCCACTTCTCCCCCCTGTGTTCATGGTCTAAAACCGGCCTAATTTTGGAGGTGACCTGCTGCTCCTAAGATTAAGTTATGTATCATTCTCCTAATCCTTGCTGACAAGTGTGTGTGAGTGGTGAAGCCAACTTCTGCAGCATGTCATCCACTAACAGATGGCATAAATCATTCTCTTAAACGCTGCATTAAGTATTAATCATTCTCAGCGCTGTCACTGTCACACTGCTCGGTGGGCCGCGGGCGTGCAAAGTGTGATTAATGGATGTGGAGATTTAAGGAGCCACTTTTGAGCCCCCACCCCTTTTACCTAGCATCCCCTATTGGCTGTGGCAGGACTGATGGGCCACCTGCACTTCCGCAACAGTGACCTCAGAGAAGTGGCCAAATGGATCACTGGGGATAATTCGCTCTTTGGTGGGCCAAAACCCAGCTGTCTCCGGATAAAGCAGTAAAAGTGATGAACCAGTATTCGAGACTGGCATGATCTGATGTTCGTTTGGGTCTATAGAGTCTGCGTCTGTGTTTTTTTTTTTTTTTTTATCTAAGGCAAAGCGTCAGAAAATCCAGAGGGACACAACTGAAGAGACATAGTTTAGTGGTGTGGAGTGGGATGTGTACGATCATCCATTCTCTGCACCGACACATTCTGAACTGAAGACAGAAAGTTTCACAGAATTGCCTTTCTGAAATAAGTTTCCATCAATTTTCTCGTCAAAATGCAGCGTGAAGGAACATAATGAAACACATTTGTAAACAGTGAAATATCTGACACAGTTGCAGGTGGTGATTGCAGATCATTCAGTTGCATTTTGACGGCTCAGATGGCTTTTCATTGTTTGCTTTCCCAGTATTATTGCTTTCATTCGGAGATTACTGGTATTTCCCAAACCTGTGACCTCAACTAATTTGAATGATTTTTGTAAATGCTTTTTCAAAGCTTGAATCTGCAACTCTGATCCTGCTGCTGCTCTAATCAAAGACAGACCTCCTGAGAGACGGCATCTGTTGTTTCAGCACAATAACACCTCCTATTTGCATTTAAACTTGTGAAATCATAGGAATTTTGACTCTTCTCTCCATCAAGAGGAAGGAGCATAATGTCATTATAGACTCAAAATATTTGCTAAAGGAGAAGGTCGGTTTGGATGGATGAAAGAAAACATTGGACATTAAAGCCGATAGCTTCCTGTTGTCTACAATCAGTGGACTTTGGTTTCCTAATATTCCACTATTAAATAGAATAACAGCCCAATCAGAAAGAAAATGCCTCATGTAAACCACCTCAATCAGAAAAGACTGGTCCAATCCGGCCGGATCAGAATGGATTTCAAATCAGAACAAGAGGGGTATGATCCATTTAACAGGAACATATTAGTGCCTTGTTCGCTCACATGGGGCTAACATTAGTGACGTTAAATTTAGGGAGGGACAGAAACATGGTGGAAGCAAACCAGAACTGTGGCTATTTTGTTAAAGTCCTTAAAAAAGATTTAAGGATTGTTAAATGCCTTGACAGTGAAAGGTTTGAAACAATGAGTTGTTCAAATAAAGTGCCGTCTTGAATCCAAAGAAAGTTCTTGAGCATTCCACAACTTTCCCAGTCTTTTCTTGCCCCTGTCCCAACATGGGTTAGGGTCCGAACCCTTCTTTGTGCTGCTTTCATTTGAGTATAACCCACCATGATGTTTCCCTAACCTCTACCAAATCACTTTTGTGCCTTAACCTAACTGAACCTTTACCGTGGTGGTTTGTTACGGTCTTGAAAGGAAGGCACCAACAAATTATGTCGTCTCGCCAACTGGGGCATCAGATCTGAAAACATTTCTGTGTCATTCTGGAAGTGAGCATCAGACGATGCATCTGCTCCTCTGAAGCAAGACAATTGAACTTCAGCTGAACAACGGCCGCTGCAGCCAGAAATACACGATACACAGAGGGTCACTTTGTAGACTTAAGTCATAGGATGTGCTCTTCATAGTGGACAGGGGTTTCTCTGTGTAGGGACTGGTTGCTTTATGCCTTGTGTTTGTGTGTGCATGTGTGTGCTATGTTTGTGTGTCATTTTGATTATTTTTGTCTTGTGTGCGTCTGGAAAAAAAAGAGTACTTTTCTTTACAGTAATTACAAAGCAAAGCCTCCGTTTACACATTCTTATTTTTAATATATTTGAAGCACTTGGATTTTTCGGAGTAATATTGCTGGAATTATTATGGCTTCTTCTCAAACTCGTAATAATGTTTGTCACTGAAAACATAATGTCACTTAATTATAGTGGTTTTCAGCGCAGCCTTAAATCCTCTCTAGTGGAGGCAGATTTTCCTTCATCATCTCTCATCATGTTTCCAGTTCCTAGAACGGCCCTCCAGTTATGTGCAGCGGCAGCGCTGGCTTCAGGATTAACACTCTCCACTCTTGCTTTGCGCACTCTTTTGCCACCCTTGCCCCTCGGTGCCTTAGCTCCTGCTCTTCTTGCCAGTACCCTTAATCTGACGTTGATGCAAAGTGAAAGACCACTGGCACTCCTCCGACATCCCTATTCGGCCCCCTCTGCGTCTGGTCTCCAATCTACAGCCATTGCATTCCGTTTGCTTAGCTTCAGGCTCAGAATTTCACCCCCATTACTCCCCCCTCATGCCTTCACTCCCTCCCTCAGCTCCACTGCTGTTGCTGGGATGCTGCAGCTGATGTGGTTTGGCGAGCCGTGCGAAGTGAGATACAATGCATAATTATGTTGTCAGAGGACATCATGATGGAAACATCTCAGTCCTGGGACATCACATTGGGATCCTATCACTCGGCATCCTTCTGTGTGCAGCGTTAATAAAATGGAGGCACTCACTGTCCACGATGGCAGCTGGAGAGATCCAATTGGTGCTTGTTTTCACCAATGTGAGCAGCTTGTTAGAGAGATTCTGACAAGAAGTCCTTTTGCTTTCATGACTACCACAGCGAAGGTATTTTTAGTGATATGCTTTTACTCCTTTTTAAAGCTGCTGCTGTAGAGCCAGGGTTCATCTGCAGGTTCATCCACAAGCCTTGTGCATATGTTGAAGCAAATTAATGTGATGTTAAGACATGCTCGACAAGACATGCTCCCAGAGTTCCTCGAGCAATTAACCTTTAGAGATAACCCTTGGGAAGTTATTGGACTTTACTTCTTTCTCTCAATGTTGGTTCTGATAATTAAACCATGAAGATATTTATCAGTTTCTGGTCAAAGTTTGCTTGTTCGTTGATTTTTCAAACAGCTGAAAGAAATTGCAATTTGATGGCTGAGTGATGTGTATTGATGTGCCATTAGCGGCATCTTGTTATGCGCACACGGATCATTTGGAACAATAGTGAACAGAGATGCATGTGCACACATGGATATAAATAATTAACGCCATGACGGATTCTTGCCTTTACGAAAAAGATAACACATTCCATCAACACCTGCATTCGGAGTGAAATTGCAATTTCATAGAGCTCGTCAGCCGTAACAATAGCAGTCCAATTTCAACATAATTAGATTTTATAATTAGGAAACAAATGGATCTTTCTGAACATCTTCCTGCGCATAAGCTAAACAGATGCATGCTGAGAAAATGTGAAGTGTGCCAGCAGGGACACTCCACCTATACAGAAGACAATTGGATGGTGGAAGGAGGATATTAAAGAAGGCTCAGCACCTCACACCAGTCTAATGCCAGGTGTCCCCTGGTATTTACACCTTTAATCTGCTCTGTGAGAGGTCTTAAAGTACTTGATCCCTGATTAAGACCCTTAACTAATTTTACTTTGGCTGTGTAATGAAGCTGTAAGAGTCCCAATGTGATGATCGGTAACGAAATTGCTCCTTAGATAATGTCAGTATGCAGTTATGTTTTTAAAAATGCTCTAAAACTCATCTCTAAGAGTAGATTTGGATTGTGGAGATTTCCACAGGAATGGCATGACTATACTTAAAAAGAGACATATTATGCTAATTTTCAGGTTCATAATATTATTTTGGGTGACCACCAGAATAGGTTTACACACTTGTCACACACGTGCTCAAAAAACACATCAGTTTTCCCATACTGTCCAGGACTGCAGCACTTTATTCCCCTCTGTCTGAAACGCTCTGTTTTAGCTCCTGTCTCTTTAAGGCCCCTCCTCCCGAATATACAGTCTGCTCTGATTGGTCACCTCACACACGCCTGAGCAAGCAACAACAGAGCAGCTGTGCTAAATCAATTCTTTCATGTCAAACTGGCAGCTAGATATTAAATTAAGCAAATGTGTGACATAGCGATGTAGTGTGATGTCACAAAGTCACAGAATTAAAGGCAGGACGACCGCTGAGGCATTTCAGGAGCAGTGTTTTCTGTGGGAGAGAGGAGCTTCTGTTGGAGCAGACTTTGACCTTTTTAACTTTAACTTTTACAGAATAATCATAATGGGTCTCGTTTAAATGGAAATTAAAAACTTACACACCTGATGGAGAATCACAGCGTGACAATGTTTTCCTTCTCTCAAAAATTCATTTCCCCTCACGGGACCTTTACGGAGACAACTTTGCACCTTTATGGAAGATAACATTACACAAAAGTGCTGTACTTATAAAAGGGTAAAAAAAAAAAAAAAAACTGCAAGTAGACATCTCATGAAAAGATTGGATTATTTCCTGACCTTTTACTAAATCACATTGGTCTTTGAAAGCAGCTAAAACCTTTCACAACGTGCCACCATGAAAATGTATTTGAGGTGCATTTATGGACCGTGGAAAATCATTCCTCTTTTAAGCCGAGGTGTGGCAAAGGAAGTTCTGATTCATTTTTTACTCACAAAAACCCTGTTGGCTTCTAAAACGTACAATTTGGGAATAAAATTACATATTTTTGCTCAGCTGCAAGTCTCATTACAAAGCTGAAGAATTTTTTTTCTTTATTGCATGATTTTTGCAAGAATGTGGCCCGTTAGATGTGGAACAAGTGCGATTTAACATGATCAGCTTTGGAAGATAAGTAGCGTACCATTCATCTTTCTGGGATTTGGATGATTCGATATGCTACATATTTGATTGTGGGCACTTCATTCGGTGTTTGATGTCCATGGTTGTCGACGCTCTAAAGAGAATACTGAGTACTTGGAGAACTGGGTCATTAGGACAGCTCTTTAAGCTGCAAAATGAAAAATAGATGCGTACAGATAAATTGGTTGGTTAAGTCTTTTCTCATTTGCATAGCTTGAGCTTGTCCATTATTGTGGCCCGTCAAGTGAGAACTTCAGCTCCAGCTTTGATAAAACATCAGGGGTGTCATGATTTCGATTCTAAATCAGAAAACAGTTGAAATGAAATAAATGAAATAATCCAGAGCAACTTTTTTTTCTTTCTACACACGCCTACTTGCAAAAATGAGTACTTCAGTACTTCCAGACACTTATCCCGTGTGCAGGAAGACGATCGACTGTCTGGTACCGGAGGAAACTCCAACAGCGTCAAAGCTATTCATTTTATATGTTTTTTTCAAAGATCCTTTTTGGGAAGAGGGTTCACTTGGGACGGATTAGATAAACTGAACTTTGTAAAAATCTGAATTTTAATCTTCTGTCGTGTATTGTTGAATCTCCAAAGTGTGGTATTTCTTGTTGAAATCTGGTGTCCTCTTTTTTTTGGTTAATATTATTTGAACTTACCTTTAAATGACAGGTATCAGGGCATAAAACTAATGATCTCTTGCATCTTTAAAAATACAGATGCATAGCCGTCAGGGCTGAAACAAACCTTAAAAACCGAAAGTTGAATTAATTCAAGCATTGGGAGAATCAAGACACCCCTAAACACCTCAAGTCTTGTCAAATTACTCTACAGCTGTACCTCTCCGCATGTCCCCCCTCAGTTCTCAGTGTGTTAGAGCTCACAGCCATCTGTGGCTGCATATCCTCTCCTTCCCACTGCATGGGTCCCACAACTGCTGAATATGTGAGGATGGGATGAAGGTAGCCTGTGGGGTCTTCCATAAGCAGGGCTGACCAACTGGGGCAGAACTGCAACTGTGAAACAGCAGGGCGCAGATATATCTGTAGGCTCTGCTTGCTTTTATGTTGGCTTTGTTAATGTTCAGGGTCATACCTTGCATTAACACAACTTGCCATTGGCAGGGAATATCTAAGAAATGTTTGTTACTGCATTGCTAATACTCACTATGAAATTCATGTGAATGTTTTTACTATGAGGAGAGGCTTTTGGCTCATTTTAATAATGTGTAGTTCCAGCAGAGAAAGTTTTTTTTTTATTAATGGTTATATATATTTTTTGGCTTCTGCATTGTATTAAAAAATAAGCAAGTGAGTAAATAGATCGATCAGTAATAAACTGCAAGTACCGTCTTTCCTTTACATTCAGGAGTCAAGCACAGTGTTAGGCCACTTTATCTGTGACGCTTAAAGAAGAAAGATGTTTTGAGGGATTTAGATGTGCACTCAGAGTTCACATTAGTGTGCACGGCCGTTATTCTTCTGGCCAGCAGCCATTCATAACAAATGAACCCCTTGCTCACCATCTTCCAGCGGCGGCCCTGTACATCTGCCAGCATAATGTCCTCATTCTGCAGATTTCTTAGAATTTTTCTTGGATCTGCTCGGATGTCTTCAGCAGCAGAATTACAGGATTGCTCAAAGAAATGGAGTATAAAGGGACCGATGCTCTGCAGGGCCCAAAGGGACCATTCTCTGTATTCTTGGCGTGTCCTCATGTTGAATTTGATGTTTTGCAGAGAGGTCAGAGCTCCCACCTATAGAATTGACAGTATTTCACTGCTTCACTATATGTTTCTGATGAGTTAAAGAAGTGGCCAAGTCATCAGATCATTTCATCTGCAGCCTCTTGTGTCACTTCATCAAAGCAGGACAGCTGCTGCCGTCAGTCTGTGGTAGACGATGGCTCCCACTTTCATAGTCCAATAAACCGGAGTATAAAAACACAGATGCCTGCTACAGACAGCACCGCTGTTTGTCAGTGCGCTGGAAGCACGGCCACCGATTTCGTGCCAAATTTGCTGTGTGGTGGTGCATTGTGTTTTCCTTTTTAACGTCTTCCGCACACACGAGGAACTCATCACAGATCACACAGGGCACAGTGATTGAAGCTGCAGAGGGATTCCTGGAATTGCTTTTTCTTCGGCGAAAGCTAATTCTGTACCTGGAGGGAGAGGGGGAGAGGGGACGGCGATCAGCACAGAGACAGCAGAGCGATCGAAAAAAGGCCGTTGTTGGCCTGTTCATATGACTCAGTGGAAAATTTGCCTGAGCGAGCATGGTTGCTCTGAAGCTACTGAGGTGCTTCCCAGAGTGAGCTTGAGCCTGTTCTTCAACCCTCACCTCCCTCACAATGGGCCAATGGTTTAATTAGCTTTCTAACAGCGAGTGTTGGCAGCCGTCCCTCTCTCTGTTCCCCTCAGGACTTCTCACCTCAAACACTGTCCCCTACTGGTTGGCTGAGCTCCAGTAGACAGTACCACTCCCTGTGATGTTTCTCTCTTTCACTCTCTGGCAAACCCACTCTGTTTTTATATATTTATTTACAGCACAATGGTGAAATGTGCAGTTGCACTATTTTGTGAGTTATTTACATGTATTATCACCTTAGAAACAATGATATTTGGTTTGTATTAACAAGTGCTGTATGTATATATTTCCTTTGTCCGTGCGATTTCTCCTGGTGTGAATTGGATATTCATGGGTTTTTGATAACGTCTGACGTGCTCGACTCCAAACCACAGGGACAGAATGGAAATGTAGATTTGTTCAGAATGGTATTTTCCACCCAGAGAGCTTTGAGTCTGCCTTCAAAGTGCTCGAACTGAGGCATGGCTAATCACTTTAACCAAGGCTTTTTGTTCCTGCCGTCTTCACTTGGCCTAACACGGCTGGAACATGGTTTTGTCCTCAACTCGTCGCTGGCAGCATCCAGCCAGCTCTCTGCGCCCCGATCCTCTCCTTTCTCTGCTCACGTGGTATCGCCAGCAGACGCTCTGTCAGGATCTCGCTGATTAGTCCCCGAGAGACCGACGGAGCCGCTCGTGCACGCTTCTGTATTATGTTTGAAAATATGCAGCGTGACCCAAAATCAGCCCCGGCTTTGACGTAATGTTTTCTTCGTCGTGTGTCTGGAACTCATCAGGACTAAAAAAATTCAAACCACAGATTGATGTGGAGTATCAGCAGGGCTGCCAAGTGTCCAGTGCTTAGCTTTCATTTCTACACTTTCCACGAAGACCAGCTGAACTAACAGCGTCTACTCTTTCAGTCTACGCTGCAGGAGGACCAGTTCAGGGCAGGTTAGGCGGCCGAACACTGAACCAATAAAAGCTGAAAGCCTCATACGCAGGCAGTGACATTTACCAGAACCTCTCAAGAATGAAGGAAGGAATAAGAATTAACAGAGGCAGGAGGGTTTATGTGCCATGACAGTTGGGACAGTTGGGATTTAGGTTTATTTGGCGTCTCTGTGGCCATTTCTCTTCGGATTGAGTGTGAAAGCACATCCTCATGGGTGATTGCTGGATGTCTATTCCCATTTGTCTACACGTCCATCTTTGTTTGAGTGACGGCCCGCTTGCACCGCTTCTCTGGAGCAGCAGCAGTCTATATCTCGCACACATAACTGAATGCTTACACACATGCAGACTCACACGCATGCATATATATGAGCACACGCCGGACCGGCCACTTGGCTCCGGCCACAGAGAGATTGATGCAAAACACTACGCGACTGGGCAGGTGGCAGCTGCACCAGGAAGTAGGTCCACAGCAGGCCAAATGTGCTCATAGGAGCTGCCCGGATGCTAGATGATCAGGTGGACGGCGACGGCTGGCTGGGTGGCAGCCCAGAGAGGGTTGAAGCTGAGAGGAAAGGAGGAGACTGGTAAAAGGTGAAAAATGGTGTCCCTTTAGTTTAGTTTGACGTTTTGCCCTCTGAAGCTTTTAATTGTCCTGTTTTTCTTTCCTTGGTTTTTTGAGAGCTGTGCTCGTTGACTTTGTTGTCAGTCAGATTAGCTCTGTTGTTCGGGAGCTGCCCCGTAGGACAGTTACTGAGTGCACAGAGCCATCTGGAGCGCCAGGTTGTCTGTTTTTAGAGGAAGTGAAGCGTGTCCCTCAGTGTCAGTTCACACATAACAGGTGTGTTCACCTTTCCTTTCCTTTCCTTTCCTGTCCTGTCCTGTCTTGTCCTATCCTGTCCTGTCCTGTCCCCTTCTGTCCTGTTTTTCCTACAAATCTTGTACTACAGATGTAGGAAAGCATGTTTGTTCGGTACAGACCCCAACAAATGTGACGTCATTCAGGGAAAATGAAAATTGTGATTCAAAAATGATCATTCTAACTAATCATGACACAAAAGGCTATCACAATATCTGTCAAAGTAATTAAAAAAGATCTTTTTAACCATATTTTTGTTCACTGTTTGATCACGTCTCAGCTGAAGACGCCCTTGCACAGTGGTTTGTCTCATCTCTACAGACAGAGCACCTTTCTCAGGGCTGGTTCCAGTGTGATCTCACTCTGCTAATCGGCTGCACAGCTCAATGATCACGACCCTCTCCCTGCACACAAACTCCAAACACTTAGCTTCTTTTTGAAAGTAGATTCAAAAGATTTCTTGCCCCCCCCCCTCTGAGCACCAGTGGCGCTACCTTCCTCCACTGTTAATCCCTTAAAATGTCAAGCGTAAATGGGAGGACGCTCCCTGTCTGGAGTCTCCAGACTTATTTAAATACTTATCAGCCTATGAAAAGTCAAGACTATTGTGAAGTCTAATTAATTAGCTGCATGTTTCTGACTCAACAATAAACTGTGTTCAATGCTTGTGACATTTGGCGTCATGCGGATTTCCTGCCGTCATTAACATGATGGGTTTACAGGGGTGGTTGCTCTGTCAGTTAGCATTAGACCAGGTTATCAGAGGTGTGGAACGGGTCCTGTTAAACCTTTCACAGGTTACGCACCTGAGGTTTAATGTGATTCGGCTCTTAAAGGCTCAGAAACCTATTTTCTCATCAGTGCTTCTGCCAGCTGTTTATTTTTCAGACAAGATTTTTGTTTTTTCTTTTCTCACTGATTTGAGGTGTGCGGGGCTCATTAGGAAAAAAGTTGATGTCATGCACGTACGTACCCCAATCAAATGTGCTACTGTCAATTAGATGTGATAAAACCCCACCCTCACAGTCTGGGCGAAGCTGGTGAGCATTTGACTGTTAAACTCTTTATAAATCATTGCGTGTTTTTTTTTTGGAGATAGACAGGGCCGCCCATGGGGGGCCTTGTCTATCTCCACCTGTGAGATAGAGGATGATGGCGATAACAGCGAAGACGTTCTGCGTTTGTTTATGAAGGCTCGAGAGAGAGAACACGCATGTGTCGATATGAGTGAAGCAGATGCGGGGAGCCATTTCTGTGGGCAGGCCTGGCTGCTAATCAATCATTTCATTAATATTTAATGTTATAGAAGTACTTGAACCTCAGTATGCCCAAAATATCCACAGTTTCAACAGACACAATGCTACACTCCAGCTTCACTGTAAGCTTTTAATTAAACAATTCAAATCCTGGCTGGTTTACAGGAAACATCTTGTGAATGCCCCCTTATTTTCAGTGTTTACATGATTTTTCTAGTGCGTCACATGAAATACACCTCGGGTGTATGTCTTCCACAGCTTGGAGGATTTTTTGTATCTAGCAACATAATTCTATTTCACAAAACTTGTGCTCTATATCTACCGTGTGTCTGCGATGGTGTATTTTTATTTATTTATCTTATTTACTCAGGGACAGTGCATATTAATTAACATTGCTGTCAATATGCCAGAATTAGCCAAGAGGCATGTTTTCATCTGTAGTCCCTGCCCAGGTGTAAAGTTGGAAACCTCAAATTAAGAAACAAGTTTTAAACAACAACGATGATGTAAGTCATGCCAACGACATTGGCAGCAATAAAAGCAGAGCAAATTATAGTGCGGCCGAGCCACCACAAGACAAACAACACAACACAACACAACACATGCAAGCACAGACATGACAAGTTGCAGAGCAGCTTTGCAATGACTGTCATAAGCGAGGACAGGTAAGAGCGAAGACGACCATAAGCAGAAAGCAGATTTAAGTAATGACAGTAATAACTGTAGCAGTAATTTAGGTTAAGCAACAGGTCAGTTTACTAGCGACAAGTTGTATATCGACAGACATTTCCTGAATGATGAAGGTATCCAAGCTAATGCTATTAGATTTGATGGTTTGTTCTTAACTGTCTAGAAAAGAGGCTGTTTCAGTCCCCTGATGTGATCTGAAAGTGTTGTTGATGTTGTTGTTCTGGTGACGTTTTTCCTCCTCAGTGCTCGCAGCAACATGTTGCAACCCGGTGAACAAAGCTTATGTTTCTCTGTTGAGAAAACTCGGTAAACAGGTTCCAGATGAGGGATTTAATTGCCCAGAAAAACTTAAAAAAGGTAAAATGATGTGCACTATGTCTTGTCCTCATTGAAGCCAGATGTGGACAGAAGAAGATAAAGAGAGAGAGAGAGCACACACGTCTCACGCTACATGCACAACAGTGGACTGTGAGGGAGAAAAAGCACAAGGAAGTCACGGTGCAGTGAAATACTCGCTGACATGCTCTCTCCCACTCCCCTCCCTTGATGCGAGCCTATATGTGGGTTAGTGGAATTGAAAGGCTGCAGGTTGTGGAGACAACAATTGGCTGCCTTTGTGTTAGCGGAATTGACAGGCAGCAGAGCGGTGAAGCTGCTACAGGGTATGTGGTTTAGCAGACTTGATAGGCACCAGTTTTTTTTTTTTTTTTTCTCTTTTTGCCGACAGTCGTGACGCTACAGGCAGTTTGATTAGGATGCACAGTCAAATGGTGTTCCCTCAGCCGGTCAGGAGTTAGACGCAGTTGGCCGAGGTCAGTCTGGGAGCGAAATAAGAGTCTGTGGTTTGTGTTTGTGTGGGAGATCGTTTGTTTAGCAGAATTTTAATTGTGCATATTCAGTTCTGTATCATCTGACCTTTAAACGAACCCAGAGGTCTTCCCTTGGCTCATATGTTAGTGATCGCTGAGCTCATCCACACAGCCGGCGGTTTGATGGAAATTACAAAAGAAGCAGGAAGTGTTTTTCTAGCCGCGCAGCCAGTGAATGAGCCAAATATTTACTTTAGCTCATCAGTTGTTACAACAAGAAGTGTTAACAGGTGGAAATTTTCAAGTCAACACAGCTTCTCTGTCTCCAGTTCTGCATGTTTTCACTGCAGCCCTTGAACCAAGGACTGCCAGAGAGCTTGTTTGCACATGTTTTGTTCGACACATCATAATCACCTCTTAAGCACATTTAAATTACACCGTAGTGCAGAGAATGTAATAATAATATGATTCATAATGCTGAAATGGATTATGAATCATTATGATTAGGTCATAACGTCTTAGCATCTAAATTAAAGACATCAATTATTTCCCAAGTGAGGTGTGTCATTGTGCAGTATTTATCCTTTTTTTTAATGAGAGATAAAAGTGTCGGATGACTTCATGTTTGTCAGAGGATATTTTGGATCAGGCTCCATCAAGCTCTGTTCTTTTCTACGGATTGACTCGTGCTTACTCAACAGGTTTGAAATACAGCAAAGAACATACGATATATGGCTCCAATGGCATGGACTCAAATACTACTTAACAATGTGTTGCAGCTGTATCAACAGTCAGGCTGAACAATAATGTTTTGTATGATGTGCTGTCACAAATTCAGTTTGCTTTTTATTTAGCTTTATAACAACTATCATTAATAAATGGTAAACGTATGGATTTATAGTAGATTAAACTTAAGCTAATAGTTATTTCACTAACAAGCAATGAGATGCTTTATTAACCATTTATTAAGCAGTTGTAAAGGTTTATGAACATCAGTTTCACCTTTATAATGGCCTCAGTCTTTTGTTGCTCCTGTCCCAACAAGCAGTTAAATATATTGTCTTTGTTTTTCAATTACGTATATGATTAGCAAATGATCACATTTTGTTTTATTTGTGTTTTACAAGGCTTCTCAAACTTTATTGTAATCTGGGTTGTAGATCGATTAATGGACTAATCATTTCAGCTCGAGTCTAAAACCCAAAGGAGCTCAGTATAAAAGGATAAAAACCTGAAAGAAGCAGCAAATCCTCACATTTTAGAGGCTGAAACCTGCAAATGTTTCTCATTTACATTAAATCAATTATCAGACGTGATGTCAGTTGGATTTCCGTTGATCAACTGATCGGTTCCCCGACCACCTCAGCGCTGTGCTCGATCAAAACAGCGCAGTTTTTGACCAGATGCAAAAATTATAATCTTGTTACATGTTCACATTATTTCATAAAAGCCGCTCTGCTGCCGCTGTCTCAGTCTTCCACTCGCATTAGTGTAAGTGTTCAGGAGACATGCAGTCTTATAGTCGAGGACCTCCTCCACTACTTGGAGACGCCACAGCTTTCATTCCCATGCTTTGAACATACATTTGCAAATGAGTTCTTTTATATGTCTGTCAAATGTATGAAGAGTCTATAGTGAAACAGATGTTGTGAATGGAGCCACTAGACAGCAGAGATTTCCTGCCGCTAATGAAACTGATTTGTTATATGGCTCTTTAAATCTGCTTTACTGCCGGCACCCACTTGTGTCCCACATGTTATTTTTCTGTGGAGATGAGGAGAAATTGCAAAGTGGAGATGAATGTTATTCCGACACAGCAACCCAGTCCTACCTGAGAAAAGACACCAACTCAAAATAGACCACCAGCTAGGAAAAAAATGGAGAAATAATTAAAATGAACTCCTTATCAGCAGTGTGAACTGAGAGTTATCCTACCCCCTACCCTAAACCCACAGGAACTGGGAAGTAGAATAATTGATGTCTTCTTTTTTTTTCCTCTCGGAGAAGGAGAAACAGGAGACAACAAGCTCAGATTGCTTTTGTCTTAGCGTCCTTGTTTTCCCTTTGTCTCGCCCTCAGAATAGCACAGATAGGCCTGATATTGGAAGAATAATATTTTTGACTCTTATTCTACTGACATCTGAGACACTTTTATCAGCAACTCACCATCAGGGATAAAATATTATAGCAGTGCTTTAAAGTGACGGAGAAATTAATTTCCAGATGAACTGCAGCTGACTGATAACTCTGAATTCGGCGTGGATACAGCTGTAGGAAGCCTTTGTGTCGTTGTTCACCCTCAGAAGTTGAAAAGGGAAATCTTCTGTATAACTTTACTTTGTTTGAATTACAATATGGAAATTATCAAGGGAGAGGAGGAGGGTCAAAAAGATGGAGGGTTATTTTTTTTTTGCTGAAGGGAAGATTGGGTCCTTCAACTTCGAGTTCGACTTTATTAAATATGTTGCCTTATGGGAAAAGACAGTGGGCTAGTTGCTCAATGGGGATCGGTGTGTCAGCTTTGAGACACAGACAGACCTGGATCTTTGTTAGTAGTGATCGAACAATACATCTCAAGACAGCACATTTGTTTTCATTAGCTAACAGTCACTCCTGCTACATGTAATTAGTAGTTAAATGTGTAAAAACATGTTAATGTGTCAGATGTAGCAACAACAACCTTTGCTAAAAGAAAAAAAAGGCTGTAATTACCTTGAGTTTAGTCACCTAACAAGGTAAACAGGACAAGTTATGTTGTTATGTCTGTATTGCTAATTTCCCTGCATTGTGCAGGGTTAGGAAGATATGAATTTACCAGACGTCTGTAGCCTGCTCTTCATATCTGCTTGAGGCTAGCGGCTGAAGGTTGCGTCCTTATGGATCCCACAGGTTTTCTTGCTCAGACCTGCACTACTCTGCCTCTGATTTGCTGATATTTTAACCCTTACCGCTGAGCTCTTGAGCAGAGAGAGTCATGTCATCTCTGTTTAATCCAATGAACTGGCAGACCTTGGAGGAGCTTCTTGGCCTCTCAATAGTTCCCGGAGGTTAGATGCAAGTACTAGCAGCCCAGTGAAGTTGCTGCAGAATAGAGTTTTTGCTCTTGCGAAAGGTAAGAGTACTGTAGCTTCGTATTCACTCATTAAAATTGCCCGCTATGAACTTCATGGAACTATCTGAAGTCTCTGTGAATCACGTGACGATTAACTGAGTTGCGACTCATCTCTATTCAAAGGCTCGGCGTTACCCTAGCCAATATCAGGACAGGTAGGGAAAAAACAAAACCAAAGCAAGCTGCCATGGCACACATCGGGTCACCTCATGCCTGTGGTATCCATGATAATGCCTCAAGACTACATTAGCTAGCACAACGGACCAGAATCTCCATCCAGAGTGTCAGCAGTCAAGTTGCATTGTGGGTAATGTAGAATAAAAGAGACAGTATGTATGATTCTGCTGCATTGATTTTTCTCCTTTTTAAGAAAAAGAAATTATTATCTGAATGTGATGCTGAATCATTAGAGAACTCTTTAAAGGTTTAAATTAGGGATGCACGATGATATCAGTCGGCTACGTCATCAGTATCGGCCGATAAAGGCTTTTAAATGAAACGCTTTAGAATGAAGCGACACGCAGATAAGATGATGCTTTAATCATGCAAAAGCGATGCAAATCGTTGACTAAGTAGTTTTCTTATTTGGAGAAAATGGAGATGGATAATGATCCTGTGAACATTTATTACCTCGATGATATTTTTTTTTGTCTCTATAGAGTATATTATATATATATATATTTATATATAGTACAGTATTGATGATGTTTGGATGCTTTGATGTTCTTAGGTGAGAAAACATATTTGCATATACAAATATCAGCATCACTGATCAATCAAACAAGTTGGAAAACATCGGCGTATCTGCATATTGGCAAAAATCACATTTTTTGTTATTACATGAGTTTCACCTCATCAGCAGTCTCATATTATTTTAATATATTGGGGAGAGGGTGTTACATTATTTCTGTCTAGATGGGAGAGTCTGAAGAAAATATGAAAAATGCTGCGAGGGTTAACCGTCCCAGTCATTTCCCTTCAGTCCCTTATTTCCTTCCTCTCCTCCTCCAGACGCTCTGTAACAGAATATCTCAGTTCAGTTTACCCTAAAGCTCACCGCCTCTACTGTACCTGTTCACCATCTCAAACCCTTTCTTTTCTCAATCTCTTTCCTGGCCCTCTCTGTGTGACCGAGCCCATCCAGCCACCAGGGTTGAGTTATTAATGCCCGGGGAGGCAGAGAGATGATTTCATTGCGTATTCAGGTGTGGGGATGGATGGCTTTCAGAGGCAGCCAGGGGAGTGCTGGGGAGGAGAGCCTCTGTAGAGAATAAATATACCTGTCTCCTGCTGATGCATCGGGCCACACTCACTGCAATGCAAATCAGCCACACTCCTCCCCCCTAACTGCCTCTGGTATTACTCATCCGTTCCCACCTGGATCCCCACCAGTCAGACACTCAGTCACCCCACACTCATATGAGGCTTTCTGTGTGGAGTGGAAGAAAAGCTCTCAGGTTCGGGGCTGTCTTCCCAGCATGCTTTGGTCCCCATTTGTTGATGATGATATGACAAGCATCCGTGGCTCATCATCACGCTTGCATTTCCCAGGTGGCTTCACAGGTCCTGGTGTTCATTATCCATCCCGACTGCCAGATAATTAAGGGCACAGGCTGGATTTGACATAAAAGCAAAGGTTGTTCATCGTTTTCCTGGAGCACAAACATCAGCTTTTACTGTTTTTGTATTAAATGAGGGCCTGGGTTTTAAGTGTTTTGGTCTGTGTCTTGAAATTGACCCCTTATTTTGTTGGAATATATCAGAATATCAGTCTGGGATAAAAAGGACTGGAAGAGTTTATTCCTAGGGCCCCATGAGTACACAGCTGTGTGTGTTCATCACTCTCGCTCAAGCACTTTGATTTTTTTTTGATTGTCTGCTGGGACTGCATGTGAAGCCCTCATGTACACTGCCAAACACTGACTGGTAGCCAAAAACCCTAGGAATTTCATGGAAAATAAGATAAAGGATAATTGCTGTTATTTCCCTACTTGGATCCAAATTTTTCTCACAGTTTATTGTGTCAAAAGAATGAAGTTTGGCATTCTCAGAAATACCCTCATCCGCTCTCTTGCTGAGGGTTCGATGAGATGATTAATACCACTGTCATGTTTGTCCTTGAAATAAAATGGAGAAGACCTGCTGGAGGGGGACAAATCAAAGCAGGCAGAAGGCCGACACCTTTATGTGCAGAAGCATCACTTCAGTCATTGATTGCCCCATTTAGACTAAATATCAGCACTTTACTGATAATGCTGCTTTATTTATAGGTACCACGAGGGACTCCGCTGACAATGCTCAATTTGAGCACTTTGTTAAAGTGGAAACAAAGCAGATTATCGCACATTCTGTGTGTTTACTTTCATGTTTACTGCATTTAACTTTCCGCTTTTTAAATACTGGTTGTTCACCTCTTTATTGCACACATGTTCAAATACAAAGGTACAAATAGATACACAGACAATACAGAACAAAAACAAAAATAACAAAACCATCAAAAAACAATTACATTCACATTTATTTAATAACTTTTTTGTTGATGAGGTGGGGCCAAATTGTTTGAATTTGTTAATAGAATGGAGGAAAGCTTGGACTCTCACCACAAGTTTTTTTTAAAGCTGGCTACATCACATTGACTGATAAAGATGGGAAATGCTCTCCGCCACTTATTTAGTTGTTGAGTTGTACACATAACTCTTCCCAGTCGGGAGCTGATTTTTCCAATTATTCTGGCAGCACATGAATGCACCATGAGACAAAATATAAAAAATAGTCTTCACCCTCAGAGATTTGACTATATCATTTTTAGCACTGATGGTTTTGCTGTGATAACTCTGCTTGTATTAGACCATGATGAGCAATGTTGCAAATCAATGAGCTGGACCGATTTATGGCGATATTGAATGAGTTCTTGCATTCATGTGATAAAGCATCTGTATTTGTCTGGTGTTTAACTTGCTGGAAAACAGACGTTCCCATCTGAGATTGTATCCATTAACATTTTCTCAATTGATTTTTTTCAGAAAATTATATATCGACACTGCACTGTGCTAGAGGATTTTATCCATTAATCCATATTTTTGCATTTTCATTTTTTTGTTTTGTGGCCTCAGTGTGCTGTTGTCATTTCTAGCTGTGTGCACATTGAACCCTCTCCCAGTTGTATTACTTGAACTAATTTACACCAGCGTTCTCACACACAGATTTTTATGATCTGTTAGTGGCTGATTGTGACAATTTGGTCCTCAAACAAGTACTACTAATTTACAATCTGCACAAGTACTGCCCTGTGGTGTCGGACAGTGCTGTTTAATTCTGCTCACTCACTGTACTGAATCTTTTAGAAGCCAGAGAAAAGATTAACTGCAGCGTTTCAGATCAAATGATTGCTTTCTTAGCAGATCATTCTTTTACTTTGAAATATTAGAGATGAATCAGTGCACATTTTGAGATCGAACTTGGTGGCCTTCACTACGGCTCTGTGATTTCAAATACCACCTGAACTGTTGTTGATACTACGAGTTAGAGGCTCAGCCTACGCTTTGATTTCATCCTCTCCCTATTCTGCTGTGTTTGATTTATTCAAGTGGAAAGTTGTCAGAGTAGTAGCACCTTAAATAAGCTTAGGACGGCCTCCTTCTGCTTAAAACATATGCAAATAAAGGGGATAAGCAGAGACTCTGACAATATTCACTCTGCACTCTAATTAGATAGCAAGGCAGGGGATTATACAAGTAAACAGAGGGAGAGATAGCAAATCTAACACGAAGGGCTACATGTGACACTAACAACTGATATGAGCAGAAAGAGACTCGCCGGCTTGATTAACTGCACATATTAAACTAAGGAACAATGTTACGTATCCCCTCGACTGTGCCAGTAAATTGGAGTGTCTGGTAAACAAGTTGCCACCTTCTTTTATGTCCTCGTGAAATCAAAGAGGAGCCTCTGCATCCATCCTCCGACAGAGCGTGGCTCATCACTTCCTTCCACTGTGTGAATCTGAAGTTATTTTGGTTTGCTGTAAAGTCTCAGAGGTTATGTATGAATGTATTTATGGAGTGATCTGCGTTGGTGTTCTTCGCAGTAAACACAGAGATTAGTGTTTAAACACGGTGACAGAGATCTCTCCCACCCGACCTGTAAGTGATCGTCTTCAGTCCCTCTCCATTTTGTTCACACTCAGGTTTTCTTCCGAACAGCGTTGTGCTGTACGGCACGCGGGGCACCACAGCAGGCTGTTCTGGCACTGCTGAGCTTTTCAACATGTTTTCTGCTGCTGTAGCATCCTTGAGACGACTGCTTCTTGGCTTGTTCTTAAAGATATGATTAATCTGTTCTTTCATTGTGTTCCCAAGAAGACGCAGCATGTTCTTTTTCAGGCATGACTTCAAAGTGCCATTGATGATAGTATTGTACTTCAGTACAGTTGTGAGGTACTTGTACTTAAATGGAGTATTTTCTGCTGTTTTATACTTCCACTCCACTGCATTTTGAAGGCAAATATTGTAATTTTTACTCCACTACATTTATTGGATAACTTGAGTAAATGGTTACTCAGAGCCAAAGTACTGCATTTTTATTAGGGTTTTGGGTTTCGGTTGTCCCCCTGTCCAATTCTTGTGATGCGATATCTTGAATACCTCGAGGGAACAATTTTGGCCATAATTCAAAGATGTAAACGATAATCATTATAACATTTTACACAAATGTCTAATAGGATAAAATGATGAAGGTTATTACCTTTGATAACGAAAAGGTCAGAGATTAAATTCACTGTAACATCATAATATTCAGCTTTAAATGTTCTGCATGTTATTCTGCGACATAGCTCAGGAGCAGCAACCTGACTGGTGTGCGGAGGCATTTAACCGTGATGCAGTTGTTTTAATTAAATCAATATATTTTATCAATTGGATGAAAAAAAAACACTTTCCGATAATCAGACAATCATCCCAATGTGGGCTTTGTCACTCTTTATACTGCTTTGCCTGACCTCCCCCTTTGCTGCTGTAATGATTCCTATGGCCACTAGAGGTCGCTGCTTATAAAATAACTTTAAAAGGGTTATTATGCTGCTTTCTTAGGTGAACTCTATGGTTGTTTTTGTGATGAGGATGAGTGATAAAATGAACTTTTGATACTTGAATAGATTTCATGAAAGATATATTAAGAGTTTTACTCAATTGCTATTCGTATGAGTGACTATTAACAAAGTAATATCTTCAACATCTTTACTATTAGTAGATCGGACACATCAGATGTGATAAAAACAGAAACACCTTAGCAGCCTCACAAACATTTTAATGATGTGGACCCTATGATTTGCATGTATTTGTTCTCCATAAATTGTTAAATTAAGTAACCATACCTATATTTACAATAAAAGATAAAGCCTGTTATTGAATGAACTCCACAAATCTCTATGTTGTAAATGTAGGATGATTTATATCGGCTAACAACAGACCTGTGAAACATGCTTCAACCTCAGCCACAAAATCTTGGCAGTATCTGCCTTTGCCCTGGTCATTGCACTAAATTATGCTGTAATTATTCCGGTAAAAAATGGCCGCTGACACCCCACACACCCATCGGTCCTCCAGAAGGAGGTGAGATGGGAGTGTGTTTGTGATGATAGATGAGCTGGATCTCCCCCCCGTGCGTTGTGAGGAGATGACATTCCCAGGCAGCGCTGGCCTCACATCCTGGCTACCTTCTTCTGGATGATGAGACTTTTCTAGGGAGGAGTCTGCAGGCTTCATTTACCGAAGCAGCGGGGAATAATATAGTGCCAGCGTTTGGATGTGTCAGGTCCCATATCTCTGGCTGTTCTATTAGAAATAGACCCCAGTGCGGGACAATTAACCCCTGGCCTCAGCAGCAGATCTGTGCAGTAACAGCCCAGCACGGGACAATAAATCAAACCTAGAGGGAGAAACTCACACTCCCTCCCCTGCTGGTCGGCTGCTACTATCACCCAATGGGCCGAGCCCACATGATGGTAGATACGCTCCTGTGTTATCGTACAATCACTGGAGGTGCGAGAGTGATGTAGTGATGTAGGTTGGCTGTAGGCAAGGGCACCCTGAGTGTGTTTGTGCTGCAGTGAATACACCATCTGCAGAAAGTACAACACCTCGGACCAACTGTGACATTTTAAACCAAAGTGCAACAACTTCTCGCACATCTTCTTTCTTATCTCAAGCTGCTTTCTGGCAAGGAGCAAGATGTTTTCTTTACAGAACGGCATGTTTAAAGGTTTAATTTGCCTTGATTGAATTTTTGGAGTTTTGCTGGTTGTTAGCGCAGCAAAGAGCCTGTTTCTTCTTCTGTCATCTCGTCCTGCAATATTTGACATACTGGCTGATCAGGTAACACCCATCTATACCCATAATTAACAGTTTTCCTTGTATATCAGCACCGCTAATGAAGATCTGCTAATTCTGTAAAAGGTTCAAAGCATTTTCTACAGTTACTTCACAGCAAAAACCCTAATGAACGACTTATGAAGCAGTAGCAGGAAATGTTCGGTTTGCATCATCGGTAACTTAAAACAGCTCCAGTATGTCTTTAGAAAAGTGACGGATAAACAGTAAATTAAGCTGATGTGTAGGAGGGAAACTCCAAATCAAAGAAGTTCAGTTACAAGCTTCAAAAGTTTAGAGAGCTTCCTCTCTACACCTCAACACAGCCACACTCAGCCAGTAAGTTTAACAGAAGAAACAGCCTGGTTTGAAGTAAGCTATCACTGTCTGGTGTCTGTCCACCCTGGCACCAGGAGCATGACGGTAGGTCAGTGCAGTCCTCCGCTACAGTTGAAATGGATGTATTAAATCATCACAGTGCAGTTGAAGGTAAGCTCTTTGGAGCTTGAGGAAAAACTGCAAAAACGGAGAGCTGGGTGGGACCTTGATACCTTTTGAGCATCAACCAAAACATGTTTGTTGCATCGAGTGTTAAGAAGATCAAATGCTTTGTCTTTAAGGAATTTGTGTGTCAGATATTTTCTCATTCCTGGCCCAATACTCGGTGTGCTTTTATGAATATGTGCCGTGTGTAACTGCTGATTTAAAAAAATGGTTAACAAAATTAAAGTATTCAACTAATCAGAAACGTTCAGTGCTGAAAGTCCCGCCCCCACAATTCCTTCACTTTTGAAAAGTGCTTCGCCTGAGCAGAGACTTTTTTGGGGTAAAATATTATTCCCAGAGCTTAATTTTCATTGGTGGAAATGGACTGAGTTCCTCCAAAGGTTCCCAGTCCGTCCCTGGAGTCTTTCTCATGCCCTCCATTTTATTTGGCCTGTAACACACCAAACCAGTCCAACAATCGCAATAACCTGTTAATGACCGGACGCTGTGGCTATCTCATGGCACCCGTAGTAAAACAGAGAATAATGAAGCCTCGCCACAATGTGGCCAACTGTGTTTTTGTCTGCAGCCTGTCATATTGAGACCATTTGTTTAATGGCAGATTAGAGAAAAGAATGAGCGGCGATAAAGCTGCAGACCACAGGGGTCACCTTCAGGACCTGCTCATGGTTATTCCTATCATTAACATGTCGCATCTCGTGCTGTCCTGCTCCAATTATCACTGACACAGGCTCCGGTCTTATGACTGGGCTGTTCAAACTGCCCACTGTTAGACTGTAATTCTCACACTGATGGACTAATGTGAAATATGGCAACAGATGCAGAGAGCAACGACTGAAGCACATTATTCAGGACCCATGGGCCATTAAAGCCATAGCTATTAAATATAATTTGAAAAAATTAGCTTTTTGGCGCATGCAATAGCAGGTTGTGAGGTATTATGATAATCACTACAATCCCCAGGGTGCCTGCTTTCCCCAAATGTTATTACTATATGTACGCCTTTGTGAATGGGTTTTGGGAGATGTAGTCTTGTTTCTGAATGCTTTACGGGAGGGGTAATTCTCCTCAGGTGCGCGGGGCAATTATTGCTTTTGCCAGGGTTTGCATTCTTTTGTGCGAGTCTGAAGTAATTATAGCTCATTGCTCGATTAGTTTTTGGTCTGAGAGACTTTGTGCACATGAGAGCACATTTCATTTGGCACATTTTTAACACACAAACTCCTGCGTGTGTGTAAAGTCACATTCAAGCTGGTTCTGACCGTTAAAATCAAGATCACGGTCACAGATACTGTTTATACCTGGTAATTGATGACACTTTTGAGATACATGGGCCGTTAATAGTTCTTATGTGCTGATACTGTTAAAGGATAAGTTCACCCAGAAATGAAAATTCTGTGGGTGAACTTATCCTTTAAATTAGGAGTCTGTTTTTATGTTGGAGATTACAAAGAGTGGAATATTTGTGCCAGTCGACCACAAGTTGCCAGCAGTGACTGCTCTTAAGTTACTGTGTTATAGTAACCCTTGTGTAGCCTTTCATACCACAGCTGAGCAGCATCAGCTCTGTATGAAACCCTGGTTGTAGCAGCGTTGCAAAGCCTGCTCGGCCCGATTGTTCACAACAACCATAAACACAGGTCACTGCGTTGGTCTGAGGTGGTAGAGAGGTGGTCGGTGTGGCTGCAGTGATCATTACATTGTGGCTGGCTGCTACGTGTGCCAAGTGTGTTTAATGAAACTGGCCGACTCGCACAGATTATGGTTATCCAACACTTCTGACAAAGACTTTGTTTGGACATCTTGGTTGTATATCTCTCCAGTTTACACAAGGGCTCTGGGCAAATTAAGAAATAGAAATGACATGAACTTCAAAAATTCATCACAACATTAAGGCTTTATTAAATTTAAGAAATGTTGACTGCAGCAGTCAGTGAGAGAGTCAGTGAGCAGAGTTGTGATAATTGATTCATTTTAAGCATAAATTCCAACACTCTCTGGTTCCAGCTCCTCAAATGGGAATACTTGCTGTTTTACTTTGAAGAGAATCAGTAAATATCTTTGGGTCTGGGACTAAGTACCTTTGATTGTTTCCTTCCTTTGTGTATATGAGTCATCTGTGAAGTAAATCGACCTCTTTAAAAAACAAAATTTTGTTCCCTCCCTTTTTTTCAGCGGCAGGCTGCACGTTTGAAGAGGATTCAGACCCCAACCTGTGTGACTTCACCCAGGGGGAGGAGGACGACTTTGACTGGCTGCTGTTTCGGACGTACAGTTCGCCTTATGCCAGCTCCGACCTCCTGCGTGGTGAGTGGTCCTCTCTCCTACAGCTCTGTATAAATCTCACACTGGAACACAGCATGTAAGAGTTTAGGGGGTTTAAGAACAGAAGCTATTTTTCACGCCAGCAGTTGGTGTGTGCTTCTGCTATTTTTTTGTTTTGAGTCTGATAAATAAATGGACCTTTGTTTGTGCCCTGCATAAAAGAAATGTGCCTGTGTGCAAATCAGCCTTTACAGATGTCCAGCGTCCATTATGCATCAGCTCTAATGAAGCACTCACCCCCATTTTGTCTGCTTCCCGCTAACCCCAAGGATAATTTTATGTTAACCAGCCTCACAGGACTAATGGAAACCAGCATTTTCCTGCCATCATCCTCCCTACTGGTGGTTGCCAGAGGGAGATGGCATGCATAGTTTATAAGGCGCTCCTCCATCTCTGCATTAACAAATACCTACAGGGATCTGACAAAGAGAAGAGTGCTGTTTCAGCTTCTCAGCAGAAATATCGGTGGCAACAGCGGGCTCTCTCTGCTGAAGCACTCTAACTGTGGAAACTTGCAGCATGATTAAGGAACCGAGCTCCCTCGGGTATAACCAATCAATCCATCATATGGTAATGAGAGTTCGACCGGTCCATGACAGAAACATGCATGGTACATGAGAGGGAGAGAAAGAACTTGCAAGTTTAATGGTGGCAGCTTGGAAGAAATGTTTGACATCATCTGACAAAGAAGAGAGGATTAACGTGGCAGATATAAAGCCAAGAGGAACATATGTAAAGATGACGGGATAACTGTAGATCAGTCGAAAAGAAATGTGTATCCTTCAGGGAATCCTTTTGTAAGATATCGACTGGAGTAGCCTTTAAAAATGGTCAAAAACTTCCTGCAGGGATGAAGGGATTTATTTTTAAAAGCTGCATGGTCGTGATTTTTATTTATAGGACTAAAATTCCTTCCTCACCGCAGGCATTTATCCAGATCCTGAACTTGATAAATCCCAAATTTCATCCTGAACTCTTACACCACACCTCCACATCATCAGCATTCGGGTGAGAATCTGCCTGCAGCCACAAGCCAATTCACGGCAGGCAATGGGATAATTAATACTTTTCCCTTCGGGTTTAATTAAAACTTACTGCCCTGGCATTTAAAGTGTTCTGGGGCCCTCGGTGGAGCAGACGAGCACAGGTGGAATGAAGCAGGTACTGTAATCTGCACATGACGAGGCGGCGTGAGAGGCTCTGAGCATCAACTCTCGATCGATCAGCTCTGAGAAGTGGGAGACAAATTCAGTTTAATTTATTATCTGCTCATCCTTCAGGCCCACGCTAGAGGCAGTGTATTACTCATGTTCTTCGTCTGATTGGTGTCATTTCATTGTGACAGCGGCGTTCCTTCCTGACATTTTCACCGTGTTATTTCAGGTGGATAACCTTACTGCAGATATCGGCACAGGAAATGTTCCTTTTCTCTTTATTTTTTTCCTCCCCTTCTCTCTGACTTAATCCCCCTGTGTCAAGTTCTAGCCATGTATCACATTGGACAGCCAAGGTGGGGGGATAACAAGAGTTTATGAGATAAGGCTATTTACATTGGACCAGTATTAACTTTGTGGGGCTGAGAAACTGGTGTCGAGGGGAGATTAGTAAACACAGCTGAGATAGCAGCAGCTTGTGGCTCCCAGGAGAAATTAGAGACCGCCGCTCCCATGAAAGAGAAAATGGTCTTGGATAAAAAAAAAGAAAAGAAGAAGATGGAATGCGGTGAGATCTTAATAAGAATGTCCCATTTTTTTTTTTATCACAGTCTCCTTTATTTTGAATTAGATAGGAGATGCCCGGTTGCTATTCATAATCTGGAGTTCTCTTGCCGTTTTAATGAACAAGTCAGGCTTGCAGGATGATGACCTTGTATAGAAGAATGTGTCTGCGTGTCAAGTGTACCTCATTTTCTGAAAGGAGGATTAATCAGCTTGAAAAGTTCTGTGTCTGCTGCAATATTCATTATAGTGTATGAGTCAGGGTGGCCTTAAGGAACAAAAATCCATTAAAGTCTTAAACAAGCTTAAAGGGGCTATATGTAAGAATTTTAGATGGTAACGTCAAAAATCTGCTAAAAATGATCAACAGAATGTGAATAAGCAACAGTTTTCACATGATGACGTCTTCGTATTGTGTTGCAGAGATATCTACAACAGTTAGCTTTCTGACCAGCTAGCCCCGCCTGTCCCGGTCCAAAGCTCCTGTGCTAGCGGTGTAAACACTAACAGTCCTCTGGTGCCAAAGCTCCCAGTCTGGACAAGGACGTTACATTAAAACCTTGATACAGTGTTTGAGGCAGAGCCGCATTCATTAATATGAAAGCTGCTCACTGGCGCATGAAGCCAAAATGGCTCGACTTCCCGGCTATGAAACATCATCGATCTTCCACGTTGTGTGGCCCATAGAGCGTGCGCCCACTGAGCCGGCTGACTTCTGTTTGGGCACCTGGCTAACTTGAATAGAGATACAGTGATTTAATCTCGCAGCTCTTCTAGACTTTCCAAATTGTATTGGACCGAATGGCTCAAATTACGGAAGTTTAACAAGTAACGTCGTGCCGCTCAAAAAATTGTATCCACCATTTTAAAGTTGCGTCTTTAACAGTGTAAGCTGTAAGCTTTTTGGGCCCCAGTGTATCATGTGACGTAACATGGTTTGGTTTCAAAGCCTGGCGAGTCTGACAGCTATCTGCACAGCTAACTCAGCTAACTAGCTAAAGGCCAGTTATACTGTTTTGAGTATGAGTTTGGTGGCCATTGTTACATATTGCACCTTTAAAACAGCTTGCGTCAATAGATCTTGCTTTTTTTGTTCACCATATGTGTTGTTGTTTCCTAATTCTTATGAATCACCGGTCAAACATGTGGGACGTGATGTCCAGATGTTTCCAGAGAAACCACAAATCGATTCAAAGCAGAACTTTTTCAGCTCTCAGGCATCAACAACAAACATCAGGTTCTTTTCAGCCCACCAGAACCAAGAAGGCATTTTGTCTGTGCATGAGCCTGTTGCTGAAAGCTTGCAAAAATACGACACCGTGTTCAATATCTCAGCGTCATTTTAACCATATCATTTGTCTGTATTTTTGACTGGAAACAACAACCTTTTCTTTTATTTACTGTTGTGCAACCCTGATGTTTGAATGGGTGTAAAGGAGACATGAAGAGGTGGAAAAGGCAATTAAAACTGGTAACAGTCTGCTGAGGAACTAGTCATTGTTAAGTGCCACACAGAGCCTTTCTTTGAGCGCTATTTCGACCCAGGTTCCTCCTGTTGACAATGATCCCTGAGTATTAATTACATTAAAATAGTTTCCTGGCCCCAGGTAATGTTCCTGTGGCGAAAAGTATAAATAAGTATAAAAACAGACCACCTGAAGTGTAACTAGATGACTAAAGTGGCTGCATTGAGAAAGTAGAATGACTCCCTTCATTAACACCTTGAATATCTTGTAATGTCTTCAAGGGTGGATTTTTCCTTTTAGAAAGAATACTCCACCACTTTTGCATTTGTTGGACTCATTATGGATGGTTTAAAAATAAGGTAGTAAAATAGATGCCGCAGAAGCAGCGATTTATAATGTGTCTTTTTTATTCCACTCCTTCCTTCCTTCTCCCTGACAATCACATTAGCCAGAATACAACCCTTCTACCAACAGTTCGGTCAGAGATTTGGGTGTGTTACCGTTAATGCAGCCTGAGTCGCTAGCTTCTAGCAGAGATGAGGAGCAGGCTGCAGAGGTCTGCTAATCTCACTTCTTTCTGAGTCTGCACCCCACATTTTTTTCCCCCTCTGGAGCCACAAAAAGCATTATTCAACTTTGTTTTTCTTTCTTTCCTTCTTTCTTTCTTTTTTTTCACTTTCAAAACACTTAGATGTGTAAAATTGGTGCACTTTCCCTTAAAGGAGACCTATTATGCTTTTTTGTTTTTTTCCCTTTCCTTCGCTGTGTTATATGCTGTAGTTTCTTTGTGCATGTAAAAGGTCTTGAAAGTTAAAAAGCCCAAACAGGAGCTCCGCTCTCCCACAGAAAAAACTTCTGAGTGCCTGAAACACCTCGTCAGAAGTCCCTCCTTTAATTCTGTGACTTATGACATCACACCACAACACCATGTCACACATTTGCATAATTTACTGAAGCTAACTGGAGGCTGAAAACACCGCAGAGTCGATCGGAGACAGGGTGAGCGGGGCTGGCTCAGGCGTGTGTGAGCTGACCAATCAGAGGAGACTGGGAATGCAGGAGGAAGCTTTAAAGAGACAGGAGCTAAATCAGAGCGTCTCAGACAGAGGGGGACAGTATGAGACAGTTTGAGAAAACTGATTCTGATTTTGAGCATTAAAATTATCAATATTAGTAACCCCTCCCAAAAAATGGGAACCTGAAAACTAGCATCATATCTCTCTTAAGCTAAGCGCTCAGTAAGTGTAACACCAACTGAAATGCTCACGATTCAACCCTCCATGCGAGGTGTTCGTTCTTGTTCAAGTGCCACTGAGCACGCAAACCTCGCTCAGTTGTCAGCCTCAGCAGCCATACAAACAGTGTCTCTTGGATGTGCAGAAATGGGGGCTTTAGTTTCCAGCTGAGTCATACAGGAATTCACTGACAGCTCAGGAAAAGACTGTTAAAATATGCTCCTGCTTCTTTTTCTCTCCATGTGTTTTGCATGCTAATCTTGTAAATCCTCCTCTCCTTATCTTCTTTTTAGTAAATGTCTCCTGTGCTGTCCAGTGGCATACACACACACACACACACACACACACACACACCTAACTTTTAAAAATAGGCTCTGCCGCAGGCTAGAATCCGACTCCATCTGTGTGTTTGTACACCTTGCAACAAGCTACAAAGTCAATTGATTGGTTGTTTTATTAGCTACTAGCACAATAGATCCTTAAATAAATGCCCACAGGCATTTTGAATGGACAGTTGGAGGGGACTTCAGGTGTAAGGAAGGTTAAGACTGACATGATGCGTAGTTCTGAGCATTGTCCCGGGGTCAGAGCCTGGTCAGTTGGCACACACTGTAGCAGCAGGCTCAATGACGACCTTAACAAAGCTAATACACACCGTCATACTAACAGACAGTCGTCCATCTGTATCTCCAGCAGTCGGCTGCGGAGGACGATGTCATATCTCCCGGCCTTTACTATCTGTCACCTCTCACCCCTGCCTGGCCCCCGGCACACACCACGGACCAGCTGCACATGAGTGCGTGTGTGTCATTGGCGGCGACCTGAGATTCAACCGCGCCTGTGAAAAGATGAGGCAGAGCGAGGAGACAGATACATCTGCTGTAGGAGACGTGTTGTTATCGGAGCTGACCAGCCATCCTCACTGGTTTAATACCCTATTACACTGCCCTCCTCCACCTTTCCCTGCCGGCAGTCTGCTTTCGCCATATACTGTATGCTATATAGTTATACCATCCTATTTTAAAGGTCTCTATTTATTGTAGATTGAACATTCAGTTAGTTTTGCTCTTACAGCTCTGTGCATTTGTAGACAGATAATATACTTGACTTGCAGGGAAAATCGTTGCAATAGATAATTTGCAGATGGTTTATTTTATTTCAGGAGGCGACAGGTGCTATTCAATAGACTTTCTGCATTGTAGCAGTACAAAATGTTACAGATATCAGTCTGTCGGTATTAATTTTAATAGTTGGGACCTCTGCAAATGATTTAAAGCCGCCATTCCCAAACTTATAGTAAGAATGACCTGGCCCTATTTGTGATCAGAAAATCTTCTGGGACCCGCCCACACTTTTAATCACAACTCTAATTAACACGAGTCTAAGAAGTATTTCCTTCAAAAGCATTTTAGTTTATAAACAGAACAACTGTGAACGCAGACCTAAGGCAATGCAGTGTAAATTAATAATCCATCCACCTACACATAACAATTTGTAAACTTGCATATCTTTCAGCACATGCAGTTACAATTCCCCATCACTGACACAATATAAGATTTGTTCTGATGTTACATCAAAGACTATTCCTCAGTCGACCAATGTTGCCCGCCTGTTAGAAATTGTGTTTCCTGCAATACCACCCAGCGGTGCGAGTTAAGAAGGAAACAGACTTTAACAGAACACTGCATAAAAATAGGTCAGATAAATAAAGCGTAACGTGTAATTTAACTCCCTCGTTTTATCAGTTCTGATCACTTTTTTAAAATGTATTGTTAAGGACCATGCGCTGCCCACCTAGCGTACCTTCACGGCCACCCAGTGGGCCTTTGGGAATCACTGTTTTAAGGGGAAAAACGGATTTATATAATTAATATAGAAATCTAATATTTCTGTCCAATATCGCAATTGCAATTTAAATTAGTGTTTATTTTCAACAAATTAAACTAAAAGCCTGCATTCAGGATTTATTCAGTATTGAAGGGGCACTATGTAGTTTTGGAAAAGAAATTCAAAATCAGAATTTTAATATTTAGAGTATCGATGAGGTAATAATACAAATTCAGAAATACTTATTTTTTCCATAACTGAATAAACAAGCTGCTCTCAGAGGAAAATAAGGTCCCCAGAAAACTGTTTGAAGCTAGAAAGGTGGAACAGAAAGTAAAACAATGTGAATGTGTCAGTTTGTTTATTCAGTTTATTCAGTCATGAGTTTGTTTATGTAGTTTGTTTAGGCATTAAAAAAACATCAATCAATAAAGATCTTTCTGTTCTGATTAAAATTCCTGCTCCAAAATGACATAGTGCACCTTTAATCTAGTGGTGATTATTCCAAGCACAATCACAACCTTATCTTGTGTCTACGTAAATATACCAATCAGCCACCTAAGGGGGCGATAAAATAATGAACCCAAATGCAGCTACCACTAGCGACCCATACAATTAGGTAAGGTTTTTAATTGCACGAAACTGGGAGATGATGGGGCTGGGAGGAGCAGATCCAGGGATGGTACTTGGCTGAAGGTGGGTCTGAAGCAAAGTGGCAGGAATAGTGAACGAGCAGCAGGCTTGGCAGGTGAGGAGGATAAAGCAGGGCCAGAGTCAGGGGAGGCAGGATGAGGAGGGGACGGAAAAACAAGGTTACTCACAGGCGAAAAAGAGCACTGAATAACAACAGGGCTTGAACGTGGCTGCACTGATGGAAGTAGATGCGACAGGCTGGCAGGGTGGAGATGGCAGGGCAGAGTATTTGAAGGGGTCTTGATGATGAAGATGACTCCGGCACACCTGCAGACAGTCACACCAGCGAGAGAGACAGAGAGCTGGTCCAAGGCAGACAGGTTACTGGGGGACAGCAGATGTAACACCGCCACATCAAATAATAATACTGATATTGATCATCATTATTCATTACAATGCAATGTTCTGCTAGGAAACTGTGGGTCCACAATCCATCCAAACACAGCTGCAAACAAAGTAGACCTCCTCTTGGCGAGACAATGTGCCGTGTCATGCTGCATAACACTGCTCAGGTTCGGCCCGAAGTACCTGGCCCCCAAATTTATAAGATCCCAATCTGATTGAGCATCTGTCGATCCATGGATCCAACACCACAGGACACCCCCAGATGTCCTGTGTCTGTGCCTTGATGGGACAGACCTAAGTCCGATCCATGACTTGTTCCGCCAGCTCGATCTTAATAAAAGTTACGTAATGACCTAAGCAATGTATCAGCTTTGACAGGAAAGCTTGGCTTCAAGGCTAAAACTCTGCGATCATGAATGAAATTAGAGTTGAGATAAAGTAGTCTGTTGTTTATTTTCAGGGACGGTCTTGCAGCTTGTCCATGAGGAGAGAAGGGGCCATTTAACATCTATATTTATCATTTAGCTCGGGTTACAGAGGACAATTGCTCCCTTGAAGAGAGTTGTGTCCGGTTGAGCTGTTGATGAGTCTGCAGGGTTTTGTTCCAGCCAAACGTCCCTACAGCTGATTTCATTACTTAACACACCTTCAGAGCTAATTAGCGAAATCAGTCGGCTGCTCTGGTATTTGTTGGGAATGAAAACCTGCACCTTGCCACCGCTCAGGCCCGGACACCAGTGGCTCGCAGGAATAATTGCTTATGTCTCATTACTTCAAGGCAAAGAAGATCATATTTATTGATCACTGATGTATGATATAAATGTCTGAAAGCTCTGTCTACTTATAAACCATCTCAGAAATGCCCGTCACTGCGCAGAAGCTTTTAGAATATAGCAAATTAATAGTATTGTTATTCAGGGAGGTGACCATCAGCTCCCCCTTTATGCTTTCTCGACAAGGTAATGAGGAATCATTAATGTGAATGATAGACACCTTTGGGAACGGCTGCCAGAGCAGGCGAACTGGTATATACTCTGCGACCATTTCTTTAGTTCTGTGTTTCACTCACCCACACACAGACACCCAGGTGATAGGTAGGCTAAGCTAATGCAGCCTCCGTTTGGCTGTAGCTTCCATCTAATTAGTGTCACTTTAGAGGGACAGCTAGAGGGCTTTTAAGTGTAAGGTTGCCAGTTTAACAGTGTAATTGAGGCTCAGGCTGCACACTCAGGATCGTAGCCAAATAGACTTACTAGGTGAATCACCTTAACTCAGGTGAGATGAAGTGGCTGGTCACTTGAAGCATAATGGTTCAGCTCATGAAAAAGGCCGTGTGGGTGACAACTGCAATCAAGCTGGAGCATCTTTGCTGCATTCTGGATTTTGCTCACATAATTGGCCCTGTTTGACATACTCGAGAAGCGGGAGATTTGTTGTTTATCTTGTGCTTTAAATGATTTCAGCGCTCTTTGCAGAGGAATGAAAAGTAAAGCCAGCTGAAGCACAGGTTCACAACATTAACAGGTGTAGCTCACATTTCTGTTAGGGAAAATATTCTAATTATATAAATATTTTTTTTACAAGTTTTCACAATTGAACAATTACATTTGTCTGTAGATTAGGAAAATGTACAGCTCTCTGTTTATTAAAGGAGACATATTATGCTAATTTTAAGGTTCATAATTATATTTTGAGTAACTTCTAGAATAGGTTTACATGCTTAAATGCTCAAAACACGCTTCAGTTTTCTCATACTGTCCAGTGCTGCAGTGCTCTGTTTTAACTCCTGCGAACCCTTTTGGGTAAAATCAGCCCTGTTGGGCTGTACTTGTGAGGCACATTGAGCTAAATGCCAATGTCAGAAAGGTCACAAAGACAATGCTAACATGCTGATATTTAGCATTTAATATTGCCTAATTAGTACTAACCAGTAAGTACAACTGAGACTGATGGAATTTGGTCATAAACCAAACTATTGGACACACTGACATTTTGACTTGATGGTGCTACTATAGTAAAAGGTCACAAAAGTTATTACTAGTCAACCTGAGGGCCGCATTAATATCTGTACTTACCAAGATTGAATGCCAATGCATCCAACAGTTGTTGAAACTTGTGGGGCGATGGCAGCGAAAAGTAAAGAGGATCAACAAAATCATGAGGATTCATCATCTGGGAACTATGAATGACTTCAGAAATTCAATTTCGTGCCAGTCCATTTAGCAGCTGTTGAGATATATCGCTGGATAAGTGAAAAGTTTTTACTTGCACCAATGTCAGGGGATGATCAAACTCATCCTCTGGGTACAATGAATGTCTGTTAAACATTTCATAGCAGCCCATCCAGTGATTGTTGAGACATTAAACTAAAAAACAGCATGAATAAAAAAACAAATATTGTGCCAGTCCATTTAATAGTTGTTGAGCTATCTCTGTCAGAGATAGGAACAAACAACCAGCAGACCATCCATCGACCATATTCACACTGCGGCCATCTCCCTCTGGCATCATGCTCAGGGAGGGCTGCTCAAATCTCATACTGCTTTGTGTTCCAGCTTGCAAGTCGTATAAATGGAGGGAATCTGACAAGTTGTTATCATTTCACTGCTTCCTGACTCATCAGCAGCTTAAAAGTTGATGGATAGTCAACATCTGGAGAACACTAGGCACCTGATTGGTTCAAATATGTTGTTTTACCTTGAAATATGGCCTGAATTACCTCCAGATTTTCACTTTGTCTTTTAAGTTCCAATAAGAAGTTGTGAAATTATGACAATTTGTCAGATTTCCTGCGTTTATAGGACTTGCAACCTGCAACACAGCACTAGGCTGAGACATTTGAGCTTCCCAGCCTGTGCATGATGCCAGAGGAAGATGGCAGCGGTGTGAATATGGTCTATAGAGCCATACGCCGCTTAAAAGTATGATGGTCAACTTAAGAAAGAGATTGTGTTCCCATTATTACAGATAAACTGACCTCACTGACATATAGGAAACACAAAAAACATTTAGATTTGTGCATCAAGTCACAATTTCTATTATTAATAAATATTTCTTACAGCTTCTAATGTGTGTGGAGATAATATCGATTTGCAGTGTAAGCCCAGAGCACAGAGTTTAAGTCACAGCGATGCTCACAAAACTGCCCACACTTAATCGTTAATCCAACTCAGGCTCTCTGTGACTTTCTCAGTAAGCAAAAAAAGCATCTTTGTGAATCAAATGTGAACACTTGAATTAAGTTTCTACTCCCGCCTGCTGACTTGAAACGTGTTCTTCAAACACTTGAAGTTGTCTTTCTTCTCCTGATACCTTCCTCTTTTCTGCTAATCACACACACCCTCTTTAGTGATCGTGAGATTGGAATACGCTTTGTATGTGTGCCTGGTGTGGATAGTTTTAGTATGTGCACTTGGATATTTCCCAACCTCTGTGCACTCCGCCGCTCCTCTGGGCCCACACTTCGCTCCAGCTATCGCTGAATGTTCACAGATCACAGGCTTGTGGGCCTTGGCAAGTTGTGTGAAATGAGATTCTAAGTATTTCTTAAAATTCTCTCTGTGTAAAGGCCTGCATTTAGCTTTCTCAATACACATGAATTAGAAATGTTGGAGCAAATGTGCAGAGAAGTAAAAGTTGTGCATTTATTATTTCCACAATTCATGATTTCAATCAAATCTGAGCTAAATTAGTTTTAGCTGAGGGGGGAGCGTCTCTGATCTTTGGTGAGTTCTTGAACACAGACAGATGAGATGTCAGAACAAGATGTATGCAGATTTGTTACTTTGATAGCACTTCATTAATTTAAAAACTGTTCAGATTCTTGACAGCTCTCATGGCTCATTTTTCGCTCACAGCGCAACAGTTAAAGATCCCCAATCTGTACTTATTTTCTTACTTTCAGCTTTTTTCTTTTTTTTTTTTTGCAATTTATCATGAACTTAACAACTTTGAACCAAAATGTGCGCTGATTGATTACAACTTGATCGTGGAAACAGTTTCCCCCCAGGCGTCAGCAGTCCAGAGACCATGTAGTATCTAATTTCCGTTAAGAGTTTGATGCATTTGCATTGCAGTTTTTGCACGAGCACTAAGCGACACGATAAACACCGGACTTAGGTTGTAGTTTGTGGAACTTCATCGTCATATGTGAGTTGGATCAAGCATTGTAATCAAGTATTGGTCAGATTCATATTATTGACATGACATTGTTGGGTCGTTGGTTGTTCTTCCATCCGTCCCGGTCTTGTCAATGCGATATATCAAAAACGTCTTTACGGAATTTATTCAAATGTAGCACAAATGTCCACTTGGACTCAAGGATGACCTGATTAGATTTTTGGTGGTCAAAGGTCAAAATTAACTTTGCTATTACGTCATAATGTTCTGCAAAAAATGTTCTCCTCATTATCCAGTAGCTCAGGAACAACAACCGCAAAGCGTTAATTCTAGTTTTCAAGTATCTTCTGACTCATTTTCAGCAGTTGAATCACTCTGTAGAGCACCTTTGAATAGATTGTGCCCCATAGATGTAAACTTTAAGACATATAACAGACACAGAGTGCTTATTAATAAATCAAGTATTAATAAACACAAATGTCCAAATGTCTCAGCCAGTAATGGCAGAATATACAGCTGCCAAGGTTTTGTGCAGTCCCAGTGATTACATTCATTTTGGATGGTTCAGCAAATCACAATTAACACACAAACATAATGTTGACTATTTCGAATATTTTGCCATATTGACAATCTTTCCCTGAAGTGTAAACTGGAACTTTTAGTTAGAGTCCTGATTCCACAAAATGTGTAAAACATAAATAAAACAGAACGTGTTAATTAACTCCGCAAGGAGGTTATGTTTTCACCCGTGTGAAAACTACTGAACAGTTTCCATGAATCTTCAGGCGTATTTAGGTGGCTGGTATCAATGAGTGAGTACATTTCATGGGGATCCTCATAAATATATTATAATATATTAAATATGTTTTCATGGCGAGTAGTCTTTTTACAGTCACTATGCGATAACAAATATGGATAGAAACCTGCAACTACCACCACTGTGCAGTTGAGATCATGGGGATTCAGAAAGGTACCGACGGTTTTAACCTATGCTGATTCTGATCCAGATCTGTGGGGAGACTAAACCCGACTATACTCAGCAGCTGAACGTTTTTGCAAACGTTTTAAATCTTATACCCATTGAGATCTGCTCAAATTATGGTTCAGCAGTCGGCTGGTTTAAAATTTAGAGTGATAATTTAGTGTCCGCCCGTCCGTCCCATTCTTGTGCACGCGATATCTCAAGAACGCCTTGAGGGAATTTCTTCAAATTTGGTACAAATATTCACTATGACTCAAGGAAGAACTAAATCGATTTTGGAGGTCAAAGGTTGAGGTCACTGTGACCTCACAAAACACGTTTTTGGCCATTATTCAACACCACAGCTCAGGAACAGCAGCTGGACTGGTGCATGGAGACATACATATAACTTTTTTTTACCTCATCAACTTAATTGATTTTTATCAATATATGCTTATTCTGAATTTGATGCCAGCAACATGATTCAAACAAACAACAAGGAAGTTGTTGAACATTCCACAGGTAAAGCAGTTGGTTGGTAGCAGGTGATCATTATTGGGTATAAAAGAAGCATCCTTGAAAGGCCAGCAAGGATGCACCGGGGTTTGTTTCAGTTATAATTTACGTTTTAGACCATAAAAAATTAAAAAAGTTTTCTTTTCAGAACATAATCAAAGTCTTTCAGGAATTTCCCAATATCAACATGATCTTCAGCAGTCGGATTTTGGTAATTAAAAATCAGCTGCTTCAGCACTGGTTGAGTGCACATACCCGACTTTATGCTGACAATGATGACACGGTACAATTAACACAGTGGAAACTCCCATATGGTGCAGAAAGAAAACAGAAAAAGGCAAATAAGGACACGTAAGGGAGGGGAGAGCACATTAGCTGCGTGAATGGTAAAGGGGTGGGTACGTGTGGAAGCTTCATTAGATAACAGGAAGTTCTACTCAGAACAATGCTCGTGTTAATGTCGTCTATGTCAAAGTGCTGCAGGTTGTTAATATAAAAGTTAGTTCAACACTTGAGTTTATTAAATTTCCAGACAGAAGCAGACTCTTCTGACGCGGTACTCATTTCTCTATGGCATCTGAATGCTGCACACATTATTGCTGACTTGGTATTTGAATGGCATTACTCCAGCATACGCTTTATTTCATTGTCACGTTGACGTAATGTTCTCCTGTGGGAGTGTCGAGTCACAGATATCTGCATATAGTCATATAGTTGCGGTGCCCTGTGTCCCTCGGGGGCCTAATTCACACTTCAGAGGTCCCACTGGGAAAACCGGTTGTGCTGTGAAGGATTCACAAAATGGCTTCAACGGCGCACCAGCTCTTCCAAAGCATCCGTATAACCATGAACTCACAGTTTAAATTTCACAGCCATAAAGCACCTGATAACAATTCTGTTTGACGTAGAAAAACATCCCTGATGCTTTTGTTTTAAAACACAATCCTCTTAAAAGTAACTATCTGCTCCATATTTATATCAGCTGTCACTGTGGCTGAGGAGGTGACGGATGCATCATTTAGTAGTGAAACTGCAGTGTATGCTTTAAGCATCCTCACCATAATCGGGGTGAAAAGAGCCAGATAATGGGGAAGATAAACGTCCCTGCAAACGGCATGAGCAGAATTTGTATGCAGCCATTGATTCTCTGCTGCGAGACTTAATGATTTCAGTGTATTTCCTCTGCAGACATAGTGGGTGGCAATCCAGCTGCCAGGAGGGGTTCTGAGTGTACATCTTTTTTTTTTTCGTTGGAATAATATTGATCTGAGATGCAGGATCCTCTCGAGTTGGCATCTGGTTGGAGTGCCAAGAGGGTCCTTCAGGTAATAAAGAGTGGGGACAAAACATTTTATTCTTCTTCTTTATGTTCTCTCTTAATCTCCCATCCCGAGCCGTCGTTCTATCTCGTTCACACTCTTCCTCTCAGGTGCAATTTAATTCAGCAGTGTTACCATAATAATTCTTGTCGTGCATAACACTCAGTCAGTAATTGATATGTAGGCGCTGCTTCTGGGTGGAGCCATTTGCATTAAATCGTGTTAACTGATATGATAATGAATGTGAAAGGCCTGATGCAAGCAGAATGACTAACCGGAGATGGATGGCTATTTGAATTATACACAATAAGTAATATATTATATCAGGTCTCAGGGGTCCAAGGCTCGTTCTGCATTTGCTGTCTGTCTTTTAGTGGGATCGGCCCGCGCTGCCAGGATATAAATAGTCCGTATCACATCTGGCATCTCCGTCTTTATCTTCCTACCGTCCTCATTCTCCTTACTATTCTTAATATGTGATGAGGAGAGCGCTAGAAATATGTGGAAATAGATGGTAGAAGTGAGACTTAATAAAACATATTCTGAGACGTGTTAGGATGGTGATATATTAGGCATTTACTCTAACGGATAATGATGTAAGTGACAAAAATGTCTGTAAGGTGTCTGCCAGTCTGCTTAGTATGCTGTCCATCTCCGTGCCTTTAACCAGACTGCCGACAATTAGCTTCTCAAGCTTCACCAAACATTATTATTCTCCATTAGCACACATAAAAGGCAAAAAGTTATTACTTTATGAAGGGCGTGGAAGAAGAATCGGGCTGAAACAAAGATGAATTAGCTGCGGTGAAGTCATTGACTTTGTAAAAATTTAGATGAATCTTTTTGTTCACAGCATCATCGTTCTTAAATCGTTAGAAGTCTTTCAATGGTTGATTCAACAGCCTCTGAAATGAGCGTTCTGAGGAGTGCCTCTTGTGCTTTTATGGCTTCTGTACATTTGATTCCCCTCTCACAGTCCCAGCCATTACTGTTTTTACTGCCACCATCAAATCTTTTCAGCGTACCTCCTACCTTCAGAAATATCGACTGCAATTAAAGAGTGTGAATGGCTTGAAAAAACAAAACAAAAAACCTTGACCGTTTTTTGCCGCCGTGATCAAAATGTGGCTGCAGACGTCGACGCCGGCCACAGCTTGAAGCCTTGAGTATTTTTAGCATAACACAAAACATGAGAGACGCAGGCGAGGTAGCTCGATTGTGGCATTGCGGCCTGCCCCGCTTTCTCTGTGTTGTTTGTAATCGCAGTGAAGAGCATGTCCCTCCGAGGAACACTCCCAGGTTGTTACGACTAATGACTGCTGGGGGTTCTCCAGGAGGAGCTGTCTCACAGCGTTTGCTCACATATTAATATCAGACGATGGGAACGAGGACGATGGCACAGCAACACATGCGTGAATAAACTTGGCACGGGCGCTCGGATGTACACATACAGTTTGCTGACTTACTGTATGTTTTGCATATACAGTAATTGGAAACGAGCTCTGAGAATCAGCCGCTTTGCCTGCGTGTCAGTTTACGATAGTTTTGAGGCGATGCCATAAAACGAAATCTGGAAGCTCTGCATCAGTTTTATTGTGACAGTACAATTATGAAGTTCCAGCTCCCACTGCTATGTGGGCTGCTTCCTTGTCACCTTGCTAAGGGCCATGCTCTCTAAAGGGAGCAATAGAAAAAGCCATAATCATAACTTCAGTGGAAACTCATATTCTTTTATACGCTTTGCTTGTAATGTTTTTCATTGCAGAGAAAACAGGGAATTTCAGAATCCAACTTGTGGGAAACATAACATTTCAAAGGCCCGTCTCATGGTTCCTGCAGGGAGGCGAAGCCGCTCCTCTCATCTTCTGATGTGTTCTCTTTGAGGTGGCAGGGACGGTCTGCGATACTCAGCTGGATGCCCCTTACACGGTTGCAAAACACTCCCACAGACAGCTGCGGGATTTGCACATCGCTTAACCTAATTTATTTGAGGCCTCTTTGGGAGCAGAGGAGTTGTCCCAGCTCAGGATCACATGCACCTATTTTTACACACACACACACACACACACACACACACACACACACACACACACACACACACACTTTCCATTCCGTCGGGTCTCAGGCTGTCCTCAAACTGCACATTTGCACCTGCATCTCAGCTCATCTCTCACTCGTCTGCTCACTCCCCGGCCTTCTCCTCCTCGAGTTTTATTTCACACCCAGCTGTGGCATGATATCGAGAATGAGATGACACGGCAGTTCAGTTGCTGAGCTTCGGTTGGTGAATTATAAATGCCTACTCACACAGACAAATCTGGAGTGCTAGACTGCGATCTCGCCTGCAATTCTCCAGAGGGGGCGAGCTGTCTGTGGCAGCAGCCGAACACCAGCCCCCGTTGTCCCAACCTGCGCTCATCGCTGCAGGCGTGTACGCCTCTGGGTGCGACGTGTCGTTTTTTATTTACTCAGATGTCTCGGGACGAGGTGTACCTGCTCAGTTCAACTTCAGTCCCTCACTCTCCTCGTAGTCCTGTCCTCTCTTACCCCGTGTCGAGAAAAGTTCTTTCAAAAGCACACAAAGCCAAACTTGCTGCAGAATACAGCCAATTAGAGACTAATCTAACGATGCACAACAATTTCCGCAATGCACTGGCCTATCTTTTTTAATTGAATTAGGAGGGGAGCAAAATAAAGCTCAAATTCCCCCCCGCATTTCTCGGCGCTTGATTACAGAAAGCACAGACTGTTAAAAACTCCGGCGGCTGGGTCAGAGTCGTGCTATTTCCTGCTACGATTAGAGGGCCAGATAACCAAGATTTATTAGGCAAACATCCCGACAATTAATTAGGAAGCGGGGCTAGACTAATCCTGTTTCCACGGGCTTTAGCGGGTCGAAGCTCCTTACACTACCAAGAGGAGCAGGGGAACACTTCAAAGAGGAGGCGAATGAGGGAAAGGCTTAAATCAGCTCCCACATATAAGCGTGTGTGTTGGTACAGTATAATTACTGTGTCTAGCGCCTGTGTTTGTGCACGAGTGTGCGTTAGAATAACACCCTGCAGGAGATATGCTTTGTGTATATGGATGGACACATGCCTTGTTGTTTACAGTGGCAGGGTGTAGCTGCAAATCCTCCCTCTGACGTCTTAAGCGTGGAGGTTTAGCCCAGTCCCCAGTTCAAAGGCTCGTCTCTAATGCAGCTGGCTTTCAGGCTCGTCCCTCTTTTTTTTCTTCTTCTTCTCCTTCTCCTCCCCCCTGCAGCTCAGCCCGGCTCCATCTCATGGAGACCTCGCGCCCTGGGAGGCTTGGCAGGTCGCAGCACCACACAGAAATGTACAGTCTGCTCTCTTTGTTCGAGGCACGCTCGCCATTTGGTCTCGCAAGACCTCGGGCTCGTTCGACGCAACACACACCAGCAAGCAGATGGTTGAGAAGCTTTGCTTCGGTCATTAGCGAGCCATCTACTTTGGGACTGGTGCTATTTTTTTTTTTTTTTTTATCACAAAAAGTCGAGCTAAAGCTGCAGCGGAATTCAGCTGAAGGATCTCTCTGTGTGGCAGCAGTTTAGAGTTTAACTGAGGTATATTTGAAGGGCTTATTATGCACTGAGTGGAAGTAAAGTGATACCTGAGCATATGGTGCAAAACCCTCGAGGAAATATGAGTTTGCTGTCGTTGTGACCCACAATAGTTGATGGACAAATCACAGACATGAGTGCCGAATCACAAACTCACTCCTCACTCTGAAAAATTAGCGCATAAACCTTTCACAAAACGTACGGCTTCACGACCCGAGCGTCCACATCCTCAGCTCGGTCCCTGTCAGACTTGTGTTGCCTCAGGTTTAAACACACAGATTCGTTCTTCATTCCGCCGTCTCTCCAAATATAAATAATCCTTCCAGTTAATGTTAGACTCTACCTCACTGAGAGACTGGAGAGAATTAATTATGCATTTTGAATAAACAGTACAACTCCGCTGTTCTCACATGACATTTTATATTTTAATTTCCTCCTCATCTCGTGCAGCCAGATTTATATTCATGAAAAGATGTTAAAACAAGTGTCTACATGACATTTGCCGAATTATATGCATACTTCCACAAGATGCGATGGTGAAATAGTGTATCTTGAGCCCTCCTCGTGAAGTAGTAGTAGCATAGAAGTCCTGAAAACGTCCTTGTGGCGAGGAAGTCCCCAGAGAGGCTGAGAAGGGGGAATACAGCTCTTTGGACGGCACTGCGCAGGTGTAAATGTGGCTCATTGTGAGGAAGTAAAAGGAAGCACATATGTGTAGGTGTTCACTTCAAAAAGCACATACTGTAAGTGCTCAGCAAACCTCCTACGGATAAAACAAGGTTAAAAACAACTTCTTTGAGCACAAGGTAGCTCTCTGCCCGTGCACCTGTTCAAACCTGTGAAACTGAGGCCTTTCATGCCTTAACAAAGTTATTTCTGAGCACTGTCTTGGCTGCGTTTACTGTAGAGTCAGCCTGTGGATCCTTCGGTCTCCGTCCATCTGGCTCTATTGTTGATTGCAGACAGACTGGCTGATGAGCGCAGCCTGGATGTAGAAGGCAGAAATAGGGCCCTGAGCTCGCAGGAGCTCCCTTAGGCTGGGTCTTGGCAGGGCTTTTCAGAGCTGCTCTCTCGCAAACCCTCTGAAAGCGAGCACAGCAGTCTCCACGGTTGCCTAATGGCCATGCTGCTGCTCTTCAGAGTTTGGCAGTTGACAGTTTCTGATCCTTTTTAAGCAAGAGATAAAGCCCTGGCAGACAACGAGGAGCGGAGTCTGAGTTGTCCGTGGAGACTTAAAAACTAGGAGAGTTTTGGGAAAAAAAAGGTTTTGTGTGCTGTGATTTATTGATTATTCCAAAGTGAGCTTTGTAAAAACCACAGCGTCTTCCCAGAAATGCCCGAGATGGCTACGCCGACATTTTGTACATTTATCACTTTGCGAAGTTTGCTTGCACGAAATTCCCTCACGGCTCGCTGACAACAGAAACCAGATCCTCTGACTACTGACATAACAAGAGGAATGCAATACACTCGTGTTCAGAAGTTTTCTGATTTCTCTGCGGGCCGTTTCACAGACACGCTGCATCACCAAAACGCAGGTTAAGTAAATCACTGTTTGTTTCACCATGCGTTGCGCACATATCCAGTCCAAGAGGCGAGTGGCACGCTGGAGGACACACATCCCAACACTGGACCGTGCCTAGCCCATCATCTGTGACCAGCTGTGATTAATTCCCTCAAGGTGCACAGATAAAAGAGAAGGAAATAGGGAAAAAAATGAATTCAATCTTGGGAGAGGAATATTAAATAATAAAACTGGAAGGAAAGCAGAAGGGCAGCAGATTACATCCAACGGAGGGAGGAGAAGGCAAGGAAGTCATGAGGAATATCCAGTCCAGATTTGTTTTCCCTGTGTCTGTTTTAATCACTCCTCATTGTATTTAGTGTGCACAGTTGCGTACCTAAGGCAGTGTGCTGAAAACAAAGGCTCAGCGAGTACTTGGCTGCGCCGCTTTGCTGCCTTACTACATTTTTTTCTTTTTTGGTGTGTTTTTTTTTCTGAAGGTTTTTCTTCCTCTCTCACAGTCTCGTTGTCAGGACGAGGATGTCACGCCGCAGACAGGCACCACAAAGAGGGCCAGAGAAAAAAAAAAGAAAAGCTCTCAGCCAGCGGAGGTAGTAATCGATGGGACGTTAAACAAAAACAGAGGAAGAAAGGCACACTTTCTGCCAAGCTGTGGAAGACAGAAACCACTTTCATGGTGGAGGGGAAAAGAAAGCCTCGACTAGCTCAGCTTTTCTGTTGTATACAGACAGTTTTTTTTTGCAGCAGCAGTAGTGGAGAAAAGTGATATGTGATACGAGAGCAAAATGTGGCGTCTTTTGTTTAAAACATGGCGCCGTAATTAGTCGTCACAGTTTCCATACTATTCCATTATGTTGCCACGGAGCCACGGAGACACACAGCAGGTGTTTGTTTCCAAACAACAGGCATTTCTCATCGAGTGACAGCCACAGTCACTGAGCAGCACTTATGGCACTTTGCTGCATTTGTTGATTTGCATAAAAAAATCTCGAGATTACTAAAGTATGAATATTGAATTGAGTGCTCGTTTTTCCAGCTGGATATCATTGGCTGGTGTTTACTGGCAGGGCAGTGGTTTCACTGGTTAATGCTGTCTGTTCACTGTAATGGTTCAAACCTCAGCTTTCTGTGTGGAGTTTTCTACCATGTTTTTGTGGTTAAATCTCTTCACACAAGACCCGCAGGACGAGTCCAATTACCTATGCGGGTCAATAAGGCAGCCCTTTTTATATGTCACAGGTGTCGTCCATTACCGGCTCATTAGCGGATGCCTTCAATTAAAGAGAGCCAGTCACGAAGGCACTGGTACTGGGACGCCTTAGTGGAACAGAGGCGCTATTAAAAAGATTTGGTTGAGTTCAGTTTGTTGCATGCCAGACAGAAATACTTTGGTTCACTCAAATCACATCATATTCCTCACTTGCCTTTACTGATATCTAATATATGCACATACTTTTGGTTTGATTTGCGCAGGTTTGGAGATGTATCTGACATTTCTGCTTGTGCTCCAATCTTGATACCTGACAAAGATCCTGTTTGGTCTTGCAACGTTGTCCTTTTTCTAGTAATAAACATTTTAGTCCTTGGGAAGCAGAAACCAGTTACACCTTTAGACTCAGCAAGCTGCGCCTGTGTTTCGTTCACTAATTACCCCCCCCTCAGGACAAAGTAGTACACGTTTAGGGTTCGGCAGTTGCTCAGTCCATAGGGATTTGGCTTTGGGACCGGAGGGTTGCCGGTATCAGACTAGCTATCTATATGGAGTTTGGACTGGTAGTTGGAGAGGTGCCAGTTCACTACCTGAGCACTGCCGAGTTGCCCTTGAACAAGGCACCGAAGCCCCCTCACTTTGTCTTTACACCCAGTGAGCACAAACCGGCATTTCAACATTGATTTCTAGTTGAAACCTGGGTGATTTCCTAACAGAAACTGCATTCATATTTCTCAGTTCAAAGTCAGTATTGCGAATCCCGGTGAAGTAAAGTCTAAATGCAAAATGTAATTACTGTCTTCAAAAGATCATTGAAAAAACGTTCACTTTTGAACCAGTTGTAATTTCAACTGAATAATGCTCACCGAGCAAAGTTAAAAAGACTGAAAGGGATTAATGAAGCACATCTTCTAAAGGAGAATGAAAATGGTTGACAGCGAGGTCACTGGATCAACAAGAGAAATCCTTGACGTTGTTTTTGGACGTCAGCTAAAAGCAGCTAGGGGACCTGTCGACGACAGGAATTATTATACATCTTTTTCACCTAACAATAACGTACTAATGACATTAACAATGACTGGGTTAAGTTTAAGTGTCCCAGTAAGCCATCACAGCGTGACAACGATTGACTTTGACTGATTAAACTGATAGTCAGACTACATATAGACATCCAAATGTATTGATTATGTAGTTCTTGTTTATTGTAAGTGGGTCTGATTCTCTGTGAATTCTGGGTAAACAGGAAAACATGACTCATAATTTGTGCTTTGCTAACAATGTTGTGGTAAAAAGGCAGGAAAGTAACCAAATAGAAATAAACTACAGCAACAAGGACATCGTCAGTAGTTTACATTTGTTCCAGGTAACTGTCCGAACAAGTCGGTCTAAATCCTGCCACATTAAGAAGCCACAGCCAAGCTAGGGATGTCTGTTTTTTGTTTTTTTTACACAGAATTAACTGCAAAAATGTCTCACCAAGATTGTGAAGATTTAGACAGCTTGGTGGAACAGATGCATTTAAAAGTCTGTCTGAAGTCTGTTAGTTAGATAATAATAATAATCAAAGTGTGTGTGTGAAATGGACCCACTATAGTCCAGACGACCATAAAATATCCTTGTGAAACCAGCACCGGGACTCTAAAACGGAAAGAGCTAAATGGAATTCAGCCATCATTAATTTTATTATTTACACCTGTGCTTTTCCTTCTGTGACGTGTCAAAATGTCTTCAGTAAAAAATGGGACTATACAGCACAGTCCTGCCTCCTCCCGGTACTCCAGCTGCACTTCCATCACTCTTATTTTATCTCGGTGAGTGTGAGATAAAATAAGAGAAACACCTTTTTAATGATCCTCTATTAATTGTAAACATCTCTGGGAATTCCTCAGAAAATGTCTGCAGCATTCTTAGCGGAGGCCAAGGTCAGAGCTACAGTAGCTGTCACAATGATGAGTGGTTCTCACTGAGATAGAACGTCTGCCCACCACACAGGGGGGGATTGACAGTTAATCACAAGCACATTACACCTCTGGGATGGGCGGAACTGCAGCCTCCTGCCTTTGGCTCCAGCCTGCCTGTCATTATGATGACTCTGCGGCCTATCAGTGTCGGCCTCAGATTTATCTATCAGCCACTAGACTGTGGCCTCGTCTTGGGCTGAGCTTGGCACCTGTCCATCCATCAGCCTCTAAAGTCCTCCTGTGGCGCCGTGGACACAATCTCTCTTTCTATACAGCGCCACATGGCAATGCTATTGTTCACAGCGCTCATTCAGAGAGTACAACTAAATAAATGCTAGGCAGCGTTTGCGGCCGTGGCGACGCGCGTCTACAATACAAATCTGCAGAGCCAGAGAGACGTTTTGTCATTGTTGGAGCACTGTAACTGTGTTTACATCCACCGGAGAGAAAGCTGGCAGAGTTTATTGGGACCTAAGTGTTTTGGGACGATGGTGTGGGTGGACAACTTCGCTGATGGCGCCGGTGAAGGTTTTTTAAAACAAGCTGAGTAATTACTAAAAAGCATGCTGAAGGCCATTTAAGCCGCATCCGTTGACACCACTGTGACACGGATTTCAAGATTAGGTGTATATGTGTGTGAGCGGGCTGTGTGTTTGCGTGTTGTGTGGGGGGAAAACGAGCAGATTGTATATAGGGTTGTTATGCTTGAATGGCTTATCATGCTGATTTATCACTGTTGACTCTAATATCCGGGGATACAGTCTGCCTAGAGCCATACAATTAAATCACTACAATGTTGACTTTGAGTGGAGCTTTGGAAACTACAAATATCCTTCAAGTACATGTGCTGTGACAATCGTGTGTGCGTTTTTTTTTTAGATAGATAATTCCCAGGAAGCGCTTTGGACTTCCAAGCGTCACAATATTTGCCAACTGTCATTCATTTGCTCTCCCGACTAGCTCATTAGCTTCGTGTCAGGACCGATGACCAAACCGTGGCGTGCGTTATTATGTGGCTGCGCCCTGCATCCCCGGAAGCCTCCCAGTTTACCACAGGGGCATGTCGCCATGCTGACATGTTAATGGGATCAGTCATTGATAACAAGGAGCTAATGAAAATCTAATCAGACAACTAGCCTGTCGCCGGATTGTCTTCTCCTTCTCTGAATGTCACAGACGTAAAGCTGCTCTGCCTCGGAGAAACACTTCTATCTCGGGTCTCATTAGCTGGTGCGACTTCCAGTGTCATTCTGTTTATTGTTTTTTCTATATAATTATTTATTTAAGTATTACCTCCACCAAGTAGGGAATGTTTTTGCCCGTTTGTTGGTTTGTAAGCAGGATTACATAAAAACTACTGAACGGATTTCCACGAAACTTTGACAGATGATGGGTCTCAGCCCAGAATAGACCCCATTAACACGGATTGAGGAAACTTTCCTCACTTTAATTTCTAAGGGAATAATGCATGGATCTTGATGAAAAAAAATCAGGCATACGTAGGTGGCTGGTTTCTTTGAGTGAGTACAGTTTGATCCAAAACAAATCTGGATCTAGCAGATTTGAATATATTTTATTTGATATTGGATTAGGCTTCATTGAATTCAAGGGGACTGTCGTACCTTGGCGGAGGTATGCTCTCTACTGAGTGCCATTCTAGTTTACTTACTCATTTTCTCTATCCATTTACACAGTATACAACTTCTGCTAAGGGTCTCAAAAGACTTTGCCTGATGACTCGTGAAGTCGCATGGGATCATGGGAGTTGTTGTCTTCGTTGTCTAATGAGACACAGGCAGAAACGTCCTTCCAGTGCCCTCTCTGCGTGCTGGTGCCCCACCGCCTACAGCTGGTGCCCTTTTATTCTTTCCGTCCCTGCTGCTCAGTTATCCCGAGTCTGCCACGGTTCTCTGTTTTTTTTTTCTTATGTTCCCAGAAGTTATAGTTAGAGTATGGATATTACCTGGTTTGAGAGAGTATTTTTTTAGACATTTTATCGCAGAAATGTGACATATTATATCTTGAATCATTTTTAGGGGCTAGAAATGACCCCTGATGATATAAGAAACAGATGAGAAAACCCTTTGAACAGGTTGCCTTTCCTTTGCAGCGGTGTTAAATTTAGCTCTCCTGTTGAAGGGGCATACAGGAAATGAATTAATGGAGCCCCATTAATTCATTCTATTTTATCTTCTTCCTCCTGGGGTGTTGAGAGGCAGGACAAAGAGTAGGTCAAGGCGAAGGCCAAGATAATGTTTTAAGCATCCCAGCAGAGAAGGTCAGACGGATCTTTACATGGAGCGGTAAACCTATACTTATTCAACAGTTGAGGAGACGGAGAGGATTCAGTTTTGCATATGGTTGCACTGTCATGATGGAGGACAATGTGTTTTCTCATCTCTGTCCGTGGCGGTGTTGCTCAGGGGAACAGCTAACTGGGATGGAGCCCTCAAGGCCTCGACGCTGCAGTGAAATAAATGGGCAGGCTTTACAGAGGAATGTGTGAATGCCCTGTAGGCGTTCAATGTAGGACAGCGATAGAAAGCCATATGTGTATTGTCTGTCTGGAGACGTCATGTTGCACCTGAGTTACATTTGAACACATGCTCAGCTGTTGATTTAACATGCATATAATTACACATTTTGTACAAAAAAAACAACAAAAAACAAGTCTTTAAGCATACATAAACCTTTTTTCTTTTTATTGTGAATGTGTGCCTGGAGAGAAATGAGTAGAGATTTGCTAAAGGTGTTACAAGTTTAATTCTGTGAGTCTGTGGAGGCAGATTGTTTTTAAGAAAATTTGATTTTTATGCAAAATCAAATAGTTAAAGAACTCATTAGGTACAAACCGTGAATGCATTCAATTTTAGGCTTAAAAAGACTATCGGTGTCTTTTATGTCTGAGCAGCCTCAGGATAAATATAATATTTCACCAACCTAATGGAAAATACTGATCTATTGATCATGATGAATGGTGATATAAAAAGACCTGTGAACCCGTAATGAAGCGCGGCACTTATCAATATTGTATTTGCTGTTATGGACGCTCTTGGCTAATTGTGCTGGGGGAAGAAGCGCGTCTTTCAGGGCCGTGTGATGTGTTCTCGGATGGTGTTGACTGACTGATAAAGTGCTGCTGAGTGCAAAAGGGCAAGGTTTATGGATTTGTGCAATACCCTGGAGCCACAGCTGAGCAGGAGAACAACAAGGTCCTGGCCTCTTTCTCCACATGTTCACACTGTGTATTTTCTCAGCTTTGAGCTTATCCTCAGTATGTTCCAGGCGGAGGCAGCGAACCGGTCTGCTGTATCACAGCCATCTTGCGTCCCTCACAGAAGCATAGCACAGATGCATATAAGAAAGGTGTTTGCAGGTGATTGCTGTCCTGCAATGCACCACTGGAGCAATAAACATGAGCATCAAAGTACCGTCTTTACAGTCTTTCATCTCAACTAGAAAGACTTCCTTTTTGATTATCATGCAGTTAATTCATGGCGCCAGTCTCAATCGGCTAAATGCAGTATCTTTCTGGCCTGGAGGGCCCTATGACATGTTCATTCTGCTGAACAGCAGCGTGGGCTTGCACTTTGACCAGACTGCTAATGGTGATGCATGGCTCATTTGTGAGCAACTTTTTTTTTTTACACATCGAATGGAGACAGCATTAATCAGAGACTCGTGGTTATTTAGTTTGTCTGTCCGTGACTGAGGTTACAGCCTCACTGCATTGCCGATGACATCCCCGACCACCCTCTGGCACCGCGGGGGATCTTATCCTTGTTGTCATGTGTGCACTCACACTGTACAACACAGGGCTGCTGCGTGTAAGTGGACTCCTTCAAACTCAATCACGAATGAGCTTCTGCATTACACCCAAAATAACATATTTTATTTCGATGTACAAGTATGTGTGGTCCATTGTTAGCTATGCAGTATTGCTGTGCGAGGTGGAGTATTTCTGCTGCAGAACCGAACAGCACGGTTGCAGTTCCACTTCATCAGCGTCTAACTGTTTTAAGGGGATCTTATGAATTTTAACAGTCCAGAATGCATTAAAAGACAAATTTGCAATTATTCTGTTAATTTGCATTTTCAGCAGTTAAAGCTGAACTAATCTCTTTTAATGAGTTACTAATTTCAGTCATATGGTCAAGATCTGGCTGAGGGATGTGAGGGATTTTCTTCTGATTTTTCCAGACTGCAGCAGACACCACCTCTGTCTGTCTGGCTGTGGCTCAGATGGACAGCTGGTGTGACAGAGTCGCTCATGCATGCACGGGAAATGTTGTTGCTAACCCTGAGTGATTGCTGTGTCAATTTGGCTTGGACTTATAAATGAGTTCTGCTAAATCATTTCTAAAATCCATTGTACTTCTAAGGACTTGCCTATGGTTAAGTCTACAGCGGGGAAGGGCAACTATGCACCGTGCTTTGCTGAGAGCATGCAGGACTGCAGTGGGTGATTTGACTGAAAAGCACACTTTGAACCATTGAGGAGGTAATTAGTCAACTTACATGTAGATTCTTCGGTATTTTGACGGTCGGTTCCCTTCAAGTGCTCTTTCCACTGTGGAGTTAGCAAGTTGGAATTATTCTGAAAGGATTTGAGCTATTTTTTCCTTATAAATACCAGAAATGCATCGTGCTCCAGCAATATAATGATCCAGAAAGAATTCACACCGATGGTGAAACTGAGGTTTTTGAAAATACATTAAAACAAGGATGCTCACAGTAATTGCATTTACCCTGAGGCCACCAAGGTAACACTGAAGGTAACTTCTTGGTTGTCAGTAGCTGCGTTTACATGGAAAATATTTCTTCAATCGGACTGAAATCATTGTGATTAGAGATTCAAACTTAACTGTTTACATGGACGCTAAGAAAGTGATCCAAGAAGGACGCCTCAAGCATTTAATCACAATATAACCTTTTTGACACGTGCAAAGTGTTTCTGCCCGCTGTGAAACTAATCTGCCGGAAATATGACAGAAGAAGTTTTTTTCCAACAGTATTGGGAATGTACAGTTTATTAATTAATGTGCACCGACTTTCAATACACTTTTATGTTCATGTTTATTGAGATACCGCTAGCTAATGGTGGTGGGACGTTTGCTGTCAAGATTGTCGGACAGTCTGTCTTCAAGCCTTGTGACGTTAGTAGGCTGCCTTCTGAAACCACTGTTTACTCTGTACTGTACTGAGTGTCTACTACTGTATACAGACACAGTTAATATGTAAATGAGAGAGTTATTTTGGACACAATCCAGCATAATGTGTGTGTTTTAAAGAAGCTATATTAGACGATGTGTGGCAATTATTGTGTACACCTGTCGTTTCCTCTTCGGTCATAGAAAGACTGTGAACTGAAGCCCTTTTGAAGTGATGTAATGCATTAAGACACACAGACTGAGGGATACAAAAAAGTGTACATCTTCCTTCCTTCTCTCTTTCCTCATGTGTCCAATTGTCCGCCTGTCTCCTGGGCAAATCTGGCAGTTGATCCTGAACTGCCTGGAGGAAGATTCAAAAGGTCAGCACAAGCCGACTCTTGAGAAAACGCACCTTTCCTCTCTCCCCGTCTCTCCTCGGGAAGAAGACAACAACACTTGCTGACGTGGCCTTATCTTTCTCAAACGCTGGAAGTCACAGGCTACCTCGACAATAGCACCGCTTGTATTTCATTTATTTTTCCGCTCAGACGCCAGTCCTCAGTCGGCCCCTGAGTCTCTCTCACTCTCTGTTTCTACCCTGGTTGTCCCTGGAGGCTTGGGTAATGGTCCACCGGCACTCTACCTGAGGTGATAAAGACCTGCAGAGAAACCAGTCACAGCTCGTTCCTCCAATGGAAGCACAAGATGAAGTTCAGAAATTGAGGATGAGTTAGAAGTGTAGACAAAGGAAAAGCACTAGAAAAAAGGTTAAGAGCGCCCTGTGGAGATCTACAGCCTGATTCAATACTTTCCTTTCTGTCACCTTTTGGTCTTTTTTTGCGATTTAAAATCGGGGCTTCAGAGAACAGTGATGATTCAAGCTGCTTTAAAGTCCACTTAGGTGATAAACGGTGAGTTGATGATATAAATGACAGAGGAGATGTCATTTCAAAATGATCTTTGGTCAATGAGAAATACCACAGCGGGTAGGGGCGCATAGGTTCAAAGAACAGAAAATGTCAAAGCCTACTGTACGCCGCTTTGAGTATTTTAAAGATGTGGGAGAGAGAAGCTGCTTGATGGATGACGGCGGTGATAATGAAAAATGATATGAATGGGAGAGAACGAGTATGACAGAGGTGGAGCTGTGAATGATAGAATGAGTGGGGGGTGTAAATGAGATTAGGTTCCGCACTTCAGGTGGTGCGTCAGCCTCGGGGATGGAAAAGCTGTCAGTCCTCCGTGTCCTGATGCAAAGCTAGTAGGCTGCTGTATTGATCCAGCTGCAATGGAGACGGCTCCTGTGCAGCCAACACAGATGCTTTTACTTGTCTAACATCATTGTGTGTCTCTCTGTGTGTGTGATCTGTTGCAGTAAATGTCAACTTTTAATTCTGAAAATGTAATTACATCATTTACAGTTGATTTGTGTTTGGCTCAATAACACACAAGATGTGGTTTCAGTGAAAAGGCCTGACTGAACACATCAGGCAAAGAATGTCATGGAGCTACCGGTGGCTTAATTAACTAGCTAGCTACAGTTGATGGTCTAAAGTGTGATGGGCTACATATCAGCATACTAATGAGAAAATGTTACTCCCCTGGACCTGAGGTCTGCTCCAGAGCCTCTGCTGGAGTAAGTGATAGCCTGAGCTAATGTCAGCTAGCATAGCTAACATTTGCTCATGTCAGTCTTGGTCTTGTTGAATATGTGACGTCATGTGATGTTAAATCTGTTTTTTCTGCCATTGTTTATCACATCGGACACCACGTTAGCGATCATAGCTGACATTAGCTGACATGATCTTTATCAAGCTGACCTCTGCCAGACGCAGACTTGCAGTTTGGGAGTTTCAGGTGAACTCGTGGAAGCCGTCAGAGTATCCGGAGCAAATCCTTGGGTCACGAGACAAGTTACGTTTTTTTTATTATAATGCCAATATGTTAAAGTCTTGTTGCCCATGAATCAAAAACTTCAGATTATTATTTAAAAAACAAAAATATAGTTTTTTATGTTTGTGTTTTATTTTTCTGAGGAACTTTTTTCAGCACCCCTCTTGGTTTCAGGGCAAGTCCAAGTGTTTCAATGCCAAATAATTCTATCTGTAGTTCTGGTTTCATGTTCAATGCCAAATTTGATTTCCAATGTAACAATGTTTCCAAATTAAAGTCCGTGTTCTGGCCCCATAAAACGATCAAAATGTTCAGGATGTTAAAATGTTAGAAAAAGACCTCCCTTAACACAGCTGAACAAAATCTAAATTAGATTCAGGCACTTTGTGAGCAGTAAACAATGTCAGAGGGGAAAATATCCTGTGAAAATTCAAATTGACGTGGGAATTGCAGATCTGAACATATAAACAGGGGTTCTGACATAATTAAAGGAGAAGAAATGGCATCAGTACTGCTATATGTCTGGAGGTAACTGTTGTGCTGCTTCTCTTTGAGTGTAAGGTCAGCCTCAGCCTCCCAGTAGGAACGCTGTCATTGCTCGTCATTGTGATAAGTGGATTAAGTCCGTGTGATGTCTTATTATCGGTCCGGCCCTGTATGAGATGTTCCATTAGAAGGGGAACTTGTCCATCCTCTCAACGGGTTTCCTTTATCAAAGCCTCCATCTATGTTTTTATGTAACTCCAGGCTTGCCTTAAGGTCAGACGGGCAACAAACACCAAAGAATCGAAGAGTAGCTTTATCTGTCATTTACTTTGTGCGTTGATGAGTAATAAACACATTAACGTCCGGTGTTAGCGACAAGACACTTATGTCCGTGATTGCAACGTCTTCCGCCAAAAGCTCTTATTGCTCTGTGAACAATTTCACTACATGTGGAGGCAATTTAGCATTTGTGAGTCAGTTTTCTCAGATTGAGACCAGACATCAGTGAAATGACAACACTAATGTGCCTTTCAGGCCAATGGCCAGAGCTCCACTCTGTCCCTAGTTTAGCACTTTATTTATTTATTTAGTCATTTCTTCTGCTGAAGGTTATTGCAGACAGCACCAAATAAACAGACAGTTGGGGGACCCTCAGAGATTGAGTCTGAAGTCCCACATGACCTTCTCAGTACAAGACAGAATGAATGCGACCAGAGAAAAGACGAGCACTGAGGTCGATGTGCTGAGAGCAGGCCAGGGTTTAGACTAACGGCAATGATAGCAAGCAGCATGAAGGACGCTTCTAAAACCCTTACGCAGCCACCGACCCCATTATGTTCAGACTTCTGGTCTCCTCCTCTAGTTTCTTGTGTATTTGAGATTACTTGGTCTCTGGCCTTGGATGTCAAAGGAACAGAGTTTCTGTGAATGGGTCATACAGATAAAGGCTTGGTACATTTAATGCAGGAGGGAAACATTATGCCTTAGCCTTCTGCCTTCATGTTGTTACTTTTACCACCTCTGATTTTAACAACTCTGCGTCTTATTTGCACTTTAGTCGCTCGTGTTTTCCCGACTCCGTTTTTGTGACCTTACCTAATGTATCGCGGCACAGCCCAAACTCCACCTCTGTTTATCATCCTCCTTTCTCCTCCTCGTCTGTTGTGGCGTGCCACAGATAGCGTCACCTACAGCCTGTGACCAGGTCGTAGTCCAGCAGTGCCGCATATGAATTATGATGTGCTGGATCAGTCGTAATCTTGTTATGGATGTTCTTTTGCCCTTGGGAGGGGCATCAAGGGATGGATGGAACTTTATCAGATTTCACAGTGCTTTGGCGTATAATTCATGAAAAGGTGCTGTCTCGTATGTGCGTGTGTGTGTGTGTGTGTGTGTGTGTGTGTGTGTGTGTGTGTGTGTGTGTGTGTGTGTGTGTGAGGAGAGTGGGGGGCATGCATGGCAGCACTGAACACCACAGTTTGATCTGATTAGTTTTAATTTATTTTCCAGCATTTACCTTTTAAATAATGCAAACATGGAAGCATATTTACGCGAGAAACAGCAGAGAAGCAAAACAGCGTAAAACAATGAAAGTGTCATAAGATAACAAAGGAAGATAATTAAACACAACAAGCTTTGTACACAGTGATAGATGTTATGTGTGAGGAGCTCATGTATATAATTTAAAACCTCAGAGAACCTGACTGAAAAGGCCGCTTTTGTTCGACTCTTGATGGGTTGACATATCTATGTTGTGTCTGGGAGTCTGGCCATGTAGAGTGTTAAAAGTTATCTGTCAGATCTTAAAATCGATTCTCATTCTGACAGGCAGAGAGGAAACAAGAATGGGGGTAATGTTCTCTTGTCTTGACATTTTGAATGAAGGTACAGGTCTCTGGTCGTACAGTCAAGAGGAAATGAAAGCATTGATCACTTTGTGTAAATCTGAGCGTGAGAAGCAGTTTAATTGGGGCAAGTGTTATCAGCTGGAGACTTTATTACTTAAGCCACTTTATTTGCAAAACAAATGAATTGAATATTATGTGAAATTTATGAGCAGATGATTTTATATTGGATAATAAATGGCCAAGTTTTGGTACAAAAATAGGCTCTGAAATGTTGTATGTGGTCCAATGGCAGCATATTGACAACAGAAAATACAGCCCAGTCGCCAGTCATATTGACATTTCTACAAATTGTTCACATCACATGTTTACAATCTGGAGCCGTGACTGTGGTGAAAAACCAGGTGTTGTTAAAGAGAGCTTGGGACATGTCATGCCGTGTTTGTGGTGACCAAAGACGACATTTTAAGCCTAAACATGATCTTTTTGTGCCTAAACCTAACTAGAGCATAAGTGCGCCATTTTCACAACATAAAATTTAAGATTGTGCTTAAAGAATCGTAAAGTTGCAAACTAGCAAATGTGAATTTACTTTAATTTAAACATATTGGATTGGGTTGGGAAATGACAGTGGCTCTAATCATGACCCAGGGGGAACACCACAGGTCAGGGGAGAAGATGTGGAAAACAAACAAACAAGCAAACAAACAAACAAACAGAAAAGCTGCTGGTAAAACAGTAACAAGCCCAGTTCAGAGATTAGTCCTGACAAGCAATTAAAATAGAGTTATGTCAAAGGAGGGGAATGAATCAAGCGGAATAAAAACTTAAGATTAAATAAAATTAAACAAACAAAGCCAGGAGCAACCACAATGTTTTTAGTGACATTGACAAGAGCAGTTTAGGTGTTATGAACAAAGCTACCCACCAGATTGGTTTGAATAAGACTTTCCTTTTGAAAAAGGAAAAACCTTATGAATGTTTAAGTGCAAATGACAGAGTGAAGGTTACACTTGACGTGTACAATCACAGAGTTGGTGATAATACTTTTCTCAGATAGGTCCAATGAGTTCTTTGAGCGACAGTATGGTGTAATTACTTTGTGTGGGCAAGGTAGCACCACTCTGACCTCTTCTTTAGTGGTGGAAAGTAACAAGGTCTTCATCTCCCCAGCTTCTTCCAAGTGTTCCCAGCTGAAGGTTAAGGAAAAAAGACTATCCTTCAAGGTCATATTGATAACACTTATATGTAGACAAAATAACACATCAGCTTGTAGAAAGGTGCAGAATAAAAGCATCTATTTTACTTAGAAACTGAATGATGATTGTGAATAAATCATTTTAAAATGTGTCCAAAATTATTGTTTTGTTTATCTCTGTGTAAGAATTCTGATGGTTGGTTGGTTCCAGCCTTTAACAAGGTTTGTCAACCAATAGTTTAACACCGTTGGTATCATGTGGTTATTGGAAAACTATGTAAAAAAGAACATTAACTAACATTAGCTAGCTTGCATTAGTGATATTAAGGTTAGCTAGTGTTGGTGACGTTAGCCGGCATTAGCGATGATAGCATTAGATAGGTAGTGTTAGCAACGTTAGCTTTAACAAACTGACAACCACTTGAGAGGGGCAGGTGATTTGAACAACAGTGGTGTTGTGGCATGAATGCAATGCTTGAGAGGAGATGCCACAATGAATTCAGATTTTAATTTGACACAACATACAATATAAAGATGTTACCTTGGACTTTTTCACATTTGGTGAATTCTAATTAAATTATCTTTATTCTTGTTTGTGTATTTCTGTATTTTCTCGCCCTTAAATATAAACATTTCCTCAAGAAGCAGGCTCCAGAGGCAAGACTAAATTATGCATAATGTCCATATTGATTGGGCTCCCATTGATTGTCTGACAGTACATCAGGATTACCTCACAGAATGTGTCCACGACCATAATTTGATTTGTCAAAATGTTTAATTCATGGACATTTTCATTTTCATACATCATATGCACTCACCAGCAGTACCTCATTAAATCTATGACTACGCTTATCTTCGCTTTTAAATCTCAAAAGAGGTTAGAGGGCAGCAGAATGACTGCTTCCTGTGTCCCCATGCGACGTTACAGTAACTTGCAAAGTCAACAGAAAGGTGTTAATGTCTATATATAAAACGAGGGCATGCAGCCAGGATATAACCAGCGGTGAGGACAGTACGGCTGCAGCAGTTCAGCCCTTTGCTATTATTTTATGAGTCCCTTGGGGGCCTGGAGGGTGCAGGAGAGGAGACAGATTCTGAAAGATCTAATTAAGCAAAGCGAAATGAGAGTGCCGAGATCTCCAGCCCAGGACGAAACACAAATCAGGGGCTGTTGACAGTGGGCTGCAGGGCAATGGGGCCTGGCAGTAAAGGTAGCCTCCAGATAATGACTGTCCTGACTTCTCTGTGGTCCTCAGGTTAACTTTCTTTATAGCTCAGGGTTAAAGGTTCTGAATCTCAATCTCATTATGCAAAACATCAGCCTGTAAATTTGAGTTTTGTCTTTTCACTTAAAGAGCTAATTAGTGTTTTCTCAGTAGCTGGATAGTGCCGGTGAAGAAACAGATGACTCCGTCAAGTGTCTTGTTTTGCACAATGGAGAGGAAGACGAGCCTGAAGAACAAATACAAGTTCTGCACTCATAAATCAGAGCACTTGTGTTTGAATGGCGAGTTGTTTGGAAGGCGTGAAAACATTAAAGAGAGGAGCGAGTGTTCTTTTGTCGGGGACGCGTCCCAATTTAGAGGTGCAGTCTGTGTGGGATGTAAAGAATTCTTTCTCTGTCTGCCGATTCAGCATTCACATGCTGTTACATCTGAGTGGAGAATAAATGTCTTCAGGACACCTGGCGCCAAGGCTGTGACTGTCTGGTCTCTCGGGCTCATTTCTGACCAAGAACAGAAAGACCTTGGAGTACAAAGACAACAGGCTTGATTATGTGAGTACACAGGAAGGTCTCCAAACATTGTTGTGCTAATCACGTTAGCGGGCACAGACTCAAGGCAGGACAGATGCTAGGCATAGGGCAATGGGGTTATGTTATCCTGATTAGAGGAGGCTTTGGGGGGTTTTGTGAATCTCGTTTCCTACCTCGGCGTCACCTTGCAGAGGGAAAACTGCCATCGGTTCTTTTCTAGCTCAGCCTGTCTCCTTTTTCTTCCACCTCTTACTCGTTTTCTGTGTCTCTCTCCAGTATCAACAGGAACTGGTGCCTTAGCCAGCGCCGATTGTGTCTTTTAATTCAACAGGGTGCATTTCTTTTCCTGTTATCAACCGCCTACACACATACGAGTGAGTTGCGGGAGAATACTTTCATTTTTATTCTTGTGGATTCACCCAGCTAAAAGTAGTTAAAAGCGGATTTGTTCCTTTGTGGCATGTTTGCCTTGGTTCATATGAGTCTGCTTAACGCAAATCTCTCAGTGGCTCATGCGAGCCTCCACCAGTTATCTGCAGTATAAATCTAGTACCAGCTGAAACTGTGCTTTAGACACAGTGTAAAGACTTTTTGAGATTTTCAGTCATTCTGGCAACTCAAAATGTGACGAAATGTAGGTACATACATTAGGCACGTTATTATTTTGACTTTTTTTTTGATCATCGCTATTTTATCCTCAAGTAATTAAGATTTTCCATCATTTAAGTTTAACTTGAAGCAGAAATAGACAACCTTAAACTTTTCCCCCTCCTAGCACTGCGGTATTACTGTTGGCATTAGCAACATGGCTACCGCTGCTGCTGCCCCCACTGTCCGAAGCAAAAAGCAAACGTGAGAATTCCAGTCTGTCAGTGCTGTGAAAGGCAGAGTAACACCCGGTTGTATTCACTGTCGTTTTTCCAGCAAACTCGAGCTTGGTGGGAGACTGAATATCACAGTGAAAGTGAGATTTATAGTTGTCTATTGTCAAGATTTTTGAATTTCTCTGAAAAGTAGAAAAAAAAGTCTTTTCTGGTTCAGTCCCTTTCCGATATCCCTTTTCCGAGGTCGCAGTTTTCCTTGAATTGCTCACATTTTTGAATAAAACAAGGCAGTAAACAAATTGTACGCGACCATGAAAATCTCTTAATATAAAATACATGAATAAAAGAACTCTGGCCCAAAGAGTTAGGTGTTATAACTGCCTCTGGAGACTGAGCTCGCAGACGGTGTCTGTTTGGCTGCTTTCAGTTTCCAATTATTTAAAATGATTCAACACTGCAGGAAGTGTATCTGCTTGTTAACTTTCTATAATGCATGCTTCACTGCCATAACTTGTGGATGCGTTTTTGATCGTAGATGACAGCTGGTGTAGAGGAAACACAATGATTTAAATAAAGCAAGGATAACAATGTTTTTTATGCTTAAAATATCTGATATTTTTATGATGACAGGGCTTCAGAACCAATCATCATGACTTTTAAAACTTCTAATATTTGAATTTCAGAACATGAGTTGTTCTCTGAAGCTTACATAAAAATGGCAACGTGTATGAAAATGTTAACGTACTGCATGCTGTGCTGACCCATAAAGCTGAATACTATAAATAACTGATGCCATTTCCTCTGCTCCTTCCAGGATCGTATATGTTGGTGAACTCCTCCCAGCATGCCGTGGGTCATCGTGCTCAGCTGCTGCTGCAGACCCTGAGTGAAAATGACACGCATTGCGTCCAGTTCAGCTACTTCCTGTACAGTCGTGATGGCCACAGTCCAGGGGCCCTGCGGGCATATGTTCGAGTCAACGGCGGTCCTCTCGGCAGTCCAGTCTGGAACACGTCCGGGTCTCACGCCAAGCAGTGGCACCAGGTCGAGCTAGCTGTCAGCACCTTCTGGCCTAACGAATACCAGGTACAGACTTTGTCATTCGCACTTCTGAGAGATTCCTGACTCTTGGATGAGATGATGTGACCAATGTGTCTGTTTAACTCCTCATCAGGCTTGTGTTGTTGTGACTCAGATTTCATGATGTGTTAATGAAACTCCTCTATCACTGAGGAGTCGTACAGTCAAGAGAGGTTTCGTTTCCATGATGAAGACATGCAGACCCTTTGGCCGACATCTTGTACAGCTGAAAAATGTTACACAGTAAGGCTCTGGTGATCACCACTCATTTTAGCCTGGAGGTGAATCTGGTGTTAATTACTTGCATTTGCAATTTAATTAGCATTGATTCCCTTGTGAATGTAGCTAATGTAAGTGCTCGAGGGCCCTAACCAGGCCTCTCGTGGGCAAGTCTGCTTGAGATTCCACCCACTGAGGCCTCTGCACTGTGTATTCAACAGACACCAACGATTTGCACAGCACTTTGACTGGCATCTACTGTGGCTGCCTGTCGTGCTGTGGTCTACAGATGGCGCAGTCAGGTGAACATGAGGGATATCCATCTATTAATCCAATTTCTCTTTTCTGCAAACTCTGCAAAGCTGTCAAAAAGCAATTAAGTTGAGTAGTGTGCGTTATATCAAGTACTGTCAATCCCACCCTGACTTAATTAAATCCTGTTCGGGCCTGCAAGATCTGACCTTCACTATGTAAATAACAGTCCTCTGTACAAACAGGGGGGTAAATGTTGGGTGACACTGTTCCACCAATATCACCTGATCTGAAGATGAGGTCAACTTTACGGTTAACAGAAACAAACAGACAGACAGTATACATACATGAACACTCGCACACAGACATCTGAGAGAAAGTCCTGTTGCTGTGGTCTGTGCACAAGGACACAATTTCCCATCATCAGTTAAGAGACATATTTTTTATTAGGTTGAAAGGTTTCTACCTCTGAACACCATGTCCAAGGTAAAATTATGACTGGCTCTGTTCAATTCAAAAAGAGACTGAGCCACTGGCACACTGTCAAAGCTTCAAAGGATTTGTTGTTAAGGAAAGTTAAGGCAAAGTGTCTTGATCCATGGGGAGATTAATGCCAATCATATATCTGCATGACAAATATGAAGATGACGACAGGAAAGCATAGCTTTGAAACATGGGGGAAATAGCCAGCCTGACTCAGTCCAAGGTAATAAAATTGGACTATTTCTCGTCCAGGTGCAGTGACCTCCTGGTGTCTGGTTGTCTCTGAGAGGTTGCTAGGGAGCCATATTTGTGTGGATTAAAGGGGAAATATTATGCTTTTCTTTATTTTCTGTCATACATACAATGCTACAATGTACAAATGGACATTTATAGTAAATGTGGCCAAACGCTCAAATAATGAGGTAGACATAAGCCAAAAAGCCCAAGTTCCAGACTTCAATAAATGCAACATTTCCAACAGTTTAACTACTTTCACAATGATTTGATTTCATTGTTACTTATTTTTCTTTATTTTAATGCTGCCGTCTTGGCCAGGACTCCCTTGTAAAAAAGATTCTTAAGCTCAATGGAAATATTCCTGATAAAACAAAGGTTAAATAAATAAATATATAAAAATAATAATAAAGTCTTTGTCATCTCCTGCAGGCACAGCACACCCAGAAAGTATCAGTATGCACCCATCCGCTGTCTCAGCTTGTATAGTTCTTCTTATCAAGGTTTTTTACAGCGTCTCCCAACAGGATTCTGGTCTGGATCATATTTTTATGGAGTAAATATTTTCTGGCTTTCCCTCTGATGTCTTCTGGCTCTTTTGTATGAACTGTGATTTACACAGTTTCTTTGTTATTTTCTCCATAAAATATCAGCCAGTTCCAACAAAAAATAAAGTTAGAAAGAATAAAGTTGTGAAAAGTAATAAAGTATAAGTATAAATAAAGTAATCAATGTGACCCGGCCTCATCAAGTTCTAGTGGAGTCCCGGGATTAAAATATGGAGCTGAAAATAAGCATCATAGGCCCCCTTTAAAAGAAAACTACCTTTACTGTGTTAAAGGTGCAGTGTGTAATAATTTTAGTGAAAAATGTAAAGATGTATTGAAGTTAACATGCTATCCAGCTAGCCCAAGCCCACCCTGGTCCAAAGCTCCTGTGCTAGTGATGTAAACACAGACAGTCACCTGGTGCTCCGAGCTCCCAGTTTGGACCACTAGCTGCACTTCTATCTGTGGACTAGCTAACAGTTAGCAGCAGTTAGCTGTTACTCTAGGGATACGTTGCCCCCTATTTGTTTTGGGCATGTACTGGACAGCTGGCCAGTTCTTACATATTGCACCTTTAATAAGTGAGCTTTAGACATGGAAAAACAGGATCCCTAGTAAACAGTCCTTATGCTAAGCTATGCTAATCACCTCCTGGCTCTTGCTTCATATCTAGCATTCAGACATGAGTGTGATATAATCTTCTCCTCTAAATCTCGGCAGGAAAGGGAGTTAATGTATTTCTCCAAATGTTGTCATTTCTTTTAAATGCCGACAAATGAATCCTACCGCTCTGCTGTTCAAATTGAGTTTATTTTCACTGATATGCATTTAAAATGAGAACAGAGACAGTAAGCCAAATGAACTCTCGGGTTTTTTCTTTAAAAAACGCCATTGAAATAAACTCTCCATGTGGAAAACCCATTAAGTTACAGATGCTGGTTGGCTCTTTATATACCATATATTTCGGTGTCATCTCAGCAGTTACAAATCAGTATGCATGAGGACTGCGAGCTCTACTAACCAGAGCTCCTGCCAGTCTCGCTCCTGGCAAACAGCAAGACGAGCAAGGACCCCTGCCAGTGAGACTGTTCATCAGCTCGGTTTTAAAACAAATAATTCATGGAGTTTTCAGAGTGAATCATTACTTTTACAATACCCTTATTAAATGTATTAAATAGCTGTTGCTCTTATGCTGAATGTTTAACAATGAGTGAGCTAAAAAGTGGTCGAGTGTCTCGCTAAGGAGTGCTTCACCGCTGATGGATGCAGTGAGAGCCGAGCTGTGATCTCTGTGTTATAAAACAGACTCCCTAACCACTCTTCTGCCCTATCATCACATCAGGACCGATAAGTCATGAATACAATAATAACATGTTTTATCCGGCCTTCTCTTTCTCTGTCAAGTGCTATTGAATTTGCCTGTGTACTTAGCGGCACTGCTCTGCTCGTCCTCCCTTTCCCGTTCCCTAGTGGAGCTGTGTACTTTCACGTCTCTCAGGCCTGTATATATCCCGGTAAACAGCGATGGCTCATAGGTGAGTCATAATTCTGCTGTGGCTTCCAATGAGCGGTTCCTGTCAGGAGAAGGAGGGTTATAATAGGCTTATGAGGAGGAGTAGATGACTCTGTAGACAGGACAAATAGTACAGGAGAAGGAGATGGGCCTAACAGTTCAATTAGTATCGACAGTACAGCCTTTTAATAGAACAGCTTAAACTGCTAATGGCCTCGCTTTTATCTCATGTGGGGTAAAACACGGCGCTCAAATTTATTGGATTAAATTTGGTCGCCAGGTATTGGCAGCATCAGAGAACGTGCATCTAATTGCAGCATGCGAGGAATTAAAGCTTTTTCCTCTCTGCGTCCGCTCTCATTCCACATTTCACTTGAACTCAGCTGAGCTTGTGCTGCTCGTCAGTACAAAGAGAACAAAACAAGCTGCCCCCTCAAAGTCACATATACCACAGCTTACATTGCTAATCCCTCAGCATTCAAAAACCTCATCACTGTGGAGTGACACAGGGTCTTGCCTCGCAACACGTCGCTGCTCCCTTTACAAAATAGAGCGGGGTAAACGGGGAGGTGTAAGGCTCAATGTTTGCTTTAATAGCATCTTAATGCGAGCTATCCCCCTGTCGGTAACAGTGCAGTGAAAACACAAAAAAAGAAGAAGAGCGTCGGGAGTCTGTTAGCCCAGTTTGCTTCAACAAAGCTCTCTTGAAATTCACCCGAGACTTTTAGCTCTAAAGCGCGTTAGCTGCAGCTCGTGTGCCTTGAAACACTAAAGGGTTTGAGGGTAAGGGTTTCAGCTTCATAGCGAGCATAATACAATCACATTGTTTTTTAAGTGATAGGCAGGAAGACTTACCCTGTTGTTAAAGCCTTTTGAAGCAGATGTGGAGACTCCTATTTTCATAAATCTCAGGAGAGCACTCATCATGTTGGAAATGTTCTTTTCAAATCCGCAGTTTTTTCCGCCTTATTAGATTTCAGGTCATATCTGAACTTCCTGTTCGTCGCCTACAGCGCAACGGATCCAAAATGTCAGCGTAGCCTTTTGCACTGCACAGGTACAGATGTGAGATTGCGCTCAAGGTTGCTTGTTTCACGATCGAGGGCGTAATGAAATGCCTTGTTTACAGCACACATGTCATTGTGGGATATAATTGAAAACAGTCGAAGCAATTCGCAGATAATCACCAAATCTAAGAATTAATATGCTGAAAAACTGAAATCAACCTAATCGTATGTGTTCACCTGCCTGGTGATTTGAAAAATGATTTTCTTGATTACTTGCAGCTCGAGCACTTTTAGAGATTTTAATCATTCGTGCAGGAGTTTGTGTCTTTTTCTCTTAACGTCTACATTTTGCCATTTTATCGTGTTGTGAAAATTAATGAGCTCAGAAACGTTCTCTGATCAGCTCGCCCTTTATATTGATATCAAGGTTGGGAAGCATTACGCGCACCGTGTGTGTAACGCTGTGTGACACACATCACTCCCTCCTATCACAGTTGTGAAATTGGGATTTTGGAGTTCAATGGATTTTGGGGCTGAAATCTAACAGAGTAAGATCACCTTGAGATGTCTCGATTGAAGATGTCGTGTGTGTCTGGTGTGCATTGCCATATTTCGCTCTGCCTCTTATTGGTAGAAGTGTTTGCAATACCTGAAGAACCTTGTTATCAAATATTAAAGATGTTATCCAGCCCTCCAAGACTGCCAAGTAGAGCCGGAGACGGAGATGTCCCCCATTCGCTCTTTACCGCCTCTCACTTTCTGCTCTCACCTTCGTCTCCTTCAAAATGTCAGAATCTTTTTCAGGCCTGTGTCTCTTCCGTCTTTTATTACCTATTCCACATGTTAATATTGTCTACATTATTTATCCCCACTACATCGTTCCTAGTGCAGGTGTTGTTGCTTTGAGGACAGGCTGGGATTTTTTCGAGTCTATTTTAATACAGCACTCACATGTCATGTCAAATGTACCTTGAGAGGGTTATTTCTTCAGTTCTCCTGTCCCTGCCGGTGAATGAACAAGATGCACAGTCACTGTTCTGTGCATTAGTTGATCTGAAGCTAATATGAGGCTTTAGCAGTGTACATTATTCAAACTGAGTAGGTCTCTTTGGCCTGATAGTTGTTTGCTCTGTAGATTCAAACCTACATACGTCAACAAACCTATAGAAATGTCCGTCTGCCATCGATAATCAAGACGAAACAAATCAACAAAACACTGACTATGGATGCCTCATATTAGTTTCAGTTTCAGTCCTCAAGCATTTGTTTAATGGTTTAAAAGTTCAGGCTTTATGTTGGTTATGTGCAGGAGTATCTTAGTGACTTTCTTGAGTTTGGCGGAGCCGTGCTAGCTGTTTTCCCCGGCTTCTCGTCTTTATGTTCAGTTTAACCTTGCTAACCAGCTCTGAACTCGACAGGAGATTACTGACGATCTTCTCATCTTAGTCTCGGGGTCTCAGGTTTTGCGAATAATCATTATAAGCATTCCCCAAATTTCTTAAAGACAAACTTTAATTCCTTGAAAAGTTGTAGATGTGCAGATCTGCTTAAACCCGGCTACGCTTCATAGCTTTTCCCGTGATGCCATCTTCCTTATTAGATTCAATTCTTTAAAAAAAACAAAAAAAACAGTAGGAGGCACATTAAAGACTTGTAAATGAGAATCCTCATGTCTCAGCTTTGTCTGATATTATCTGCTATTTTCCCCGCTGCAGCCTGCAGAGAGTCTTGAGCCTGTGGCAATGGAAAAGGCTTTTGTGAAATACTGTGCACAGCGAATTGAGATTCCTAACAGTTGAGCCATATTCTTAGACACAGACTGTTATCCTTTGGCATTTTCCACCTGAACAGATTTACTTCTGCACGTGACCTTCTGTCTGTGAATATTTGAGGTGTTATTTATCTCTGACTGTGTCTAATGGTGAGTGAAAGCCCTGTGTGTCTAATGGTGTCTCCCGACCGGAGTGGAAAAGGTAAAATCTGGTTTACAGGGCTAAATAAATCGTCTCTTGATTTGTATACATTACAATTGCCTCTAAAAGCCAATATTACAGGGTAATGTAATATGTTCTCCTAATGCGCATTTTATATCGGTCATAAATCACTGCGTGTCACACTTTTAATTTGTTCTCCAGAAGATGATTTCTGCATTTTTATCTGTTGGAAGTAGCAATTCATTACAATAAAGTTCAGGCATATGGAAAGTTTCTTCGGGAAAGTGGCTCTCAATAAAACCTGGGAAGGTTGTTTATTGAAACAAATGCTCCGAACGTCTCCTTCCTAATAACCTCCTATCCTAATGGCCAAGAAGACTGAGGATTACCCAGTAATCAATCTCCCATTGAGTGCTTTAGCTCGGCAGAGAGTAATAACACCTTTAATTAGACTTTCAAGAAATTTTTTTTCTCCTCCTTGTTTACCATTAGGCCTAATCAGTGTTTCTGGCTAATTTTGCTACTTAGCCTAACAACATGCCAGCGTGTGCTCGCCCAGCTAATTCAGGTCAAAATATAGACAGATACTGTTCTTTAATCACGTCAAGCCAAGTCATATTTTATTTATATGGCCCAGAATCACAAATCACAATTTGCCTCGGCAGGCGTACGACAACCTAAAAAAAACTCACCACCAAGAACCCTTTTAACAGTAAAGAAAACCTCAGGAAGAGACACAGAGGAGGAAGCCATCTCCAGACTAACTTCTTACAGAGAGCAACAGTAGCTAATGTTAGCTTAGAAATGGAGTCCAATAACATAAATGACGGGCTTTCAGCACAACACAGAAGTTCTACAGAGCACCTTGAAGTACTTCAGTACATTTGGGCTATTTACTGTAAACATGCGGCACTATGATTCTTAAATTGCAGTTCACTGTTTAATGCCTTATGTATATTTACTGCACCCTTTGGTATTTTGACGCGTCGTCTTATTTGTAGACAGTGTCAGTAACTGTAGTAGCAGCATGAGAAGACATGTTCAGTTGTCGTCAGCCCTCAGTCAGTTTTACATACATACAAAAATTCTCCGTTCGTCCCAAACACATTTTCTGGCGTCCCTGGGACAACAGGACCACATTAGTCTCGAACACCAGGACAGACATGCAATCGATATCGCTTGTTCAGAACAGGCCAAAAAAATTCACGATCAAATCATATCTGATTCATGTCCACTATGAAGTATGTGTGAAGAATGTGGATCGTGGGGGACAACTGAGTGACTTCAGGTGTCACCTGAGCCATATGTCCTCCTCTCCACCATGGAGATGTGAAAGGGGACAGGCCCATACTTGTCAACCTGAAGACCTCAGAAATAGCCAAGATTTAGAAACCAAAGCAGGGGTCTGCTGGTCTTCCCCCAGAAAAAAATGTGAGTTCTTTCTGCATTCTGACTTTTAAAGAACAAAAATAACAAAATAATAATTATAATAATAATAATAATAATTACAATTAATACTTTCCATTTACTTTTAATTCACAGGAAAGAAAAGGCCTGTTAATATCTGGCACAAACTAATGTTAATCAGTTTTCATTCACTTTATTTTTTGCCCCATGCCCCTTAGAAAGTCTGTGCACGCCACTGCCCTGTGATTGTCAGCCTCATGGTGACTGAAGTCCATGAGACCCCTGTGATTGACATGGCAGGAATTTGGAAAAAAACTTGCCTTTCCAAAAGTAACAGGAATGTTTTTTTTTTCCCAGAATGTGCTGAAGTATTTCTCTCTATTCTCCATCTCTCTGTTCTTCTCCCAATCATTATGTAGGACGAGGTACAACAGTACAATGGGCAGCACCCTGTATAGTGACAGAAACAGGTCGCGATAACTCAAAAGGGAAAAAGGTGCCAAAATTTGTCAAAACCTGGAAAAATACAGGAGATTTGTGACCCTGGGAGGAAACCCGGAGAGGGCAATGAAAGACTGGACCTGGACCTGGGAGGATTGGCGTGGCATGTATGGATTGGCCACACAAAATGGACCAGCAAAGACATATAATATTTACAAATTGTGATAAAAAAATATAGAAAATGTAGACTGTGAAACAGAAGTGGAGAGTATGGCTCCAGGAAGACGCTGAGCAGCTTTGGATGCTGCCTAATAGGTGGAACTTGAGCTCATTGCTGATAATGTTGTATGTTTACGTGGGTGCACAACAGAAGAGAAGGCAGGCGGCAAGAGATAAAGATGGACTGTGAGAGAAATAAAGACAGACAAAGACTAATTGAAAGACAGAATGAGTGAAATGAGAGAAGAGGACCCTGATTTCATGAAAATAGACCACCTGAAATAGGAGGAGAAGTGGGAGTGATGGAAGAAGGAAATGTTAATATCCCTTTTAAAAATGCGGAGGCATCTGCAGTGTCTGGAAACAAACAAGACAATTAACTCTGGCAAAGACAGACTAGCCTCGGTTTTCCTCTCTGAGCCAGAGGACAGCAGCCAGCTTTAAACAGAGCCGGGTCACTCTCCAATACTGAGACCCAGCAGCCAGGACCTTTTCCTCCTGCTCTCTATTTCACCTCTCCTCCTGTCAGCTTCTAGCCTCCCCCTCTTTTCTCTCCCCACACCTGGCTTTCTGTGTCTCATTCTGTCAGGAGTTTTTTAGCTGACCCCAATCTCCTCACATCCCATCATGATGTGTCGGTGAAGGTGCCTTTAGGGGTCGTGCATGGCCAGAGCTGTTGTCACGCCAATTGTTGCTGTAATCACACGTCTTCCTTTCCAAGTCTGGGGAGCCGGACTATCAGTGTCCCGCTGACTGTGGAAAGCTGGAATTTGGGCCAGAGGTCCTAGAGATGTTGCTGTGACTCTTAAATTGGGTGTTCAAACACAAGCGGATTGTGGCAGTGAAGATAATTTGGGTGGCCTGTTGGTCTGAGTATCGACCTTCAAAACTTTCTGTGTGACACTTCAGTCTTCAGCAATGTGTTTAATCAACAGTTTGATAGCAAAAGTTGGAATTCAGTGTCTGTTTAGATTGTTAATCTTGCCTGCTTTTTGAGCAGATATTATAATGTTGATTATTTTCTGTGTGAAAATTTTTTGTAGGCTACTTTCTGTTAAGATAAAAAATAAACACTGATGCATCTGAGGAATTGGGCTTATTTTCTTAAAAAGAAAGAAGGGTTTTGAGGGAAAAAATCCTCAAAATGATGTTTCGTTAAGTATCAGCACATAAAAGCAGATATTGGTACCTTTCATCAAAAATTTCAGTCGCTAACCCTGTGTCATACTGCTGCCGTATGACAAAAAATCATTAGTTAGAAGGTATTATAACCTGTCTGATGTAATGTTATTATACAACTGATTCATTGAAAAGTTTGGCTTTTTTACCGAAGGATCACCTTCATATTCCTCCAAGTGAGTATCCTGAACTTTACAATAAAGCCGACTTTAAAGCCTTTTATGTTTGAAACATAAGAAACTCTCCTTCAGATAAAGCCTTTAGATCTGCTGGCAGTCAATCAATCAATCACCACAAAGCGTCTTGTGAAAAAAGGTCCAGTTTTCAACCATATCGTCATCCCTTGACAGATAATTAAAAAAAACTGAGACGGAACGTGAGACGAAGGTTTAAATCTTTGGAAAAGCTAATTCAAGCGGCCTAAGATTTTCTCGTCAAACTACTGTCTCCAACAAAACAGAGTTGTTTTTGTTTTCACTGGAACTGAAGGATCATTTCACAGATCTGGCACATTTTTGTGTAAGCAGTTCTATCATAGCATGCACAAGAAGTGTCTATAACCCGTCTCGGTGGAATTTAACTGGTAACTCCACCGATTTCACACATTTAAGTGTGTTTGCAGGTCTTAGGGAGAACTGCTGTTTAAATGAAAGAAGTAGTTTAAAGCCTTTCGTGGCTCCAGAGGGAGCTGCATGTTAGCTAAGTTGCATTGTGGGTAATGCAGGTGCCAGGTATTGAAAAGCAGCCCACTGGAGAAGTATTGCGCTCACATAACACTGCTGGACTCATTAAGGACAGTTTAAAAACAAACAATCATAATTGATACAGCAGAACCAGAGATATCAACTTTTTTTGTTCCACGCATTCTTCATCCTTTTCAAAACCTGCCGCCTACATTACCCACAATGCAACTTAGCCACCAAGTGACATCACCGGAGGCAATGTATCAGATTAGATGCAGCTTCCTCTGGAGCCACAAAAGGCTTTATACAACTTCTATCACACATGAACTCTCCAAGACCAGTAACCACATGTAAATAAATGTGTGATATTAGTGGAGTTATCCTTTAATTATCTGACTGATGCATGTGAGAAGGATTTTGCTGAAAGCCTTTTTGATATTTATCAAAGTGAGTCAAAAAAGTATCTATTCAAAAAATGTTGAACCCAGAATCCACTTACCAGCTTTTTTTTCCCGGCTCTTCCTGCATCTCAAGGTTTTCCTCAGTAGAGTTTGAAAACTTAATAAAAAAAAAAAAAAAGTGTGAGATGTGGTTTAACCTCACTTAATTCAGCTATCTGACTTTGAGAAGAATGAGCTCCAATCTTGCATAACCCATTTCATCGTGTAAACACAGACATCACACACATTTAAAGTAGTTTGAATGTGTGTGTGTGTGTGTAAGTGTGTGTAAGTGTGCGTCGGCCTCGGTAAAAATCAAGACCCAGTGATAGGAACCATGTTGTAATTATTTGGTGAGAGGATTATGAGAAACAATAAGTCAAAGCTGGCCTTCGATCAAGCGCGCGGATGGACGACTGTCCTTGGTGCCGCAAAAACAAACATCACCCCCGTGTCTCATAACTCTCTCACTATTACTGAGGATGGTGATTTGATATTGATTAGGTTTCATGAGGGCCCACTGCTCATCCACCTTATTGTTCCACAGGACGGTATGGAGCTTTCTGTCCTCCCTTGAGTCTCGTGGCCCTGTGCGAGCTGCATTATCTGCCGTTATGGCTTCGCAGCAGTCTGCGCCCTGAATGTAGAATGGGGCTCATGATTCAGGCGACACATTGTGCGCCTCCTGATAAAGCTATTATTTCTCTTGGCCCTGCGGACTGGGTGAAAACTTATCCGTCGCTCTATTTTTATGCTTCTGTCTTTCTCTTATTTCTCTCATTGTCTGGCGTTTTGTTTTGGGTCAGCAGATGTGCAACGATGTGGGGATGTGGCTCTTTGTAAATAATGCCTCTGTCACCAGAAGGGGACACGAGCAGTTGATTTCGCACAGCCCTCAAAACTGCTCTTACACTTAAACTTTGAGAGCATGAGGTTAGCCACAAGTGTGTGGCTGTGAAATAAGTCAGTTCATGATGTATTCACTCCACTTCATTTTTGCAGGTACTGATCGAAGCAACAGTTTCCAGAGAGCGGCGAGGATACATTGCCATAGATGACATCATGGTGCTCAACTATCCCTGCTGTAAGTGCCACTTCTGTCAATGAATTGCAATTATAGAGTGTGCTCGAGGAAAAGAAGCTTTAGTGGCATGGGTGGCAAAATGTATTTCAAAGCAGCATGAAACATAAATAGGATGAGGGGAAGAGTAATGGCTGATCGACCTTTTATATTAGTACTGCAGGTTGTCCTGAGGCATCCTGCGACAGCAGCAGTGCTATTAAAATACTTTGACACCCAAATGCCAGCGCTCCCTTCCACCTGAGCACACACCTGCTGTTCTGCCTCCAGCCTTGTTTGACAGCCAAATGTATTTGTTAATCAGTGAAATCTTGCTTTTTTTCTCTGAAGACTTCCACCCTTTCATGTATTCTCTGGTCTAACTGGGAGTGCGGTGTCGCTTTTTGTCATAAGTCACTTTGTACAGCACTACATTTCAAAGCTTTATGAAAATGCCTTCTGTTCAGGGTGGGCTTCTGTAGCCGATGGCTCCCTGCAGCGGGGGGCTTTTTGTGTCAGTGAGGCTAGTGGTTTAGCTCGTTGTCAGCCCCAGAGGACTGTGTGTAAAACATATTCACTAAGCCCCCAAGGCTTAATACCTGGACAAAGTCTCTCAGTGTCACTCGCACCCTCCCTTTACAGCCTACTGCTGAACACAAGGACTCACGGCACATTTAACACTCACGGCTCACAGTGCTTTAAGTGACTTATATAACTGACACAAGCTTGAAGGATACTTCTCTCTCGTGGGGGATTCAGTGTCATATCCCTGTTAATATTTATATATCCCCTATTGTTATCACAGCCGTGTTTGGAGATACATGTCATCTTCCAGAGGACACCACCAGTGATTTTATTAAACGAACGCCGGCTGTGAGATCCGCTCGTACCCATACTGCATGCATAGCACCCAGTCAGTCACCCTGTTTCTCCACGAGACAGCAGATGGCATCTTCTGAATGCTCCCACTGTGGCCATTAAATAATTAAGACTCTCATCAAGACCTGAGCATGCCTTATGATGTGGCACATCGCCAGCCTGAATTACTTGGCAGCTAACAGTGCGATGAAAGAATGAGTGAGAACCCAAAGGGAAGTGTTGCATAGTGGAAAACTGAAATAAAATGAAAGCTCAACAAGTTCCTTTTAGTGAACGCGGGATAAAGCGTGGTTGACATTTCTGTTTTATTCTCCTGAGCTTCAGTCTTTGACTCTGAAACCAGTGTTGCACTCCAATGAAAAATGTATCACGCTAAAGAGTCCTGAGGATAAGATCTGACACATTTAGCTGTACAACACCACCGCTCTTGCCAACCGTCGGGTTTTTTCTTTCACATTCACACTCATACTGGTGTTTGTTTATGTTTGGCTCTCCGGCATGAATTATGAATTAACCTTAGGAGGGAGAGTCACTCATAGGAAACATGGCCACCTGTGGGGTGCAGATGTGAGCACTCTCCCCTTACTGTACCGCACAAACAAGATCAACACATCATCGTCTCCCCCCAGTGATAGATACCAGCACATCATCTTGCAAAACCGAGCAGGAGCCGTGTGAGACCCAAACATTTGCTTCTCCCCGATGTTTCAGCCTCGCTGTTGCTCCGCTGCCTCTTCCCGTCAATCATCCGGAGTGACTTGTGGACTTGTCCTACCCCATTTCTCAGCAGTGCTGTCGGCGTTTACCCAGTGATTTGGCTCTGCAGGGGTCTGGTGTTCAGTGCTCTATTGTTAATCACGGAGTTGGGTGAGAGGGCTACTCCCACACACTGACTCATTGGCAGCTTCGCACAGTGTGCTGAGGAATTATTAGTCAAAATGTGGAGGACTGATCTTACTCTGTGGCTTTTCTTCCACAGATTCACTCCCACATTCTTCTCATCTATAGGTTTCCTCAAATCTGTTTGTTGGAGAGTCATATGGTAATAAGTGACCCGCTCAGCACATATATTTAAACACTTATACAGACTTTGTCTTATTGTAATGTCTTAAATGTATATTTTAGAACTGTTTATTCCAGCTTTGAGTTTTATTTTGATGTTATGATGGATGCAACGACTTCTCAGCTGCCACAGAAACTTCTTTTTACTATTCCGCTCCTTTGTTTTTTGTTTTTGCCTCTTATTTGTTTTTCCTGTTCTATCTTGGCAGCTGCATTTGTAAGTAAGAAAGAAATGAATTGAAATGAATATGACAACGTTATGATGGACGATGACATCGTTGTCACCACTAGTCACTGCTCTTTCCCTGTCACTCTGACGCAGCTATCTCACCCAGCAGAGAAAACTTTCACCGACTCCGTAAGAAAAAAAAAACTAGAAGGACACCAGCTGTATGACGGGGGAGCACCAGCGTGCAGAAAGTTGTGATACATTTATAGGAAAGAGAGAGCACTGAAAAGGCAACCCAGAGGGCACTTTATCATGTTTTATCTACCATAGGGGCATCCAAAAGGGCACTCGTGGCTTTTTTTCGAGCATGGGGGCACCATATTCTCCCTGAGTCCACCAATGCTGTGTCAGGGTTATTTCCATAACTTCACTGTGTTCAGCCTCAGAGGCTGGAAACAAAGGTAGCTTATTGAGGAAGCTAAGCTAAGAAAATGTAAATAAGTGGCGTGGTTGAGCGAAACACGGTAAACAAGGTACCATGAAACAAGGTAACTCTGTCTTGGGTTTGCCTACCCGGGCTGATATAAGAAAAAAAAATAAAATAAACGGAGAGGTGATGTTAGTACACTGAGCAGCAACAATCTTATTTTCTTTTTCTCTCCCAACGCCAACAGCTTTTGGCTTACTGTAACTCTTAAGGGACACGCTACTTCTTTATTTGATTCTCAGTGCACTCGAGGCTTCAAGTTTCCACCTCACTGAATATTGGACCAGGATTGGCTTCCAAACTGTGAACGATGATGTCACAAATCATGCTCGTAAGCCCGCCTCTTACAATCTGATTTTCAATCAGCACAGAGAACATTTATACTGTGAGCAATGAATGTGAAAACAGCCTTCTAGGGTCAAACTGCACATACATCATTCTGCTCAGTGAAGCTCAAACATGCAACTGTTTGAAAAGGAAGAAAAACACATTTTTGACAGGAGCGGGACTTTAAGTTATACATCAGTGCAATCAGTGCACAAAGAGCAGTGAATAGAGTACAAAATGGGTAAGAAAGTCAATACTCAAGTTACGTGCGGCTTCAAACTGTTAGCTGAGAAATCTGTTCCTGCTTTATGTTGTCGATGAATGTTCCAATGACATTGAGTTAGTTCTGAACAAACATCAGGCAAAACGAGTTGTTGTCTTCAGCAGAAAGGCCTGATATTCCTGTTGATTGCATTTGACAAAACAAAAGAAGCCTTGATAAAAATGTGCCTTGACTGACATTGTGAGTGGCTGAATTGTAATGGAGTCTTTTGATCTCACTGTGTTCCTCTCTCTGTCTGTCTCTTCAGATAAGGCGCCACACTTCTCCAGGCTAGGAGATGAGGAGGTCAATGCTGGGCAAAATGCCACTTTCCAGTGTGTCGCTGCTGGAAGGGCGGCAGAGGCTGAGAAGTTCCTGTTGGAGGTGAGTGGTTTATTGGTGGAGTTTAAAGCTAAAGGAACCCGTCCGACTGTTTCGGATGTGTGTGAGTTTGTTGTATTTTT